>NC_068960.1:20162743-20899101 GCF_026419915.1 Harpia harpyja | reverse complement strand
CCAGGCCCGTCAACTTTTGGCAGGAACACGAGCACCCACACCCATCCGTAATCCAAAGATCTCCCTGAAAGGAGTCTGAAACTGCTTCTTCAACATTTACGCTGATGAAACTTATACCTTACGGTCGAGGCCGAGAACATAACTTACAGTACAGCACGGAACCAACAGAATGAACATTGAACAAAGGCAAACAAAACAAAGCCATAAAAAATGGGGATGCTTTGGTGCTCCAAAAGCCCCTCCTTGTGCAAAATTAGAAGCAAGAGAGAGCCTAACCCTAACAAGTATTTTACTATTCTCTATAGAAATAGCCACAAGAAAATACAGCAGTTTTCCTAACAAAGCTGCCAGCTAAATTAGATGCCCTCATTTAAGGGCAACCACTTCTGGCAGCTCTTGGAGGGGTGGGACCAGAATAAATCCGGGCAGGTTCATGGATTAATTTTACTTCTCCATTCTTCAAAACTGTTCCCCATCTGCAGGAATGACCATGACACCACTTCAGGCAGCAAGGCAAGAAATACTTCAGTCCAACATACAGTTTTAAACCACTCCCTCGCCCACTCTCCCCAGCTCTTCTAAGAAGCCCAAATTCACCATCTGACCTAGGGCAGAGACACACACAAGAGCCACCAGCACAACCAAGTCAGACGCGCTTGGAATTCGGGCATCCTCTTTTCATGGCACTTGCTATCCGTCCAACAGCAGCAACCCTCCAACCAAAATTTCTAACCATGTACACAGCTTTTCAACAAACAAATGTGGCGAGAGGATGTTTCTAACGTGAATGGAGGAACTCCTGTTATTTGACATAGTCACCTTTTTATTCAACAGAAAACACTAGGGTATTAAAGGAGAATCAACCATGTCCTAGCTGTGAAACAGGAAAAAAACCCCAAACACCTGATATCCCATCCAATTAGTTTCTTACTTCAACAAATACAGTACAAAGGAGAGTATGAAAATAGAACTCAACCCGTACAGCCTCAGGACGTTGCTCAACTAACAGGCACTGAGACAATCAGACACATAGGGCAAATGAGTTAAGCTGTGCTGAGTGCACTTCCAGGAACACCAATCTGATATTTCAAAGCATCTTAAGGAGAAGACGCTGAGAATTCCGTCCCTTAGAAAAAGAAAAAACACACACTTGCCCTGTGCAGTTACTTCTCCTTTTTAACTTTAGCAAATACATGTATAAAGGAAACTACAGTATTTCAAAATTAGCCAGGAAGTAAACTGTTAGGGAATGGCACTAAACAAACAGCAGGCACTGTGGACAAAGCAGGAAAATCAAACGGGGGGAATCAATTGGGCTAATTTAGCTGGCATGATTGAAGCAAGAGCCCCCTGACACACAAAGGTCTTTATATACCACAAAAACTTGAGGGCAGCAGCTGCTCTATCATGAAGAGGCAGCCCAGAGCTCATCCTATGCAACCAGAAACATCCTGTTCTCTTCTGAATCTCTCTCCTCATTCTAGGTCGGGTCAGAAAAGGGGACCCTGAGGTCTGACAGCCCCCAGGTGCAATCACCCTCACGTCTGCCCTTTCCCCAAAATGGAGCCCCTTCCAGTTTATCACAACTCCTACCGTACCTGCTTCACTGGCAAAGGCACCTGCTGGCCAAATCACTGGACTGAGGCAAGCTGGGCAACGTTGCCGCGTGCCGCGATGGCTGAAGGCAGAAGCGAAGCCGTGGTGGATACCACGCTAGGCAGAGAGCCAGCGGAAGGCAGTGAGCAAAAAGGCTCTGCCTTCGGTGCTGGAACTGAGGAAGTAGCTGCAGCAAGTTAAAAAGTGGCATTCAAAGACAAATCCCAGCACACCTGACACTCCAGCCTGCATTCAGGAACACAGTAGCATTCTCCCCTTGGTTTACAAGAACCACACCGTTAAGGACCGGTAGTATAGGTTCTTCAGCATTTGGAACAAGAATTCCACATGCAACATGTGCCAACAGAAATGCCTTGGCATAGACAGCAGCAGCTCCCGAGGGCCCATTTGCACCAAGGGTTAAGCAACCCAGGACAGCAACAATTAAATTACTTACTGGGTAGGCAGGCAGAAGTCCTCCAGGTCCCACCAGATACTGGTTAGACAACAAGGGCAGCACACCTCAGGGCATGTTTGGAGGAGCTTGGCCTGGACAATCAAAACACAGACACATTAACAAGCCATTAGAAAAGAAAAGCCTTCAGCATCCACACAAGATAGCTCACACCACTTCAAACTGCCTCCTAAGGGGCTGAAGTACCTCAGATTAAGAGTCTGGGAAGAAGTTTAGGGGACCAGGCACCCTGCAAGCCCTCACACTTGGCCCTGCTGTAAACTTCCATTACACATACTGCATCCACACCAGAAAAGGAAAACAGCACACAAATCTGCAAACTGGGGGGGGTGGGGGTGGTGGTTTTTTTGTTTTGTTTTGTTTTTATGATAAGAGTGAGCTTTTATATGTTTGAAGCAAATAAATACACACTGAAAATTAAGAGTCTCACTCATGGCTTTAAAATTACAACGCAACCATTCGCTCACAGCACAGACTCCCAGCATGATACCACAGAGCAGACAACATGCTTTCTTCCATTCCCAGAGGAAAATGCAAGAACAGACTATATTAACAGTGGTACGAAGACTGGATTTGCTTTGAGATGAAGCCAAACAGAGTAAGACGCGGTACAAAAAAGAAGTAGAAGCAAAATGCACACTTTTCAAAGTTCAGTAATAGTTGGCTAATGTACAATTTAGTTGATCATAAAAGCACTCATGTTGGCTACCATTACATTTCACACTTGCTTTCGCGTTCGGTTTCTTGGTTGCTCAAGGAACACTGTCATAGAACACTTCTGTAAGCTAGGGTCAAGGAAGCTGCAGTGAAAAAAACAAGAACTCAGCTAAAAAGTAACTTCACCACAAAAACAGACCTTTAAGAGAAAAGCAACAACCTGACCCAGAGAAAAAAAACTGAAGGAGATGGGATGCCTTAGCTGAACCAAGCTGAGATGAGAAAGGCTGAAGCCAAGTATCACGCAAAGAACAATGCACACTGTGGTCAATTGTTTTACATCTTTCTAAGCTGCTGGTACTTCTTCAGCAGCTGTACACAGACAGCAGCTCTCACCTATAAAAGCTTACCTCGTACACTAGCACAGATACGTCTGGGTTTGATCTGCAATTACACTTAAGGAAGGACAACTTCCTTTATGGATTCTGCTCATCAAGTAGCCCTCCTTCTCTATGCAACGGTTCACCTCAGCTAACCCAGAACTGGCAGAAAGTTCAGAGCACTTCCCACCCTCCAAAATGAGGGGAGTGGGGAGTTCCCTCAAGTTCTACCTTTTAGCACATTTCATCTGACACAAAAGCTTTTAAGGGTTTTACAAACACTGCTGCTCTTTCTTCAAGCCTTTGAAGGAGATGAAGAAGAGTGAACAGCCTTAACTGCTAGGCAATCTTTGAAATATAACGCCTACAAACAGAAAAGCACCTTTGATGCTTTTCTGCATCAAGCAGCAGCTTCTGCACCTTCTGCAGAAGCAGGTGCTCTGCTTTCCAAAGGTGAAAATACCCATCTAGGGACACAGCTCACAGCTCCTATTAAATAAAAGAGTAAGAGACTTAGTTTCTGTAGTAGAGGTGTCCTTACAAACTCACACTCTCTACTAGGCAGGCTGCATACTCTGCATTGAACTCACCCATAATCCTCTACGAGCTTATCAAGATCAATTTTCATTTTATACTGACCTTGAGAGAACGCAATACAGCACAAAGGTGCCAGCTACTCAAAGAACTAATCTAAGAGTAAATAACCAAAAATAACTTGCACAAGGATCAACTTTTACATTAAATTCAAAATCCAATTCCAGGATTAGCTTTTTGGTTTTTCAAAAAACAAAACCAAAAAATCTTACTGAACTAACAATTCAGATAGTCGATTTTTACATGAGACTGTTACCATTCTCTGTCACCTGCACTCTGACACCTCCTTGTACAGAATACTACACCCTGTCAGCACAGAAAGACAGTCAACTACTAAATGAATGCAACACCATATTAGTACTGCTGCCTTTATCTAAGTAAGGAATACTTTAGAAAGTTACACTGATTATCCAACTAGTTACTAAAAAGTCAATGACTCACCGTTTCTATTACAGCCTTCTGCATAAACTGCCATCGTATATTGGCAGATACATATACACACACACTCACATTTACATACACCCACAACCGTACTGATAGCTTGACAAAACAAACTGAGCTTTCATTAATTAGTCTTGCAACAGGATTTCAGGAAACCAATATTGCTCGGCTGTATTCCAAAGTTATTCACTGATAACCAACACCCCTCTTGAAATTAGTCTTCTTGGGTGGAATCCTGCCCTGTAACTCTTTGTGTTTGGAGAGCCTCTCGTGGCAACACCTACTGGAAAGACAGTAATATTCTGTCTCACACTAGAAAAATCAAACCTAGACCAGGGCCCTACAAACAAAACAAAGGGAAGCACCGCACTAAGACCAAGAAAGGTTTCAATAGCCAAGGGAGTTCCAAGTGGTTTCAAAACAACCCCTATTTTAAACATATATACATATACGTATGTATAGATACACATATACGCACACAAGCACAGACTAGGTAGTAGGATATTTTTTAAAGAACAGAAATTGTAGGGGTGCGTATACACATACACACACATACGGACAGGAAAGGAAAACATGCTTGTAGGGGTGTGGGTATTCACACCCACGTCTATGTGTGGGTGTATGTGTATGTATATACACAGTCCTCTACAGACAATTTTTTTCTTTAACTAGTATCCCACTACCTTTTCATGAAAAAACCTGAAGTACAGAGACAGCTCTTACCAACAAGAAACACCTCCAACACCGCTCATTTGTATCTATCAATGTACTCTAGTCTTAGAAAAACAACAGCTGCTTCAAGAATTCCGTAGCAATGACTCCCAGACACACGAAGTCCAAAACCAGAAGGCGGCTCACCCCACACACGCTTCGTTTCTCAGTCTCTCCCTCAGCAACTGCTGCCGCCTGCCCCCGTCTCCTCTGTCCACACGCCCCAGGATGGGAAGCCGCAAGTGCTCTTCAGGTACCCAAGCCTAAAGAGGTTTAGGATCTCTACTGCATTTGGGGAAACACAAGCCTGAGAAAGATTTGCTCCGTACCTAACCACCACTGAAACACTGAATCAAAAGGAAGACACACCAGCTCTGCCAAGCAAAGAAACTGAGGAAGTTTCTCTGCGCACAGAAGCACAGCTGGAGACACAACTCCTGCGGGCACGCGGTCAGGAGGATTGAACCTCATCCATTTGGGTCCCTTCGAGAATACCAAGCACCCAGACTCTTCTGGAGGATGCAGCATTTTACAGAGGGGACCCTCGGAAAGAATCGCAGAGGGGCACACTTATTCCCTGGGAAAGCGCTCTGACACTTACCTGCTTCCCAGATAGCGTAGGACAATTAAAATACAGCAACTCGTTAGTAAGCAGGGGCTAATTTCTGGCCCATCATGATTCTAACAACAGCCAACAAATCCCTCCACTAGTTTTGTTCAGACTGTATTTATGGCAGTTCTTTGCTCTACATTTTGGGGAAAAGCAGATCACACAGCTTGCATCTTCGATGTGGAAGGCCGGCTTTCAAAAGAATACTACAAGACCAAAAGAGCACAGCATAGTACAGCTTATATGTAAAGTAAATATTACATCACAAGCCACATTGCACGCTTCTGTCAGAGAAAATGGGCTTTATGTAGGCGCATGGGAAGTTGGCCTTTTGCTCAAAAAAAAAAAAAAAAAAGAAAATCCTGATTTAAAAAATTCATATACTAAAACAGTCACACGACGTCCTTTTTGATTCGTCTCTAAATTCACATGTAGATTTTATTCCTCCGCTGCCATCTGAAATCATACTGCTTGAGGCGCTCTTCATGGAAAACCAAGAAAGCTCAACTCAGAAGGCAAAGACCCTTCTTAATGGAACTGAGCATCTGTGACTGACGCGCGGAACAAACTTTACAACTCGGAGAGTGAGTTATAAAGCAGGCATGTTTATTTCAGTGCTGGGTACATGGGGGATCGCTCCACCTATCGTGCACACCGTAAAGCTCGTTAGTGAAGTTTAAATACGTGTGTGATATAAATATTCATCATATTTCCTGGAAACCTTATACATATTCATTACATTTCCAGGAAATAATTAACATATGCAAATGCCCTTCGCAGTCGCAGTTGTTGCCTTGGGTGGTCGTCGGGTGTTCTTCGGGGGTCTTATCATCCTCTTCCGCGCTTAACCGTTCTTTACCTTTTTCAATATCTTGATATTAAACTTCTGTTTTTCCTTTGTTCTTCTTGGATCTTTCATGCCAAATAATCTTTGACCTCCAAAAGTGCTGGTCTCATGCCAACAAACCACCCCTTATCTTCTTACTTGCATTCTTAGTTTCTCTCGTCCTTGAGTCCATATCTCTGTTCTCCTGTGTTCTCACAAATCTATCTACACAGCCTTTAATTACTTCGAGTTGCAGGATGTCTTATCTCGTTAAAGAAAACCATATATTCTGCTTATACCTACTTATTGCTTACGAACTACAAAATATAATTGACATCTGGAATATGTATCAACTACCATATATCATGACTACAATACACCTTCTCCCTCTTTTAAACATCACAGCATAGTAAACACAGTTTTTAAATTCCAAGCAGAGAGATTCCAACTTTGAAGGCTACAACACGTTCTCCTTTTAGCACAAAATAACCCATTTCTTTCACTTACCCTCCTGTTTCTTCTTTTTCATGCTGCAGCACAGACAGCCAGTACCCACAGCTGCACAAAGACTCCCACCGCTCACACCAGTGTGCAAAGCACTGAGGAGCCTTGGCTCACTCTTGGCAGTACAGGAGCAATCCATCTCAAGTGCACTACACATTTGGCATTGCGGGGTATCACAGAGCGAGACTTAGTTATTACTTTTCCTCCTAATAACAACAACAAAAGAAAAAAGAAACCCTCCTCGCTTCCACAGCTCTTCTTTCCAGGCTAGAGAATTATGGCAGCAACTACCTAGTCTAGCAGTTTACTCACGTGCTTAGAGTCTGACCGCCAACACAATCTAACAAGAAGAACTATTAAGACAAGCAGAGCTGTATTTAAAAAAAGTGGGGTTTCTCTTTCCTCTCCTGCGGGTGTATGGCCCAGAGCAGGCTCAACTTCTGATCCTGAAAACTGCTCCTCGGTGCTTGTATGCTCACTCTGGGAAACAAAGACAGCTATTCCAATTCTTTTGCAGGTACAATCTTTGTTTACTTTCTACTTTGAATGAAAAGAAAACAGACATTTAGCATTAAATGCAGCATGATGCTCCTTACCTTGCACTCCTCTTTCTCTAATAGATCTGTATCTTAGAACATTCTGACTGTATTCTTTCCCAAACCAGGCACTGAACATGAATCCCTACCAGTATCCCCTCACTTTCAGTAACTTTGCATACATCATCCCAGTGGTCCTCCCAAAATGTACCAGGCTGCATGGCTGCATAAAATGAACCGGCACCATTTAAAACCATCTTTGGCCTGGAGCACACGGCACACATCTCGGTTGTTTGCTGTATTCTTGCTATGAGGCAGCAAAATTAACAAAGCCAGGCTACACAGAGGGAGGTAGTGGGAAAAGGTCTGGATCCAGCATTTGGGGGGAAGGGGGAAGGATGGGAACCTATTTGATTCTCAAAATGCAACAGCGATGTTTTCCAAATACCTTGCTGACCAGACCAAAACGAGATTGTTGAACATTAACAGCAATAAAAAGAGCACATTTCAGCATTTTAAATGTGTTGCTGTGCAAGGTGGAGAATGGACAGATCAGAGGAACATGCCACACCTTCCAGCTGCAGATGGTTGCCTAACAACTGACAGGGGAGCACGGCACTGGCTGCTGTGGGAGTCCTTGCATCGGCAAGGACACGGGCCTCATCCTAACCAGGAGACTACTGTATTTTGAGGAGTCAGTGGTCCATAGAACAGTTAACGGGAGAAGGCACGGGCCTGGCGCTGTGCAATGCTGCAAATAGAGCTTGGTCTTCAAGCCTGTGTTGTGCCGCATATACCCCTTGTTCACAGGATCACCTCAGGCAGCTCATCGTAACAAAGGAGCCTGCAGACAGCTCCTGCTACTGGCAATTACATGTCCTTGTCTCTATCACAAAGTGAAGCAAGAGGTTCTCAAGTGAACATCCTTTTCTTTGACAGCAGAAATGATGAATGGTATTATTTTGCTCTCAGAAAATCCTGGGAGAGCTCAAAAGATCAAGTTGTCTGTGGAACCTCTCCACAGGAGGGAACTGCACCACGTGCCGTGCCCTGCTCCAAGGTCCCTCTGACCACACCACTTGCGGTTCCCAGCATCTGAAGGACATAAGATTATCTAAACCATCCTCTTCTTCCTTCGGGTGTTAGCTTCAATAAATGGAATTCTAATCAACACGTTACGCAGTCCGAGGACCTTTCTTGCAGGGATCACAAAGAAAACTACGTCCAGTGCACTACCGTTTCAAACCCCAAAGAAGGGTTCCCAGTGTACTGTTTAGGGCTTAGAGTTTATTAGCTAAGGATTTAGACCTTTCCATTTAACAGGAAGTCATCAAGCCTCAGCCCCAAAGTGCTAAACTGTAAACCTTGGAACCCAAATGGTCACTGGGGATTTGAAGTTTATGGATGAGGTTAGATTTGAAATCCCAGGCCCGGATCAGTAAATGAGGAAACTGCAAACCCTGACTGGGAAATAACGAGCCCCACAAAATCAAGTAATAAACCATACCTCCTGACTGGAGAAACCCTCAAGAACAAACTCCAAACTATAAACTGTAACTGAAAAATCCTGAACCTTCAGTTTGCAACACAGCTGAAAGCACACTGAGTAGAATCCATCTATGGATCCACAGCTATATCACTAACACACTACTGAGGCACGGTCAACACCCACCGCAAGGTCCTGCGCTCCCTTTCCCACCAGATCTGTCTGCATTCCTCATCCTTAACTGCACACGGGTCTTATTCTCACCCTGAGCCCACCCTGGGGCCTACCCAGTGCTCCGCTCCCTGACCTTGACCCACCTCCAGCACACACCCCTGCATACATCTTGGTGGTCCGATTTTGGCCAGCGCTCGAGCTTACCGACTTCCTGGCACCCTCTCTCCCTCAAAGTCATTCATCCCTACGCTGGTCCCCTGCCCTGCTAAGCAAGGTCTGACTTTTTGCTTCTGCTCAGAAGAAACGACTGACCAGTGCTACGTGGCCAACTCATCTGTGAGGAACACACACATGCAAGGCACATCCCAAGACACCCTGCTGTACAAAAAGGACTGCTGAAATGTTGCACCTCACTAAGAGCCTCACTGAAACTTTTCTAATGCGACAATGGTTTTATAGAGATACTATGCATAACACCTTCAACAAAAGGTTTACTGCCTCACCTTTCTCTCCACTCCTATAGCAGCATTAGGGGGCTCAGTAGAGGTTATTTTTGTACACACACTGGAAGTTGCTCCTGGCCCTCACTGTCCCTTTGCAGCCTACTCACAGGCTCAGCAGCACTGGGGATCGGCGCTTGCTTGGTGAGCTGAACATCTCGTTATTCTCATTCTCTGCACAGCCTATTTCCAAAATTGGAAACATCCAGCTAGTTCTCCCACAAGGAAGGTTCCAGACAAGAGAAGGCAAGAGGGGCTTAGGAGGAAGACGTACCACAAGACAAAGGTCACCTTTGTCTCGGCAGGAGGAGGAGGCAACACGAGGACACAGCAGGACACAGGAGGTAAAGCAGGAGGAGGCAAAAGGAGGTAGCAGGAAAAGGAGGAGGAGGAGGCAACAAGAGGCAACAGAAAGCGAAAAAGGAGGAGACCACAGGATGCCACATGAGGTAACAGGAGGCAGGCGGAGGACGAGGCAATAGACCGCCACAGGAGAAGGAAAAAAAGGAGGCAAGAGCAGGACGTAGCAGGACACACGAGACAAAAGAAGGAGGATGCAACGGGAGGCAAGAAAAAGAGAGAAAGGAGGAGACAATAGGATGCAACAGGTGGCAACACTAACAAAGAGAGAAGTAGGCAACAAGATGCTCTAGGTGGCAACAGGAGAAGGAGGAGGCAACAGGAAGCAACAGCGGGAGGAGAAATAGCGGAGGCAAGAGGAGGACACAGCAGCACGCAGGAGGTAAAGGAGGAGGAGGAGGCAACAAGAATCAACAGGAGAAGGAGGAGGAGGCAACAGGATGCCACAGGAAGCAACAGGAGGCAATAGGAGTAAGAAAAAGATGAGGCACCAGGGAACATGGGAGGACACCAGAGGTAAACTAGGAGGAGGCAACAGTATGCCATAAGATGCATGCAGAGGAAGCAGGATAAAACAGGTAATGGAGGAGGACGAGGAGGATGTAGGAATCGGTGGAGGCAACAGGAGAAATAGGAAGCAACGTGATGAGGGAGGAGGCCAAAAGGAGGCAAAAGGAAAAGGTGTCTTTGTCCTTCCCGGGCCTCCTCTTGCCTTTCCTTGCCTCCTCCTCCACTTGCTTCAGGCTTCTGCTCTTGCCTCCTGCTGCCTCCTCTTTCCTCCTCCTTCTCCTCTTCCTCCTCCTTCAGCCTCCTTTTGCCTCATGTCCTGGTTTCAGCCCAGCCGGGAGCAAAGCACCACGCAGCCGCGCACTCACTCCTCCCTCCCCGTGGCCACGCTGGGATGAGGAGAAAATACAAAGAAAGGCTCGTGGGTCGAGACAAGGACTTATGCCCACTTATGGTCACGGGCAAAAGACAGGCTCAACTTGGGGAAGAAACAAGATCAATTTGCTTTACTACCGATCCAATCGAAACAAGGCTAAGGAGAAGCAAAACCACCCCTCAGAACACCTTCCCCCCAGCCCCCCCTCCTTCCCGCCTCAACTCCACTCCCGGCTCTCTCGACCTCCTCCCCCCGGCGGCGCAGGGCAACAGGCGAGGGGGGTTGGGGTCAGCTCACCACACCTTGTCTCTGCCGCTCCGTCCTCCTCGGGGGGGGAGGACTCCTCACTCGTCCCCTGCTCCACCGTGGGGTCCCTCCCACGGGAGACAGTCCTTCACCAACTGCTCCCGCGGGAGTCCTTTCTGCGGGCTGCAGTTCCTCACGAACTTCCCTGGCGCGGGGCCTTTCCGCGGGCCGCTCTTCAGTCACACACTGCTCCAGCGCGGGCTTTCCCCCGGAGTCACGGCCATTTGGGGGGGCCTCCGCTCCCCCGCTCACCTCCATGGGCTGCAGGGGGACAGCCTGCCGCCTCACCACCTCCTCAGGCGCCCCTCCTCCCCCTCCTTCTTCTTCTTCTTCCTCACCCACCTCGGTATCTGCAGAGCTCTCCCTCGCCCATTCCCATCCCCCTCCTCACTGCAGCTTCCCCGCCTTCAGCATGTTCTGCCAGAGGCGCTACCGCCGTCGCTGATTGGCTCGGCCTTCGAAGGGGCGGGTCCAACTTGGAGCCCGGCAACCTTCGAGCAGCTTCTCTCAGGAGCCACCCCTGCGGCCCGAGAAAAACCGCCCCACACAAACCCGGCACAATTACCCGTAGGCTTTTTTTAGGGCCCGCAGTTTCACCTGGGGGGTTTAAGCCCTCAGTTTTAGGGCAGAAAGCCTCTTCTCTGTAGGGCCCAAAGCCTCGTTTTCCCTTCCCAAAGTCTCAGTTTGGGCTTCCAAAGCCTCATTTGGATGGTGCACAGGCTCCGTTGCAGTTGGCAGTGTCTCCTTTTTGGAGCCCAAAGCCACCTTGTCAAGCTCCAAAGCCTCATTTTTAGGATCCGGCCAGTTGCTTTGAGGGTCCACGCTGCATCCTGAGTTTGCAAACCCTTATTTTCATGCTCCAAACCCCTCTTTCAGGGCCCAAAGCCTCATTTTTTAGCATCTGAATCTGTGATTCTAGGGTTGAAAGCCTCCTTTTGGGGGTCCAAACCCTCGCTTTTTGGGCCCGGGGACTCATTTTGAGGGTTTTAATTGCTCTTTTAGGGTAACATGCCTCACTTTTAGGTTTCAAACCTTCATTTTTAGGACCGAAAGCCACTTTTTAGAGTCCACAGCTTTGTTTATAGGGCCCAAGTACACATTTTTCTGTCCCGAAGCCTCGTTTTGACTGTCCAAAGACTCCTTTTAGCGTCCCAACCCTGATTTTTGTGAACAAATCCTCATTTTGATGGTCCAAAGCTTTATTTATAAACTCCAGAGCCTCATTTCAGGGTCCACAACCTTGTTTCTAAACTCAACTTTTGAGGCTCCGAACCTCATTTTTAGGGCCCAATGCCTCATGTTCAGGGTCCAAAGAATCATTTCCACAATCCAGCCCTTCATTTTTAGGGTCCTGAAGCCTCATTGCAAGGGCCCAAATACCCATTTTTAAGGTCCAAACCTTCCTTTTACAGCACAAACCCCACTGTTAGAGCCCCAAGCCTCATTCTTTCCCTTCCAAAGCCTCCTTTTCAGGGAACAAAGCCTCCTTTTCAGGGACCATAGGCTCATTTTTAGGATTCAGTCTGCAACTAGGAGAGCCCAAGGCCTCATTTTGAGGGTCCAAATTCTCAGTTGGAGGGCCCAAAGCCTCATTTGAGAGGCCAAGCTCCTCATTTAGGGTATAAAGCGTCACTTGTTTAATGTACAGCCCCTCATTTGGAGCCTCCAAAGACCCATTTCTAGGGTGCAAAGCCTTCGTTTTTGGTACCGAAGCATCCCTTGAGGGCACAAAACCTCATTGCAGGGTTCAAAGCCTCAGTGTCATTTCCAAAGCCCCATTTTTAGGACCCAAACCCTCCATTGGAGGGTCCAAAGTCTCCTTCTCAGGGTCCAAAGGCCTCTTTTACAGCTGAGGGCCTCCCCTGGAGTGACCCAAGCCCTCTCTTTGGGACCAGAGCCTCGTTTCTTGGGGCCCTATCGAGACCAACAGGGTCCCCTCCTTTGCAGAGCCCAAAGGGGCACGTGTAGCATCTCCCCCATCATTTTTAGTGCCCAAAGCCTCATTTGGAGGGCCAAAGTCCTCATTGTTCTGGTCCAAACCTTTTGGCCTTTTATGACCCATAGCCTTTTTTGAGGGCCCACAGTTTCATTTGGAGGGTTTAACCCTCAGCTTTAAGGCAGAAAGCCACTCTTTTAGGGTCCAAAGTTACATTTATAGGGCAGAAAGCCTCGCTTTCCCTTCCCAAAGTCTTAGTTTGGGCTTCCAGAGCCCCATTGGAGGCTCCAAACCCTCATTCTGAGGGTCCACAGGCTCCGTTGCAGTTGGCAAAGTCTCCTTTTTAGAGCCCAAAGCCACTTTTTTAGTTGCTGAACTCGCATTTTCAATCTCCAAAGCCTCATTTTTAGGATCCGGCCAGTCGTTTTGAGGGCCCGAGCCGCATCCTCAGTTTCCAAACCCTCATTTTTATGCTCCGAACCCCTCTTTTAGGGCCCAAAGCCTCATTTTTAGAGTCCAGAGCTTTGATTCTAGCATTGAAAGCCTCCTTTTTATGGTCCAAAGCCTCATTTTGAAGGCCACTCCCTTGTTGGGACACAGAAAGGACCACCAACGGCCCTGGGTGGGAACTGCCGCACTTTCTCCGCTGCGACAATCTAGGGAAAACGACGCATCGCCAGGGACTCGCCCTGGGGAGAAAACGGACCAACACAGATACTGTGGATCAAACGGTTTCTCCGTTTATTAACTGCGCAACACTCGGTTATATATGTTTCTAATATCTACTCACACATAAGCCATTTGTTGATTGGTTAACATGTGCCGTTCACGCGCTTAAACAGTAGTCTAATTGGATAAAGTCTTCTGATCACGCGAATAGTTCCTCCACCTGCATGCTGTCTTGCACCCTGTCTTCGGTCACGTTGCCCTCCTGTTATCAGTCATGTACGCCCGACCTTGTTCTACTTTTTGTGCTTACTTCAACAAACTTATAACAAAGAAGAGTAGTGTCTTGTTCTAGCAAACAGAGAATAACAGTTGTGCCTTACGCAGTTTCCCTCGTTCTCCCACAAGTTCTCCCACAATTTCTCCCACAGGAACGCAAAGGCCCATCAGGAGGTCGTGAGGGGACGAGAGAATAAACACACAGAACAAGGCGCAGCCTTCAACAGCGCCCACCTATGGGACTCACGTAAGGCATGAGTACAGCTTTACAGAGCTGGACCAGCCCCTCCAATAGCCCAGCCACAAAGCTTTCTAAACAAGGCAAAAACGTTGACTACTTTTCTCGTCCCTACTTAAGATTCCCTGTAGAACTGGGTCTTGGCCTGACCGAGGCTGCAGGAGGGAGGAAGACGAGGGAAAACTTTGCAGGGAAAACGCCCAGACACAGTATGGCCTGGCGTCAATAAATGTAGGCACAAGCAAGCCCTCAGGAGCAAACTCTTTATTGTCTGCCTGGGGGAGCTGCCCGGGGGCTCTGTGGCCCTGGAGCCGCACACCTCCTCAGGACACCCTCCACGAGGCTCCCAGCTACCGCCCTCTTTAATGACTCGGGCTGCACGGGCTCCTCCAGGACAAGCTTTAAACGCACTGGTCTGCGCCGTGCTCCTGCCTGGGTAGGGGGCTTGGAACCCGCTGGAGGCATGGGCTCTCTTGGAAACTGGGGGCCCGTGGAGGGAAGGGTGTCTGCGGTGCTCCCTGGCCGGAGTATACACAGAGTTTCCCATGCAGGCACCGAAGACCTTGCTGTGGCTCCGGAGGTGGAATCCCTGGACTCCTGAAGGCCTTCTGTTGGCCGGCGAGCACCTTGCTCAGCGCCTCGGCGGAGAGATGGGAGGAGAGTACGTGAGCTCTCCTCTTTGAGTTGTCCCGCTTCCTCTGAAGGCCTGACTATTGCAGGGAGGCTGAGAGGTGGCAAGACTTCCCTTGGTTGAAGCTTCTCTGATTTTTGCTTGGGCTTCCTTTCTTCCTCTAACTTCTTCCTCACCGTTTCCAGAATTTCAAGGACAATGGTTTTGGCATACCCGATCAATTCAGCATGCAGCTGCTGAACTCTGGAGATGGCCTTTTGGATGCTCTCCTTGGCAAGCTCACGACTCACTCGTGAGACAGCAGCAGCGTTTTGCAGCGGTTGCAACACGGGCACCTTTGCTCTCTTGCCTGCTTCTGGGATCTGCCGTTCCGATGCTCTGGCTGGTCCTTGTCCTTCTGTCACGCCTTGAATCTTCAGGATCTCAGAAAACTGACAGCGAAGTCCTGTTCAAACTGAGAAGCTACAAAGGATGACAAGGTGGAGCTAACACTTTCAACAGCCTCTTTGGTCCTTTTGTCAATAGAAGACTGTGAAGATGCTCCGTCGGAAGCTTCTAGTTCCGCCTCCCTCCATCTCTCTTCTCCGGATTTGCCTGCTCGGCTGGTTCTTCCCGCAACAAGCTCTGACACCTTCTCCCTGCCTGCTGGCCCAGGCTCGGCTGCATCAGACGTGCTGGGTACCAAGTGCTCCCCAAAGCTCTCCAACACGCACGCCACAATCTCTTGAGCCACCAGTCTGATCTTGTCCTGGTGATCCGCAGAAGTGTCCAAAGGCTCTGGCCTTCTGGCACTGGCAAACAACCTTCCGCTGACCTCATGGGGAGCCCTCCTTAAGACGCGGACGGACTGATCCAGCGCCTTCACACGCTCCAGCACCTCCTGGACCACGGTCTCAGCCACCTCTTTAAGCTCCTGGTCTTCTGCCAGCGTAGGCCGCAGCTGTTAGGCGCTTCTTCTCCGGCACACGTTGGAGGCTAAAGGGAGGAGCAGTTAATGAGTGAATGGGTTCCTTCACCTCCCTTTGCTTTCCTCTTCCTCCTCACAGGACCCCTGCCCAGACGAGTCCCTAGCAGTCAGGCTTGAAAAACTCTGGTTTCTCTGTAGGCCACCTGGCACACAGAGGTTTCTGGTCTCCTGCGGCCAGGAGCCAAGTGTTATGGGCACCTCTCAGAATCAAGCAGGTGCCATTTTGCTTAGAGCAAAGGGCACTGTAGCCCCCCCGGACCTCAGCACGGTGAACCAATAGCGGAGGGAAAGCTGTCAAAGGTACTGGACCAGGCTCTTCTGCCACGGGTCCCAGCTGCTCTTGGGGCACTGCTGCCCTCTATCAGGGTGCCCTGTTTGCCCCTTTTCAGGGCCAAATGCCAGGAACGGCTGTTCTGAGAGCAGAAAAGAAAACGATCCTTCTTCTTGAGGCACCTGGCTGTTGTCTGCCAGCCCAAGGAAATGTCCTTGGGACAGGAGGCAGCCTGAAGGTCCACCGCGGGCTGCCGGCCTCGTGCAAAGTGGGGAAGAAATTGCGAGTCAAGCACAGAGCCAGGCAGTAGCTGGAAATTGTCATTTGCTCTTTTGCAGCTTGACAGCCTGACTACCACGGCAGAAGGAGCTTAACCCTTCACCCCGGCATAGATACCACCCCACACTATCCAGAAATGCTTCCCAAGAGGCTGTTGCAAGGGATGGAGCCGGGCAACGTTTAACGGGACCCCTACTAACGAGAACTGGGCAACAGCAGGCTCTCTGCTAAGCTAATCTCTTCTGTCAGGTAGCTGGAGATAGCATGAGAGGAAATGGCGTCAAGTAGGGGGAAGGGAGATTTAGGTTGGATATTAGGAAAACTTTCTTTACTGAGAGGGTTGTCAGCCATTGGAATAGGCTGCCCAGGGAAGTGGTTGAGTCACCATCCCTGGAGGTATTCAAAAAGCACAGAGACAAGGTAGCCCAGAACATGGTTTAGTGGGCATGGATGATGGTTGGACTCGATGATCTTGAAGGTCTTTTCCAACCGAAATGATTCTATGATTCTAAGAGCTGCCCTGAGCAGCAGTGGTTGGCCGTGTGTAGGGTTGGGAGAGAGTGTCAAGGGATTTCAGTGAGAAACAAAGGGAAGGTGGATGGCTTTAGCAAATCCTTAAACCATACCTGAGCCCAGAAATGGAAAGGAGTGGTTGTCTGTGGGTTGAGGAGGAGAAGGAGGAGGTTTGTCCTGGGAAGATGGCAGGAAGGAAGACCCTTCTTGTGCAAATCAGGGACGAAAGAGACATTTCCATGTTGTGTGCACGCCTCGGTAGGTGGTGAATGCCCGCTGCTGAGGGTGGCTGTGCTCAGTCATGCCCCATGAGCTGATCTTGCTCTCTTTTCCTCCTTCTGTGAGCAGAGAGAGTCATCGGTAAAGCCTGGGACATCATGGGGTCAGAGTGTGGTCGGAAGGAGGGGTGGTGGTTAAAATCTGCAGGGAAAACAGGCACAGGCATAGGACAGTGTAGGGCAGCCTGTGGTCGGGATGGCCAAGGGCTTTGGTGGGGCTGGGACCCCCAGCAGAACTGAGGTCCATGTCCTCTGAGCAACGGCAACTGTCTCTTCCACTGAGGCCCATGAGGAGACACCAGTTCCTTAAAGCCCCGGCCTTTTGCTGCCTCCTCACCCTTGGTAGAGCCTGGGAGGTGTCCTACCACTGACCCGCACTCGGCATCGCAAACCCTCACATCTCACTGCCCTCAGGAAGAGCCCTGAGACACCCGTGATGAAAGGACCCTATTCCTAGGGGATGGGGGTCAGGGCTTGGCTGTCCTGCTTGATAAAACACACCAAGCAAGGGCTTTCACAGCCACCGCCACCTTCATTTTTCTACCTGTAGCCAGTGCTTCTGAGCTCTCCTTCACCCGCCCACAGGGATGGTCACCTCGTCTGCTCATCCCCTCCACGGTCTCTCCAGTGGTGGTCCTCAATGGGGCTCGCAAACACCCTCAGAAACTTGGAGGTTTGCTGCTGACTTTTGGGTTTCCGCAGCCTTGTTCCATCTTCTGTCAAGGGCTGCAGTTCGGGAACTCGGCACCAGAGGGCTCATTAACATGCAAAACTCCCTCACGAGCCACCTCTCTCTGCATCATTTTCCTTAAGTCCCCAATTCTTACGTGGTTCATCAGAGAGATTTCAGGAGTGTAGTCAAAGCAAAAAGGTTTCTCTAATAAGTAACAGTAGGAAAGGATTTCTTCTTTTTCCACTTTTCCTTATTTTTCTGCTTCCAGATTCAGTGATATCAGCAATCTGTGAGTGATATTGATCCTGAGCATCTCCTAATTGAGTATGAACATAGAGGGAAGTCAAGACCCTTTACAGAGGCCACTCTATGGGCAAGTTTTGTCCTGTCCCCACCCCCCACCATTTCTCTCATCAGCCACCTGGGATTTACAGCAGCCTTGTGTGGGGACAGAATTTTTAGGAGGGCCTCTTGCGATAGGATGAGGGGGAATGGTTTTAAACTAAAAGAGGGTAGATTTAGAGTGGATATATAAGAAATTTTTTATGACGGGGGTGATGAAACACCAGAACGGGTTGCCCAGAGAGGTGGTCGATGCCCCATCCTTGGAAACATTCAAGGTCAGGTTGGACGGGGCTCTGAGCAACCTGATGTAGTTGAAGATGTCCCTGCTCATTGCAAGGGGGGTTGAACTCGATGACCTTGAAAGGTCCCTTCCAACCCAAACCATTCAACGATTCTATGAAATCAGAGCTTTCTCCACTCACATCCACAGCTGCATGTCTTAACCCTTTGGCACCAATTCCCACCTGCTTTTCTTGGAGAAGGAGCTGCACCCAGACACAGGAGGATGCTTCTTAATTGCCAGCAAGCAAAACCAAATGGCAATAGTTCAATAAAAAACAAAATACATGCCTCAGGTGTATATTAAGTCCATGTTACTTCCACTGAAGTCCACTTCCCACAGTGGATGACACAATACTGGGTCAAGCACAGATGCCAAGACCCACACAGACACCTCCTTGCTGGGACTCTCTTTGTCCACATTCACTCTTTATACACAAAAAAAGACACACGCTGAAGCCGTGAACTCCCTCAATTCACAGAGAGAAGCAAAAGTGAATGAATTGCGCTCTTTTGGATAGCCAAAACTGCACTAAATCCCACCCAAAGGATTACAGGAGCATCTTCAAGTAGACCCTGCATCACCTAGACCCACTGTGGTGGGTTGACCCTGGCAGGTGCCCACCAAAGCCGCTCTATCACTCCACAACTCAGCTGGACAGGGGAGAGAAAATGTAACGAAAGGCTCGTGGGTCAAGATAAGGACAGGGAGAGATCACTCAGCTAATTACCATCACGGGCCAAACAGAGTCGACTTGGGGAAATTTGATTTCTTACGAATCAAATCAGAACAGGATAATGAGAAATAAGAACAAATCCTGAATCACCTTCCCCCCACCCCTCCCTTCTTCCCGGGCACAGCTTCCCTCCCAAATTCTCTACCTGCCCCCCTACAGCAGCGCAGGGGGACGGGGAATGGGCGTTGGTGTCAGTTCATCACACGTTGTCTCTGCTGCTCCTTCCTCCTCAGGGGCAGGACTTCTCACACTCTTCCGTGGGGTCCCTCCCACGGGAGACAGTTCTCCATGAACTTCTCTGTCATGGTTTCAGCTGGAATAGAGTTAATTGTCTTCCTAGTAGCTGGTACAGTGCTATGGTTTTGAGCTAGGTGGGAGAAGAATGTTGATAACACTGATGTTGTCAGTTGTTGCTAAGTAATGTTTAGTCTAAAGTCAAGGATTTTTTAGCTTCTGATGCCCAGCCAGCGAGAAGGCTGGAGGGGCACAAGAAGTTGGCACAGGACACAGCCAGGGCAGCTGATCCAAAGTGGCCAACGGGGTATTCCATACCAGGTGACGTCATGTCTAGTATAGAAACTGGGGGAGTGCGGCTGGGGGGAATCGCCACTCGGGGACTAACTGGGAGTCGATCAGCAGGTGGTGAGCAATTGCATTGTGCATCATTTGGATATTCCAATCCTTTTATTATTACTGTTGTCATTTTATTAGTGTTATGATTATTAGTTCCTTCTTTTCTGTTCTATTAAACCATTCTTATCTTATCTCAACCTACCAGTTTTACTTCTTTTCCCGATTTTCTCCCCCATCCCACTGGGTGGTGGGGAAAGGGAGTGAGCAGCTGCGTGGTGCTTAGTTGCTGGCTGGGGTTAAACCGTGACAGTAGGATATTAAAGGGAAAAAACGCCTGTAGGGGTGTGCATAGATACACACACACTTATAATATATACATCTGTCTGTGCATGTGTAGATATATACACACAACCCTACAGACAATTTTTTAACTAATACCCTACCACCTTTTAATGAAAAAAACTGAAGTACAGAAACAACTCTTACTAACAAAAAACATCTACAACACCATTCATTTCTATTGATCAATTTCCTCTATTTTTACAAAAAAAAGAAGTCCTCTGTCAGTTAATATTGCAAACCTGAAGAAACCAAGGGAGCTGCCCCTGTGGTAGCAGCTGCTAGAGACACACTGGTAACGCTCAGGCCAAGGCTGTTTGCAGTGCTCATGCTGCTTGCCATGCTGACAACCAAAGAGGTGGTGCAGGGGGCTGAGGTCGAAGCAGCCGAAAAGGTTCTTGAGGGCTGGAGCAAAGTTGTGTTCTCAGCGCTGGTGTGCTAGAAAGGAGACTAAAAGAATAAGGATCACAGAGCAAATAAACCACAGTGGAAGATGCTGGGGGAAAGAAAAAAAAACGCAAACCAACAAATGTTTACTAGTGCCCCTCGAAGAAGAAAGAAAAAATAAAATTAAATATATAGCTGAATGGAAACACAGAATAAATTATATTTAGCATGGCAATTACAGTTTCTCCCAGACTATATATATTATTATGAACAACCTATATTTGTGTGGTCAACAACCCGGCCTCATAAACATCCCTGTAATTAATTTGAAAGAACAAAAACCAGGGGTAAATAAATGCAGTGTTATTTTTGCTCCCTTTAACAGGGTGTTTGGCTCCTTAGCTATATACAGACAGTTGACTCCCCACACCTGGTGAAGCAGGAATCTCCAGCTAGGGATGAAGATACTGGCTGTCTTCCAACCCAGAGCTTTCTAATGCAGTGTGCACAGCAGTGTTTTATGAACAGAAGTTTGGGATCTTCATAAATTCCTGTTCGGGCTCAGTAAGACAGAGGGGAGCCAGAATTCTCTGTGGCTCCATCTTTGGTCACAATACGCTCAAGCAGCAGAGACTGATCAACAGCTTTATTCCAAAAATCGAGAAAGATTCGCACTCCTAAAGCTGGAGAGAAGGGGTATGACAACTTCCCTCAACTGAGTGTTTCATCCACTTTTAGTTGAGGGGCTTTAAGCAACTCATTAAGCAATAGCTCATTCTTAGGCCCTGGAAACACCCTCATTGTGCTTGTTCAGTGCATTGAACAAGCTTTGATTACAGGAATACGTTTATTAAATTTGGGGACATGCAATAATACATTCATAGCAACACAGTAAAGAGTCAAAAACCCAATCACACACCTCTCTTACAGGCAAAGCTTCCACTTGCTTTGGTTTTGTTTGGTTTTGGGGTTTTTTTTGGTCAATTATAAATGTATTCAACAAAACCTACACTGGGTTGCTTTACAGACTGTTATCCTACATAGCAGAAAAGGTACAGTCGTGGTAAAGACCTGCAAAAACACTCAAAATGAGTGGGGAAAATTAACCTATGCTATACCATCTAGACAAAACCAGAAGTGAATGTAATGACCCGTTACAAGTCTTGCCAGAAATACTTAAGACTTCTGCTTTCATATATACTATCCAGAAGCAGGACCAACTTTCAGTTTCCTGACAGTCTAATGCCTGCCTCATTTGGGAGAGCAGAAAATATGTAACAGCTGTTAATTCTTTAGCTTGGTAATCAGAAATCGCTGTTGCATTGCTCACGACAGGTTTACACCCTTCTGCTCAAGCAGTAGCAAGGGCTGTACATAATAAGATGTAAATTCAATATCAAAGAAGTAAGAGAGGAAAGACAGCCCGACAAAAATCGCAACAAAGACACCAAAGCAGTGCTGAAGGCAGACAGCCAAGCACTGCTTTGTCAAGTGATTCACAAAACCTCACCTTTTCTTCTTTGTGTGCATGCACTTGGCTACAGCGTTGATGATAACGTTCTCTTCTTGCCAAGTGAGCGCACAGGAAAAATGGAGCAGAACTAAAACTGCAGGGACAAAATAAATTACAGCATTTTCTAGCTTTAGTTAATGCTGTAGCAAGCAGGTACGATGTTTTATTTTTGTCATATTACCCTCAACGCACTTGGTTGGTTATGGCTAGTCAACACGTCCTATTTTAAGGCCACATGTTCAGTTACTCCAAGTTTGCCAGAAACTTTTCTTTGGTGTAAGATTACATATAGCGGGCCTCCAGCTGATTTTCAGGAAAAACAGAACAGCGGCGACTCAGTCCTTGCTAAGTATGATCATGAGGAACACAGGCTGCTTTAATTAGATTCAAAGAATTTTTAAAACTTTCTAAATAAAAGTCTTAACTTCTCCACATTTCAGAAACAGGGACGTTAAATTTAGCACAGAGGCTATGCTGGTGTCACTCTTGGACTTTCTGCTCTTCCTTTGGAAACACGCACGTATCTGGGCATGTGTGGAACCTTGGAAAAGGGTGAACTTACACGTGCTTGCCAGACTTGCTTAGTAGCCAAATTTTTCAGCTTTCTCTCCGTTGCACGTACTGCAGAGAGTGAGCTGGATGGTCCCCGCAGCAGGCGGCTGATTGCCAGGCTGCCACACACTAAAACCAAGACAGGGTAGGTTAGCTCTCCTCTGGTTTCAGGATTCCTGGCATTTTCACTCCACCAGCACAGAATAAAGTACCACCCGGTTCAAATGCAGAGGAAGCAAAGACGGATTGCGGTGAGAAAGGAAGACAAACAAGAGTCTGAGGTCAGCCGAAACGAGGAGAGATGAGGTGTGAGTAAGAAACAAGGTTGGGTGAAGAGAGCAGGTGATTCAGACAGGGTCTTCCCAGCAAAGAGGAACTGCCCAGGGACGAGCAGTCCCAGTCTGATTTTCTTGATTTCGAGCCCTTTCCCGAAGGTCAGGCAGCCGAGAGCTCAACAGGCTGCATCTTCTGCCACAAGGTAAGCATCAGCCCCCAGGCTGCCGCTTTGCCAAGAGCCCCCCAGAAACTACACAAGGTCCAGCAGCCTGGAGCCCCGAGCCCTCGGGCCACGCTCGGAGCTGGGCACCCCAGGGGTAGATGGTGGCTGAAGAAACCCTCAGGCACAGGGAAGGGGAGGGAGTCCATGCTGACCAGCATGCTAGGAGGCAGCAGGCAGTGCTCAACAGCCCACCCCTCGCCTCCTTCTTGGAAAACACCCCACTGGACTCTGCTTAGTCCAACCTGGCCCCGCAGGACTCGAGGAAAGGCAGAGCAACAGCAGAGCTGGCCAGGAAGCAGGGGGCTGCGGCTGGTCCCCCCAACCCCTCTATTACTTGCTCTCTCTAGTTTCTACAGGGACATCCATTGCAACAGCAGAAGCAGAGGCAACTTCACTTGAACCACTTCTTTGCTTAGACCTAACAAGTCAAACCACAGGAGACGTTAATTCCTGCAATGGAACGTCTTGCTCAAAGTTACTAGCCATACACAATTTCAGTGCAGAGCTGCTCCTCTTTAAGGAGATTGACCATGCACCCCTCACCCCCTCCAGCCAGACCTCCAAGCCACACACACAGCAACCAGCTAAGAAAGCAGACAGAAAACAGCAAAGTTTGCAGGAAGTCTGGTATCAAGGAGCCTCCCTCACCTTCAAGTCCAAGATATTTTCTGGCTCTGGTCATCTCGTGTTCAGCATGATCACAATTAAATACATTCACTATTGGGTTTAGGGTCTTAGGGGGATGTATTGCGGTAGAAGCAAGAGAAAACAATGTGTTTGTTACTGGGTTTTGGTTTAGTTTAGGCATTTACTTACTTGGGGTTTGGGGATAACCGTGAGCATCTTGCAAAGCTAGCACGATTGCTTTACTTTTCAGTAAAAATACAAATAAGAAAGAAGGCCACACACAGCTTTTCTCTCCTTCAGGTATTCCAGAAAGAACTTGCCCTACCACCAGCTCCATCTGGCAAATGAATAAAAATCGCTGTCCCCAGATGATCAGTGATAAGACACTATGCCAGGAAGTGATGTGATGATGCAATTGGTAACAGCTAAGAAGTGCTTCTTCTAGCACTGACTCTTGGTGACCTACGCTGGACCACATTCAGACAGGACTGCTAGAGTCAACAGCAGCTGCAAAGTTAGAACCGCAGACGTTTCCCAGAGCATATAAAAGCCTGCCGGAAGGATTCACCCAAAAGGACAGGAGCCACGCTTGGCAATATTGTCTCTAGCTTGGGTTGTTTCCTTCTGTGTATTGTAGGGAGAGGAGTCTATGCATGAGGAACTTGCCTTTCAATCACTTTGACAGAAGACTTGCTCCATAAACAAAGGAAAACATTTCAGTTGAATTGGTGCAGTCTGAACTTTATTTAAAACAGCGGTAATCTAATCTGCATAGTCCTGGGGCAGCATCCAACCTCTGCAATAGCCAGGGAAACTCCAGAACAGCAACATCACTCTGCACTGGGCCAAGCGTTGAGTCAGGGTAGATTAAAATAAAGCATGTCATCTGACCTATGCTGGATCAAGTCCAGCAAACTAGTAACCTGACTTCTTCCTAAACTTCTTCTTAACACCCTAAGAGTGAGGGGGGAAAAAAAACAACAACAAAAAAAAGCACAATTAGAAGATAATTCTGCAAAGCAAGAGTTAAAAAAAAAAAATCCGTGTAAAGGCATATACTTTGATATCAATTAGCTAGGTAAGTTTGAGACCAGTTGCAGAAATGCATGTGCTGACTAGAGGTTAAGGGCACAACAGCCTTCAAGAGTCTTGGAATACTCAAGTGGAAGAATTCGTTTAAAAGCATGGTAATATTACAGGCTTGTAGACCATTACAAAACACTTTTCATAGTTGCTTTGCTGTTTATCTTATCACCTACTTCAGCTTTAATTCCTTCAAATTCATGATGGAGTTTTATTTACACAAGTGCTGAAGTTGTATACCTACTGTAACTAGTACACACACTTGACAGTATTGAAAGACCATGGTTTTAACACAGGTCACAAAACCAAGGTAACCATTTTATAAACTCAAGGTGTAGCTCTGCTAAAAGCCACTTGACTAACATGGGTTCTCTTTCTTAACTTTAACCTGTGAGTAAACCTAAGCCTTGCCCTCTTAAGTTTGGGGGTTTTTTCGAGGGGAGAAGGAAGAATAAGACCTCTCAAACCCACTAAGGCACATTTTCTAAGAGATGAATTGCACTTGAAGCAAGCTGGAAACCAGAGGTAATAAGGAAAAAAGGTAAGATTATTGACATGGTCATGCTTTCTCCACAAGTCTGGAATACTAGCGGTAGGGGGAATGCTGGAGAATGAAGTCCGTGCAAGATAGCTACATGCCCCTTCGGTCTTGTCACTAGGGTTTGAGGTGGATGCTTAAGATGATCAGAGCTCAGAATTGTGGTTTAAGCCAAGCAACTAATTTTAAAAGAAGTCGGGGTATCTGTTGTCCACACAGCAAACTGGGACTTCAGCTGTCAACGCAGTTTGCAAGCTGCACTATTCAGAGGGTGTTAAGTCAAAACCTGGAAATACTAGAAGCAGGAAAGCAGTGTTCCTAGTCTCCTCAAATTTACTCTACCATGACATCATCATTTTGTAGAACATATTTTTTGTGGCATTGCCCCCATCGCCCCCCCCCCCCCCCCAACCTTACATTTGGTTTAGTTGTTTGGGGTTTTTAAGCACATCCCACGTGCATTTTAAAAAAAAAAAACAAAACAAAAAAGAGACTGAAGATTTTAAATTTCTCTTTGGAAGACAGTAATTTACAGTCCATACAAAAATACTCTGGAAAAACATACAACTTCATTTACAAAAACACCAAGTTATAAAGAAATTACAATAGAGAGATAGCACAACATTTGTTTCATAGGATCAGAATTTCTCCCCACCCCTCAAAAAACCCTCATGCACTTAACTGGGTAAGCAGTGTTACCGGTTTACAGAACCAGACCTTCAGACTACTACAAGTTTTCATGTAACCACGTAGAACAGCTTTCAGGGTTTATCTGAAAACACTCTCTGCATGCCAATTCCTTTCAAGACTCTACCTTGCAGGTGGGTAGCAGTGTCACAACAGCCTTGGCTATTGCAATGTTTAAGTACATCTTCGGCTGTGTGTTCTGAGTTTAGCTTTCCTACCCAGCGACAACAAAAAACCCTCAAGTCTCATGCTGGAGCAGTCTCAAGACAAAAATCAAATACAACGGCATGGGACACGTCTATCATCTCCATACCTTGGTAGCATCCTCTGCTGCATTTTCTTCAATACTTAAATTATTTATGGGCCTCCATGGGAGCCAATACTTGTGTAGTGCGTGGCCGTGTTAGGCAGGGGACAGCTGCTAGCTGAGGAAGCTGAGCACCATTGTGATAGATGCACAGGAGTGTATGTGCCAAACGGGAAAATAGTGTAAGAGAAGAATAATATACGCACATGCACCAGGAAACCGCAAATGAATACAAGCACGTTCATACACACTTGAAACCACAACGTGGTTGCAGTAACTAGTTAACCTGTTTACATACATTCTGAATCCAAGTCACAGGGCAGCTTGGGTTTTGTGGCCTTTTCCAAAGCTGTTTCAGCTAGTGACAGTCAAGACTTTTAAAAAGACTAATAGGGATAACTCTTACAAGAATATATTTGGGAAATGAAGACTGAAAAAAGTTAAACTAAAAAGCATATTTTTGTTTACATCAATAAACGCGTAGAGTATTGATGTGAGGTAGTCTAGGCACTAGAAGAGTCCATTCAGCTTTTCAGTCAGACCACTGAGTAAAACCCCTTCCTAATTACATTGTCTGTAGATCTGCTGCTGACATCTTCTGGATTGCCACCGCCTTTGAATGCTGAACCCTGGCCAGTTAACTAGAAGAACAGAATACACAGACTCAAAATAATTGCTATTCTAAAGTTACCTTCATATTTGAGTACAGCTTCCAGTCAACACATTAAATGTATTAGTGGCCATTCTTAAAACAACATTTAGACAAGACTACCCTTACCACACAGGAATCTCAAGCCTCGCAAAAAGTCGTACTACCCAAACCTTGAAATCTGTACCTGAAGTATTCCATAGTAGGTAACACTTCTGCAAGCTGATTCTTTACAAGTGTCAAAATTGAGTTTTTTCTAGTTGTTCTTTGCCTCTGCCTCAAATCAGAGGTCAAGCCACACAAACAGCTCTTTAAGGAGAGTTATGTATAGCAAGAAAACAAATCAAGCATTAATCGAAAGCTTCCACAGAAACAAGATTTAACAAACAACTCCACACGGTCATTTCAGCAGTGGACAACCTGTTGAGTAGGCTGCTGATTTCGAAAGCACTAAAACTATCAAGAGGCATTCAAAAATCATCTGCCAGAACAAGATTAGCTCATACTTCTACATCTATAAGATTCATATCCTCTTCCTTTTGAGATTTGGGTTTTTTTTCTGAATTAAGAACTGCTTCCAAATAAGCCAGTTCATTGAGCAATCGGTCAGTGCAGTAATATACAAGTACAGTAGTATTTAGAGAGCCTGCCACCAGACCAGAAACAGTCACTAGTGCCAGATCTTGGGAAAAAAAACCACAATCGTTTCATAGCTATACAGTACGTTCAAGACAATTTCTCACACCTACATCCTAGTAAAACTAGCATTATGCTTAAATTTAGATTCCTGAATCCATTGGGGATGTATATATGCATTTCTTCTCAGTTATGTCATTCACTGTACATCAAGAATTAATTCTACTTCAGACCCTCCCTGGCCTAGCCCCCCTTCCTTACCTTTTCTCCGTCTGCTAGTGTTTTGGGGCGTTCTTCTGATGTAGGTGAATGAGGCCCTTCAGTGGTCAGTGAATAAGGTCGTTTAGGTGCAGTGTTCTTAGGATCTGTAATTCGAGTCCCACTTAATTCATGCTGTCCTTGGACAAAACGTGCTCCTGGTTGAGAAACTGTGTTACGTCCTGGAATGGTGCTGCCAACTGGAGGTCCCAATGTTCTTATTGCAACTGTAGCCTCCGTTTCTGTAAGAGACACCGCGCTTCTAGAGTTCAGCCATGAAATTAAAGACTGCATTCCACCCGCTACTTCAATACATACTTGAATCAGTAACAGGAATGGAGAGTCCCTTAGACACTGATGGCACAGCTACACGAGGTAGCTTCTCGCTCTTGTTAGCACCGTTAGATTTCTGGTACACAGCATTTCTGTAAGAGTCAGATGCTAGCGCTATAAAATGCTAGTTTGTAAAATACTATACATTTCCTTTCCAGAAAGCCCACGCAAGACAAATGTCTGTCTTCTTAGCTCATTGTCACAGCTCTACCAAACAACAAACTCACGGGCAATCTAGCAGGAGATCTTCATTTTGCTGAACTTCAGACCGCAAATTTAAAACTTAA
Organism: Harpia harpyja; assembly: GCF_026419915.1. Taxonomy (NCBI): domain Eukaryota; kingdom Metazoa; phylum Chordata; class Aves; order Accipitriformes; family Accipitridae; genus Harpia; species Harpia harpyja. The sequence goes on along the minus strand of NC_068960.1, from coordinate 20,870,702 downwards.
GCCTTTTCTTTAGTCAGTCTCTATGTACTTGTACTGTCTTCCAGCTTAGTACATCCAGCACTCTGTACATTCATGAAAAGCAGTATCTGCTCGACCCATACGGGCATCCCATTTTATTTCATTTTTAATGCTACTCCTACAGTACCAAACGGTCTGATCACAGCAGGCATTACACATTTGGTACTCTTGGGCTATTACTCTCAAGATTACATATTCCTCCTGGGCTGAAGTAGCTTATGAACAAGCAGACCTCCCAGGAAGTGACACACACTTTTACTGCCCGAGTTCTCATACTGCTGCACCAAGGCAGCAGCAGCTCTAGGGTTGCTGTGATCAAGATCAGCACTTCGTTAGAACATAGCACTGCTTGGCATTAACCATACTTTTTGTTAGAAAGAACAAAACGACCTACATAGAAAACACTCCGGCTTCAAGTTACACACTAACCCAAGGGGATCTACATTCAAGACCAAATAATTCTTCTGGTATCAACTTCTCCTTTCTTCCTACATGTCTTCATGTACATTAGATTCATTTTTTCAAGGATTTCTTTAACCTGCCTCCCCCCATGTGCCCAAAGGAGATGACAGCTTTGTTCCTGAAGCCATTAGAGCCCTCCACATGCTTATGAACAACACAGATTCAAACAAGAAATCCCACACCTCATTCACATTGCGAGTCAGTTAAAAAGCAGCTTCTTCGCAGCTTTAAGGTTATGGTGCTAACCTTTCTCTCTCGGCTGTAGAGGTGTCCACTTTAGAAATCTTATGTAACGAAGGGGAATTATCTGGTGTTCTGGAGTCCCTGTCTCTGGAACTGTCCAAACAGCTTCCATCTGAAGAAGTCCTTTTGCGCTGAAGCCCACCAGCATTTTGACTAGTACCTGGCATGCTTTGCTGAAACAACAACAACAAAATAATGAAGTCTTCAAGTAATTATTAAAGCAAAAAAAAAAAAAAAAATATTGCCAGAGAGCCCAATTTTTATTATACCTTCTTTCTTTTCTGTAAGGTTTCCGCAGGCAAAAAATAGTGGAGGTGCTTTCTCTTCACATGAGCTGCCTCAATCTTCATACCTTCCTTTAGCACATTGAGGTTGTTAGCCTGGCTGTAAACTAACAGGAAATTTAGTGTTGTAGCTTAGTGGGAATGTTTGCATTGGGTATTTGTCAAAGTTACATATGGCTTCTTTAGAAACAGCAAGCCTTGAACTCTGCCCAGCCCAAACAAAGAACAAGAAGTGGTCTCAAGATGAATGTGACCCAAGATGCCCATTTTATATCCAGTACAGACCAGATACGTAACAGCTATTTTAAGTTCAAACATGCATTTCTGTGCTCAGTTACAGCTGTGGTTTGCTAGTCATGCACCTCACCTCTGAGCTGATTTTAACCTGGAAGAGATCATACTCCTTAACCCTTAGTTTGCTGGTTGAAGATAGATCTAGATGACTTTCTCAATCAACCCAATTGTGCTCAGCTGATGAGAGAACAGACACCTCACTCAAGATTCAGACTCATTTTATTTGATATTTACAGTGGCGATTGTGGGGTTTTGCCTAACAGTTCTGTAACATCATACAACTTTTCAGTAATTTAGGTGTTAAAACTCTACCTGTCCAAGACAGACTGGATTTGAGGGACATCTGACTTATCAGAACCACTACAATTTAAACCAGTTCTTCTTAACTGCCTGCAAACAGCCTTTCCTGCAACTAAAAACCCCTACAGTAGCACAGCAGTTTTTACAGAATTAAGTCACATTTAGACAAGTTTACACAAGCCTGTCGTGAGCATAGCTGGAAAGTCAGCTTACTAACATACAGAGTGGGAATCAAAGTAAGGACATGCAACCAAAACAAAAAGGCTTACAACAAGTCTTTCTGCAGGAGACCTAGAAGTGAAATAAAAGCACAAATATGAACATTCACACCAGTAGGAACAGTTGCTTCAAAGTAAATTCAGTAATGTTTTTATGCAAAAGTGAGATAAAGTTCATTTATCAAAAGCCTTCCAAACTGTGAGCCTTACACTCTTGAGCCCATCAACTTTGCCCTCTAAAAACATTCTCTCAAAGTCACGGCACATGATAAAAGCTTTCTTGCACATAACTACTGCTCACTCCCACATTTGCCAAAGGATACCACACCTCTCAAGAAATACCTTTTCTGGTCAAGCTCTCTGGGTTCAAACCCTATATCTGAAACATACTATAGGCTGTGCTTCACTAAACTGAGAGCACACAGCTATGCTAATCAAGTTTGTGCACAGAAATACAGGATTTAACATTAGTTCTAGCCTCTCAGCAGTACACAAACCTTGTTGACAAGATTTACATTTGCCACAACATTCAAACACAGTGCTACTGGATCTAACGTACAAGACAAGCATCAGTTCAGGTCACAGTGCAAGTCTGAGGAAGTCACCCCACCTGGCTTGAAACTCAGACAAGAGTTTTGATGCCTTTTTTCTGTGCTTTTCTCATATCCCAAAGCATGAGCTAAAAAGAAGGTCTGCTTTTACTGCATTTACTCATGTTGTCCGAGCAACACAACACACAGCTCATGCTGGTACCATGGAGAAATGTTTGTTTGCACTGATGAAGAGTTTAAAGGAGTCCACTGTTTAGAACTTTTTGGCCAAACACAATTGTCACTTCAGAAGAGTAACCTGATTTCCTTAGTTTGTCATTATGATAGCAAGGCATGAGCCTCACAGCACACATGCACTTCTGAAAGGCACAAGAGCAATCAGCTTGGGAAGAAGTAAACAGACTGTGGAAACGACCTCTACTTTCAAATGACTGCTCACCCCCAAACCCCTTTATTCTAGCATTATCTAACAACGCTTGCGACATTACTTTATTTCTGCATCTATCAAAAGGAATAACGGAAGATGAACACAGAGCTTGACGTGCAAGACTGCATGTCACTACAATGTGACCACTCACGGCCTTTCAAAGTTCTGGGATGGTATCATACACAAACTCTTATTTTGGAAACAATACTGTCAACAGGCATTCACAACTTATTTTAGAGCCTGATACAGTTCATTCCCACTTTCAAAGTTTGGCAACTGACAAGCGGTTTTGACAAGTGTAGCTACACCCAGTAAATGGACATCTCTCTCCTGGCTTCACATCTGACTGTCCACTTCAGGAATCACAGTTCCTTTGTGCGTGTTTACTACGACCTGCAGAACTGTCATTTCACATATGAGATATGGTATATAGGACTGTAGTGTACACTTTTGTTTCAAGGTGGACTTACATTGCCAAAGTGTCAAAATAGTATGTTTTTAAGGCTAATCTTCTACGTGTCACGCTCTACAGAAATAGCTAATAGCCAATACCAGAAGGAAGCACAATTCACTTTGCGAAGCAGCTTGCGCTAGAATAAAGAAATGAAACCCTACGAGACTAGAGCAAAATAGAGGCTTACCTGTATCGTTGAATGACTGTATAACATACGTTAAATCAACGTTAACCCTTCCTGCATTTTCCACTTTCCTAAACGCGATTCCAAGAAACCACATTGACACATAGCCACTCCTAAAAAGACAGATTCACAAATCTATCATTTATGCACAGATGCCAGTTATTTGGATGCTAGTATCTACTCTCAAGAAGGGATTAAGCAAAACAGTTTAGTTGTACGCAGCAGCTAAACATTGGAGTCAGCCCATACTCAAGTTCTCCGAGAACCCCTCCCTCAAGTTCTCCCTTCTTTAAAAAGATCCTACATGCTTCAGAACCTTGCCCGTCAGACCTCGTACCTACAAAACAGTAGGTACGTAACTGAACATCTCTCACGGGTAAGCTGAGGTGAAGGAATATAAACAAGGTACAATACATCGGCCAAACTCTACTTCAGAAAAGTAATGAAACTCACTGTTTACAAAGGTCTCGGCTGCCAGGGAAACACTGTGGCATTACATGTGCAATAGATATAAATTCATTCCTCTCCAAGTTGCCAACCAGCACACGTATTTTAGATTCCACAAGGCCAATCCTGATAAGAACAAGAGACATTTACTCATTTTTGACTGGATCCAGCACAGTAGTTATATGCCCTTTTATAATACAATGCTAACACAAAAATGCTAATCAGTCAGTAAGTAGTAAGATTCATTCAGCTGAGCAGATACTAGGTATTTATATCACACACACTGGAGCTGGAGATGTTTCCAGGGACACTGGCACTTTAAAGGTTCCAAAGACAGAGGCAGTAAGTTTAACTTGTAGTCTTAACAGGTCAGACACAACACTTCAACATATAACCTATGATGAAAATATCAACAAGCAGCAGATTGCCAGCACCTCTGGCTGCATTTTGAAGTGCACCAAAAGTCCTTTTTACCCCAAAGGTCAAGGAGAACAACAGTTTAGAAAAGGCTCAAGCACAACTCTTCCATTACACCTGAGTAAAGATGCTAGTCTTCCTGCAGATTGATCTGTGAAAAGAGTTTACCCTTTTCCAGCCAAACTGAAAAATATAGTTCCTTTAATAAACAAATGATCTAGTCAACACAGTCTCATCAGAAACTTACCCAAGAAATGTATCATGACCACAAAGGCTCTTCTTTTAAATGAAGTACTGGCATTTTACCCTTCTACCTAAAACACTGCTAGCTTTGAAGGCAGTCAGAACTCTGTACGTTCTTCACAAGTATCTTACGTTGATGAACAACAGAGATGTGCCATCTATTCCCAAATCCATTCAAGAGTTGGTGAACTAAACTTGTTCTTATAGCAAATGGAAGCAAGTTTGTCTTCTGCTTTTCATCTTCCCTGATGCAAAACTAAGCCCCGTTTGCTGCCATTTCTGTCACTGCAAAAACGTCAGCTTTTACTGCAGCCACAACTTTCCTCATCTTTATTGTGAGATACAATAAGCTTTCTTCACTTAAAACATTTCACATTAAAAACTATTTGGCTCTAAGCCCTCTGCCCATAACTCCTTGTTGTATACCTAACTGCGACTGCCATCAAGCTGTAGCTGACACGATTTTTAAGTGAACAAATTTAAAAGTTCAGGTAAGAGGTATTACCTACTAGAGCTACTTTTAAACAGGAAATGTCTTTCAGAGGTAGCGCAAGAATTAAATCATTTGCCTTAAAGCGCAAGCCAAACTTTGAAGTATAACCAAGGTGCCCGCAGAACAGGGGTCTGGTACACACAGCTATTTTGCTTGCTTACTTGAGCAAGGCAGGCAAAGCACTCATTTCTTCAGAATAAGAACACCACACACATTACAGTACCTTAATTCCTCACCGTTTCCCCTTATTTCAAGACTCACAGTTAGTCAGCCCAGTCACACAGGTTCAACAAGTTATTATTGGCATGTCTCCCTTGAGGCAGTGACAAATATCATGTCAGAAGCAGTCATTTTCTCTAACCACAATTGAAGTGGTTCTCACATTACATTTCACTAAGTAGATCAGCACTCCTGCAATTTACCTATCCACTACCAAGCGTGCTGAGATGATCATTTCCAGCACTAAACACAAGATGCCTGAGCACACTACTAGATTAAAACTTAGTAAACACTGTTTATCAGCATTCAGGTGCTCTGTGCAGATGGTCAGGTTTCACCCCAATTAAACAGCCTTGTTTCACTTCACTGGAGAACAGTAGGCTCTGGAACAGGCTGACCACATAACCAGAGCAACTTAGCACTGAGTGCAATCTAGTCCTAAATTAAATATTACATCCAGTAAAAAAGCTATGAAACCAAGTCTTCTAAGGCTCTACAGCAGTCGTCTTCAAAGTGTCGGGGGGGATGTACCCCAGGGGGTGCACAAGACAATCCACTAGGTCCGGGAAGAAAAGACTAGAACTTCAGTAATGTGTACGTAACTTGTAAAGAAGTAGATATAGACTGCAACTATGTGTTCAAAAATTCTTTTTTTTTTTTTTTTGCTCACAGGAGTGCACAAAAGTTTGGAGACCACTGCTCTATAAGTCAGTAAAAGATCAAGCTCTCCAGTGTCCACTACACATCTGATGACATCAAGTAATCCCCACTTACTTCAGTCTCTGCAACAAGGAACATCTTCCTAACGGAAGTAGCCTTGGCTAAGTAGTCTCCTTAGACTCCTGGCATCTGCTTCTCCACATGACACAGAGCATACGCACACTAACCCTCGTCGTTCCTTCTCATCATGACTTGGGTCTTTAGGTTAACTTCTTAAACAGCAAGATAACTTATGTTAACTTCCCTTCACAAGAAAGCTTTCAGTTTTGCTGAGGAACTGTCTACTTAACTCCGTACTGTATTCCATGCCTAGTTGCACAGTTGAATACTTTGCTTTTGTGAACTGTATTAACCAAATGAAGCGCAACACGGAATTGAGTGTCAATGATGTATTGAACCCACACTCAAAGCAAGACTTACCACTCTAAGTGATGCTCTTCAGTAGAGGCACTAGCAGTCAGCACAATATAATGTCTAGAAGAAAAGAAAAATTAATATCCTAGCTCAGGACTTGATATTCCTTCAAATGAAACCAAAACTGCCTTAAACGTATAGAAAATTACTTCCAGACAAGACACATTATATCCTGCAGGCAGCACAGCATTAGCTGAAGAAAAACTGATTACATCCTTCAGAATTGCGTTCTGCTGCATTCTAAGTATCAGAGCTGATTTTTTTAAATAAAAACAGTGTCAGTGGCAAAACACAAACAGTTTTTCCATCTTCCCTATGCTTATCCTTACCAAAATTCCTATGACTACCTCCAGCTTCTGAAAAACAAACATATCAATGCCATCTTGCATTTAGACTGCAAGCTAAATCTCACTATGCTAACCAGTACGGAAATCATTTCAAGTTCAGGGAACAGATTTCATACATACTTGTATTTCTGGAAGAAGTTCAGTGGTTCAAAGAGCTTTGACCAGTCTGATTTTCCTTGGAGAATCTCATTTGTAACTGCAAGACCTACAATTAAGGTTGAAAACCTTACTACCATTTTGTTTTTAAGACTAGCAGAGCGTGAGAGAAACTTTACAAAATAAAGGTTTTGAACAGTAATTGACAGATCAAAAAGCAGGAATTCCCTTGACACAATACATGTCTACTACAACAGTTCATTGTAAAACTCGTCCCTTGTTGCCTGCAACAGGTATACGTCCCAGAGAACTCTTCTGCTTAAAAGGGCACAACACCGCACGGAATATAACCAAGTCACGTCATGTGGTTTCATATTGCAAGAATTATACCTTTTAAGCAGTTAATAAGCATGGAAAGAACTTTACCGTGTTTCAACTCCTCTACCATTACCGCTCGCGTTGATGTAGATACGTTGTATGTAGAGTTCTGCTGCGGATAGGCTGGGGTGATGATAGGCATGACGTGGGATCGGTCTGATGGGTTCACCTATGATGTTCAAACAATTGTGCTCAGCACTAGCAGCTTAGCTTAGAAGAAAGTTTAAAGGCTTCCAAATTCCATGTCTACATACCCTAGGGTCCCATACTGGTAAGTTGAGATTGCTCTCTTCCTGTTGTTTCAGCAATACAGGTTTTGGCCACTCCCTATACAAGAAAAGCCAGGAACTGACTGCCCATTTAAAACTCTGCCATGTAATTCAGGGTAGGACTGAATGCTGTTGGTCTAAATCTTATATAAAGAACCACCTCAGAAAGTGTTACTGCTTTACGCAAATCAAGAGAGTCATAAATAGCTCTTACCATCCTGAAAAAACCAAGAAGAACTTGTTCACCAGAGTAGAAGCCAAAGCGTTTGGATAGAGTTGACACGTTCTCGCTACTAGCACAGCGCAGGAAACCCCACCAAGAAACCCCAGCACGCTGGAGTAAATGCCACGTCCTACAATGCATACATTGTCGTTAGCCTGTAGTCTTTCCATACCCAAGTATAGTCCTTCTAATTTACAGCACCACCTTCACATTCTATAGAATACCTAGCACACTTCAGCCTCCAAGTCAGTTATTTTTGCAGTGCAACGAGGCCAAAACTGTCGGTCCTTACAGCGATGAGAAAAAGAATCGTTACCGCACCACTTCCCAAAATACTGCTACTCTGAAATTTGCCTGCACTGCTACAGCTACTGCTTCGCTCCAACTTCGCTTAAGAAGAAGGTTCTGCCATTCTTCTAGCACTTGCTCTAGTCACATGCGCAAACGGTATTTTCTTATTCCTTACCTATCAAGCTTTTCTACTTCACTGGGCATTTTTATCCTTTCTAGTCAGGTTCCTGGTAAGCAACGCAGCACCTTGTCTTGTAGGCACTCCCCTCATCTCCCCACTCTACCCCCATTAAAAAAAACACAGAATCTCTACCCCATGGACAGTCCTTGAATCTAAACTAAAAAACAGGTTCTGAACTAAAACCTGTTATTTAAACAGCCATCCAAAGATGAAGGACTTCTAATGCTATTGTTTTTTCAGCATGAGGTGCCTCTGAAAAGTTTAAAGATCACAAACAATCATATTACTCACGTTTTGCCCACAGTTTAATTGCACGGAGCGCGAGCCGGAAGTTCTCTTTATTTGGCACTAGGTGCAGTATTTCATCAGTAACTCTGCAGCCTGTAAGAAAAAACAGCTGAAGTACAGAACTTCCTAGTAACAGGTACAAGTCAGTTCTGTGCTATACTGGATCAACAGCTTACAGTTTCTCCTGCAAGTCTATGAAAACAAGTTTGCATTACTTGCTTTGTATTACCTTAAAAATTAGAGGTTACACATAACATTCAGCATCACCTCAGGTAACTGGTGCCCTCCACAGCTTTTTCATACTTTAGACTCCAGCCAACAATTTTCAATAAGGCCCTTCTACAGGATTCCAAAAGCTAGGTTTCTTTCGACAGCCAGGAACAATTAAACCAGGCAGTGTTAAACAGTGAGCAACTTCGGCTTCAGGTATTTTAAATAGCCTTTGTTTGTTTGTTTGTTTTTTTAAATGAACTACCACACATTCTTCTCTATCAAGTGCTCTACCTATTCAGCTGAAGCAGTTTCTGCGGCAAACTGGAACAACACTCCCCCCCCCCAATCAAAGAAACATGAAACCCAGGTCTATCTAAACACACAACTTGAAACAGCTAAATTTAAGCCCACTCGCCACCTCCTCAGATCTCAAGGATACAGGGGATCAGTTTCTGCATCCTGTACAGAGACTTGGGGTGTGTAACCTGCATTCCATACCAATTTTAGTAACATTTTCTTGTTAAAGATGTGCAAATATGCTTACCATTTAAGCTCCGTATACATCTTATATCCAGGCTTCTGAGACACGAGTTGTCTCTGAGATCAAGATTATCAGCAACAGTTGGCACAGACAGTCTTGCAAACACGAGATCAATCTCAAGAGGAAAAAAGTGCCAACCGTTAGAATGCCGCGCAGTTTGCAAACAGCACACTGGTGGGGGACAGTTAGTCAAGTCTAAAAAGAGTGGTTAACATTTGTGTTTAGAATTAGGTGACTATAGATACATCTCCCAAGACATTTATTTGCCAGAAGACTCAATGCAATTTCTCGAAGTTCTGAATTTTATTTACAAAACCTTCACTGCATCACCCCTTTCTTTTTAAGCTAGGGAAAGGAAGAGGGCATTTTAAGTTGAAAAAGATTACTCTAGACTTAGAATTTCAATGAAAAGGGAACTTAAAATTATTCACAGAATTAAGACTTAAGTTCAGTCACCTCAACTATACTTCAGCAAAGGAGAGAGCATTTTCTTTACGCAGTAAGCCCTTTTGACCCTGAAGTATCTGCTTTTTAGTACAGTCTGAGGCAAGAAGATTATCCTGTGAAAGTCTGTACCACATAAAGGCCACAAAAAGGTCACTGAATAAATCTCTTTGTGATAGTGATACCAAGCAGTAACTTGCTTAGGGACTACAGCATGCAGGTCTTGATTCATTGTATAAGATGTATTCAAGATAGCAGGATTCCTGCAGCTGACAAACCTAGGCGGGAATCAAATGAGTACTTTTACTTTCCATTTTCCAGATTGTTTGTCCCATGACCACTTCATTTTGGATTTGCAGCAAAACATTTAGTCTGCTCACATGATTCGTGCAGTGAACTACACTGTACACATCCCTCTGTAGATACCTAGCTTGGCAGAGCTAAGAAGACTTAGCAAGGACACCGCCTCTGCTCCCACTCTGCACGATCCTAGGGATAAATGCTATTCAAGCAGGCTACCCTGGTCTACAGCACAGGTCTAGAAAAAGATGTCCCTGATGCTCCCATGCCTGCTAGGCTCCCTAGGGCCTTATTTTCCTATAAGCTCCCGTTCTACTGCAATATCTTCTCCTGGGATAGGTTGTGGTCCAAAATAGCACAGTCATAGCTCCCTGGAAAAGTTATCCTATTCCAAAGCAAGAAAAAAAAGAAATGCTTACCTTGATGCCATCAAACTCAAACTTGACAACTGGTACATATGCATCTTCAACTGCCTGGAAAGGAGAGGATAACTGTGTAAGAAAACATGGTTTGCTACTTTAATGTTTCTCCTAAACTACGATCAAATGCAGAAGTTACACTGCTAACTACTCAGTATAAAGACTTGAGTTGCTTCCAAACCAAAGGAATTCTTCATAAGCTGCACGCACTATAGCACTAAGACGGTAAAATACTAGCTTTAACAAGTTATTTAGCCAAGAGATTCAGAGGCTGATCACGGACTGTAATGAACAAACAGTGCACAATGAGCCATCAGTATCAGAGGTTGTAAGGTACTTACCTTGGTGGTGAGGAAGAAAAGCAAGAGATTTCTGTCGCTATCTTACTACTGGTTAACATCCAGAGAAATTGAGAAAATTCTGTCCGCCTTTGACAGCGTGCACTAGCCTCCTGTATTTTTATTTTCTACCATGCCTGAGATGCTATCAGCTACCTTATGCGACAGTTTTCAATTTTGTAGACCACTCGTTAGAACTGTGCCACAGCCCACTGAGTCTGTCTTCGGTCATCTAAACAAAGCCTCATTAGCTATGCAGATGAAGTCTTTCAAAATGTCTGCACAAGGAAGACCAGGCTGAGAGAAACACTTCTCAGGAGTTTGGTTCTATACGCAAGGTACACAACGTATGCACCGCAGGGTCATTTTACAAGGCAGTTTTGTATGTTCACAGCACAGCTCCTATTGACTTCATGTAAAGCTGACTCTGCATCTCTTCTACAAAGTCTCAGGCTGAGTAGCCACAGAAGAACAGGACCAGAGAAGAAGGAATTAGAGGTCCTAAAGTACACCCAGAGGAACACCACGGCAAAGGTACTGACAGAAGCCTTTCCACATCACATTCAACTTCCTTAGCTCTCAGGCTGCCCCTTCCTCTACCTGCATACAGTTACCTTCTTGCCAAGCCCCTTACTACAGCTCAGATGAAAGCAAGGCTCCTCGGGACAACCTTGCTTTTTGATACTATAGCCCACTCATTCCCAAACCATGGGTAGGGGAGAAGTGAACCACAGAGATTCTTATGGGGTGTACAGTCATTGGGGAAGGGAACTAAAAGCTTCACTTCAACACTTTCATGCTGCGTAGACAGGATTTTACAAGGGGCTCAGAAACAAGTCCCTTTTTAAGTTTGGTTTGTAAGACAATCACTACCAACAGGAGTCTTTAACATGACTATTCTTATTGGAGGAGTTGCACAATCTATCAAGGAGAGAGCTTGCTTACTCTTAGCTTTTTTATTTCCTCCTGACGTTTTAGTTTTTCAAAGAACGACTGAAAGAAATCCGATCTTTCGACGTGTCTAGGAGCAACACAAGCCACATCTATGTCAGCACCTGCAAAGAGATGCCATTTCTTCTGTTACTGTTGGAAGACACTTTCAAACATTACAACTATGACCACACAACAAAAGTTTACCTTTAGTGTGTACTCCAAGCCTGTAAGAACCAAACGTAAATATTTTGCCACCAACATTTGCTACTGCTGAAGGGGGAAAATTCTGCGGGTAGAAGACAAAGAGTTTTCTGGACAATAGAACATACACGTTGACCTACGTGCAAGTTTAACTAGCATATAAGTTATTTAGAAAGACTACAACAGCCTCCATAAACAATGTCTTCTCCCTCCCATACTGAGTTCTTAGTCTAATAGACTGATACTGTTTTTCTGAAGGGAGGGCTTGCAACTCACAAACAACGACAACAAAGATGAGTAATGTAGCAGTCCTTTCATCAATTTAAACAAATTAAGACCTTCTACCAGTCTTCCCTGCAGCAGACCCACATAAACGAACACCATCTAAGAGCCATACCAAAGGCAACTCTAGAGTAATAACTTCAAACTAGATTGAGGGCTGCAGGCTGTCTGGGGCAAGTTTACTGCCCAGTTACCATCTGTCTCCCCCCCACAATATGTTGTTTCAGCTTTGTTAACTGCTACAAGTCAACTGATAGAGCCACTTCACAAATTTATTCAGTGCCCCAAGGGCTTGAAGGTCTTCATCTGAAGTATCTTTTATACATTATTTCAATGGCACTTACTACAGAACTCCTTGATACTTAAGAAGGAAGTGAAATGTTGAACTTTAGCAGAAATCCTAGCAGTAAAGCCTTTAGAAGAAACAAAAAGGCTTCAGCTGTTTTGATAAGAACCTATCAAAAAACCTTACCTTGCTCTCACTAAGTTCTGAAATCCATTCTTTGACCAAGTTATTCAGTCTACCAAGAACGACCAGCCTGTAAAGAAAACTCACGTTAAGTTTGCCCTAAAAAAACCCCAGGACATTAACAAGTTTTACAGTCTTGTTATACCTGTGATTCAGTTCTTCCTCGTCTTCAAATACCCCACATGCTTTCATCGCTTCAAGCAGCTTCTGAGTATGAATGGAATCTATATCCTTAGGAGGAGCCAAGCTAATTGCAGAAGTAATTCCATAGTGCCTTGGAGGCTGGTTCTGCAGCCTAGGAGTACTGGGGGAGAAAATAAAATACTGAAGACTCCACAAAAGAAAAAAAACAAAAAACAACAAAACAACCACCACCACCTTACTGCAAAACACCTTTCCACTTACAGGTTTCCAAATCAGCTTCTGCTCTTTTGCCCAGCATTAGCATAAATGAGGGAAAACAGACCCTGCTTATGGTTTTGAGATAACTTGACCTAACTTAGAAGCCACAACTACTTTTTTAAAAAAAACTTGTGGATATAAGAAAAGATCCAAGTTGCTACCATCTTAAGACGGCTTCTTTGCATTGCGCTAGACAGTTAGAACTGATCGCCAGGAAATGAAAAGCTTTGAAATCCACTAAGGGTGACACTACATACAGCACAAGTTTTGGACACATTTCAGTTTCACAGCACTTTTGATTTAAGGTTATTCCCATCAGCTTCCTAATCCCATTAAACAAGACAATTGAACACGGGCTTCTTTTAGTTCAATGTAGTTGCTGTGCTTCTACTGATTCTAAAAGGACATTATACTTGACTGCAGAGGAAGGACAAAGCGGACTGTTAAACAGAGTTGTTGCAGTAAATTCAGCATTACCTTGGTTTTGTCTATGGAAGAGGATGAATGAAAACATCAACACATCTGCAGCTACTGTTGCTAGCAGAGCCTTGTGCTCTTAACACAGTGGTCCATTTTTATAGCGCAGAGGCTTAGCTCTACATACATCTGTTTTAATCTAAATCCAAGAGATGTACGTCAGCACGCAGAGCAGCACAAGTTAAGCTCTGTTTGTACAAGGTGCTCAAATCTGCTTTAGCTAGCTCACTGCCCAGTTAGGCTGAGCAGGACACCAGGCACCTGGGTTTGGAAGCCCACAAGCTTACTGCCCCTGGAACTCCAAGCACAGCAAGGCACCATTTTCACCCCCAACCCTCCGCTTGCCCTGCCTCTTTAGACTTCCTTGCAATCAGAAGCAGCACAGGACTGACTGACATGGCAGGACAACATTAAATTTAAAGCAGCATGAGCATTTTTATTTTTGACACCATAGGACCCTTGCTTTAGAAAGGGAAAAATGGAGAAAAACCACCCTACTTTGCATTACCAGCTGAAACCAGGAGAGAGAAAGGAGGTAAGAACTGTACTTAAAGGATCAAGGGTCTCTACAGAAACACTAGTAGCAAAAGGGGGAGACACAGTGAAAAGGTCTCTACAACTCATCATGCTTGTCAAAGAGTCCATATCCAGACCCTAAGGCTACAGGGATTAATGATGGCATTATTCAAACCGGACATTTTCCTACTTCACAAATGGACAACTTCAAATATTAGCTGGGTTAGTCAAGAGACGCTTAGAACTATTTAAGGTATCTGACCCACTTTGGCTGGAATGGGATGAGGAAATGCTCAAAGGACAGCTTCAACACTTGATTTTAAAAAGATAGCTTATTACAACTCCTTATTTCTAATTGTTGCCTTTACTCTGCCACTGAGGGAAGATGGATTTCTCTCGTGCAGAGTAGCATTGTCCAACTACAGACATAGCCTTTAGTCACCTAGTGGGCTCCCCCACCCCCTTCTCTATGAGCTCATTTTTCAAACTTTTTTCTATGCGTTTTCCAAAAAGCTGGAGGGGGCAGGGGGGTGGTATTAGGATGGTAGTCCTATTAACTAATCTCCTCAGTCAGAACGGCTGTTGACTTACAAGTGTAACGAGGCCTTGACCTAATTTCCCTTGCCTTGTTTATAGGCATTGCCTGCTTCCACTTCATAAGTAAAAACGTTCCTAATGAGTATCTTCCTTCTTACGATACCATTTTCATAACACATACAGAAGGAAAGCCTATGTTTAATTGCTGTGCATTACATCTAAATTAAAACACCTACAGCAGCAACTTCCTACATGCTTTACGTATTACTTGCAGTGTACAACTTGCACTTCAGAATGTTTGCACAACACAAGAATGGGTTTTAGACTTTGCTAGCATCCAAGATCTTTCCATGTACAGAAGGCCACCATCTAGCTGCCTTTCATTGCTCCATTCCTCCTACAGAGGCTATAATTAGAGACTGACATAAAGGACAATATCAATAAGATATATCCGATATTATGAAGAGCAAATTCTTTTAGTCAGTAGGAGATATTTTTCAGTTGCTTGCATGTATTACTGAAAATTTGATCTCACACCTTAAAAGTTGAGGAAAATGGCACTTGGAAAGTTTTACTGAGAGAGTGACTTATGCCCAATAGAATTCGTTCCCCTTTTAGAATTCAAAAAAAAAAAAAAAAAAAATCTTCCTTCTCTCTCTCTCTCAACTGTACCAGACTGCCAGGCATATACAAAGAAGAGATCTTATGAGACAAAGGAGCATACGTGGCATACTACCTATTCATCCACCAGCCTTCTCTTTAAATGAGAAGTCTGTGGCAGTTTAATATTTTGCCAACTCTTGCTAGGATTTGTCCACCATAGGGAACATCTCCAACATACTTCTCTTGCGAGAGATCCCAATTTTATACAAGAAGTTCAACTGATTTGTTCCAAGTTTTGTCACTCCTTTATAGCTTCACAAAGCTGCAAGACATTTCTCCTGCATCCTCCGGAAGACAACGGATAAGTTTACACTATTACAGTTCAGGGAGTTGCCTTCAGCCATCAGGGCGCTGTATGAGCCTTCACTGTGAATGCGTCTCTCCCACTCATGAGGTCGGCTTGCCTCCAGCCGGGTAGAAATGTATCACTCCAGCCTTTTCCACCCTCACCACTTGGGAGGAGGAATGACTGGAAATCAGCTCCTGAACCCCCAAAATTGATAGCACAAACCAAAACAAAACAAAAAAAAACAAAGAACAAACCAACCAAATCCAACCAACCAAGAAAACCCCCAAGCCCCATGACCTTCACGGAAGTAAAACCACCTACACCTTCCATTCCTACCACACAAACTCATGCGGAAAAAAGCCTGCAGACACCTGCTGGCAAGCTAAAGCACCTTGTTCCTGACGACAGCATTCAGAGAAAGCCACTTTTTTTTCTGCCTTGAAGCTGGGTCAGTAGCCCCAGAGCAGCACACAGCCGCAGCCCGTTACAAGCTTACGGTGACAACACAATGCCGAGACAGGCACAGAGAACCTTACGCACAACTACGTTAAAACCAGGGGCTCTGACAAATTTTTCCAACCGAAATGATTCTATGACTCTATAAAGGAGGTGCTTGTCTCGTTGGGTTGGTATTTGAATGAGCCGTTGGTACTGCTGTTGGTACCCAAGCTGATGACAGGTTTGCAGGAGATGGGGGATATCCTGGAGGGGGGACAGTGTACCCAGCAGACGGAGGCTGACCAGGTGGAAACTGAGGAGGAAACGGTCTTGGTGGTCCCCCCGGTGGAAGAGGAAGCGCATGGGGTGCTGGAGGATACACGGAAGGTGGAGGCACAGGCACAAAGACTGGTGTTGATGCTGGTAGTGTTGGGGCCCGAGTCCTTTGGGTACGTTCACTGTTCGGGTGGCCTCGATTTGAGCTTCAAATGAACCCCCCCCACATGCGTCACTGTTTGTTACTCTCTCTCCCCTCATTTTAAAGAGGAAAGCCAATGAAGCGGGAGCATGGTGGCAAGCACTTCTTGTTCTCAACCAAAGCCTTTTTCTCCCTGCTCTCTGTTCATTGGAGACTACACTCATTTCTTGACCCTCCTACCTGCCTTCCACATCCTCACCCCCAACACTTCCCTCAGTCTGCTCTCCTCGTACTCAGCTTTGTGACTGTGGATGGAGGCTGCCCAGGCTTAAAAGAGACTCCCATCTCGCACGTGCCAACACTTCACACTTCTGATCTGCAAAGTACTGCACAGATAGTAACTCATCTTCTCCCAAACTTCTATCATCTTCTTCCACGTACGCTTCCTACGTTGTTGCCTCACCATGATGTCTTTGGCCTGCTCTTGTCCCCAAATTGTTATTCTCCTGCTTACTCAATTGGAGATTTCAGACAATCCGTGGGATGGATCCTGGGGTTTGTTTTGATTTATCTTTAAGATTTTATAAACACAGGGCACCCTTACAACCTATCTATAACACATAAATACCAAAAGGAAGGACTGACCTGACCCTGCAATCATAGATAAAACAGACTCCTCTCTCGCCAACTGAGAGAAAGCAGCTTGGCTATTTGGGCTGACTAAATTGAAGACATTCAAAATGGTCATAACAGAACAGTGTTGACTTTTCCAAGAATTTGCTCCATCAGCATCAACTAAGTTGTTAGAAAAAAAAGAATGTTGGAGGCTGACTCCTATTGGGAAATCAATTTCTACAGCCCTGTGCAGCCAGTAACCAAAAGGGTGGCTTTCCACCTGATCCTTTAATTGTATTTACTTTTGATAGGTAATTCTGGTTTCCTCAAAAAGAGTTCCTTTGTCAGAGTCCTCTTCTCAATCAGGTACTGGAGGTTTATTTTAAATAATTTCACTGCAAGCACAGATCCCCTTTGTTAAAGCCAATTCAAATTAGGCCATTGAAAAATTAATGACCACTTGTATCCTCCACAACTATCTGTGCATACTGACTTCATTATGAATCAGCCGTTGCAGAAGTTAAGTGCTACGGCCTCCTTTAACAGCTTACAAGTAGTAATACATTGAATTTCTGCAGAATACTTACAGTTCCCAGCCTGGTCTGCCACCTGCTGAGCCAACTGTACTGCCTCTCCCTGGATGACCTTTTGGAGTGGAGAGAGGAAAAAGCAAAAAATCCCATTCAGTTTATCTGAAGATAATTTTTTGAAAGGAATTCTAAAGTTACACTTCCTTACCAGTGGTGCGTCTTGATTGTCCTTGGCGGCCCAGACGACTTGCTAATGCTGCTTGTCTTCGCACAGGAACCCAACAGCCCTTGTGAATAAACACAGACAGTTGGAAAAGAAGCTCTGCTACAGTATAAGAGTCACTGCATATGTTGAAAAAAAGCTTACCTTCTCTTCCAACAGACTGCTGATTGACAGAGAGGAAGATGTACATGGTTCAGAGGCACTCACCAGAGCAGCGGCAGGTGTAACAGTCATGAGTGGTGGTGGAGGCGGTGGCGGCTGCTGCTGTTGCTGCCAAATCTGCTGATGGAGCCTTTTTGTGTAGCCAGTTCCATTTTTGAAGTTGTTCACAGCCTACAGGCAGAAAAGCATTTACAAGAAGGTAAGATGAAACTTCAGCAGATATACGAACAAAAGCCTTCACAGAGGAAAATTACTCGTGTATTCCTCTAAATGTCATCAATCCTAAAAGAAACCAAAATACAGATGTATGAACACGTCACATTCAACACTGATACTAATGACTGGTAGCTCAGAGGACCTGTATTTCAAGTCCTTCAGCGTTAACGCCAAATGTGAAAGCGAGGCAATCGTGTTAAGTAAGAGCGGGACCTGAATTTGCCAGATTGTCTCTAAAGAGTCGTAAGCTTCTGAGACAGCAACAAATAGTGTATTTGAAAAGTCAATTTAGCCTTATTCAATTACGCCTTGCTTAAGGAGATGTAAATTAATATTTTCTTCCCTTTCCCCTTTTTACAAATAGCCTTTTCTTACAAGCACTTTATGTAAAAGTCATCATGTTACCTGGCGTAGGCACTCGTTGGGAATTAAAGCATCAGGCGAAATATCTGTCTCCTGACACGTTGGGCATATATGTTCCTCAGATTCCACTAATGCTGTTCTAATACCTGTGTAGAATTAGAATAAGCAAAAGAGTATTTAGCCAAACTAAGGAAGTTTTGGGGGTTCTCACCAATCATAAACACATGTATATGATTAATGGCTGAATATGGTCTTGAACTGAGAGCATGAAGCTATAAATGTTCAATAGTGTAAAAAATTTCTAGTATGCAGCAAATAACCATACCGTTTTGTATTTCACCATTGGAACATCTGAAGATGGAGCCTAGGCTGTGTCTTGATGTTGCAACTAGTCTTTTCCCCACTATCTAGTACAGCGAGAAGTCCCCAACCTCAAGGTTAATGAACGAAACATGTTTCAAAAAAACCATTAAGAGGTTCAAAAAACCATTAGGAGGTTTGAGTTCTGAAGGTTTTAACCAACTCTCCCGTGGAGAAGAATGGGGATTAAATGCCTAACTATCCGTTTGTTGCAGACCACTGTAAGTCACCAGAGTTGGCTATATAATTTTGTATGAGACAAAGGGCTGTGGACAAACTAAACGCATTCAGTATCTAATACTGTAATCACCTGCACAATTAGCCACTCTTCTCATACTCGTCCTTCCGCTTGTAAAGAAGACTTAACTAGGTACATAAAAAGGGGAAAAAGCTTCCTGGCTTTTTTCTCCCTTCACACCAGAAGAGCCCTTTTCTGTTCAGGGTATACTTAAGTATAAAATAGAACTGGTAACAAAGTAATTTCGTTCTCTCCTCTTTCTGCTTTCAGAAAATCAGATGGGAGGTTTAGAATTAACAAACATGGGAGTAACACTTACATTTCTCACAATAACTGTTGCCACAGCAGGGAATAACAGCTGCATCAGTCATTATATTCTTACAGATGAGACACGAGAACTCGTCTGGAACAGGACCATCTGAGGTGGAGGAAGAGGAGGAGGAGGAAGAGGACGGCTCCTCTGGTAAAAAGGGAGGCTTCTCCATCCTTCCTCTAGCATAAGCTTCCCTGGGGGAGGGGTGGGGAAGGAAAAAGAAACGAGTTAAAGATGGGTAGAGGAAAACTTTTCCAAGCTTTGGATTTTATCAAAGCAAGAGAAGAGATGGAATTCTTCTCACTCCACATTAGCCTCCTAAAGCATAGGCGCTTACTTTAAACTACTTTTCGATAGCCACAACGCTAGAAGAGGGAGGGAGGAACAACCTTCCTTCTGCAGAACTCTCCCATTCATTGCATCAACTAAGAAATAAGCTCAGACTAGAAAAAGAATCTTTTCACAGCTAGAAAGCAGGTGAAATGAATCCCACCTCTCCTTTGCCAGAGGATAAATGTAAATTGCAGGCTCAGGATAACGTTAGTCTCCGAGCAATTACATTTTATAAAAGCAAGAAGTCTATGTTACAGCTTCTGCAGAAGGACACCCATGACGGAAAACCAGAAGTGCTACCAAGGGCATTTTAAAACAGCCACTCCTGTCAGCACACGGCAGTATTTTCTTAGTGTATAGCAACAGGAAAACTTCAGTCTGTTTCACACATGGGGTTTCCTCAAAGTCAGAGGGGGAGGAAATCTCAGTCCAACAGCCATCTGTTAAACTTGGCAAGAAGCTTTTGAAACATAAAACAGAAGCAAAATGAGCTTGCAAAGACAACAAATCCACTGTAAATGCTACTGAAATGTTTTGCAGAAACACACATTCTTGGCATACCACAACCTGAACCAAATTCCAGGGACACAAACAGTAGGACCACCCTCTTTTAATATTATAAAGTATCACAGATTTTAAGGTTAAGATACAATGACAGTGCTTCCTCCCCTGTAGTGACACATGCTGGCCAACTCAGTTGCATTGCCACTCAGATATTTAGGCGTGGTTTCTCTCCTTCGCTTTTTGGTCAGTCCACTTAATTCCATACTTATGCTTTCATAGTTGGTGTTGCAGAGTTTCCAGTGTTTGTCAGCATAGCACCCTTTGTATCGGGTACCTCTAGCACGAAACTCCTTGGAATTCCTGTGCTCTTTCATTCTGGCAACAGACTCAGAATTTTTGTCCTCTTCAGAAAAGAAAAGCAGACGTACCTCAAGACCCACACTTAAAAAGACTTTCCAGTGATTATTTTAAGCAGCAAAAGCCTTTAACCCTCTCCTTTTACCTAGCGTAAGGGATGCTCAACTGAAATACTTCTTTTCCTAAACAAATAGAGCCAGGATGTTCCAAAGGCTTGAGCAGGATTTTTCAACTCAAGCGACATCCTTTGGCTTAACTTCAGGTTCCTTAAGGGTGACATATCCCTTAGCTCACCATCCACTCAGAGAAGAGACACAAACCCGCTGCTCCTCCTCCACAGCGCAGTTCAGAGACACTAATTCGGTGCTCTGAATCACTCACTGCAGATACCTGCATTCACTGCCTATACACGTGAAGGTTGAACTCGGACCTCACGCATATACCTTCAGTGACTAAGGTTAAATGGCATCAATCCTCAACCAGGGACTTCGTGTAATTAAAACACGCAAATATTCAAGAGATGGGGCAAAGAGAAATGTCTTGCTTTTGTACAAAACCATAAAAACTGTGAACTGTCATTAAAAAGAGTGCAAAACAGAAACATTTCCACTAATACTGAAAGATATAAAAACATGCATGAAAGTTCACCGAGAAACACCTATGGATATATTGAATGTCTACGACCTAGAAAAAAGAAAATTGCACATTTGTAATTCCAGCTTCCCCTGGAATTTTGAAGGGCTTTGCAACAGTGCCATATAACCTCTGCATTTCACCCCAACAGAAACAAGTCTTAATATGAGTATTCATGTATTTGTTACGTAACTGCCAAGGTAAAACAGTTAAAAACTAAGTAACACCACAAGTCCCCCACAATCGTACCCCATTTGTCGGGCGGTTCTTTATGTAGTGGCCACGTTTTCCACAACGAAAGCAAGTAGATGATGGTGGAGGTGGACCCAAGGGTTTCTTCAGGTAACTAAAAGGTTTGGGGGAAAAAACCAAAAAGGTAGGCATGTGTCTCTCTTGTTAAAACAAACATCTCTGCAATTTTTCCACAATCTGCAAAGATCAGACTGGACATAATCAACACTTACTTGACTGGATCCTATTCACAGCAGGACCCTATCTTCAAAGCTCTTATTTCACCTTCTTCGGAAGCACTGGCTTCAGCCACACTGGCAGTCTGTTTAACAGGCAATTATTTGACACGCGCGTTAGAAACACATTTAAGCCCACACAGCCAAAGACAACACCGCTCACCCGATCCTGCAAAGAGCAGCACAACGCTAGCTGAGGTTGCATGAAAACAGTGGCTTACATAAAATATAGCTGCCCTGAAGATGTTCTGGGGAGTCCTGACGCCATTACAGGGTGTCTATGTGCCTGTTAACCTACTTGAAAAGAGCATTCTAGGGCACTCAAAAACTTAGGCTCTCTTTGGGCCTTACATAAAGACTTGTGTAACCAGACCAATTGCCTTCCAAGCAGGCTCAGGCCATGTCCACCAAAAATTACCCTGTCCAGTATTTTTAAGCTAGGTTTTAAGCTCCAGGCTAGCTGAAGGAGAAGACATCCACTGTACGTTTAATTGAGAAAGATGTACGCAAGGATCATTATTGACATTTTGCAGCATTAAAAGGACACACAACTTCAAGAGTCGGGGAAGTTGCTTTTGCTTGCTGAAATTCAGCTTCTGACACAGAAGCATCGTTCAACCTTCAGGCCCACAATCTCTCTTAAATCCTTCACAGAGCTGATGGGGATAGGCACAGCTTGCATCCCTGAATACCTGGGACTGGGAAAAGGCCTTGTCAGAGCATGTCTTCACAGCCTTAAAAAGGATGAGACATCCAGCAACCATCCTTACCATGTGTGTTCTAAGATAACAAGAAATACTTGGCAACACTCTTTATCATGGGGAGGAGGAATACAGCTGGAAAACTACTGTAAAGAAAACCATGCAACAGCAACACAGGATGCTGGCTGCAATGTGTGTTACTTCATGAAAAACGACATGAAATAAAAACTGATGGCTGGTGGGAGTTGTGCATTGTAACATGTAGCTGGGGTAGGTGCAGAATACTTTAACCAGGGAATCCAAAAGCTATTGGAAACATTGGCATAAATAATTCAGATCGTAATTCAAGAGCAGAGCACAAAAGAACATCTCCTAAGGGAAGACGCATAACGGCCTCTTGCATACGCACGGTATCTCTTTCTGCGGAGGTGAAGCAGGCTGAAAACCACGGAAGACAGCCAGGAAGAGCAGAAAATTTGCTGCAGTAAATACACAAATTGCAAAGCATGTGCTAGCTTGACCTCACACATATTTTAAAACAAATACTTAAGTGTGTCCAGCGTGTACAGCGTCGGTTTCTCTTTATTGGCTCATACTCCACACTGGATTAGCACAGGAGAGAAAAAAACCTGCTTGAATATACAAGAATGAATTTTTCACACTGAAGAACACAGCTGTTGCCATCTTCCATACCTGCCTCAACTCTGACCTCTAAACCCCAGTGCCCTTCTTACACCAGGAACTCAGCCATCTTTCCCACATGCAGGAGCACATCCCCACAATCCCCAGGAGACCTGCATCTCTATCAAAAGGCATTTGGAGCTAAAAGATGAATTGGCTGGCACAGGTCTCACCCTGTCCAGCAGCCCAGCAACTTGGAGATTTGGGTTCACAAATACAAAACACTTTAAAGCCAAAACACTCTCTCTAGCTGCTACTTTGCTTAGTCTTGTTTGAAAGAAATACTTGGCAATTTGAACATCTTCTCCACATCAATTCAACCAGATTTGTTTACATTCAAACTTTAAATCGAAAATATGTAAAAATCCAAACTAAAAAAATTGCACCGTGCTCATAATTTTTACCTAACTTTTTAAGCATCTTTTGCTCAAAATACTTATATTTTGATTACAATCCAGTATTATTTCTCGGGAGTTATAGAGCACTTTTTTCACTTGAGTGCAATGTAGTTAGCTTATCTCCTAAAAATACTTCATTCCTGATGACTAACAAAACTCACAGTGCAAAATGAGACGCAGCATCTCCCTGTGCAATGCTAGGCGCCTTGGGCAGTGGTCCTCAGAAACAGGACAAACAGAGAGTGCCTAAGCTTATCAGGGATGAAGCAAAGAGGAAAAGGCATCTAATTAGACCTACTCGAAGATCCAAGCACGATCTTCAAACACAAACTTTCTTCCGCAACCAAATGTCTAAGACTGACTTTCCTTTCTGTTAAAATCAATCAATCCATCAATGAGAGACTGGACTTGGCTTCAATAAGGGCTAACAGCAGAGTTGCCAGAGACCTGATGAGGAACACAGGAGACTGGGGTGTGATTCATCTGACTAAACGTGGATGTCTCTAAGGTAGACACCCATGGCCGAGCCAAACTTGGTCCCGTTTTTAGGCAACACAGAGTTAAGTCAGTATAACCAGTGAGTTCAAGGGACTGTTCATCTTATCCTAAATAAATACTTATATATTTGGTCAGAAAAACCACCCATTAGATTCACTGATTTTATTCACTCTATCTCCTTCAAAATAAAACAGCACCTCACGCCAGTTGTGCAGGCAGAGACGATTACAACTGCATTACAGATACACAGTTGAGGTCAGACAAATCACAGTCCACCTCTGCTCCATCCAGGTTGGCTCAACACCGGGAATTGCCATCTCCCTCACCTCCAAAACAGCTCCCGTAACCCCCAGAAGAAGGGAAATGGCAGATTCGCCTGTGAAAGCTCTTCCTATGAGCAATGACACCAGTCACTGGACCAGAGACAGAGAGCCAGTCCCCACCCACAGCCCACAGCTCCTGAACGTCATCTAAGGAGAGCTGCAGATTCCAACTTTACCTCTTCTCAAGCCCAAATGCCGAGGGATTTACGCCAGAGAGAGGAGCTCCGACGGGATCTACTGGCTGCGCTGGGTCCGTTGACCCAACTGGGAGGGACCATTCAAAAACTGCCACAGGGACCCCAACATTCCGAAGCATGCGGGGGGGGCTGGGCTATGCAAATGACGGAGCCCCCAACAGCTGCTTCCACCCACTGCCACCCACCAGACCTCACAGCACCGACTGCTACAACACACCAAACCTTCGCGGGCTGATGCCCCTCCACGCTCAACTCGAGGACGCAAGCTTTGAGGGTGGCATGGGCTTGAACCCGGACATGGCATCCTCGCTGCTGGAGGGCGAGACGGGCATGTTCACCTCCCTCTGAAAGAGGGAAAAATAACATCAGAAACTCTCAACCGGACACAACAAGAGCTTGAACTCATTGAAACCAGACACAGAACATGTCTCTATGAACTTCTCATCCTACTTTTTAACAACCAAAACGCTTTAGTAGTATGCTTAAGTAGTACGCTTTAGACAACCATGATTAATTGCAAGAATTCACACTAGAACATCTGAATGCCACTGTGAAGGCTGTTTAATGTTTAAGCAAGCTGGGAAGAGATTTTGTCAGCCAGGACTCCATCAGCACCAATTTTTGTAACACAAAACGGCTATTTTTAATCCTAAAACCATTTAATCTCAGCAGGGAAGGTAATTCACTGTATACTGGCACTCAGCTGTTCACACACACCTCCCCCCGTTTTCTTTAAAAAACCCCAACAAGTTGCACTAAGCAGGATTTCAGATGGAAGGCAAATGTAGGTAATCCTTCCAGAAATAGAGGCAGCTCAAAGCAATTGTCCTCCTGTCCCACAGGGAGCATCCCAAGAGAAGACTGAGCTCCCCAACAGGTCTTGCATGACTGCAATCCCTCCCCAGCAAGCCCAAAGAGAAATATGATGCTCTTGAAAAATCCCAGCCCTCAACACTTGAATGGTTTCCGAGCAAAAATCTGGACGAGAACAGGAGCCCCATTTGAGGCTCAGCAAAGCACAGCCTGGGAAAACCAAAGCCAGCAGATGAACTCGGAGCTTTTACAGAAGGCCTCTGCACAGCAGAAGCATCCTCACTTCCAACACCCTGGATTTTTCCCCTCCATCTACAGCACTGCTTCCCGTCTCCCCGTGCTCTCCTCTCGCCCAGGCACCTTTCCCACCCATTCCATGTCTTCCCAATGCCTCTGTCTTTCTCTGTGTTTGTGGGCAGGTGTTACCTCGGAAACATGGTCCCAGATGGGTCACCTGCATCTCCTTCTCTTCTTCCTCTGCTGTCACGTGACTGCTCCAGCTGCCTGAGGCACTTTTGGACCTCCAAAGCCCTTCCAGCCTGCCTCCCTTCTGCTGTTAAATCCTGTTCCTGCAAGAGAAGGGACAACCACTTGCTCTCCCCTCTGTGGCATCTTACCTGCATCTTCCTGAGCTGGTGGGACAGCTGGTGGCAACTGTCGCCATCAGCCCCAGCTGCACTGCAAGTCTTCTCCTGGCACGGGCGCAGCTCTGGGTGTGCTTGGTGCGTACCGTGCTTCCTGAAGGAGAACAGCAACAACCAAAGTGACTCCTGGGCACTGTCCTGCTGGAAGAGCCGATTTGAAGGCAAGTTTGCTGCAGGTCCTGAGGCCGGCTGGTCCAGGGCTGCTCCCTGTCCGCGGCCACAGGTCCCACGTCTGGCTCCTTCCAACAGGATTTTGGAAAGCCCGTTCCCAGCTGTGAGCGCCAGCCCAAGGGCACAGGGCACAAACAGCCCCCTCCCCGAGGTCCCCAGCCCCCAGCTGGCCTCTGTCCCCAAACTACTAAAACTTCCAAACAGGCTCTCCCTGCAACTACCTGGCCTTTTAAGAAAACAAACTGTATGCTCCCAGAGTCAGTAGCCTGACTAAGACTCTCAGAGGGTGATTTGGGATTCAATTCCAGAACAAAACAATATCCATTACAGAATCTCAGCCACCACCTCCAGCATCATCATCATCACCACTGACCCACAAAAGCTGCCTTGTAAAAAATCTCACAGCTGATTAAAATTACCCTCTCCTCCCCAAATCTTTGTCCCTCTCATACCCTCAGACTACTGCAGTAATAATCACATCATGATTCTGTAATTACCACCAATCTGAATCCCCTCCAACACATTATTCCCTGATGTGATTGACAGTACTGTTCAAAAGGGAGACCATCACTAACCACGCACCCACCTGTTAATCCTTCTGCCTCTGTGACTGAGCACATCTACATGGCTATCTCTGCCTGACAGGAGATGACCGGCCTGAAAAAAAGAAAAAAAAAAAAAAATCTTACATTTTCTTGGCTCTAGAGTAAGCAAGGAATTTATGATAGTGATACAAACAAGTTTAAGAGAAAGCAGGATAGCGGAAGAAGCAGAAAATATGATATGTCTCACCCACCTCTAATTTCAGAGGAAGTTCCAGGGGTGGGGTTTTGTCTTTGTCTGTGGGGTTTTCTCACCACTGCACAGCCCAAGTGAAAAAACACGCACCTGTGTTTTATGTAGAACTGTAAATTACAAGAGTAACACTAGCCAGTCTATGTAATTGCACTTCTTTCCAGGACACATCGGTCACTCTTTTTACATTTCAGTGGAGAGCTTTGCGTTAAAAGTCCCTAAATTCTCATACGAAAATAGCAAAACATCACCTGTAAATCTTTAAAAGGAACAATACATTGAAGGAAAACTGTTCATATAAACTGTAAATGACACTTTTTTTCCCTAGCTGACCAGGCCTGTCAACTTTTGGCAGGAACACGAGCACCCACACCCATCCGTAATCCAAAGATCTCTCTGAAAGGAGACTGAAACTGCTTCTGCAACATTTATGCTGATGAAAGTTATACCTTACGGTCGAGGCCGAGAACATAACTTACAGTACAGCACGGAACCAACAGAATGAACATTGAACAAAGGCAAACAAAACAAAGCCATAAAAAATGGGGATGCTTTGGTGCTCAAAAAGCCCCTCCTTGTGCAAAATCAGAAGCAAGAGAGCCTAACCCTAACAAGTATTTTACTATTCTCTATAGAAATAGCCACAAGAAAATACAGCAGTTTTCCTAACAAAGCTGCCAGCTAAATTAGATGCCCTCATTTAAGGGCAACCACTTCTGGCAGCTCTTGGAAGGGTGGGACCAGAATAAATCTGGGCACTTTCATAGATTAATTTTACTTCTCCATTCTTCAAAACTGTTCCCCATCTGCAGGAATGACCATGACACCACTTCAGGCAGCAAGGCAAGAAATACTTCAGTCCAACACACAGTTTTAAACCACTCCCTCGCCCACTCTCCCCAGCTCTTCTAAGAAGCCCAAATTCACCATCTGACCTAGGGCAGAGACACACACAAGAGCCACCAGCACAACCAAGTCAGACGCGCTTGGAATTCGGGCATCCTCTTTTCGTGGCACTTGCTATCCGCCCAACAGCAGCAACCCTCCAACCAAAATTTCTAACCATGTACACAGCTTTTCAACAAACAAATGTGGCGAGAGGATGTTTCTAACGTGAATGGAGGAACTCCTGTTATTTGACATAGTCACCTTTTTATTCAACAGAAAACACTAGGGTATTAAAGGAGAATCAACCATGTCCTAGCTGTGAAACAGGAAAAAAACCCCAAACACCTGATATCCCATCCAATTAGTTTCTTACTTCAACAAATACAGTACAAAGGAGAGTATGAAAATAGAACTCAACCCGTACAGCCTCAGGACGTTGCTCAACTAACAGGCACTGAGACAATCAGACACATAGTGCAAATGAGTTAAGCTGTGCTGAGTGCACTTCCAGGAACACCAATCTGATATTTCAAAGCATCTTAAGGAGAAGACGCTGAGAATTCCGTCCCTTAGAAAAAGAAAAAACACACACTTGCCCTGTGCAGTTACTTCTCCTTTTTAACTTTAGCAAATACATGTATAAAGGAAACTACAGTATTTCAAAATTAGCCAGGAAGTAAACTGTTAGGGAATGGCACTAAACAAACAGCAGGCACTGTGGACAAAGCAGGAAAATCAAACGGGGGGAATCAATTGGGCTAATTTAGCTGGCATGATTGAAGCAAGAGCCCCCTGACACACAAAGGTCTTTATATACCACAAAAACTTGAGGGCAGCAGCTGCTCTATCATGAAGAGGCAGCCCAGAGCTCATCCTATGCAACCAGAAACATCCTGTTCTCTTCTGAATCTCTCTCCTCATTCTAGGTCGGGTCAGAAAAGGGGACCCTGAGGTCTGACAGCCCCCAGATGCAATCACCCTCACGTCTGCCCTTTCCCCAAAATGGAACCCCTTTCAGTTTATCACAACTCCTACCGTACCTGCTTCACTGGCAAAGGCACCTGCTGGCCAAATCACTGGACTGAGGCAAGCTGGGCAACGTTGCCGCGTGCCGCGATGGCTGAAGGCAGAAGCGAAGCCGTGGTGGATACCACGCTAGGCAGAGAGCCAGCGGAAGGCAGTGAGCAAAAAGGCTCTGCCTTCGGTGCTGGAACTGAGGAAGTAGCTGCAGCAAGTTAAAAAGTGGCATTCAAAGACAAATCCCAGCACTCCAGCCTGCATTCAGGAACACAGTAGCATTCTCCCCTTGGTTTACAAGAACCACACCGTTAAGGACCAGTAGCATAGGTTCTTCAGCATTTGGAACAAGAACTCCACATGCAACATGTGCCAACAGAAATGCCTTGGCATAGACAGCAGCAGCTCCCGAGGGCCCATTTGCACCAAGGGTTAAGCAACCCAGGACAGCAACAATTAAATTACTTACTGGGTAGGCAGGCAGAAGTCCTCCAGCTCCCACCAGATACTGGTTAGACAACAAGGGCGGTACACCTCGGGGCATGTTTGGAGGAGCTTGGCCTGGACAATCAAAACACAGACACATTAACAAGCCATTAGAAAAGAAAAGCCTTCAGCATCCACACAAGATAGCTCACACCACTTCAAACTGCCTCCTAAGGGGCTGAAGTACCTCAGATTAAGAGTCTGGGAAGAAGTTTAGGGGACCAGGCACCCTGCAAGCCCTCACACTTGGCCCTGCTGTAAACTTCCATTACACATACTGCATCCACACCAGAAAAGGAAAACAGCACACAAATCTGCAAACTGGGGGGGGTGGGGGTGGTGGTTTTTTTGTTTTGTTTTGTTTTTATGATAAGAGTGAGCTTTTATATGTTTGAAGCAAATAAATACACACTGAAAATTAAGAGTCTCACTCATGGCTTTAAAATTACAACGCAACCATTCGCTCACAGCACAGACTCCCAGCATGATACCACAGAGCAGACAACATGCTTTCTTCCATTCCCAGAGGAAAATGCAAGAACAGACTATATTAACAGTGGTACGAAGACTGGATTTGCTTTGAGATGAAGCCAAACAGAGTAAGACGCGGTACAGAAAAGAAGTAGAAGCAAAATGCACACTTTTCAAAGTTCAGTAATAGTTGGCTAATGTACAATTTAGTTGATCATAAAAGCACTCATGTTGGCTACCATTACATTTCACACTTGCTTTCGCGTTCGGTTTCTTGGTTGCTCAAGGAACACTGTCATAGAACACTTCTGTAAGCTAAGGTCAAGGAAGCTGCAGTGAAAAAAACAAGAACTCAGCTAAAAAGTAACTTCACCACAAAAACAGACCTTTAAGAGAAAAGCAACAACCTGACCCAGAGAAAAAAAACTGAAGGAGATGGGATGCCTTAGCTGAACCAAGCTGAGATGAGAAAGGCTGAAGCCAAGTATCACGCAAAGAACAATGCACATTGTGGTCAATTGTTTTACATCTTTCTAAGCTGCTGGTACTTCTTCAGCAGCTGTACACAGACAGCAGCTCTCACCTATAAAAGCTTACCTCGTACACTAGCACAGATACGTCTGGGTTTGATCTGCAATTACACTTAAGGAAGGACAACTTCCTTTATGGATTCTGCTCATCAAGTAGCCCTCCTTCTCTATGCAACGGTTCACCTCAGCTAACCCAGAACTGGCAGAAAGTTCAGAGCACTTCCCACCCTCCAAAATGAGGGGAGTGGGGAGTTCCCTCAAGTTCTACCTTTTAGCACATTTCATCTGACACAAAAGCTTTTAAGTGTTTTACAAACACTGCTGCTCTTTCTTCAAGCCTTTGAAGGAGATGAAGAAGAGTGAACAGCCTTAACTGCTAGGCAATCTTTGAAATATAACGCCTACAAACAGAAAAGCACCTTTGATGCTTTTCTGCATCAAGCAGCAGCTTCTGCACCTTCTGCAGAAGCAGGTGCTCTGCTTTCCAAAGGTGAAAATACCCATCTAGGGACACAGCTCACAGCTCCTATTAAATAAAAGAGTAAGGGACTTAGTTCCTATAGTAGAGGTGTCCTTACAAACTCACACTCTCTACCAGGCAGGCTGCATACTCTGCATTGAACTTATCCATAATCCTCTACGAGCTTATCAAGATCAATTTTCATTTTATACTGACCTTGAGAGAACGCAATACAGCACAAAGGTGCCAGCTACTCAAAGAACTAATCTAAGAGTAAATAACCAAAAATAACTTTCACAAGGATCAACTTTTACATTAAATTCAAAATCAAATTCCGGGATTAGCTTTTTGGGTTTTCAAAAAACAAAACCAAAAAATCTTACTGAACTAACAATTCAGATAGTCGATTTTTACATGAGACTGTTACCATTCTCTGTCACCTGCACTCTGACACCTCCTTGTACAGAATACTACACCCTGTCAGCACAGAAAGACAGTCAACTACTAAATGAATGCAACAGCATATTAGTACTGCTGCCTTTATCTAAGTAAGGAATACTTTAGAAAGTTACACTGATTATCCAACTAGTTACTAAAAAGTCAATAACTCACCTGTTCTATTACAGCCTTCTGCATAAACTGCCATCGTATATTGGCAGATACATATACACACACTCACATTTACATACACCCACAACCGTACTGATAGCTTGACAAAACAAACTGAGCTTTCATTAATTAGTCTTGCAACAGGATTTCAGGAAACCAATATTGCTCGGCTGTATTCCAAAGTTATTCACTGATAACCAACACCCCTCTTGAAATTAGTCTTCTTGGGTGGAATCCTGCCCTGTAACTCTTTGTGTTTGGAGAGCCTCTCGTGGCAACACCTACTGGAAAGACAGTAATATTCTGTCTCACACTAGAAAAATCAAACCTAGACCAGGGCCCGACAAACAAAACAAAGGGAAGCACCGCACTAAGACCAAGAAGGGTTTCAATAGCCAAGGGAGTTCCACGTGCTTTCAAAACAACCCCTATTTTAAACATATATACATATACGTATGTATAGATACACATATACGCACACAAGCACAGACTAGGTAGTAGGATATTTTTTAAAGAACAGAAATTGTAGGGTTGTGTATACACATACACACACATATGGACAGGAAAGGAAAACATGCTTGTAGGGGTGTGTGTATTCACACCCACGTCTATGTGTGGGTGTATGTGTATGTATATACACACTCCCCTACAGACAATTTTTTCTTTAACTAGTATCCCACTACCTTTTCATGAAAAAACCTGAAGTACAGAGACAGCTCTTACCAACAAGAAACACCTCCAACACCGCTCATTTGTATCTATCCATGTACTCTAGTCTTAGAAAAACAACAGCTGCTTCAAGAATTCCGTACCAATGACTCCCAGACACACGAAGTCCAAAACCAGAAGGCGGCTCACCCCACACACGCTTCGTTTCTCAGTCTCTCCCTCAGCAACTGCTGCCTCTTGCCCCCGTCTCCTCTGTCCACACGCCCCAGGATGGGAAGCCGCAAGTGCTCTTCAGGTACCCAAGCCTAAAGAGGTTTAGGATCTCTACTGCATTTGGGGAAACACAAGCCTGAGAAAGATTTGCTCCGTACCTAACCACCACTGAAACACTGAATCAAAAGGAAGACACACCAGCTCTGCCAAGCAAAGAAACTGAGGAAGTTTCTCTGCGCACAGAAGCACAGCTGGAGACACAACTCCTGCGGGCACGCGGTCAGGAGGATTGAACCTCATCCATTTGGGACCCTTTGAGAATACCAAGCACCCAGACTCTTCTGGAGGATGCAGCATTTTACAGAGGGGACCCTCGGAAAGAATCGCAGAGGGGCACACTTATTCCCTGGGAAAGCACTCTGACACTTACCTGCTTCCCAGATAGCGTAGGACAATTAAAATACAGCAACTCGTTAGTAAGCAGGGGCTAATTTCTGGCCCATCATGATTCTAACAACAGCCAACAAATCCCTCCACTAGTTTTGTTCAGACTGTATT
The DNA here is from genome assembly GCF_026419915.1 of Harpia harpyja. Lineage (NCBI taxonomy): Eukaryota > Metazoa > Chordata > Aves > Accipitriformes > Accipitridae > Harpia > Harpia harpyja. Next base: position 20,837,925 of record NC_068960.1, on the reverse strand, counting down.
TATGGCAGTTCTTTGCTCTACATTTTGGGGGAAAGCAGATCACACAGCTTGCATCTTCGATGTGGAGGGCCAGCTTTCAAAAGAATACTACAAGACCAAAAGAGCACAGCATAGTACAGCTTATATGTAAAGTAAATATTACATCACAAGCCACATTGCACGCTTCTGTCAGAGAAAATGGGCTTTATGTAGGTGCATGGGAAGTGGGCCTTTTGCTCAAAAAAAAAAAAAAAGAATCCTGATTTAAAAAGTTCATATACTAAAACAGTCACACGACGTCCTTTTTGATTCGTCTCTAAATCCACATGTAGATTTTATTCCTCCGCTGCCATCTGAAATCATACTGCTTGAGGCACTCTTCATGGAAAACCAAGAAAGCTCAACTCAGAAGGCAAAGACCCTTCTTAATGGAACTGAGCATCTGTGACTGACGCGCGGAACAAACTTTACAACTCGGAGAGTGAGTTATAAAGCAGGCATGTTTATTTCAGTGCTGGGTACACGGGGGATCGCTCCACCTATCGTGCACACTGTAAAGCTCGTTAGTGAAGTTTAAATACATGTGTGATATAAATATTCATCATATTTCCCAGAAACCTTATACATATTCATTACATTTCCAGGAAATAATTAACATATGCAAATGCCCTTCGCACAGTCGCAGTTGTTGCCTTGGGTGGTCGTCGGGTGTTCTTCGGGGGTCTTATCATCCTCTTCCGCGCTTAACCGTTCTTTACCTTTTTCAATATCTTGATATTAAACTTCTGTTTTTCCTTTGTTCTTCTTGGATCTTTCATGCCAAATAATCTTTGACCTCCAAAAGTGCTGGTCTCATGCCAACAAACCACCCCTTATCTTCTTACTTGCATTCTTAGTTTCTCTCGTCCTTGAGTCCATATCTCTGTTCTCCTGTGTTCTCACAAATCTATCTACACAGCCTTTAATTACTTCGAGTTGCAGGATGTCTTATCTCGTTAAAGAAAACCATATATTCTGCTTATACCTACTTATTGCTTACGAACTACAAAATATAATTGACATCTGGAATATGTATCAACTACCATATATCATGACTACAATACACCTTCTCCCTCTTTTAAACATCACAGCATAGTAAACACAGTTTTTAAATTCCAAGCAGAGAGATTCCAACTTTGAAGGCTACAACACGTTCTCCTTTTAGCACAAAATAACCCATTTCTTTCACTTACCCTCCTGTTTCTTCTTTTTCGTGCTGCAGCACAGACAGCCAGTACCCACAGCTGCACAAAGACTCCCACCGCTCACACCAGTGTGCAAAGCACTGAGGAGCCTTGGCTCACTCTTGGCAGTACAGGAGCAATCCATCTCAAGTGCGCTACACATTTGGCATTGCGGGGTATCACAGAGCGAGAGTTAGTTATTACTTTTCCTCCTAATAACAACAACAAAAGAAAAAAGAAACCCTCCTCGCTTCCACAGCTCTTCTTTCCAGGCTAGAGAATTACGGCAGCAACTACCGAGTCTAGCAGTTTACTCACGTGCTTAGAGTCTGACCGCCAACACAATCTAACAAGAAGAACTATTAAGACAAGCAGAGCTGTATTTAAAAAAAGTGGGGTTTCTCTTTCCTCTCCTGCGGGTGTATGGCCCAGAGCAGGCTCAACTTCTGATCCTGAAAACTGCTCCTCAGTGCTTGTATGCTCACTCTGGGAAACAAAGACAGCTATTCCAATTCTTTTGCAGGTACAATCTTTGTTTACTTTCTACTTTGAATGAAAAGGAAACAGACACTTAGCATTAAATGCAGCATGATGCTCCTTACCTTGCACTCCTCTTTCTCTAATAGATCTGTATCTTAGAACATTCTGAGTGTATTCTTTCCCAAACCAGGCACTGAACATGAACCCCTACCAGTATCCCCTCACTTTCAGTAACTTTGCATACATCATCCCAGTGGTCCTCCCAAAATGTACCAGGCTGCATGGCTGCATAAAATGAACCGGCACCATTTAAAACCGTCTTTGGCCTGGAGCACACGGCACACATCTCGGTTGTTTGCTGTATTCTTGCTATGAGGCAGCAAAATTAACAAAGCCAGGCTACACAGAGGGGGGTAGTGGGAAAAGGTCTGGATCCAGCATTTGGGGGGAAGGGGGAAGGATGGGAACCTATTTGATTCTCAAAATGCAACAGCGATGTTTTCCAAATACCTTGCTGACCAGACCAAAACGAGATTGTTGAACATTAACAGCAATAAAAAGAGCACATTTCAGCATTTTAAATGTGTTGCTGTGCAAGGTGGAGAATGGACAGATCAGAGGAACATGCCACACGTTCCAGCTGCAGATGGTTGCCTAACAACTGACAGGGGAGCACGGCACTGGCTGCTGTGGGAGTCCTTGCATCGGCAAGGACACGGGCCTCATCCTAACCAGGAGACTACTGTATTTTGAGGAGTCAGTGGTCCATAGAACAGTTAACGGGAGAAGGCACGGGCCTGGCGCTGTGCAATGCTGCAAATAGAGCTTGGTCTTCAAGCCTGTGTTGTGCCGCATATACCCCTTGTTCACAGGATCACCTCAGCCAGCTCATCATAACAAAGGAGCCTGCAGACAGCTCCTGCTACTGGCAATTACATGTCCTTGTCTCTATCACAAAGTGAAGCAACAGGTTCTCAAGTGAACATCCTTTTCTTTGACAGCAGAAATGATGAATGGTATTATTTTGCTCTCAGAAAATCCTGGGAGAGCTCAAAAGATCAAGTTGTCTGTGGAACCTCTCCACAGGAGGGAACTGCACCACGTGCCGTGCCCTGCTCCAAGGTCCCTCTGACCACACCACTTGCGGTTCCCAGCATCTGAAGGACATAAGATTATCTAAACCATCCTCTTCTTCCTTCGGGTGTTAGCTTCAATAAATGGAATTCTAATCAACACGTTACGCAGTCCGAGGACCTTTCTTGCAGGGATCACAAAGAAAACTACGTCCAGTGCACTACCGTTTCAAACCCCAAAGAAGGGTTCCCAGTGTACTGTTTAGGGCTTAGAGTTTATTAGCTAAGGATTTAGACCTTTCCATTTAACAGGAAGTCATCAAGCCTCAGCCCCAAAGTGCTAAACTGTAAACCTTGGAACCCAAATGGTCACTGGGGATTTGAAGTTTATGGATGAGGTTAGATTTGAAATCCCAGGCCCGGATCAGTAAATGAGGAAACTGCAAACCCTGACTGGGAAATAACGAGCCCCACAAAATCAAGTAATAAACCATACCTCCTGACTGGAGAAACCCTCAAGAACAAACTCCAAACTATAAACTGTAACTGAAAAATCCTGAACCTTCAGTTTGCAACACAGCTGAAAGCACACTGAGTAGAATCCATCTATGGATCCACAGCTATATCACTAACACACTACTGAGGCACGGTCAACACCCACCGCAAGGTCCTGCGCTCCCTTTCCCACCAGATCTGTCTGCATTCCTCATCCTTAACTGCACACGGGTCTTATTCTCACCCTGAGCCCACCCTGGGGCCTACCCAGTGCTCCGCTCCCTGACCTTGACCCACCTCCAGCACACACCCCTGCATACATCTTGGTGGTCCGATTTTGGCCAGCGCTCGAGCTTACCGACTTCCTGGCACCCTCTCTCCCTCAAAGTCATTCATCCCTACGCTGGTCCCCTGCCCTGCTAAGCAAGGTCTGACTTTTTGCTTCTGCTCAGAAGAAACGACTGACCAGTGCTACGTGGCCAACTCATCTGTGAGGAACACACACATGCAAGGCACATCCCAAGACACCCTGCTGTACAAAAAGGACTGCTGAAATGTTGCACCTCACTAAGAGCCTCACTGAAACTTTTCTAATGCGACAATGGTTTTATAGAGATACTATGCATAACACCTTCAACAAAAGGTTTACTGCCTCACCTTTCTCTCCACTCCTATAGCAGCATTAGGGGGCTCAGTAGAGGTTATTTTTGTACACACACTGGAAGTTGCTCCTGGCCCTCACTGTCCCTTTGCAGCCTACTCACAGGCTCAGCAGCACTGGGGATTGGCGCTTGCTTGGTGAACTGAACATCTCGTTATTCTCATTCTCTGCACAGCCTATTTCCAAAATTGGAAACATCCAGCTAGTTCTCCCACAAGGAAGGTTCCAGACAAGAGAAGGCAAGAGGGGCTTAGGAGGAAGACGTACCACAAGACAAAGGTCACCTTTGTCTCGGCAGGAGGAGGAGGCAACACGAGGACACAGCAGGACACAGGAGGTAAAGCAGGAGGAGGCAAAAGGAGGTAGCAGGAAAAGGAGGAGGAGGAGGCAACAAGAGGCAACAGAAAGCGAAAAAGGAGGAGACCACAGGATGCCACATGAGGTAACAGGAGGCAAGCGGAGGACGAGGCAATAGACCGCCACAGGAGAAGGAAAAAAAGGAGGCAAGAGGAGGACGTAGCAGGACACACGAGACAAAAGAAGGAGGATGCAACGGAAGGCAAGAAAAAGAGAGAAAGGAGGAGACAATAGGATGCAACAGGTGGCAACACTAACAAAGAGAGAAGTAGGCAACAAGATGCTCTAGGTGGCAACAGGAGAAGGAGGAGGCAACAGGAAGCAACAGCGGGAGGAGAAATAGCGGAGGCAAGAGGAGGACACAGCAGCACGCGGGAGGTAAAGGAGGAGGAGGAGGCAACAAGAATCAACAGGAGAAGGAGGAGGAGGCAACAGGATGCCACAGGAAGCAACAGGAGGCAATAGGAGTAAGAAAAAGATGAGGCACCAGGGAACATGGGAGGACACCAGAGGTAAACTAGGAGGAGGCAACAGTATGCCATAAGATGCATGCAGAGGAAGCAGGATAAAACAGGTAATGGAGGAGGACGAGGAGGATGTAGGAATCGGTGGAGGCAACAGGAGAAATAGGAAGCAACGTGATGAGGGAGGAGGCCAAAAGGAGGCAAAAGGAAAAGGTGTCTTTGTCCTTCCCGGGCCTCCTCTTGCCTTTCCTTGCCTCCTCCTCCACTTGCTTCAGGCTTCTGCTCTTGCCTCCTGCTGCCTCCTCTTTCCTCCTCCTTCTCCTCTTCCTCCTCCTTCAGCCTCCTTTTGCCTCATGTCCTGGTTTCAGCCCAGCCGGGAGCAAAGCACCACGCAGCCGCGCACTCGCTCCTCCCTCCCCGTGGCCACGCTGGGATGAGGAGAAAATACAAAGAAAGGCTCGTGGGTCGAGACAAGCACTGCCCCACTTATGGTCACGGGCAAAAGACAGGCTCAACTTGGGGAAGAAACAAGATCAATTTGCTTTACTACCGATCCAATCGAAACAAGGCTAAGGAGAAGCAAAACCACCCCTCAGAACACCTTCCCCCCAGCCCCCCCTCCTTCCCGCCTCAACTCCACTCCCGGCTCTCTCGACCTCCTCCCCCCGGCGGCGCAGGGCAACAGGCGAGGGGGGTTGGGGTCAGCTCACCACACCTTGTCTCTGCCGCTCCGTCCTCCTCGGGGGGGGAGGACTCCTCACTCGTCCCCTGCTCCACCGTGGGGTCCCTCCCACGGGAGACAGTCCTTCACCAACTGCTCCCGCGGGAGTCCTTTCTGCGGGCTGCAGTTCCTCACGAACTTCCCTGGCGCGGGGCCTTTCCGCGGGCCGCTCTTCAGTCACACACTGCTCCAGCGCGGGCTTTCCCCCGGAGTCACGGCCATTTGGGGGGGCCTCCGCTCCCCCGCTCACCTCCATGGGCTGCAGGGGGACAGCCTGCCGCCTCACCACCTCCTCAGGCGCCCCTCCTCCCCCTCCTCCTTCTTCTTCTTCCTCACCCACCTCGGTATCTGCAGAGCTCTTCCTCGCCCATTCCCATCCCCCTCCTCACTGCAGCTTCCCCGCCTTCAGCATGTTCTGCCAGAGGCGCTACCGCCGCCGCTGATTGGCTCGGCCTTCGAAGGGGCGGGTCCAACTTGGAGCCCGGCAACCTTCGAGCAGCTTCTCTCAGGAGCCACCCCTGCGGCCCGAGAAAAACCGCCCCACACAAACCCGGCACAATTACCCGTAGGCTTTTTTTAGGGCCCGCAGTTTCACCTGGGGGGTTTAAGCCCTCAGTTTTAGGGCAGAAAGCCTCTTCTCTGTAGGGCCCAAAGCCTCGTTTTCCCTTCCCAAAGTCTCAGTTTGGGCTTCCAAAGCCTCATTTGGATGGTGCACAGGCTCCGTTGCAGTTGGCAGTGTCTCCTTTTTGGAGCCCAAAGCCACCTTGTCAAGCTCCAAAGCCTCATTTTTAGGATCCGGCCAGTTGCTCTGAGGGTCCACGCTGCATCCTGAGTTTGCAAACCCTCATTTTCATGCTCCAAACCCCTCTTTCAGGACCCAAAGCCTCATTTTTTAGCATCCAAAACTGTGATTCTAGGGTTGAAAGCCTCCTTTTGGGGGTCCAAACCCTTGCTTTTTGGGCCCGGGGACTCATTTTGAGGGTTTTAATCGCTCTTTTAGGGTAACATGCCTCACTTTTAGGTTTCAAACCTTCATTTTTAGGACCGAAAGCCACTTTTTAGAGTCCACAGCTTCGTTTATAGGGCCCAAGTACACATTTTTCTGTCCCGAAGCCTCGTTTTGACTGTCCAAAGACTCCTTTTAGCGTCCCAACCCTTATTTTTGTGAACAAATCCTCATTTTGATGGTCCAAAGCTTTATTTATAAACTCCAGAGCCTCATTTCAGGGTCCACAACCTTGTTTCTAAACTCAACTTTTGAGGCTCCGAACCTCATTTTTAGGGCCCAATGCCTCATGTTCAGGGTCCAAAGAATCATTTCCACAATCCAGCCCTTCATTTTTAGGGTCCTGAAGCCTCATTGCAAGGGCCCAAATACCCATTTTTAAGGTCCAAACCTTCCTTTTACAGCACAAACCCCACTGTTAGAGCCCCAAGCCTCATTCTTTCCCTTCCAAAGCCTCCTTTTCAGGGAACAAAGCCTCCTTTTCAGGGACCATAGGCTCATTTTTAGGATTCAGTCTGCAACTAGGAGAGCCCAAGGCCTCATTTTGAGGGTCCAAATTCTCAGTTGGAGGGCCCAAAGCCTCATTTGAGAGGCCAAGCTCCTCGTTTAGGGTATAAAGCATCACTTGTTTAATGTACAGCCCCTCATTTGGAGCCTCCAAAGACCCATTTCTAGGGTGCAAAGCCTTCGTTTTTGGTACTGAAGCATCCCTTGAGGGCACAAAACCTCATTGCAGGGTTCAAAGCCTCAGTGTCATTTCCAAAGCCCCATTTTTAGGACCCAAACCCTCCATTGGAGGGTCCAAAGTCTCCTTCTCAGGGTCCAAAGGCCTCTTTTACAGCTGAGGGCCTCCCCTGGAGTGACCCAAGCCCTCTCTTTGGGACCAGAGCCTCGTTTCTTGGGGCCCTATCGAGACCAACAGGGTCCCCTCCTTTGCAGAGCCCAAAGGGGCACGTGTAGCATCTCCCCCATCATTTTTAGTGCCCAAAGCCTCATTTGGAGGGCCAAAGTCCTCATTGTTCTGGTCCAAACCTTTTGGCCTTTTATGACCCATAGCCTTTTTTGAGGGCCCACAGTTTCATTTGGAGGGTTTAACCCTCAGCTTTAAGGCAGAAAGCCACTCTTTTAGGGTCCAAAGTTACATTTATAGGGCAGAAAGCCTCGCTTTCCCTTCCCAAAGTCTTAGTTTGGGCTTCCAGAGCCCCATTGGAGGCTCCAAACCCTCATTCTGAGGGTCCACAGGCTCCGTTGCAGTTGGCAAAGTCTCCTTTTTAGAGCCCAAAGCCACTTTTTTAGTTGCTGAACTCGCATTTTCAATCTCCAAAGCCTCATTTTTAGGATCCGGCCAGTCATTTTGAGGGCCCGAGCCGCATCCTCAGTTTCCAAACCCTCATTTTTATGCTCCGAACCCCTCTTTTAGGGCCCAAAGCCTCATTTTTAGAGTCCAGAGCTTTGATTCTAGCATTGAAAGCCTCCTTTTTATGGTCCAAAGCCTCATTTTGAAGGCCACTCCCTTGTTGGGACACAGAAAGGACCACCAACGGCCCTGGGTGGGAACTGCCGCACTTTCTCCGCTGCGACAATCTAGGGAAAACGACGCATCGCCAGGGACTCGCCCTGGGGAGAAAACGGACCAACACAGATACTGTGGATCAAACGGTTTCTCCGTTTATTAACTGCGCAACACTCGGTTATATATGTTTCTAATATCTACTCACACATAAGCCATTTGTTGATTGGTTAACATGTGCCGTTCACGCGCTTAAACAGTAGTCTAATTGGATAAAGTCTTCTGATCACGCGAATAGTTCCTCCACCTGCATGCTGTCTTGCACCCTGTCTTCGGTCATGTTGCCCTCCTGTTATCAGTCATGTACGCCCGACCTTGTTCTACTTTTTGTGCTTACTTCAACAAACTTATAACAAAGAAGAGTAGTGTCTTGTTCTAGCAAACAGAGAATAACAGTTGTGCCTTACGCAGTTTCCCTCGTTCTCCCACAAGTTCTCCCACAATTTCTCCCACAGGAACGCAAAGGCCCATCAGGAGGTCATGAGGGGACGAGAGAATAAACACACAGAACAAGGCGCAGCCTTCAACAGCGCCCACCTATGGGACTCACGTAAGGCATGAGTACAGCTTTACAGAGCTGGACCAGCCCCTCCAATAGCCCAGCCACAAAGCTTTCTAAACAAGGCAAAAACGTTGACTACTTTTCTCGTCCCTACTTAAGATTCCCTGTAGAACTGGGTCTTGGCCTGACCGAGGCTGCAGGAGGGAGGAAGACGAGGGAAAACTTTGCAGGGAAAACGCCCAGACACAGTATGGCCTGGCGTCAATAAATGTAGGCACAAGCAAGCCCTCAGGAGCAAACTCTTTATTGTCTGCCTGGGGGAGCTGCCCGGGGGCTCTGTGGCCCTGGAGCCGCACACCTCCTCAGGACACCCTCCACGAGGCTCCCAGCTACCGCCCTCTTTAATGACTCGGGCTGCACGGGCTCCTCCAGGACAAGCTTTAAACGCACTGGTCTGCACCGTGCTCCTGCCTGGGTAGGGGGCTTGGAACCCGCTGGAGGCATGGGCTCTCTTGGAAACTGGGGGCCCGTGGAGGGAAGGGTGTCTGCGGTGCTCCCTGGCCGGAGTATACACAGAGTTTCCCATGCAGGCACCGAAGACCTTGCTGTGGCTCCGGAGGTGGAATCCCTGGACTCCTGAAGGCCTTCTGTTGGCCGGCGAGCACCTTGCTCAGCGCCTCGGCGGAGAGATGGGAGGAGAGTACGTGAGCTCTCCTCTTTGAGTTGTCCCGCTTCCTCTGAAGGCCTGACTATTGCAGGGAGGCTGAGAGGTGGCAAGACTTCCCTTGGTTGAAGCTTCTCTGATTTTTGCTTGGGCTTCCTTTCTTCCTCTAACTTCTTCCTCACCGTTTCCAGAATTTCAAGGACAATGGTTTTGGCATACCCGATCAATTCAGCATGCAGCTGCTGAACTCTGGAGATGGCCTTTTGGATGCTCTCCTTGGCAAGCTCACGACTCACTCGTGAGACAGCAGCAGCGTTTTGCAGCGGTTGCAACACGGGCACCTTTGCTCTCTTGCCTGCTTCTGGGATCTGCCGTTCCGATGCTCTGGCTGGTCCTTGTCCTTCTGTCACGCCTTGAATCTTCAGGATCTCAGAAAACTGACAGCGGAAGTCCTGTTCAAACTGAGAAGCTACAAAGGATGACAAGGTGGAGCTAACACTTTCAACAGCCTCTTTGGTCCTTTTGTCAATAGAAGACTGTGAAGATGCTCCGTCGGAAGCTTCTAGTTCCGCCTCCCTCCATCTCTCTTCTCCGGATTTGCCTGCTCGGCTGGTTCTTCCCGCAACAAGCTCTGACACCTTCTCCCTGCCTGCTGGCCCAGGCTCGGCTGCATCAGACGTGCTGGGTACCAAGTGCTCCCCAAAGCTCTCCAACACGCACGCCACAATCTCTTGAGCCACCAGTCTGATCTTGTCCTGGCGATCCGCAGAAGTGTCCAAAGGCTCTGGCCTTCTGGCACTGGCAAACAACCTTCCGCTGACCTCATGGGGAGCCCTCCTTAAGACGCGGACGGACTGATCCAGCGCCTTCACACGCTCCAGCACCTCCTGGACCACGGTCTCAGCCACCTCTTTAAGCTCCTGGTCTTCTGCCAGCGTAGGCCGCAGCTGTTAGGCGCTTCTTCTCCGGCACACGTTGGAGGCTAAAGGGAGGAGCAGTTAATGAGTGAATGGGTTCCTTCACCTCCCTTTGCTTTCCTCTTCCTCCTCACAGGACCCCTGCCCAGACGAGTCCCTAGCAGTCAGGCTTGAAAAACTCTGGTTTCTCTGTAGGCCACCTGGCACACGGAGGTTTCTGGTCTCCTGCGGCCAGGAGCCAAGTGTTATGGGCACCTCTCAGAATCAAGCAGGTGCCATTTTGCTTAGAGCAAAGGGCACTGTAGCCCCCCCGGACCTCAGCACGGTGAACCAATAGCGGAGGGAAAGCTGTCAAAGGTACTGGACCAGGCTCTTCTGCCACGGGTCCCAGCTGCTCTTGGGGCACTGCTGCCCTCTATCAGGGTGCCCTGTTTGCCCCTTTTCAGGGCCAAATGCCAGGAACGGCTGTTCTGAGAGCAGAAAAGAAAACGATCCTTCTTCTTGAGGCACCTGGCTGTTGTCTGCCAGCCCAAGGAAATGTCCTTGGGACAGGAGGCAGCCTGAAGGTCCACCGCGGGCTGCCGGCCTCGTGCAAAGTGGGGAAGAAATTGCGAGTCAAGCACAGAGCCAGGCAGCAGCCGGAAATTGTCATTTGCTCTTTTGCAGCTTGACAGCCTGACTGCCACGGCAGAAGGAGCTTAACCCTTCACCCCGGCATAGATACCACCCCACACTATCCAGAAATGCTTCCCAAGAGGCTGTTGCAAGGGATGGAGCCGGGCAACGTTTAACGGGACCCCTACTAATGAGAACTGGGCAACAGCAGGCTCTCTGCTAAGCTAATCTCTTCTGTCAGGTGGCTGGAGATAGGATGAGAGGAAATGGCGTCAAGTAGGGGGAAGGGAGATTTAGGTTGGATATTAGGAAAACTTTCTTTACTGAGAGGGTTGTCAGCCATTGGAATAGGCTGCCCAGGGAAGTGGTTGAGTCACCATCCCTGGAGGTATTCAAAAAGCACAGAGACAAGGTAGTCCAGAACATGGTTTAGTGGGCATGGATGATGGTTGGACTCGATGATCTTGAAGGTCTTTTCCAACCTAAATGATTCTATGATTCTAAGAGCTGCCCTGAGCAGCAGTGGTTGGCCGTGTGTAGGGTTGGGAGAGAGTGTCAAGGGATTTCAGTGGGAAACAGAGGGAAGGTGGATGGCTTTAGCAAATCCTTAAACCATACCTGAGCCCAGAAATGGAAAGGAGTGGTTGTCTATGGGTTGAGGAGGAGGAGGAGGTTTGTCCTGGGAAGATGGCAGGAAGGAAGACCCTTCTTGTGCAAATCAGGGACGAAAGAGACATTTCCATGTTGTGTGCACGCCTCGGTAGGTGGTGAATGCCCGCTGCTGAGCGTGGCTGTGCTCAGTCATGCCCCATGAGCTGATCTTGCTCTCTTTTCCTCCTTCTGTGAGCACAGAGAGTCATCAGTAAAGCCTGGGACATCATGGGGTCAGAGTGTGGTCGGAAGGAGGGGTGGTGGTTAAAATCTGCAGGGAAAACAGGCACAGGCATAGGACAGTGTAGGGCAGCCTGTGGTCGGGATGGCCAAGGGCTTTGGTGGGGCTGGGACCCCCAGCAGAACTGAGGTCCATGTCCTCTGAGCAACGGCAGCTGTCTCTTCCACTGAGGCCCATGAGGAGACACCAGTTCCTTAAAGCCCCGGCCTTTTGCTGCCTCCTCACCCTTGGTAGAGCCTGGGAGGTGTCCTACCACTGACCCGCACTCGGCATCGCAAACCCTCACATCTCACTGCCCTCAGGAAGAGCCCTGAGACACCCGTGATGAAAGGACCCTATTCCTAGGGGATGGGGGTCAGGGCTTGGCTGTCCTGCTTGATAAAACACACCAAGCAAGGGCTTTCACAGCCACCGCCACCTTCATTTTTCTACCTGTAGCCAGTGCTTCTGAGCTCTCCTTCACCCGCCCACAGGGATGGTCACCTCGTCTGCTCATCCCCTCCACGGTCTCTCCAGTGGTGGTCCTCAATGGGGCTCGCAAACACCCTCAGAAACTTGGAGGTTTGCTGCTGACTTTTGGGTTTCCGCAGCCTTGTTCCATCTTCTGTCCAGGGCTGCAGTTCGGGAACTCGGCACCAGAGGGCTCATTAACATGCAAAACTCCCTCACGAGCCACCTCTCTCTGCATCATTTTCCTTAAGTCCCCAATTCTTACGTGGTTCATCAGAGAGATTTCAGGAGTGTAGTCAAAGCAAAAAGGTTTCTCTAATAAGTAACAGTAAGAAAGGATTTCTTCTTTTTCCACTTTTCCTTATTTTTCTGCTTCCAGATTCAGTGATATCAGCAATCTGTGAGTGATATTGATCCTGAGCATCTCCTAATTGAGTATGAACATAGAGGGAAGTCAAGACCCTTTACAGAGGCCACTCTATGGGCAAGTTTTGTCCTGTCCCCACACCCCACCATTTCTCTCATCAGCCACCTGGGATTTACAGCAGCCTTGTGTGGGGACAGAATTTTTAGGAGGGCCTCTTGCGATAGGACGAGGGGGAATGGTTTTAAACTAAAAGAGGGTAGATTTAGAGTGGATATATAAGAAATTTTTCATGACGAGGGTGATGAAACACCAGAACGGGTTGCCCAGAGAGGTGGTCGATGCCCCATCCTTGGAAACATTCAAGGTCAGGTTGGACGGGGCTCTGAGCAACCTGATGAAGTTCAAGATGTCCCTGCTCATTGCAAGGGGGGTTAAACTCGATGACCTTGAGAGGTCCTTCCAACCCAAACCATTCAACGATTCTATGAAATCAGAGCTTTCTCCACTCACATCCACAGCTGCATGTCTTAACCCCTTGGCACCCATTCCCACCTGCTTTTCTTGGAGAAGGAGCTGCACCCAGACACAGGAGGATGCTTCTTAATTGCCAGCAAGCAAACCCAAATGGCAATAGTTCAATAAAAAACAAAATACATGCCTCAGGTGTATATTAAGTCCATGTTACCTCCACTGAAGTCCACTTCCCACAGTGGATGACACAATACTGGGTCAAGCACAGATGCCAAGACCCACCCAGACACCTCCTTGCTGGGACTCTCCTTGTCCACATTCACTCTTTATACACAGAAAAAGACACACGCTGAAGCCGTGAACTCCCTCAATTCACAGAGGGAGGCAAAAGTGAATGAATTGCGCTCTTTTGGATAGCCAAAACTGCACTAAATCCCACCCAAAGGATTACAGGAGCATCTTCAAGTAGACCCTGCATCACCTAGACCCACTGTGGTGGGTTGACCCTGGCAGGTGCCCACCAAAGCCGCTCTATCACTCCACAACTCAGCTGGACAGGGGAGAGAAAACGTAACGAAAGGCTCGTGGGTCAAGATAAGGACAGGGAGAGATCACTCAGCTAATTACCATCACGGGCAAAATAGACTCGACTTGGGGAAATTTGATTTCTTACGAATCAAATCAGAACAGGATAATGAGAAATAAGAACAAATCCTGAATCACCTTCCCCCCACCCCTCCCTTCTTCCCGGGCACAGCTTCCCTCCCAAATTCTCTACCTGCCCCCCTACAGCAGCGCAGGGGGACGGGGAATGGGCGTTGGTGTCAGTTCATCACACGTTGTCTCTGCTGCTCCTTCCTCCTCAGGGGCAGGACTTCTCACACTCTTCCGTGGGGTCCCTCCCACGGGAGACAGTTCTCCATGAACTTCTCTGTCATGGTTTCAGCTGGAATAGAGTTAATTGTCTTCCTAGTAGCTGGTACAGTGCTATGGTTTTGAGCTAGGTGGGAGAAGAATGTTGATAACACTGATGTTTTCAGTTGTTGCTAAGTAATGTTTAGTCTAAAGTCAAGGATTTTTTAGCTTCTGATGCCCAGCCAGCGAGAAGGCTGGAGGGGCACAAGAAGTTGGCACAGGACACAGCCAGGGCAGCTGATCCAAAGTGGCCAACGGGGTATTCCATACCAGGTGACATCATGTCTAGTATAGAAACTGGGGGAGTGCGGCTGGGGGGAATCGCCACTCGGGGACTAACTGGGAGTCGATCAGCAAGTGGTGAGCAATTGCATTGTGCATCATTTGGATATTCCAATCCTTTTATTATTACTGTTGTCATTTTATTAGTGTTATGATTATTAGTTCCTTCTTTTCTGTTCTATTAAACCATTCTTATCTTATCTCAACCCACCAGTTTTACTTCTTTTCCCGATTTTCTCCCCCATCCCACTGGGTGGTGGGGAAAGGGAGTGAGCAGCTGCGTAGTGCTTAGTTGCTGGCGGGGGTTAAACCGTGACAGTAGGATATTAAAGGGAAAAAACACCTGTAGGGGTGTGCATAGATACACACACACTTATAATATATACATCTGTCTGTGCATGTGCAGATATATACACACAACCCTACAGACAATTTTTTAACTAATACCCTACCACCTTTTAATGAAAAAAACTGAAGTACAGAAACAACTCTTACTAACAAGAAACATCTACAACACCATTCATTTCTATTGATCAATTTCCTCTATTTTTACAAAAAAAAGAAGTCCTCTGTCAGTTAATATTGCAAACCTGAAGACACCAAGGGAGCTGCCCCTGTGGTAGCAGCTGCTAGAGACACACTGGTAACGCTCAGGCCAAGGCTGTTTGCAGTGCTCATGCTGCTTGCCATGCTGACAACCAAAGAGGTGGTGCAGGGGGCTGAGGTCGAAGCAGCCAAAAAGGTTCTTGAGGGCTGGAGCAAAGTTGTGTTCTCAGCGCTGCTGTGCTAGAAAGGAGACTAAAAGAATGAGGATCACAGAGCAAATAAACCACAGTGGAAGATGCTGGGGGAAAGAAAAAAAACCCAAACCAACAAATGTTTACTAGTGCCCCTCGAAGAAGAAAGAAAAAATAAAATTAAATATATAGCTGAATGGAACCACAGAATAAATTATATTTAACATGGCAATTACAGTTTCTCCCAGACTATATGTATCATTATGAACAACCTATATTTGTGTGGTCAACAACCCGGCCTCATAAACATCCCTGTAATTAATTTGAAAGAACAAAAACCAGGGGTAAATAAATGCAGTGTTATTTTTGCTTCCTTTAACAGAGTGTTTGGCTCCTTAGCTATATACAGACAGTTGACTCCCCACACCTGATGAAGCAGGAATCTCCAGCTAGGGATGAAGACACTGGCTGTCTTCCAACCCAGAGCTTTCTCATGCAGTGTGCACAGCAGTGTTTTATGAACAGAAGTTTGGGATCTTCATAAATTCCTGTTCGGGCTCAGTAAGACGGAGAGGAGCCAGAATTCTCTGTGGCTCCCTTTACAAGAGGGTCTCTATCTTTGCTCACAATACGCTCAAGCAGCAGAGACTGATCAACAGCTTTATTCCAGAAATCGAGAAAGATTCGCACTCCTAAAGCTGGAGAGAAGGGGTATGACAACTTCCCTCAACTGAGTGTTTCATCCACTTTTAGTTGAGGGGTTTTAAGCAACTCATTAAGCAATAGCTCATTCTTAGGCCATGGAAGCACGCTCATTGTGCTTGTTCAGTGCATTGAACAAGCTTCGATTACAGGAATATGTTTATTAAATTTGGGGGCATGCAATAATACATTCATAGCAACACAGTCGAGTTAAGAGTCAAAAACCCAATCGCACACCTCTCTTACAGGCAAAGCTTCCACTTGGTTTGGGTTTTTTTGGTTTTTTTTTTTATTTTATTTTTTGGTAAATTATAAATGTATTCAACAAAACCTACACTGGGTTGCTTTACAGACTGTTATCCTACATAGCAGAAAAGGTACAGTCGTGGTAAAGACCTGCAAAACCACTCAAAATGAATGCGGAAAATTAACCTATGCTATACCATCTAGACCAAACCAGAAGTGAATGTAATGACCCGTTACAAGTCTTGCTAGAAATACTTAAGACTTCTGTTTTTGTATATACTATCCAGAAGCAGGACCAACTTTCAGTTTCCTGACAGTCTAATGCCTGCCTCATTTGGGAGAGCAGAAAATATGTAACTTAAACCAGCTGTTACTTCTTTAGCTTGGTAATCAGAAATCGCTGTTGCATTGCTCACAATGACAGGTTTACGCCCTTCTGCTCAAGTAGTAGCAAAGGCTGTACATAATAAGATGTAAATTCAATATCAAAGAAGTAAGAGAGAAAAGACAGCCCAACAAAAATCGCAACGAAGACACCAAAGCAGTGCTGAAGGCAGACAGCCAAGCACTGCTACGTCAAGCGATTCACAAAACCTCACCTTTTCTTCCTTGTGTGCATGCACTTGGCTACAGCGTTGATGATAACATTCTCTTCTGCCAAGTGAGCGCACAGGAAAAATGGAGCAGAACTAAAACTGCAGGGACAAAATAAATTACAGCATTTTCTAGCTTTAGTTAATGCTGTAGCAAGCAGGTACGATGTTTTATTTTTGTCATATTACCCTCAACGCACTTGGTTGGTTATGGCTAGTCAACAAGTCCTATTTTAAGGCCACATGTTCAGTCACTCCAAGTTTGCCAGAAACTTTTCTTTGGTGTAAGATTACATATAGCGGGCCGCCAGCTGATTCTTCAGGAAAAACAGAACAGAAATGACTCAGTCCTTGCTAAGTATGATCATGAGGAACACAGGCTGCTTTAATTAGATTCAAAGAATTTTTAAAACTTTTATTTAGAAAGTCTTAACTTCTCCACATTTCAGAAACAGGGACGTTAAATTTAGCACAGAGGCTATGCTGGTGTCACTCTTGGACTTTCTGCTCTTCCTTTGGAAACACGCACGTACCTGGGCATGTGTGGAACCTTGGAAAAGGGTGAACTTACACATGCTTGCCAGACTTGCTTAGTAGCCAAATTTTTCAGCTTTCTCTCCATTGCACGTACTGCAGAGAGTGAGCTGGATGGTCCCCGCAGCAGGCGGCTGATTGCCAGGCTGCAACACACTAAAACCAAAACAGGGTAGGTTAGCTCTCCTCTGGTTTCAGGATTCCTGGGATTTTCACTCCACCAGCACAGAATAAAGTACCACCCGGTTCAAATGCAGAGGAAGCAAAGACGGATTGCGGTGAGAAAGGAAGACAAACAAGAGTCTGAGGTCAGCCGAAACGAGGAGAGATGAGGTGTGAGTAAGAAACAAGGTTGGGTGAAGAGAGCAGGCGATTCAGACAGGGTCTTCCCAGCAAAGAGGAACTGCCCAGGGACGAGCAGTCCCAGTCTGATTTTCTTGATTTCGAGCCCTTTCCTGAAGGTCAGACAGCCGAGAGCTCAACAGGCTGCATCTTCTGCCACAAGGTAAGCATCAGCCCCCAGGCTACCGCTTTGCCAAGAGCCCCCCAGAAACTACACAAGGTCCAGCAGCCTGGAGCCCCGAGCCCTCGGGCCACGCTCGGAGCTGGGCACCCCAGGGGTAGATGGTGGCTGAAGAAACCCTCAGGCACAGGGAAGGGGAGGGAGTCCATGCTGACCAGCATGCTAGGAGGCAGCAGGCAGTGCTCAACAGCCCACCCCTCGCCTCCTTCTCGGAAAACACCCCACTGGACTCTGCTTAGTCCAACCTGGCCCCGCAGGACTCGAGCAAAGGCAGAGCAACAGCAGAGCTGGCCAGGAAGCAGGGGGCTGCGGCTGGTCCCCCCAATCCCTCTATTACTTGCTCTCTCTAGTTTCTACAGGGACATCCATTGCAACAGCAGAAGCGGAGGCGACTTCACATGAACCACTTCTTTGCTTAGACCTAACAAGTCAAACCACAGGAGACGCTAATTCCTGCAATGGAACATCTTGCTCAAAGTTACTAGCCATACACAATTTCAGTGCAGAGCTGCTCCTCTTTAAGGAGATTGATCATGCATCCCTCACCCCCTCCAGCCGGACCTCCAAGCCACACACCCAGCAACCAGCTAAGAAAGCAGACAGAAAACAGCAAAGTTTGCAGGACGTCTGGTATCAAGGAGCCTCCCTCACCTTCAAGTCCAAGATATTTTCTGGCTCTGGTCATCTCGTGTTCAGCATGATCACAATTAAATACATTCAGTATTGGGTTTAGGGTCTTAGGGGGATGTATTGTGGTAGAAGCAAGAGAAAACAATGTGTTTGTTACTGGGTTTTGGTTTAGTTTAGGCATTTACTTACTTGGGGTTTGGGGATAACCGTGAGCATCTTGCAAAGCTAGCACGATTGCTTTACTTTTCAGTAAAAATACAAATGAGAAAGAAGGCCACGCACAGCTTTTCTCTCCTTCAGGTATTCCAGAAAGAACTTGCCCTACCACCAGCTCCATCTGGCAAATGAATAAAAATCTCTGTCCCCAGATGATCAGTGATAAGACACTATGCCAGGAAGTGATGTGATGATGCAATTGGTAACAGCTAAGAAGTGCTTCTTCTAGCACTGACTCTTGGTGACCTACGCTGGACCACATTCAGACAGGACTGCTAGAGTCAACAGCAGCTGCAAAGTTAGAACCGCATACATTTCCCAGAGCATATAAAAGCCTGCCGGAAGGATTCACCCTAAAGGACAGGAACCGCGCTTGGCAATATTGTCTCTAGCTTGGGTTGTTTCCTTCTGTGTATTGTAGGGAGAGGAGTCTATGCATGAGGAACTTGCCTTTCAATCACTTTGACAGAAGACTTGCTCCATAAACAAAGGAAAACATTTCAGTTGAATTGGTGCAGTCTGAACTTTATTTAAAACAGCGGTAATCTAATCTGCATAGTCCTGGGGCAGCATCCAACCTCTGCAATAGCCAGGGAAACTCCAGAACAGCAACATCACTCTGCACTGGGCCAAGCGTTGAGTCAGGGTAGATTAAAATAAAGCGTGTCATCTGACCTATGCTGGATCAAGTCCAGGAAACTAGTAACCTGACTTCTTCCTAAACTTCTTCTTAACACCCTAAGAGTGAGGGGGGAAAAAAAAACAACAACAAAAAAAAGAACAATTAGAAGATAATTCTGCAAAGCAAGAGTTAAAAAAAAAAATCCATGTAAAGGCATATACTTTGATATCAATTAGCTAGGTTAGTTTGAGACCAGTTGCAGAAATGCATGTGCTGACTAGAGGTTAAGGGCACAACAACCTTCAAGAGTCTTGGAATATTCAAGTGGAAGAATTTTTTTAAAAGCACGGTAATATTACAGGCTTGTAGACCATTACAAAGCACTTTTCATAGTTGCTTTGCTGTTTATCTTATCACCTACTTCAGCTTTAATTCCTTCAAATTCATGATGGAGTTTTATTTACACAAGTGCTGAAGTTGTATACCTACTGTAACTAGTACACACACTTGACAGTATTGAAAGACCATGGTTTTAACACAAGTCACAAAACCAAGGTAACCATTTTATAAACTCAAGGGGTAGCTCTGCTAAAAGCCACTTAACTAACATGGGTTCTCTTTCTTAACTTTAACCTGTGAGTAAACCTAAGCCTTGCACTCTTAAGTTTTGGGGTGTTTTCGAGGGGAGAAGGAGGAATAAGACCTCTCAAACCCACTAAGGCACATTTTCTAAGAGACGAATTGCACTTGAAGCAAGCTGGAAACCAGAGGTAATAAGGAAAAAAGGTAAGATTATTGACATGGTCAGGCCTTCTCCACAAGTCTGGAATACTAGCGGTAGGGGGAATGCTGGAGAATGAAGTCCGTGCAAGATAGCTACATGCCCCTTCGGTCTTGTCACTAGGGTTTGAGGTGGATGCTTAAGATGATCAGAGCTCAGAATTGTGGTTTAAGCCAAGCAACTAATTTTAAAAGAAGTCAGGGGTATCTGTTGTCCGCCCAGAAAACTGGGACTTCAGCTGTCAACGCAGTTTGCAAGCTGCACTATTCAGAGGGTGTTAATTCAAAACCTGGAAATACCAGAAGCAGGAAAGCAGCGTTCCTAGTCTCCTCAAATTTACTCTACCATGACATCATCATTTTGTAGAACATATTTTTTGTGGCACTGCCCCCATCGCCCCCCCCCCCCCCCCCCCCCCCAACCTTACATTTGGTTTAGTTGTTTGGGGTTTTTAAGCACATCCCACGTGCGTTTTAAAAAAAAAAAAAAAAAAAAAAAAAGAGACTGAAGATTTTAAATTTCTCTTTGGAAGACAGTATTTTACAGTCCATACAAAAATACTCTGGAAAAACATACAACTTCATTTACAAAAACACCAAGTTATAAAGAAATTACAATAGAGAGATAGCACAACATTTGTTTCATAGGATCAGAATTTCTCCCCACCCCTCAAAAAACCCTCATGCACTTAACCGGGTAAGAAGTGTTACCAGTTTACAGAACCAGACCTTCTGACTACTACGAGTTTTCATGTAACCACGTAGAACAGCTTTCAGGGTTTATCTGAAAACACTCTCTGCATGCCAATTCCTTTCAAGACTCTACCTTGCAGGTGGGTAGCAGTGTCACAACAGCCTTGGCTATTGCAACGTTTAAGTACATCTTCCGCTGTGTGTTCTGAGTTTAGCTTTCCTACCCAGCGACAACAAAAAAACCCTCAAGTCTCATGCTGGAGCAGTCTCAAGACAAAAATCAGATACAACGGCATGGGGCACGTCTATCATCTCCATACCTTGGTAGCATCCTCTGCTGCATTTTCTTCAATACTTAAATTATTTATGGGCCTCCATGGGAGCCAATACTTGTGTAGTGCGTGGCCGTGTTAGGCAGGGGACAGCTGCTAGCTGAGGAAGCTGAGCACCATTGTGATAGATGCACAGGAGTGTATGTGCCAAACGGGAAAACAGTTTAAGAGAAGAACAATATATGCACATGCACCAGGAAGCCACAAATGAATACAAGCACGTTCATACACACTTGAAACCACAACGTGGTTGCAGTAACTAGTTAACCTGTTTACATACATTCTGAATCCAAGTCACAGGGCAGCTTGGGTTTTGTGGCCTTTTCCAAAGCTGTTTCAGCTAGTGACAGTCAAGACTTTTAAAAAGACTAATAGGGATAACTCTTACAAGAATATATTTGGGAAATGAAGACTGAAAAAAGTTAAAATAAAAAGCATATTTTTGTTTACATCAATAAACGCGTAGAGTATTGATGTGAGGTAGTCTAGGCACTAGAAGAGTCCATTCAGCTTTTCAGTCAGACCACTGAGTAAAACCCCTTCCTAATTACATTGTCTGTAGATCTGCTGCTGACATCTTCTGGATTGCCACCGCCTTTGAATGCTGAACCCTGGCCAGTTAACTAGAAGTACAGAATACACAGACTCAAAATAATTGCTATTCTAAAGTTACCTTCATATTTGAGTACAGCTTCCAGTCAACACATTAAATGTATTAGTGGCCATTCTTAAAACAACATTTAGACAAGACTACCCTTACCACACAGGAATCTCAAGCCTCGCAAAAAGTCGTACTACCCAAACCTTGAAATCTGTACCTGAAGTATTCCATAGTAGGTAACACTTCTGCAAGCTGATTCTTTACAAGTGTCAAAATTGAGTTTTTTCTAGTTGTTCTTTGCCTCTGCCTCAAATCAGAGGTCAAGCCACACAAACAGCTCTTTAAGGAGAGTTATGTATAGCAAGAAAACAAATCAAGCATTAATCGAAAGCCTCCACAGAAACAAGATTTAACAAACAACTCCACACGGTCATTTCAGCAGTGGACAACCTGTTGAGTAGGCTGCTGATTTCGAAAGCAGCAAAACTATCAAGAGGCATTCAAAAATCATCTGCCAGAACAAGATTAGCTCATACTTCTACATCTATAAGATTCATATCCTCTTCCTTTTGAGATTTGGGGTTTTTTTCTGAATTAAGAACTGCTTCCAAATAAGCCAGTTCATTGAGCAATCGGTCAGTGCAGTAATATACAAGTACAGTAGTATTTAGAGAGCCTGCCACCAGACCAGAAACAGTCACTAGTGCCAGATCTTGGGAAAAAAAATTTGTTTCATAGCTATACAGTACGTTCAAGACAATTTCTCACACCTACCTCCTAGTAAAACTAGCATTATGCTTAAATTTAGATTCCTGAATCCATTGGGGATGTATATAGCATTTCTTCTCAGTTATGTCATTCACTGTACATCAAGAATTAATTCTACTTCAGACCCTCCCTGGCCTAGCCCCCCTTCCTTACCTTTTCTCCGTCTGCTAGTGTTTTGGGGCGTTCTTCTGATGTAGGTGAATGAGGCCCTTCAGTGGTCAGTGAATAAGGTTGTTTAGGTGCAGTGTTCTTAGGATCTGTAATTTGAGTCCCACTTAATTCATGCTGTCCTTGGACAAAACGTGCTCCTGGTTGAGAAACTGTGTTACGTCCTGGAATGGTGCTGCCAACTGGAGGTCCCAATGTTCTTATTGCAACTGTAGCCTCCGTTTCTGTAAGAGACACCGCGCTTCTAGAGTTCAGCCATGAAATTAAAGACTGCATTCCACCCGCTACTTCAATACATACTTGAATCAGTAACAGGAATGGAGAGTCCCTTAGACACTGATGGCACAGCTACACGAGGTAGCTTCTCGCTCTTGTTAGCACCGTTAGATTTCTGGTACACAGCATTTCTGTAAGACTCAGACGCTAGAGTTATAAAATGCTAGTTTGTAAAATACTATACATTTCCTTTCCAGAAAGCCCACGCAAGACAAATGTCTGTCTTCTTAGCTCATTGTCACAGCTCTACCAAACAACAAACTCACGGGCAATCTAGCAGGAGATCTTCATTTTGCTGAACTTCAGACCGCAAATTTAAAACTTAAGCCTTTTCTTTAGTCAGTCTCTATGTACTTGTACTGTCTTCCAGCTTAGTACATTCAGCACTCTGTACATTCATGAAAAGCAGTATCTGCTCGACCCATACGGGCATCCCATTTTATTTTATTTTTAATGCTACTCCTACAGTACCAAACGGTCTGATCACAGCAGGCATTACACATTTGGTACTCTTGGGCTATTACTCTCAAGATTACATATTCCTCCTGGGCTGAAGTAGCTTATGAACAAGCAGACCTCCCAGGAAGTGACACACACTTTTACTGCCCGAGTTCTCATACTGCTGCACCAAGGCACCAGCAGCTCTAGGGTTGCTGTGATCAAGATCAGCACTTCATTAGAACATAACACTGCTTGGCATTAACCATACTTTTTGTTAGAAGGAACAAAATGACCTACATAGAAAACATTCCGGCTTCAAGTTACACACTAACCCAAGGGGATCTACATTCAAGACCAAGTAATTCCTCCGGTATCAACTTCTCCTTTCTTCCTACATGTCTTCATGTATATTAGATTCATTTTTTCAAGGATTTCTTTAACCTGCCTCCCCCCACGAGCCCAAAGGAGATGACAGCTTTGTTCCTGAAGCCATTAGAGCCCTCCACATGCTTATGAACAACACAGATTCAAACAAGAAATCCCAGACCTCATTCACATTGCGAGTCAGTTAAAAAGCAGCTTCTTCGCAGCTTTAAGGTTATGGTGCTAACCTTTCTCTCTCGGCTGTAGAGGTGTCCACTTTAGAAATCTTATGTAACGAAGGGGAATTATCTGGTGTTCTGGAGTCCCTGTCTCTGGAACTGTCCAAACAGCTTCCATCTGAAGAAGTCCTTTTGCGCTGAAGCCCACCAGCATTTTGACTAGTACCTGGCATGCTTTGCTGAAACAACAACAACAAAATAATGAAGTCTTCAAGTAATTATTAAAGCAAAAAAAAAAAACATTGCCAGAGAGCCCAATTTTTATTATACCTTCTTTCTTTTCTGTAAGGTTTCCGCAGGCAAAAAATAGTGGAGGTGCTTTCTCTTCACATGAGCTGCCTCAATCTTCATACCTTCCTTTAGCACATTGAGGTTGTTAGCCTGGCTGTAAACTAACAGGAAATTTAGTGTTGTAGCTTAGTGGGAATGTTTGCATTGGGTATTTGTCAAAGTTACATATGGTTTCTTTAGAAACAGCAAGCCTTGAACTCTGCCCAGCCCAAACAAAGAACAAGAAGTGGTCTCAAGATGAATGTGACCCAAGATGCCCATTTCACATCCAGTACAGACCAGATACGTAACAGCTATTTTAAGTTCAAACATGCATTTATGTGCTCAGTTACAGCTGTGGTTTGCTAGTCATGCACCTCACCTCTGAGCTGATTTTAACCTGGAAGAGATCATACTCCTTAACCCTTAGTTTGCTGGTTGAAGATAGATCTAGATGACTTTCTCAGTCAACCCAATTGTGCTCAGCTGATGAGAGAACAGACACCTCACTCAAGATTCAGACTCATTTTATTTGATATTTACAGTGGCGATTGTGGGGTTTTGCCTAATAGTTCTGTAACATCATACAACTTTTCAGTAATTTAGGTGTTAAAACTCTACCTGTCCAAGACAGACTGGATTTGAGGGACATCTGACTTATCAGAACCACTACAATTTAAACCAGTTCTTCTTAACTGCCTGCAAACAGCCTTTCCTGCAACTAAAAACCCCTACAGTAGCACAGCAGTTTTTACAGAATTAAGTCACATTTAGACAAGTTTACACAAGCCTGTCGTGAGCATAGCTGGAAAGTCAGCTTACTAACATACAGAGTGGGAATCAAAGTAAGGACATGCAACCAAAACAAAAAGGCTTACAACAAGTCTTTCTGCAGGAGACCTAGAAGTGAAATAAAAGCACAAATATGAACATTCACACCAGTAGGAACAGTTGCTTCAAAGTAAATTCAGTAATGTTTTTATGCAAAAGTGAGATAAAGTTCATTTATCAAAAGCCTTCCAAACTGTGAGCCTTACACTCTTGAGCCCATCAACTTTGCCCTCTAAAAACATTCTCTCAAAGTCACGGCACATGATAAAAGCTTTCTTGCACATAACTACTGCTCACTCCCACATTTGCCAAAGGATACCACACCTCTCAAGAAATACCTTTTCTGGTCAAGCTCTCTGGGTTCAAACCCTATATCTGAAACATACTATAGGCTGTGCTTCACTAAACTGAGAGCACACAGCTATGCTAATCAAGTTTGTGCACAGAAATACAGGATTTAACATTAGTTCTAGCCTCTCAGCAGTACACAAACCTTGTTGACATGATTTACATTTGCCACAACATTCAAACACAGTGCTACTGGATGTAATGTACAAGACAAGCATCAGTTCAGGTAACAGTGCAAGTCTGAGGAAGTCACCCCACCTGGCTTGAAACTCAGACAAGAGTTTTGATGCCTTTTTTCTGTGCTTTTCTCATATCCCAAAGCATGAGCTAAAAAGAAGGTCTGCTTTCACTGCATTTACTCATGTTGTCCGAGCAACACAACACACAGCTCATGCTGGTACCATGGAGAAATGTTTGTTTGCACTGATGAAGAGTTTAAAGGAGTCCACTGTTTAGAACTTTTTGGCCAAACACACTTGTCACTTCAGAAGAGTAACCTGATTTCCTTAGTTTGTCATTATGATAGCAAGGCATGAGCCTCACAGCACACATGCACTTCTGAAAGGCACAAGAGCAGTCAGCTTGGGAAGAAGTAAACAGACTGTGGAAACGACCTCTACTTTCAAATGACTGCTCACCCCCAAACCCCTTTATTCTAGCATTATCTAACAACACTTGCGACATTACTTTATTTCTGCATCTATCAAAAGGAATAACGGAAGATGAACACAGAGCTTGATGTGCAAGACTGCATGTCACTACAATGTGACCACTCACGGCCTTTCAAAGTTCTGGGATGGTATCATACACAAACTCTTATTTTTGGAAACAATACTGTCAACAGGCATTCACAACTTATTTTAGAGCCTGATACAGTTCATTCCCACTTTCAAAGTTTGTCAACTGACAAGCGGTTTTGAAAAGTGTAGCTACACCCAGTAAATGGACATCTCTCTCCTGGCTTCACATCTGACTGTCCACTTCAGGAATCACAGTTCCTTTGCGCGTGTTTACTATGATCTGCAGAACTGTTATTTCACATATGCGATACGGTATATAGGACTGTAGTACACACTTTTGTTTCAAGGTGGACTTACATTGCCCAAGTGTCAAAATAGTATGTTTTTAAGGCTAATCTTCTACGTGTCACGCTCTACAGAAATAGCTAATAGCCAATACCAGAAGGAAGCACAATTCACTTTGCGAAGCAGCTTGCGCTAGAATAAAGAAATGAAACCCTGCGAGACTAGAGCAAAATAGAGGCTTACCTGTATCGTTGAATGACTGTATAACATACGTTAAATCAACGTTAACCCTTTCTGCATTTTCCACTTTCCTAAACGCGATTCCAAGAAACCACATTGACACATAGCCACTCCTAAAAAGACAGATTCACAAATCCATCATTTATGCACAGATGCCAGTTATTTGGATGCTAGTATCTACTCTCAAGAAGGGATTAAGCAAAACAGTTTAGTTGTACGCAGCAGCTAAAGATTGGAGTCAGCCCATACTCAAGTTCTCCGAGAACCCCTCCCTCAAGTTCTCCCTTCTTTAAAAAGATCCTACATGCTCAGAACCTTGCCCGTCAGACCTCGTACCTACAAAACAGTAGGTACGTAACTGAACATCTCTCACAGGTAAGCTGAGGTGAAGGAATATAAACAAGGTACAATACATCGGCCAAACTCTACTTCAGAAAAGTAATGAAACTCACTGTTTACAAAGGTCTCGGCTGCCAGGGAAAGACTGTGGCATTACATGTGCAATAGATATAAATTCATTCCTCTCCAAGTTGCCAACCAGCACACGAATTTTAGATTCCACAAGGCCAATCCTGATAAGAACAAGAGACATTTACTCATTTTTGACTGGATCCAGCACAGTAGTTATATGCCCTTTTATAATACAATGCTAATACAAAAATGCTAACCAGTCAGTAAGTAGTAAGATTCATTCAGCTGAGCAGATACTAGATATTTATATCACACACACTGGAGCTGGAGATGTTTCCAGGGACACTGGCACTTTAAAGGTTCCAAAGACAGAGGCAGTAAGTTTAACTTGTAGTCTTAACAGGTCAGACACAACACTTCAACATATAACCTATGATGAAAATATCAACAAGCAGCAGATTCCCAGCACCTCTGGCTGCATTTTGAAGTGCACCAAAAGTCCTTTTTACCCCAAAGGTCAAGGAGAACAACAGTTTAGAAAAGGCTCAAGCACAACTCTTCCATTACACCTGAGTAAAGATGCTAGTCTTCCTGCAGATTGATCTGTGAAAAGAGTTTACCCTTTTCCAGCCAAACCGAAAAATATAGTTCCTTTAATAAACAAATGATCTAGTCAACACAGTCTCATCAGAAACTTACCCAAGAAATGTATCATGACCACAAAGGCTCTTCTTTTAAATGAAGTACTGGCATTTTACCCTTCTACCTAAAACATTGCTAGCTTTGAAGGCAGTCAGAACTCTGTACGTTCTTCACAAGTATCTTACGTTGATGAACAACAGAGATGTGCCATCTATTCCCAAATCCATTCAAGAGTTGGTGAACTAAACTTGTTCTTATAGCAAATGGAAGCAAGTTTGTCTTCTGCTTTTCATTTTCCCTGATGCAAAACTAAGCCCCGTTTGCTGCCATTTCTGTCACTGCAAAAACATCAGCTTTTACTGCAGCCACAACTTTCCTCATCTTTATTGTGAGATACAATAAGCTTTATTCACTTAAAACATTTCACATTAAAAACTATTTGGCTCTAAGCCCTCTGCCCATAACTCCTTGTTGTATACCTAACTGCGACTGCCATCAAGCTGTAGCTGACACGATTTTGAAGTGAACAAATTTAAAAGTTCAGGTAAGAGGTATTACCTACTAGAGCTACTTTTAAACAGGAAATGTCTTTCAGAGGTAGCGCAAGAATTAAATCATTTGCCTTAAAGCGCAAGCCAAACTTTGAAGTATAACCAAGGTGCCCGCAGAACAGGGGTCTGGTACACACAGCTATTTTGCTTGCTTACTTGAGCAAGGCAGGCAAAGCACTCATTTCTTCAGAATAAGAACACCACACACATTACAGTACCTTAATTCCTCACCGTTTCCCCTTATTTCAAGACTCACAGTTAGTCAGCCCATTCACACAGGTTCAACAAGTTATTATTGGCGTGTCTCCCTTGAGGCAGTGACAAATATCATGTCAGAAGCAGTCATTTTCTCTAACCACAATTGAAGTGGTTCTCACATTACATTTCACTAAGTAGATCAGCACTCCTGCAATTTACCTATCCACTACCAAGCGTGCTGAGATGATCATTTCCAGCACTAAACACAAGATGCCTGAGCACACTACTAGATTAAAACTTAGTAAACACTGTTTATCAGCATTCAGGTGCTCTGTGCAGATGGTCAGGTTTCACCCCAATTAAACAGCCTTGTTTCACTTCACTGGAGAACAGTAGGCTCTGGAACAGGCTGACCACATAACCAGAGCAACTTAGCACTGAGTGCAATCTAGTCCTAAATTAAATATTACATCCAGTAAAAAAGCTATGAAACCAAGTCTTCTAAGGCTCTACAGCAGTCGTCTTCAAAGTGTCGGCGGGGATGTACCCCAGGGGGTGCACAAGACAATCCACTGGGTCCGGGAAGAAAAGACTAGAACTTCAGTAATGTGTACGTAACTTGTAAAGAAGTAGATATAGACTGCAACTATGTGTTCAAAAATTATTTTTTTTTTTTTTTGCTCACAGGAGTGCACAAAAGTTTGGAGACCACTGCTCTATAAGTCAGTAAAAGATCAAGCTCTCCAGTGTCCACTACACATCTGATGACATCAAGTAATCCCCACTTACTTCAGTCTCTGCAACAAGGAACATCTTCCTAACGGAAGTAGCCTTGGCTAAGTAGTCTCCTTAGACTCCTGGCATCTGCTTCTCCACATGACACAGAGCATACGCACACTAACCCTCGTCGTTCCTTCTCATCATGACTTGGGTCTTTAGGTTAACTTCTTAAACAGCAAGATGACTTATGTTAACTTCCCTTCACAAGAAAGCTTTCAGTTTTGCTGAGGAACTGTCTACTTAACTCCGTACTGTATTCCATGCCTAGTTGCACAGTTGAATACTTTGCTTTTGTGAACTGTATTAACCAAATGAAGCGCAACACGGAATTGAGCGTCAATGATGTATTGAACCCACACTCAAAGCAAGACTTACCACTCTAAGTGATGCTCTTCAGTAGAGGCACTAGCAGTCAGCACAATATAATGTCTAGAAGAAAAGAAAAATTAATATCCTAGCTCAGGACTTGATATTCCTTCAAATGAAACCAAAACTGCCTTAAACGTATAGAAAATTACTTCCAGACAAGACACATTATATCCTGCAGGCAGCACAGCATTAACTGAAGAAAAACTGATTACATCCTTCAGAATTGCGTTCTGCTGCATTCTAAGTATCAGAGCTGATTTTTTTTAATACAAACAGTGTCAGTGGCAAAACACAAACAGTTTTTCGATCTTCCCTATGCTTATCCTTACCAAAATTCCTATGACTACCTCCAGCTTCTGAAAAACAAACATATCAATGCCATCTTGTATTCACACTGCAAGCTAAAACTCACTATGCTAACCAGTACGGAAATCATTTCAAGTTCAGGGAACAGATTTCATACATACTTGTATTTCTGGAAGAAGTTCAGTGGTTCAAAGAGCTTTGACCAGTCTGATTTTCCTTGGAGAATCTCATTTGTAACTGCAAGACCTACAATTAAGGTTGAAAACCTTACTACCATTTTGTTTTTAAGACTAGCAGAGCGTGAGAGAAACTTTACAAGATAAAGGTTTTGAACAGTAATTGACAGATCAAAAAGCAGGAATTCCCTTGACACAATACACGTCTACTACAACAGTTCATTGTAAAACTGGTCCCTTGTTGCCTGCAACAGGTATACGTCCCAGAGAACTCTTCTGCTTAAAAGGGCACAACACCGCACGGAATATAACCAAGTCACGTCATGTGGTTTCATATTGCAAGAATTATACCTTTTAAGCAGTTAATAAGCATGGAAAGAACTTTACCGTGTTTCAACTCCTCTACCATTACCGCTCGCGTTGATGTAGATACGTTGTATGTAGAGTTCTGCTGCGGATAGGCTGGGGTGATGATAGGCATGACGTGGGATCGGTCTGATGGGTTCACCTATGACGTTAAAACAATTGTGCTCAGCACTAGCAGCTTAGCTTAGAAGAAAGTTTAAAGGCTTCCAAATTCCATGTCTACATACCCTAGGGTCCCATACTGGTAAATTAAGATTGCTCTCTTCCTGTTGTTTCAGCAATACAGGTTTTGGCCACTCCCTATACAAGAAAAGCCAGGAACTGACTGCCCATTTAAAACTCTGCCATGTAATTCAGGGTAGGACTGAATGCTGTTGGTCTAAATCTTATATAAAGAACCACCTCAGAAAGTGTTACTGCTTTACGCAAATCAAGAGAGTCATAAATAGCTCTTACCATCCTGAAAAAACCAAGAAGAACTTGTTCACCAGAGTAGAAGCCAAAGCGTTTGGATAGAGTTGACACGTTCTCGCTACTAGCACAGCGCAGGAAACCCCACCAAGAAACCCCAGCACGCTGGAGTAAATGCCACGTCCTACAATGCATACATTGTCGTTAGCCTGTGGTCTTTCCATACCCAAGTATAGTCCTTCAAATTTACAGCACCACCTTCACAATCTATAGAATACCTAGCACACTTCAGCCTCCAAGTCAGTTATTTTTGCAGTGCAACGAGGCCAAAACTGTCGGTCCTTACAGCGATGAGAAAAAGAATCGTTACCACACCACTTCCCAAAATACTGCTACTCTGAAATTTGCCTGCACTGCTACAGCTACTGCTTCGCTCCAACTTCCCTTAAAAAGAAGGTTCTGCCATTCTTCTAGCACTTGCTCTAGTCACATGCGCAAACGGTATTTTCTTATTCCTTATCTATCAAGCTTTTCTACTTCACTGGGCATTTTTATCCTTTCTAGTCAGGTTCCTGGTAAGCAATGCAGCACCTTGTCTTGTAGGCACTCCCCTCATCTCCCCACTCTACCCCCATTAAAAAAAACACAGAATCTCTACCCCACGGACAGTCCTTGAATCTAAACTAAAAAACAGGTTTTGAACTAAAACCTGTTATTTAAACAGCCATCCAAAGATGAAGGACTTCTAATGCTATTGTTTTTTCAGCATGAGGTGCCTCTGAAAAGTTTAAAGATCACAAACAATCACATTACTCACGTTTTGCCCACAGTTTAATTGCACGGAGCGCGAGCCGGAAGTTCTCTTTATTTGGCACTAGGTGCAGTATTTCATCAGTAACTCTGCAGCCTGTAAGAAAAAACAGCTGAAGTACAGAACTTCCTAGTAACAGGTACAAGTCAGTTCTGTGCTATACTGGATCAACAGCTTACAGTTTCTCCTGCAAGTCTATGAAAACAAGTTTGCATTACTTGCTTTGTATTACCTTAAAAATTAGAGGTTACACATAACATTCAGCATCACCTCAGGTAACTGGTGCCCTCCACAGCTTTTTCATACTTTAGACTCCAGCCAACAATTTTCAATAAGGCCCTTCTACAGGATTCCGAAAGCTAGGTTTCTTTCGACAGCCAGGAACAATTAAACCAGGCAGTGTTAAACAGTGAGCAACTTCGGCTTCAGGTATTTTAAATAGCCTTTGTTTGTTTGTTTGTTTTTTTAAATGAACTACCACACATTCTTCTCTATCAAGTGCTCTACCTATTCAGCTGAAGCAGTTTCTGTGGCAAACTGGAACAACACTCCCCCCCCCAATCAAAGAAACATGAAACCCAGGTCTATCTAAACACACAACTTGAAACAGCTAAATTTAAGCCCACTCGCCACCTCCTCAGATCTCAAGGATACAGGGGATCAGTTTCTGCATCCTGTACAGAGACTTGGGGTGTGTAACCTGCATTCCATACCAATTTTAGTAACATTTTCTTGTTAAAGATGTGCAAATATGCTTACCATTTAAGCTCCGTATACATCTTATATCCAGGCTTCTGAGACACGAGTTGTCTCTGAGATCAAGATTATCAGCAACAGTTGGCACAGACAGTCTTGCAAACACGAGATCAATCTCAAGAGGAAAAAAGTGCCAACCGTTAGAATGCCGCGCAGTTTGCAAACAGCACACTGGTGGGGGACAGTTAGTCAAGTCTAAAAAGAGTAGTTAACATTTGTATTTAGAATTAGGTGACTATAGATACATCTCCCAAGACATTTATTTGCCAGAAGACTCAATGCAATTTCTCGAAGTTCTGAATTTTATTTACAAAACCTTCACTGCATCACCCCTTTCTTTTTAAGCTAGGGAAAGGAAGAGGGCATTTTAAGTTGAAAAAGATTACTCTAGACTTAGAATTTCAATGAAAAGGGAACTTAAAATTATTCACAGAATTAAGACTTAAGTTCAGTCACCTCAACTATACTTCAGCAAAGGAGAGAGCATTTTCTTTATGCAGGAAGCCCTTTTGACCCTGAAGTATCTGCTTTTTAGTACAGTCTGAGGCAAGAAGATTATCCTGTGAAAGTCTGCACCACATAAAGGCCACAAAAAGGTCACTGAATAAATCTCTTTGTGATAGTGATACCAAGCAGTAACTTGCTTAGGGACTACAGCATGCAGGTCTTGATTCATTGTATAAGATGTATTCAAGATAGCAGGATTCCTGCAGCTGACAAACCTAGGCAGGAATCAAATGAGTACTTTTACTTTCCATTTTCCAGATTGTTTGTCCCATGACCACTTCATTTTGGATTTGCAGCAAAACATTTAGTCTGCTCACATGATTCGTGCAGTGAACTACACTGTACACATCCCTCTGTAGATACCTAGCTTGGCAGAGCTAAGAAGACTTAGCAAGGACACCGCCTCTGCTCCCACTCTGCACGATCCTAGGGATAAATGCTATTCAAGCAGGCTACCCTGGTCTACAGCACAGGTCTAGAAAAAGATGTCCCTGATGCTCCCATGCCTGCTAGGCTCCCTAGGGCCTTATTTTCCTATAAGCTCCCGTTCTACTGCAATATCTTCTCCTGGGATAGGTTGTGGTCCAAAATAGCACAGTCATAGCTCCCTGGAAAAGTTATCCTATTCCAAAGCAACAAAAAATTTACTCACGTAAAGAAAAAAAAAAAAAAAAAAAAAAAAAAAAGAAATGCTTACCTTGATGCCATCAAACTCAAACTTGACAACTGGTACATATGCATCTTCAACTGCCTGGAAAGGAGAGGATAACTGTGCAAGAAAACATGGTTTGCTACTTTGATCGTAGTTTAGGAGAAACATTAAATGCAGAAGTTACACTGCTAACTACTCAGTATAAAGACTTGAGTTGCTTCCAAAACAAAAGAATTGTTCATAAGCTGCACGCAGTATAGCACTAAGACAGTATAATACTAGCTTTAACAAGTTATTTAGCCAAGAGATTCAGAGGCTGATCACGGACTGTAATGAACAAACAGTGCACAATGAGCCATCAGTATCAGAGGTTGTAAGGTGGTGAGGAAGAAAAGCAAGAGATTTCTGTAGCTATCTTACTACTGGTTAACATCCAGAGAAATCGAGAAAATTCTGTCCACGTTTGACAGCGCGCACTAGCCTCCTGTATTTTTATTTTCTACCATGCCTGAGATGCTATCAGCTACCTTATGCGACAGTTTTCAATTTTGTAGACCACTCGTTAGAACTGTGCCACAGCCCACTGAGTCTGTCTTCGGTCATCTAAACAAAGCCTCATTAGCTATGCATATGAAGTCTTTCAAAATGTCTGCACAAGGAAGACCAGGCTGAGAGAAACACTTCTCAGGAGTTTGGTTCTATACGCAAGGTACACAACATATGCACCGCAGGGTCATTTTACAAGGCAGTTTTGTATGTTCACAGCACAGCTCCTATTGACTTCATGTAAAGCTGACTCTGCATCTCTTCTACAAAGTCTCAGGCTGAGTAGCCACAGAAGAACAGGACCAGAGAAGAAGGAATTAGAGGTCCTAAAGTACACCCAGAGGAACACCACGGCAAAGGTACTGACAGAAGCCTTTCCACATCACATTCAACTTCCTTAGCTCTCAGGCTGCCCCTTCCTCTACCTGCATGCAGTTACCTTCTTGCCAAGCCCCTTACTACAGCTCAGATGAAAGCAAGGCTCCTCGGGACAACCTTGCTTTTTGATACTATAGCCCACTCATTCCCAAACCATGGGTAGGGGAGAAGTGGACCACAGAGATTCTTATGGGGTGTACAGTCATTGGGGAAGGGAACCAAAAGCTTCACTTCAACACTTTCATGCTGCGTAGACAGTATTTTACAAGGAGCTCAGAAACAAGTCCCTTTTTAAGTTTGGTTTGTAAGACAATCACTACCAACAGGAGTCTTTAACATGACTATTCTTATTGGAGGAGTTGCACAATCTATCAAGGAGAGAGCTTGCTTACTCTTAGCTTTTTTATTTCCTCCTGACATTTTAGTTTTTCAAAGAACGACTGAAAGAAATCCGATCTTTCGACGTGTCTAGGAGCAACACAAGCCACATCTATGTCAGCACCTGCAAAGAGATGCCATTTCTTCTGTTACTGTTGGAAGACACTTTCAAACATTACAACTATGACCACACAACAAAAGTTTACCTTTAGTGTGTACTCCAAGCCTGTAAGAACCAAACGTAAATATTTTGCCACCAACATTTGCTACTGCTGAAGGGGGAAAATTCTGCGGGTAGAAGACAAAGAGTTTTCTGGACAATAGAACATACACGTTGACCTACGTGCAAGTTTAACTAGCATATAAGTTACTTACAAAGACTACAACAGCCTCCATAAACAATGTCTTCTCCCTCCCATACTGAGTTCTTAGTCTAACAGACTGATACTGTTTTTCTGAAGGGAGGGCTTGCAACTCACAAACAACGACAACAAAGATGAGTAATGGAGCAGTCGTTTCATCAATTTAAACAAATTAAGACCTTTTATCAGTCTTCCCTGCAGCAGACCCACACAAATTAACACCATCTAAGAGCCATACCAAAGGCAACTCTAGAGTAATAACTTCAAACTAGATTGAGGGCTGCAGGCTGTCTGGGGCAAGTTTACTGCCCAGTTACCATCTATCTCCCCCCCACAATATGTTGTTTCAGCTTTGTTAACTGCTACAAGTCAACTGATAGAGCCACTTCACAAATTTATTCAGTGCCCCAAGGGCTTGAAGGTCTTCATCTGAAGTATCTTTTATACATTATTTCAATGGCACTTACTACAGAACTCCTTGATACTTAAGAAGGAAGTGAAATGTTGAACTTTAGCGTAAATCCTAGCAGTAAAGCCTTTAGAAGAAACAAAAAGGCTTCAGCTGTTTTGATAAGAACCTATCAAAAAACCTTACCTTGCTCTCACCAAGTTCTGAAATCCATTCTTTGACCAAGTTATTCAGTCTACCAAGAACCACCAGCCTGTAAAGAAAACTCACGTTAAGTTTGCCCTAAAAAAACCCCAGGACATTAACAAGTTTTACAGTCTTGTTATACCTGTGATTCAGT
The DNA here is from genome assembly GCF_026419915.1 of Harpia harpyja. Lineage (NCBI taxonomy): Eukaryota > Metazoa > Chordata > Aves > Accipitriformes > Accipitridae > Harpia > Harpia harpyja. Next base: position 20,802,294 of record NC_068960.1, on the reverse strand, counting down.
TCTTCCTCGTCTTCAAATACCCCACATGCTTTCATCGCTTCAAGCAGCTTCTGAGTATGAACGGAATCTATATCCTTAGGAGGAGCCAAGCTAATTGCAGAAGTAATTCCATAGTGCCTTGGAGGCTGGTTCTGCAGCCTAGGAGTACTGGGGGAGAAAATAAAATACTGAAGACTCCACAAAAGAAAAAAAACAAAAAACAACAAAACAACCACCACCACCTTACTGCAAAACACCTTTCCACTTACAGGTTTCCAAATCAGCTTCTGCTCTTTTGCCCAGCATTAGCATAAATGAGGGAAAACAGACCCTGCTTATGGTTTTGAGATAACTTGACCTAACTTAGAAGCCACAACTACTTTTTTAAAAAACACTTGTGGATATAAGAAAAGATCCAAGTTGCTACCATCTTAAGACAGCTTCTTTGCATTGCGCTAGACAGTTAGAACTGATCGCCAGGAAATGAAAAGCTTTGAAATCCACTAAGGGTGACACTACATACAGCACAAGTTTTGGACACATTTCAGTTTCACAGCACTTTTGATTTAAGGTTATTCCCATCAGCTTCCTAATCCCATTAAACAAGACAATTGAACACGGGCTTCTTTTAGTTCAATGTAGTTGCTGTGCTTCTACTGATTCTAAAAGGACATTATACTTGACTGCAGAGGAAGGACAAAGCGGACTGTTAAACAGAGTTGTTGCAGTAAATTCAGCATTACCTTGGTTTTGCCTATGGAAGAGGATGAATGAAAACATCAACACATCTGCAGCTACTGCTGCTAGCAGAGCCTTGTGCTCTTAACACAGTGGTCCATTTTTATAGCGCAGAGGCTTAGCTCTACATACATCTGTTTTAATCTAAATCCAAGAGATGTACGTCAGCACGCAGAGCAGCACAAGTTAAGCTCTGTTTGTACAAGGTGCTCAAATCTGCTTTAGCTAGCTCACTGCCCAGTTAGGCTGAGCAGGACACCAGGCACCTGGGTTTGGAAGCCCACAAGCTTACTGCCCCTGGAACTCCAAGCACAGCAAGGCACCATTTTCACCCCCAACCCTCCGCTTGCCCTGCCTCTTTAGACTTCCTTGCAATCAGAAGCAGCACAGGACTGACTGACATGGCAGGACAATATTAAATTTAAAGCAGCATGAGCATTTTTATTTTTGACACCATAGGACCCTTGCTTTAGAAAGGGAAAAATGGAGAAAAACCACCCTACTTTGCATTACCAGCTGAAACCAGGAGAGAGAAAGGAGGTAAGAACTGTACTTAATGGATCAAGGGTCTCTACAGAAACACTAGTAGCAAAAGGGGGAGACACAGTGAAAAGGTCTCTACAACTCATCATGCTTGTCAAAGAGTCCATATCCAGACCCTAAGGCTACAGGGATTAATGATGGCATTATTCAAACCGGACATTTTCCTACTTCACAAATGGACAACTGCAAATATTAGCTGGGTTAGTCAAGAGACGCTTAGAACTATTTAAGGTATCTGACCCACTTTGGCTGGAATGGGATGAGGAAATGCTCAAAGGACAGCTTCAACACTTGATTTTAAAAAGATAGCTTATTACAACTCCTTATTTCTAATTGTTGCCTTTACTCTGCCACTGAGGGAAGATGGATTTCTCTCGCGCAGAGTAGCTTTGTCCAACTACAGAGATAGCTTTTAGTCACCTAGTGGGCTCCCCCACCCCCTTCTCTATGAGCTCATTTTTCAAACTTTTTTCTATGCGTTTTCCAAAAAGCTGGAGGGGGCAGGGGGTGGTATTAGGATGGTAGTCCTATTAACTAATCTCCTCAGTCAGAACGGCTGTTGACTTACAAGTGTAACGAGGCCTTGACCTAATTTGCCTTGCCTTGTTTATAGGCATTGCCTACTTCCACTTCATAAGTAAAAACGTTCCTAATGAGTATCTTCCTTCTTACGATACCATTTTCATAACACATACAGAAGGAAAGCCTATGTTTAATTGCTGTGCATTACATCTAAATTAAAACACCTACAGCAGCAACTTCTTACATGCTTTACGTATTACTTGCAGTGTACAACTTGCACTTCAGAAAGTTTGCACAACACAAGAATGGGTTTTAGACTTTGCTAGCATCCAAGATCTTTCCATGTACAGAAGGCCACCATCTAGCTGCCTTTCATTGCTCCATTCCTCCTACAGAGGCTATAATTAGAGACTGACATAAAGGACAATATCAATAAGATATATCCGATATTATGAAGAGCAAATTCTTTTAGTCAGTAGGAGATATTTTTCAGTTGCTTGCATGTATTACTGAAAATTTAATCTCACACCTTAAAAGTTGAGGAAAATGGCACTTGGAAAGTTTTACTGAGAGAGTGACTTATGCCCAATAGAATTCGTTCCCCTTTTGGAATTCAAAAAAAAAAAAAAAAAAAAAAATCTTCCTTCTCTCTCTCTCAACTGTACCAGACTGCCAGGCATATACAAAGAAGAGATCTTATGAGACAAAGGAGCATACGTGGCATACTACCTATTCATCCACCAGCCTTCTCTTTAAATGAGAAGTCTGTGGCAGTTTAATATTTTGCCAACTCTTGCTAGGATTTGTCCACCATAGGGAACACCTCCAACATACTTCTCTTGCGAGAGATCCCAATTTTATACAAGAAGTTCAACGGATTTGTTCCAAGTTTTGTCACTCCTTTATAGCTTCACAAAGCTGCAAGACATTTCTCCTGCATCCTCCGGAAGACAACGGATAAGTTTACACTATTACAGTTCAGGGAGTTGCCTTCAGCCATCAGGGCGCTGTATGAGCCTTCACTGTGAATGCGTCTCTCCCACTCATGAGGTCGGCTTGCCTCCAGCCGGGTAGAAATGTATCACTCCAGCCTTTTCCACCCTCACCACTTGGGAGGAGGAATGACTGGAAATCAGCTCCTGAACCCCCAAAATTGATAGCACAAACCAAAACAAAACAAAAAAAACCAAAGAACAAACCAACCAAATCCAACCAACCAAGAAAACCCCCAAGCCCCATGACCTTCACGGAAGTAAAACCACCTACACCTTCCATTCCTACCGCACAAACTCATGCGGAAAAAAGCCTGCAGACACCTGCTGGCAAGCTAAAGCACCTTGTTCCTGACGACAGCATTCAGAGAAAGCCACTTTTTTTTCTGCCTTGAAGCTGGGTCAGTAGCCCCAGAGCAGCACACAGCCGCAGCCCGTTACAAGCTTACGGTGACAACACAATGCCGAGACAGGCACAGAGAACCTTACGCACAACTACGTTAAAACCAGGGGCTCTGACAAATTTTTCCAACCGAAATGATTCTATGACTCTATAAAGGAGGTGCTTGTCTCGTTGGGTTGGTATTTGAATGAGCCGTTGGTACTGCTGTTGGTACCCAAGCTGATGACAGGTTTGCAGGAGATGGGGGATATCCTGGAGGGGGGACAGTGTACCCAGCAGACGGAGGCTGACCAGGTGGAAACTGAGGAGGAAACGGTCTTGGTGGTCCCCCCGGTGGAAGAGGAAGCGCATGGGGTGCTGGAGGATACACGGAAGGTGGAGGCACAGGCACAAAGACTGGTGTTGATGCTGGTAGTGTTGGGGCCCGAGTCCTTTGGGTACGTTCACTGTTCGGGCGGCCTCGATTTGAGCTTCAAAGGAAACCCCCCCCACATGCGTCACTCTGTTACTCTCTCTCCCCTCATTTTAAAGAGGAAAGCTAATGAAGCGGGAGCATGGTGGCAAGCACTTCTTGTTCTCAACCGAAGCCTTTTTCTCCCTGCTCTCTGTTCATTGGAGACTACACTCATTTCTTGACCCTCCTACCTGCCTTCCACATCCTCACCCCCAACACTTCCCTCAGTCTGCTCTCCTCGTACTCAGCTTTGCGACTGTGGATGGAGGCTGCCCAGGCTTAAAAGAGACTCCCATCTCGCACGTGCCAACACTTCACACTTCTGATCTGCAAAGTACTGCACAGATAGTGACTCATCTTCTCCCAGACTTCTATCATCTTCTTCCACGTACACTTCCTACGTTGTTGCCTCACCATGATGTCTTTGGCCTGCTCTTGTCCCCAAATTGTTATTCTCCTGCTTACTCAATTGCAGATTTCAGACAATCTGTGGGATGGATCCTGGGGTTTGTTTTGATTTATCTTTAAGATTTTATAAACACAGGGCACCCTTACAACCTATCTATAACACATATATACCAAAAGGAAGGGCTGACCTGACCCTGCAATCATAGATAAAACAGACTCCTCTCTCGCCAACTGAGAGAAAGCAGCTTGGCTATTTGGGCTGACTAAATTGAAGACATTCAAAATGGTCATAACACAACAGTGTTGACTTTTCCAAGAATTTGCTCAATCAGCATCAACTAAGTTGTTAGAAAAAAAAGAATGTTGGAGGCTGACTCCTATTGGGAAATCAATTTCTACAGACCTGTGCAGCCAGTAACCAAAAGGGTGGCTTTCCACCTGATCCTTTAATTGTATTTACTTTTGATAGGTAATTCTGGTTTCCTCAAAAAGAGTTCCTTTGTCAGAGTCCTCTTCTCAATCAGGTACTGGAGGTTTATTTTAAATAATTTCACTGCAAGCACAGATCCCCTTTGTTAAAGCCAATTCAAATCAGGCCATTGAAAAATTAACGACCACTTGTATCCTCCACAACTATCTGTGCATACTCACTTCATTATGAATCAGCCGTTGCAGAAGTTAAGTGCTACGGCCTCCTTTAACAGCTTACAAGTAGTAATACGTTGAATTTCTGCAGAATACTTACAGTTCCCAGCCTGGTCTGCCACCTGCTGAGCCAACTGTACTGCCTCTCCCTGGATGACCTTTTGGAGTGGAGAGAGGAAAAAGCAAAAAATCCCATTCAGTTTATCTGAAGATAATTTTTTGAAAGGAATTCTAAAGTTACAGTTCCTTACCAGCGGTGGGTATTGATCGTCCTTGGCGGCCCAGACGACTTGCTAATGCTGCTTGTCTTCGCACAGGAACCCGACAGCCCTTGTGAATAAACACAGACAGTTGGAAAAGAAGCTCTGCTACAATATAAGAATCACTGCATATGTTGAAAAAAAGCTTACCTTCTCTTGCAACAAACTGCTGATTGACAGAGAGGAAGATGTACATGGTTCAGAGGCACTCACCAGAGCAGCGGCAGGTGTAACAGTCATGAGTGGTGGTGGAGGCGGTGGCGGCTGCTGCTGTTGCTGCCAAACCTGCTGATGGAGCCTTTTTGTGTAGCCAGTTCCATTTTTGAAGTTGTTCACAGCCTACAGGCAGAAAAGCATTTACAAGAAGGTAAGATGAAACTTCAGCAGATATACAAACAAAAGCCTTCACAGAGGAAAATTACTCGTGTATTCCTGTAAATGCCATCAATCCTAAAAGAAACCAACATACAGATGTATGAACACGTCACATTCAACACTGATACTAATGACTGGTAGCTCAGAGGACCTGTATTTCAAGTCCTTCAGCGTTAATGCCAAATGTGAAAGCGAGGCAATCGTGTTAAGTAAGAGCGGGACCTGAATTTGCCAGATTGTCTCTAAAGAGTCGTAAGCTTCTGAGACAGCAACAAATAGTGTATTGGAAAAGTCAATTTAGCCTTATTCAATTACGTCTTGCTTAAGGAGATGTAAATTAATATTTTCTTCCCTTTCCCCTTTTTACAGATAGCCTTTTCTTACAAGCACTTTATGTAAAAGTCGTCATGTTACCTGGCGTAGGCACTCGTTGGGAATTAAAGCATCAGGCGAAATATCTGTCTCCTGACACGTTGGGCATATATGTTCCTCAGATTCCACTAATGCTGTTCTAATACCTGTGTAGAATTAGAATAAGCAAAAGAGTATTTAGCCAAACTAAGGAAGTTTTGGGGGTTCTCACCAATCATAAACACATGTATATGATTAATAGCTGAATATGGTCTTGAACTGAGAGCATGAAGCTATAAATGTTCAAGAGTGTAAAAAATTTATAGTATGCAGCAAATAACCATACCGTTTTGTATTTCACCATTGGAACATCTGAAGATGGAGCCTAGGCTGTGTCTTGATGTTGCAACTAGTCTTTTCCCCACTATCTAGTACAGCGAGAAGTCCCCAACCTCAAGGTTAATGAACGAAACGTGTTTCAAAAAAACCATTAAGAGGTTCAAAAAGCCATTAGGAGGTTTGAGTTCTGAAGGTTTTAACCAACTCTCCCGTGGAGAAGAATGGGGATTAAATGCCTAACTATCCGTTTGTTGCAGACCACTGTAAGTCACCAGAGTTGGCTATATAATTTTGTATGAGACAAAGGGCTGTGGACAAACTAAACGCATTCAGTATCTAATATTGTAATCACCTGCACAATTAGCCACTCTCCTCATACTCGTCCTTCCGCTTGTGAAGAAGACTTAACTAGGTACATAAAAAGGGGAAAAAGCTTCCTGGCTTTTTTCTCCCTTCACACCAGAAGAGCCCTTTTCTGTTCAGGGTATACTTAAGTATAAAATAGAACTGGTAACAAAGTAATTTCGTTCTCTCCTCTTTCTGCTTTCAGAAAATCAGATGGGAGGTTTAGAATTAACAAACATGGGAGTAACACTTACATTTCTCACAATAACTGTTGCCACAGCAGGGAATAACAGCTGCATCAGTCATTATATTCTTACAGATGAGACACGAGAACTCGCCTGGAACAGGACCATCTGAGGTGGAGGAAGAGGAGGAGGAGGAAGAGGACGGCTCCTCTGGTAAAAAGGGAGGCTTCTCCATCCTTCCTCTAGCATAAGCTTCCCTGGAGGAGGGGTGGGGAAGGAAAAAGAAACGAGTTAAAGATGGGTAGAGGAAAACTTTTCCAAGCTTTGGATTTTATCAAAGCAAGAGAAGAGATGGAATTCTTCTCACTCCACATTAGCCTCCTAAAGCATAGGCGCTTACTTTAAACTACTTTTCGATAGCCACAACGCTAGAAGAGGGAGGGAGGAACAATCTTCCTTCTGCAGAACTCTCCCATTCATTGCATCAACTAAGAAATAAGCTCAGACTAGAAAAAGAATCTTTTCACAGCTAGAAAGCAGGTGAAATGAATCCCACCTCTCCTTTGCCAGAGGATAAATGTAAATTGCAGGCTCAGGATAACGTTAGTCTCCGAGCAATTACATTTTATAAAAGCAAGAAGTCTATGTTACAGCTTCTACAGAAGGACACCCATGACGGAAAACCAGAAGTGCTACCAAGGGCATTTTAAAACAGCCACTCCTGTCAGCACACGGCAGTATTTTCTTAGTGTATAGCAACAGGAAAACTTCAGTCTGTTTCACACATGGGGTTTCCTCAAAGTCAGAGGGGGAGGAAATCTCAGTCCAACAGCCATCTGTTAAACTTGGCAAGAAGCTTTTGAAACATAAAACAGAAGCAAAATGAGCTTGCAAAGACAACAAATCCACTGTAAACGCTACTGAAATGTTTTGCAGAAACACACATTCTTGGCATACCACAACCTGAACCAAATTCCAGGGACACAAACAGTAGGACCACCCTCTTTTAATATTACAAAGTATCACAGATTTTAAGGTTAAGATACAATGACAGTGCTTCCTCCCCTGTAGTGACACATGCTGGCCAACTCAGTTCATTGCCACTCAGATATTTAGGCGTGGTTTCTCTCCTTCGCTTTTTGGTCAGTCCACTTAATTCCATACTTATGCTTTCATAGTTGGTATTGCACAGTTTCCAGTGTTTGTCAGCATAGCAACCTTTGTATCGAGTACCTCTAGCACGAAACTCCTTGGAATTCCTGTGCTCTTTCATTCTGGCAACAGACTCAAAATTTGTGTCCTCTTCAGAAAAGAAAAGCAGACGTACCTCAAGACCCACACTTAAAATGACTTTCCAGTGATTATTTTAAGCAGCAAAAGCCTTTAACCCTCTCCTTTTACCTAGCGTAAGGGATGCTCAACTGAAATACTTCTTTTCCTAAACAAATAGAGCCACGATGTTCCAAAGGCTTGAGCAGGGTTTTTCAACTCAAGCGACATCCTTTGGCTTAACTTCAGGTTCCTTAAGGGTTACATATCCCTTAGCTCACCATCCACTCAGAGAAGAGACACAAACCCGCTGCTCCTCCTCCACAGCGCAGTTCAGAGACACTAATTCGGTGCTCTGAATCACTCACTGCAGATACCTGCATTCACTGTCTATACACGTGAAGGTTGAACTCGGACCTCACGCATATACCTTCAGTGACTAAGGTTAAATGGCATCAGTCCTCAACCAGGGACTTCGTGTAATTAAAACACGCAAATATTCAAGAGATGGGGCAAAGAGAAATGTCTTGCTTTTGTACAAAACTATAAAAACTGTGAACTGTCATTAAAAAGAGTGCAAAACAGAAACATTTCCACTAATACTGAAAGATATAAAAACATGCATGAAAGTTCACCGAGAAACACCTATGGATATATTGAATGTCTACGACCTAGAAAAAAGAAAATTGCACATTTGTAATTCCAGCTTCCCCTGGAATTTTGAAGGGCTTTGCAACAGTGCCATATAACCTCTGCATTTCACCCCAACAGAAACAAGTCTTAATATGAGTATTCATGTATTTGTTACGTAACTGCCAAGGTAAAATAGTTAAAAACTAAGTAACATCACAAGTCCCCCACAATCGTACCCCATTTGTCGGGCGGTTCTTTATGTAGTGGCCACGTTTTCCGCAACGAAAGCAAGTAGATGATGGTGGAGGTGGACCCAAGGGTTTCTTCAGGTAACTAAAAGGTTTGGGGGAAAAAACCAAAAAGGTAGGCATGTGTCTCTCTTGTTAAAACAAACATCTCTGCAATTTTTCCACAATCTGCAAAGATCAGACTGGACATAATCAACACTTACTTGACTGGATCCTATTCACAGCAGGACCCTATCTTCAAAGCTCTTATTTCACCTTCTTCGGAAGCACTGGCTTCAGCCACACTGGCAGTCTGTTTAACAGGCAATTATTTGACACGCGCGTTAGAAACACATTTAAGCCCACACAGCCAAAGACAACACCGCTCACCCGATCCTGCAAAGAGCAGCACAACGCTAGCTGAGGTTGCATGAAAACAGTGGCTTACATAAAATATAGCTGCCCTGAAGATGTTCTGGGGAGTCCTGACGCCATTACAGGGTGTCTATGTGCCTGTTAACCTACTTGGAAAGAGCATTCTAGGGCACTCAAAACCTTAGGCTCTCTTTGGGCCTTACATAAAGACATGTGTAACCAGACCAATTTCCTTCCAAGCAGGCTCAGGCCATGTCCACCAAAAATTACCCTATCCAGTATTTTTAAGCTGGGTTTTAAGCTCCAGGCTAGCTGAAGGAGAAGACAGCCACTGTACATTGAATTGAGAAAGATGTACGCAAGGATCATCATTTACATTTTGCAGCATTAAAAGGACACACAACTTCAAGAGTCGGGGAAGTTGCTTTTGCTTGCTGAAATTCAGCTTCTGACACAGAAGCATCGTTCAACCTTCAGGCCCACAATCTCTCTTAAATCCTTCACAGAGCTGATGGGGATAGGCACAGCTTGCATCCCTGAATACCTGGGACTGGGAAAAGGCCTTGTCAGAGCATGTCTTCACAGCCTTAAAAAGGATGAGACATCCAGCAACCATCCTTACCATGTGTGTTCTAAGATAACAAGAAATACTTGGCAACACTCTTTATCATGGGGAGGAGGAATACAGCTGGAAAACTACTGTAAAGAAAACCATGCAACAGCAACACAGGATTCTGGCTGCAATGTGTGTTACTTCATGAAAAACGACATGAAATAAAAACTGATGGCTGGTGGGAGTTGTGCATTGTAACATGTAGCTGGGGTAGGTGCAGAATACTTTAACCAGGGAATCCAAAAGCTATTGGAAACGTTGGCATAAATAATTCAGATCGTAATTCAAGAGCAGAGCACAAAAGAACATCTCCTAAGGGAAGACGCATAACGGCCTCTTGCATACGCACGGTATCTCTTTCTGCGGAGGTGAAGCAGGCTGAAAACCACGGAAGACAGCCAGGAAGAGCAGAAAATTTGCTGCAGTAAATACACAAATTGCAAAGCATGTGCTAGCTTGACCTCACACATATTTTAAAACAAATACTTAAGTGTGTCCAGCGTGTACAGCGTCGGTTTCTCTTTATTGGCTCATACTCCACACTGGATTAGCACAGGAGAGAAAAAAACCTGCTTGAATATACAAGAATAAATTTTTCACACTGAAGATCACAGCTGTTGCCATCTTCCATACCTGCCTCAACTCTGACCTCTAAACCCCAGTGCCCTTCTTACACCAGGAACTCAGCCATCTTTTCCAGATGCAGGAGCACGTCCCCACAATCCCCAGGAAACCTGCATCTCTATCAAAAGGCATTTGGAGCTAAAAGATGAATTGGCTGGCACAGGTCTCACCCTGTCCAGCAGCCCAGCAGCTTGGAGATTTGGGTTCACAAATACAAAACACTTTAAAGCCAAAACACTCTCTCTAGCTGCTACTTTGCTTAGTCTTGTTTGAAAGAAATACTTGGCAATTTGAACATCTTCTCCACATCAATTCAACCAGATTTGTTTACATTCAAACTTTAAATCGAAAATATATAAAAATCCAAACTAAAAAAATTGCACCGTGCTCATAATTTTTACCTAACTTCTTAAGCATCTTTTGCTCAAAATATAAGTATTTTGATTACAATCCAGTATTATTTCTCGGGAGTTATAGAGCACTTTTTTCACTTGACTGCAATGTAGTTAGCTTATCTCCTAAAAATACTTCATTCCTGATGACTAACAAAACTCACAGTGCAAAATGAGACGCAGCATCTCCCTGTGCAATGCTAGGCGCCTTGGGCAGTGGTCCTCAGAAACAGGACAAACAGAGAGTGCCTAAGCTTATCAGGGATGAAGCAAAGAGGAAAAGGCATCTAATTAGACCTACTCGAAGATCCAAGCACGATCTTCAAACACAAACTTTCTTCCGCAACCAAATGTCTAAGACTGACTTTCCTTTCTGTTAAAATCAATCAATCCATCAATGAGAGACTGGACTTGGCTTCAATAAGGGCTAACAGCAGAGTTGCCAGAGACCTGATGAGGAACACAGGAGACTGGGGTGTGATTCATCTGACTAAACGTGGATGTCTCTAAGGTAGACACCCATGGCCGAGCCAAACTTGGTCCCGTTTTTAGGCAACACAGAGTTAAGTCAGTATAACCAGTGAGTTCAAGGGACTGTTCATCTTATCCTAAATAAATACTTATATATTTGCTCAGAAAGGCCCCCCATTAGATTCACTGATTTTATTCACTCTATCTCCTTCAAAATAAAACAGCACCTCACGCCAGTTGTGCAGGCAGAGACGATTACAACTGCATTACAGATACACAGTTGAGGTCAGACAAATCACAGTCCACCTCTGCTCCATCCAGGTTGGCTCAACACCGGGAATTTACATCTCCCTCACCTCCAAAACAGCTCCCGTAACCCCCCAGAAGAAGGGAAATGGCAGATTCGCCTGTGAAAGCTCTTCCTATGAGCAATGACACCAGTCACTGGACCAGAGACAGAGAGCCAGTCCCCACCCACAGCCCACAGCTCCTGAACGTCATCTAAGGAGAGCTGCAGATTCCAACTTTACCTCTTCTCAAGCCCAAATGCCGAGGGATTTACACCACACAGAGGAGCTCCGACGGGATCTACTGGCTGCGCTGGGTCCGTTGACCCAACTGGGAGGGACCATTCAAAAACTGCCACAGGGACCCCAACATTCCGAAGCATGCGGGGGGGGCTGGGCTATGCAAATGACGGAGCCCCCAACAGCTGCTTCCACCCACTGCCACCCACCAGACCTCACAGCACCGACTGCTACAACACACCAAACCTTCGCGGGCTGATGCCCCTCCACGCTCAACTCGAGGACGCAAGCTTTGAGGGTGGCATGGGCTCGAACCCGGACATGGCATCCTCGCTGCTGGAGGGCGAGATGGGCATGTTCACCTCCCTCTGAAAGAGGGAAAAATAACATCAGAAACTCTCAACCGGACACAACAAGAGCTTGAACTCATTGAAACCAGACACAGAACATGTCTCTATGAACTTCTCATCCTACTTTTTAACAACCAAAACACTTTAGTAGTACGCTTAAGTAGTACGCTTTAAACAACCCTGATTAATTGCAAGAATTCACAAGAGATCATCTGAATGCCACTGTGAAGGCTGTTTAATGTTTAAGCAAGCTGGGAAGAGATTTTGTCAGCCAGGAGTCCATCAGCACCAATTTTTGTAACACAAAACGGCTATTTTTAATCCTAAAACCATTTACTCTCAGCAGGGAAGGGAATTCACTGTATACTAGCACTCAGCTGTTCACACACACTTCCCCACTACTTTTAAAAAAAAACCCAACAAGTTGCACTAAGCAGGATTTCAGATGGAAGGCAAATGTAGGTAATCCTTCCAGAAAAAGAGGCAGCTCAAAGCAATTGTCCTCCTGTCCCACAGGGAGCATCCCAAGAGAAGACTGAGCTCCCCAACAGGTCTTGCATGACTGCAATCCCTCCCCAGCAAGCCCAAAGAGAAATATGATGCTCTTGAAAAATCCCAGCCCTCCGCACTTGAATGGTTTCAGAGCAAAAATCTGGACGAGAACAGGAGCCCCATTTGAGGCTCAGCAAAGCACAGCCTGGGAAAACCAAAGCCAGCAGATGAACTCGGAGCTTTTACAGAAGGCCTCTGCACAGCAGAAGCATCCTCACTTCCAACACCCTGGATTTTTCCCCTCCATCTCCAGCACTGCCTCCCGTCTCCCCGTGCTCTCCTCTCGCCCAGGCACCTTTCCCACCCATTCCATGTCTTCCCAATGCCTCTGTCTTTCTCTGTGTTTGTGGGGCACATGTTACCTCGGAAACATGGTCCCAGACGGGTCACCTGCATCTCCTTCTCTTCTTCCTCTGCTGTCACGTGACTGCTCCAGCTGCCTGAGGCACTTCTGGACCTCCAAAGCCCTTTCAGCCTGCCTCCCTTCTGCTGTTAAATCCTGTTCCTGCAAGAGAAGGGACAACCACTTGCTCTCCCCTCTGTGGCATCTTACCTGCACCTTCCTGAGCTGGTGGGACAGCTGGTGGCAACTGTCGCCATCAGCCCCGGCTGCACTGCAAGTCTCCTCCTGGCACGGGCGCAGCTCTGGGCGTGCTTGGTGCGTACCACGCTTCCTGAAGGAGAACAGCAACAACCAAAGTGAATCCTGGGCACTGTCCTGCTGGGAGAGCCGATTTGAAGGCAAGTTTGCTGCAGGTCCTGAGGCCGGCTGGTCCAGGGCTGCTCCCTGGCCCCCACCTCGGCCACAGGTCCCACGTCTGGCTCCTTCCAACAGGATTTTGGAAAGCCCGTTCCCAGCTGTGAGCGCCAGCCCAAGGGCAAGGGGCACAAACAGCCCCCTCCCCCGAGGGCCCCAGCCCCCAACTGGCCCCTGTCCCCAAACTACTAAAACTCCCAAACAGGCTCTCCCTGCAACTACCTGGCCTTTTAAGAAAACAAACTGTATGCTCCCAGAGTCAGTAGCCTGACTAAGACTCTCAGAGGGTGATTTGGGATTCAATTCCAGAACAAAACAATATCCATTACAGAATCTCAGCCACCACCTCCAGCATCATCACCACTGACCCACAAAAGCTGCCTTGTAAAAAATCTCACAGCTGATTAAAATTACCCTCTCCTCCCCAAATCTTTGTCCCTCTCATACCCTCAGACTACTGCAGTAATAATCACATCTTTATTCTGTAATTACCACCAATCTGAATCCCCTCCAACACATTATTCCCTGATGTGACTGACAGTACTGTTCAAAAGGGAGAACCATCACTAACCACGCACCCACCTGTTAATCCTTCTGCCTCTGTGACTGAGCACATCTACATGGCTATCTCTGCCTGACAGGAGATGACCGGCCTGAAAAAAAGAAAAAAAAAAAAAAATCTTACATTTTCTTGGCTCTAGAGTAAGCAAGGAATTTATGATAGTGATACAAACAAGTTTAAGAGAAAGCAGGATAGCGGAAGAAGCAGAAAATACGATACGTCTCACCCACCTCTAATTTCAGAGGAAGTTCCAGAAGTGGGTTTTTGTCTCTGTCTGTGGGGTTTTCTCACCACTGCACAGCCCAAGTGAAAAAACACACACCTGTGTTTTATGTAGAACTGTAAACTACAAGAGTAACACTAGCCAGTCTATGTAATTGCACTTCTTTCCAGGACACATCGGTCACTCTTTTTACATTTCAGTGGAGAGCTTTGCGTTAAAAGTCCCTAAATTCTCATACGAAAATAGCAAAACATCACCTGTAAATCTTTGAAAGGAACAATACATTGAAGGAAAACTGTTCATATAAACTGTAAATGACACTTTTTTTCCCTAGCTGACCAGGCCTGTCAACTTTTGGCAGGAACACGAGCACCCACACCTATCCGTAATCCAAAGATCTCCCTGAAAGGAGACTGAAACTGCTTCTTCAACATTTACGCTGATGAAACTTATACCTTACGGTCGAGGCCGAGAACATAACTTACAGTACAGCACGGAACCAACAGAATGAACATTGAACAAAGGCAAACAAAACAAAGCCATAAAAAATGGGGATGCTTTGGTGCTCCAAAAGCCCCTCCTTGTGCAAAATTAGAAGCAAGAGAGAGCCCAACCCTAACAAGTATTTTACTATTCTCTATAGAAATAGCCACAAGAAAATACAGCAGTTTTCCTAACAAAGCTGCCAGCTAAATTAGATGCCCTCATTTAAGGGCAACCACTTCTGGCAGCTCTTGGAGGGGTGGGACCAGAATAAATCCGGGCACTTTCATAGATTAATTTTACTTCTCCATTCTTCAAAACTGTTCCCCATCTGCAGGAATGACCATGACACCACTTCAGGCAGCAAGGCAAGAAATACTTCAGTCCAACATACAGTTTTAAACCACTCCCTCGCCCACTCTCCCCAGCTCTTCTAAGAAGCCCAAATTCACCATCTGACCTAGGGCAGAGACACACACAAGAGCCACCAGCACAACCAAGTCAGACGCGCTTGGAATTCGGGCATCCTCTTTTCATGGCACTTGCTATCCGCCCAACAGCAGCAACCCTCCAACCAAAATTTCTAACCATGTACACAGCTTTTCAACAAACAAATGTGGCGAGAGGATGTTTCTAACGTGAATGGAGGAACTCCTGTTATTTGACATAGTCACCTTTTTATTCAACAGAAAACACTAGGGTATTAAAGGAGAATCAACCATGTCCTAGCTGTGAAACAGGAAAAAAACCCCAAACACCTGATATCCCATCCAATTAGTTTCTTACTTCAACAAATACAGTACAAAGGAGAGTATGAAAATAGAACTCAACCCGTACAGCCTCAGGACGTCGCTCAACTAACAGGCACTGAGACAATCAGACACATAGTGCAAATGAGTTAAGCTGTGCTGAGTGCACTTCCAGGAACACCAATCTGATATTTCAAAGCATCTTAAGGAGAAGACGCTGAGAATTCCGTCCCTTAGAAAAAGAAAAAACACACACTTGCCCTGTGCAGTTACTTCTCCTTTTTAACTTTAGCAAATACATGTATAAAGGAAACTACAGTATTTCAAAATTAGCCAGGAAGTAAACTGCTAGGGAATGGCACTAAACAAACAGCAGGCACTGTGGACAAAGCAGGAAAATCAAACGGGGGGGAATCAATTGGGCTAATTTAGCTGGCATGATTGAAGCAAGAGCCCCCTGACACACAAAGGTCTTTATATACCACAAAAACTTGAGGGCAGCAGCTGCTCTATCATGAAGAGGCAGCCCAGAGCTCATCCTATGCAACCAGAAACATCCTGTTCTCTTCTGAATCTCTCTCCTCATTCTAGGTCGGGTCAGAAAAGGGGACCCTGAGGTCTGACAGCCCCCAGGCGCAATCACCCTCACGTTTGCCCTTTCCCCAAAATGGAACCCCTTCCAGTTTATCACAACTCCTACCGTACCTGCTTCACTGGCAAAGGCACCTGCTGGCCAAATCACTGGACTGAGGCAAGCTGGGCAACGTTGCCGCGTGCCGCGATGGCTGAAGGCAGAAGCGAAGCCGTGGTGGATACCACGCTAGGCAGAGAGCCAGCGGAAGGCACTGAGCAAAAAGGCTCTGCCTTCGGTGCTGGAACTGAGGAAGTAGCTGCAGCAAGTTAAAAAGTGGCATTCAAAGACAAATCCCAGCACACCTGACACTCCAGCCTGCATTCAGGAACACAGTAGCATTCTCCCCTTGGTTTACAAGAACCACACCGTTAAGGACCGGTATTATAGGTTCTTCAGCATTTGGAACAAGAATTCCACATGCAACATGTGCCAACAGAAATGCCTTGGCATAGACAGCAGCAGCTCCCGAGGGCCCATTTGCACCAAGGGTTAAGCAGCCCAGGACAGCAACAATTAAATTACTTACTGGGTAGGCAGGCAGAAGTCCTCCAGCTCCCACCAGATACTGGTTAGACAACAAGGGCGGCACACCTCGGGGCATGTTTGGAGGAGCTTGGCCTGGACAATCAAAACACAGACACATTAACAAGCCATTAGAAAAGAAAAGCCTTCAGCATCCACACAAGATAGCTCACACCACTTCAAACTGCCTCCTAAGGGGCTGAAGTACCTCAGATTAAGAGTCTGGGAAGAAGTTTAGGGGACCAGGCACCCTGCAAGCCCTCACACTTGGCCCTGCTGTAAACTTCCATTACACATACTGCATCCACACCAGAAAAGGAAAACAGCACACAAATCTGCAAACTGGGGGGGGTGGGGGTGGTGGTTTTTTTGTTTTGTTTTGTTTTTATGATAAGAGTGAGCTTTTATATGTTTGAAGCAAATAAATACACACTGAAAATTAAGAGTCTCACTCATGGCTTTAAAATTACAACGCAACCATTCGCTCACAGCACAGACTCCCAGCATGATACCACAGAGCAGACAACAAGCTTTCTTCCATTCCCAGAGGAAAATGCAAGAACAGACTATATTAACAGTGGTATGAAGATGCGGTACAAAAAAGAAGTAGAAGCAAAATGCACACTTTTCAAAGTTCAGAAATATTTGGATAATGTACAATTTAGTTGATCATAAAAGCACTCATGTTGGCTACCATTACATTTCACACTTGCTTTCGCGTTCGGTTTCTTGGTTGCTCAAGGAACACTGTCATAGAACACTTCTGTAAGCTAGGGTCAAGGAAGCTGCAGTGAAAAAAACAAGAACTCAGCTAAAAAGTAACTTCACCACAAAAACAGACCTTTAAGAGAAAAGCAACAACCTGACCCAGAGAAAAAAAACTGAAGGAGATGGGATGCCTTAGCTGAACCAAGCTGAGATGAGAAAGGCTGAAGCCAAGTATCACGCAAAGAACAATGCACATTGTGGTCAATTGTTTTACATCTTTCTAAGCTGCTGGTACTTCTTCAGCAGCTGTACACAGACAGCAGCTCTCACCTATAAAAGCTTACCTCGTACACTAGCACAGATACGTCTGGGTTTGATCTGCAATTACACTTAAGGAAGGACAACTTCCGTTATGGATTCTGCTCATCAAGTAGCCCTCCTTCTCTATGCAACGGTTCACCTCAGCTAACCCAGAACTGGCAGAAAGTTCAGAGCACTTCCCACCCTCCAAAATGAGGGGAGTGGGGAGTTCCCTCAAGTTCTACCTTTTAGCACATTTCATCTGACACAAAAGCTTTTAAGTGTTTTACAAACACTGCTGCTCTTTCTTCAAGCCTTTGAAGGAGATGAAGAAGAGTGAACAGCCTTAACTGCTAGGCAATCTTTGAAATATAACGCCTACAAACAGAAAAGCACCTTTGATGCTTTTCTGCATCAAGCAGCAGCTTCTGCACCTTCTGCAGAAGCAGGTGCTCTGCTTTCCAAAGGTGAAAATACCCATCTAGGGACACAGCTCACAGCTCCTATTAAATAAAAGAGTAAGGGACTTAGTTCCTATAGTAGAGGTGTCCTTACAAACTCACACTCTCTACCAGGCAGGCTGCATACTCTGCATTGAACTTATCCATAATCCTCTACGAGCTTATCAAGATCAATTTTCATTTTATACTGACCTTGAGAGAACGCAATACAGCACAAAGGTGCCAGCTACTCAAAGAACTAATCTAAGAGTAAATAACCAAAAATAACTTTCACAAGGATCAACTTTTACATTAAATTCAAAATCAAATTCCGGGATTAGCTTTTCGGGTTTTCAAAAAACAAAACCAAAAAATCTTACTGAACTAACAATTCAGATAGTCGATTTTTACATGAGACTGTTACCATTCTCTGTCACCTGCACTCTGACACCTCCTTGTACAGAATACTACACCCTGTCAGCACAGAAAGACAGTCAACTACTAAATGAATGCAACAGCATATTAGTACTGCTGCCTTTATCTAAGTAAGGAATACTTTAGAAAGTTACACTGATTATCCAACTAGTTACTAAAAAGTCAATAACTCACCTGTTCTATTACAGCCTTCTGCATAAACTGCCATCGTATATTGGCAGATACATATACACACACACTCACATTTACATACACCCACAACCGTACTGATAGCTTGACAAAACAAACTGAGCTTTCATTAATTAGTCTTGCAACAGGATTTCAGGAAACCAATATTGCTCGGCTGTATTCCAAAGTTATTCACTGATAACCAACACCCCTCTTGAAATTAGTCTTCTTGGGTGGAATCCTGCCCTGTAACTCTTTGTGTTTGGAGAGCCTCTCGTGGCAACACCTACTGGAAAGACAGTAATATTCTGTCTCGTACTAGAAAAATCAAACCTAGACCAGGGCCCTACAAACAAAACAAAGGGAAGCACCGCACTAAGACCAAGAAGGGTTTCAATAGCCAAGGGAGTTCCAAGTGGTTTCAAAACAACCCCTATTTTAAACATATATACATATACGTATGTATAGATACACATATACGCACACAAGCACGGACTAGGTAGTAGGGTATTTTTTAAAGAACAGAAATTGTAGGGGTGCGTATACACATACACACACATATGGACAGGAAAGGAAAACATGCTTGTAGGGGTGTGTGTATTCACACCCACGTCTATGTGTGGGTGTATGTGTATGTATATACACACTCCTCTACAGACAATTTTTTCTTTAACTAGTATCCCACTAACTTTTCATGAAAAAACCTGAAGTACAGAGACAGCTCTTACCAACAAGAAACATCTCCAACACCGCTCATTTGTATCTATCAACGTACTCTAGTCTTAGAAAAACAACAGCTGCTTCAAGAATTCCGTACCAATGACTCCCAGACACACGAAGTCCAAAACCAGAAGGAGGCTCACCCCACACACGCTTCGTTTCTCAGTCTCTCCCTCAGCAACTGCTGCCGCCTGCCCCCGTCTCCTCTGTCCACACGCCCCAGGATGGGAAGCCGCAAGTGCTCTTCAGGTACCCAAGCCTAAAGAGGTTTAGGATCTCTACTGCATTTGGGGAAACACAAGCCTGAGAAAGATTTGCTCCGTACCTAACCACCACTGAAACACTGAATCAAAAGGAAGACACACCAGCTCTGCCAAGCAAAGAAACTGAGGAAGTTTCTCTGCGCACAGAAGCACAGCTGGAGACACAACTCCTGCGGGCACGCGGTCAGGAGGATTGAACCTCATCCATTTGGGTCCCTTCGAGAATACCAAGCACCCAGACTCTTCTGGAGGATGCAGCATTTTACAGAGGGGACCCTCGGAAAGAATCGCAGAGGAGCACACTTATTCCCTGGGAAAGCGCTCTGACACTTACCTGCTTCCCAGATAGCGTAGGACAATTAAAATACAGCAACTCATTAGTAAGCAGGGGCTAATTTCTGGCCCATCATGATTCTAACAACAGCCAACAAATCCCTCCACTAGTTTTGTTCAGACTGTATTTATGGCAGTTCTTTGCTCTACATTTTGGGGAAAAGCAGATCACACAGCTTGCATCTTCGATGTGGAAGGCCGGCTTTCAAAAGAATACTACAAGACCAAAAGAGCACAGCATAGTACAGCTTATATGTAAAGTAAATATTACATCACAATTGCACAATTGCAACATTGCACGCTTCTGTCAGAGAAAATGGGCTTTATGTAGGCACATGGGAAGTTGGCCTTTTGCTCAAAAAAAAAAAAAAAAAAAGAAAATCCTGATTTAAAAAATTCATATACTAAAACAGTCACACGACATCCTTTTTGATTCGTCTCTAAATTCACATGTAGATTTTATTCCTCCGCTGCCATCTGAAATCATACTGCTTGAGGCGCTCTTCATGGAAAACCAAGAAAGCTCAACTCAGAAGGCAAAGACCCTTCTTAATGGAACTGAGCATCTGTGACTGATGCGCAGAACAAACTTTACAACTCGGAGAGTGAGTTATAAAGCAGGCATGTTTATTTCAGTGCTGGGTACACGGGGGATCGCTCTACCTATCGTGCACACCGTAAAGCTCGTTAGTGAAGTTTAAATACGTGTGTGATATAAATATTCATCATATTTCCCAGAAACCTTATACATATTCATTACATTTCCAGGAAATAATTAACATATGCAAATGCCCTTCGCAGTCGCAGTTGTTGCCTTGGGTGGTCGTCGGGTGTTCTTCGGGGGTCTTATCATCCTCTTCCGCGCTTAACCGTTCTTTACCTTTTTCAATATCTTGATATTAAACTTCTGTTTTTCCTTTGTTCTTCTTGGATCTTTCATGCCAAATAATCTTTGACCTCCAAAAGTGCTGGTCTCATGCCAACAAACCACCCCTTATCTTCTTACTTGCATTCTTAGTTTCTCTCGTCCTTGAGTCCATATCTCTGTTCTCCTGTGTTCTCACAAATCTATCTACACAGCCTTTAATTACTTCGAGTTGCAGGATGTCTTATCTCGTTAAAGAAAACCATATATTCTGCTTATACCTACTTATTGCTTACGAACTACAAAATATAATTGACATCTGGAATATGTATCAACTACCATATATCATGACTACAATACACCTTCTCCCTCTTTTAAACATCACAGCATAGTAAACACAGTTTTTAAATTCCAAGCAGAGAGATTCCAACTTTGAAGGCTACAACACGTTCTCCTTTTAGCACAAAATAACCCATTTCTTTCACTTACCCTCCTGTTTCTTCTTTTTCATGCTGCAGCACAGACAGCCAGTACCCACAGCTGCACAAAGACTCCCACCGCTCACACCAGTGTGCAAAGCACTGAGGAGCCTTGGCTCACTCTTGGCAGTACAGGAGCAATCCATCTCAAGTGCACTACACATTTGGCATTGCGGGGTATCACAGAGCGAGACTTAGTTATTACTTTTCCTCCTAATAACAACAACAAAAGAAAAAAGAAACCCTCCTCGCTTCCACAGCTCTTCTTTCCAGGCTAGAGAATTACGGCAGCAACTACCTAGTCTAGCAGTTTACTCACGTGCTTAGGTCTGACCGCCAACACAATCTAACAAGAAGAACTATTAAGACAAGCAGAGCTGTATTTAAAAAAAGTGGGGTTTCTCTTTCCTCTCCTGTGGGTGTATCGCCCAGAGCAGGCTCAACTTCTGATCCTGAAAACTGCTCCCCAGTGCTTGTATGCTCACTCCGGGAAACAAAGACAGCTATTCCAATTCTTTTGCAGGTACAATCTTTGTTTACTTTCTACTTTGAATGAAAAGGAAACAGACACTTAGCATTAAATGCAGCATGATGCTCCTTACCTTGCACTCCTCTTTCTCTAATAGATCTGTATCTTAGAACATTCTGAGTGTATTCTTTCCCAAACCAGGCACTGAACATGAACCCCTACCAGTATCCCCTCACTTTCAGTAACTTTGCATACATCATCCCAGTGGTCCTCCCAAAATGTACCAGGCTGCATGGCTGCATAAAATGAACCGGCACCATTTAAAACCGTCTTTGGCCTGGAGCACACGGCACACATCTCGGTTGTTTGCTGTATTCTTGCTATGAGGCAGCAAAATTAACAAAGCCAGGCTACACAGAGGGGGGTAGTGGGAAAAGGTCTGGATCCTGCACAGTTTGGGGGGAGGGGGAAGGATGGGAACCTATTTGATTCTCAAAATGCAACAGCGATGTTTTCCAAATACCTTGCTGACCAGACCAAAACGAGATTGTTGAACATTAACAGCAATAAAAAGAGCACATTTCAGCATTTTAAATGTGTTGCTGTGCAAGGTGGAGAATGGACAGATCAGAGGAACATGCCACACGTTCCAGCTGCAGATGGTTGCCTAACAACTGACAGGGGAGCACGGCACTGGCTGCTGTGGGAGTCCTTGCATCGGCAAGGACACGGGCCTGATCCTAACCAGGAGACTACTGTATTTTGAGGAGTCAGTGGTCCATAGAACAGTTAACGGGAGAAGGCACGGGCCTGGCGCTGTGCAATGCTGCAAATAGAGCTTGGTCTTCAAGCCTGTGTTGTGCCGCATATACCCCTTGTTCACAGGATCACCTCAGCCAGCTCATCGTAACAAAGGAGCCTGCAGACAGCTCCTGCTACTGGCAATTACATGTCCTTGTCTCTATCACAAAGTGAAGCAACAGGTTCTCAAGTGAACATCCTTTTCTTTGACAGCAGAAATGATGAATGGTATTATTTTGCTCTCAGAAAATCCTGGGAGAGCTCAAAAGATCAAGTTGTCTGTGGAACCTCTCCACAGGAGGGAACTGCACCACGTGCCGTGCCCTGCTCCAACGTGCCGTGCCCTGCTCCAAGGTCCCTCTGACCACACCGCTTGCGGTTCCCAGCATCTGAAGGACATAAGATTATCTAAACCATCCTCTTCTTCCTTCGGGTGTTAGCTTCAATAAATGGAATTCTAATCAATACGTTACGCAGTCCGAGGACCTTTCTTGCAGGGATCACAAAGAAAACTACGTCCAGTGCACCACAGTTTCAAACCCCAAAGAAGGGTTCCCAGTGTACTGTTTAGGGCTTAGAGTTTATTAGCTAAGGATTTAGACCTTTCCATTTAACAGGAAGTCATCAAGCCTCAGCCCCAAAGTGCTAAACTGTAAACCTTGGAACCCAAATGGTCACTGGGGATTTGAAGTTTATGGATGAGGTTAGATTTGAAATCCCAGGCCCGGATCAGTAAATGAGGAAACTGCAAACCCTGACTGGGAAATAACGAGCCCCACAAAATCAAGTGATAAACCATGGCTCCTGACTGGAGAAACCCTCAAGAACAAACTCCAAACTATAAACTGTAACTGAAAAATCCTGAACCTTCAGTTTGCAACACAGCTGAAAGCACACTGAGTAGAATCCATCTATGGATCCACAGCTATATCACTAACGCACTACTGAGGCACGGTCAACACCCACTGCAAGGTCCTGCGCTCCCTTTCCCACCAGATCTGTCTGCATTCCTCATCCTTAACTGCACACGGGTCTTATTCTCACCCTGAGCCCACCCTGGGGCCTACCCAGTGCTCCGCTCCCTGACCTTGACCCACCTCCAGCACACACCCCTGCATACATCTTGGTGGTCCGATTTTGGCCAGCGCTCGAGCTTACCGACTTCCTGGCACCCTCTCTCCCTCAAAGTCATTCATCCCTACGCTGGTCCCCTGCCCTGCTAAGCAAGGTCTGACTTTTTGCTTCTGCTCAGAAGAAACGACTGACCAGTGCTATGTGGCCAACCCATCTGTGAGGAACACACACATGCAAGGCACGTCCCAAGACACCCTGCTGTACAAAAAGGACTGCTGAAATGTTGCACCTCACTAAGAGCCTCACTGAAACTTTTCTAATGCGACAATGGTTTTATAGAGATACTATGCATAACACCTTCAACAAAAGGTTTACTGCCTCACCTTTCTCTCCACTCCTATAGCAGCATTAGGGGGCTCAGTAGAGGTTATTTTTGTACACACACTGGAAGTTGCTCCTGGCCCTCACTGTCCCTTTGCAGCCTACTCACAGGCTCAGCAGCACTGGGGATCGGCGCTTGCTTGGTGAACTGAACATCTCGTTATTCTCATTCTCTGCACAGCCTATTTCCAAAATTGGAAACATCCAGCTAGTTCTCCCACAAGGAAGGTTCCAGACAAGAGAAGGCAAGAGGGGCTTAGGAGGAAGACGTACCACAAGACAAAGGTCACCTTTGTCTCGGCAGGAGGAGGAGGCAACACGAGGACACAGCAGGACACAGGAGGTAAAGCAGGAGGAGGCAAAAGGAGGTAGCAGGAAAAGGAGGAGGAGGAGGCAACAAGAGGCAACAGAAAGCGAAAAAGGAGGAGACCACAGGATGCCACATGAGGTAACAGGAGGCAGGCGGAGGACGAGGCAATAGACCGCCACAGGAGAAGGAAAAAAAGGAGGCAAGAGCAGGACGTAGCAGGACACACGAGACAAAAGAAGGAGGATGCAACGGGAGGCAAGAAAAAGAGAGAAAGGAGGAGACAATAGGATGCAACAGGTGGCAACACTAACAAAGAGAGAAGGAGGCAACAAGATGCTCTAGGTGGCAACAGGAGAAGGAGGAGGCAACAGGAAGCAACAGTGGGAGGAGAAATAGCGGAGGCAAGAGGAGGACACAGCAGCACGCGGGAGGTAAAGGAGGAGGAGGAGGCAACAAGAATCAACAGGAGAAGGAGGAGGAGGCAACAGGATGCCACAGGAAGCAACAGGAGGCAATAGGAGTAAGAAAAAGATGAGGCACCAGGGAACATGGGAGGACACCAGAGGTAAACTAGGAGGAGGCAACAGTATGCCATAAGATGCATGCAGAGGAAGCAGGATAAAACAGGTAATGGAGGAGGACGAGGAGGATGTAGGAATCGGTGGAGGCAACAGGAGAAATAGGAAGCAACGTGATGAGGGAGGAGGCCAAAAGGAGACAAAAGGAAAAGGTGTCTTTGTCCTTCCCGGGCCTCCTCTTGCCTTTCCTTGCCTCCTCCTCCACTTGCTTCAGGCTTCTGCTCTTGCCTCCTGCTGCCTCCTCTTTCCTCCTCCTTCAGCCTCCTTTTGCCTCATGTCCTGGTTTCAGCCCAGCCGGGAGCAAAGCACCACGCAGCCGCGCACTCACTCCTCCCTCCCCGTGGCCACGCTGGGATGAGGAGAAAATACAAAGAAAGGCTCGGGGGTCGAGACAAGCACTGCCCCACTTATGGTCACGGGCAAAAGACAGGCTCAACTTGGGGAAGAAACAAGATCAATTTGCTTTACTACCGATCCAATCGAAACAAGGCTAAGGAGAAGCAAAACCACCCCTCAGAACACCTTCCCCCCAGCCCCCCCTCCTTCCCGCCTCAACTCCACTCCCGGCTCTCTCGACCTCCTCCCCCCGGCGGCGCAGGGCAACAGGCGAGGGGGGTTGGGGTCAGCTCACCACACCTTGTCTCTGCCGCTCCGTCCTCCTCGGGGGGGGAGGACTCCTCACTCGTCCCCTGCTCCACCGTGGGGTCCCTCCCACGGGAGACAGTCCTTCACCAACTGCTCCCGCGGGAGTCCTTTCTGCGGGCTGCAGTTCCTCACGAACTTCCCTGGCGCGGGGCCTTTCCGCGGGCCGCTCTTCAGTCACACACTGCTCCAGCGCGGGCTTTCCCCCGGAGTCACGGCCATTTGGGGGGGCCTCCGCT
Organism: Harpia harpyja; assembly: GCF_026419915.1. Lineage (NCBI taxonomy): Eukaryota > Metazoa > Chordata > Aves > Accipitriformes > Accipitridae > Harpia > Harpia harpyja. The sequence goes on along the minus strand of NC_068960.1, from coordinate 20,776,587 downwards.
CCCCCGCTCACCTCCATGGGCTGCAGGGGGACAGCCTGCCGCCTCACCACCTCCTCAGGCGCCCCTCCTCCCCCTCCTTCTTCTTCTTCTTCCTCACCCACCTCGGTATCTGCAGAGCTCTTCCTCGCCCATTCCCATCCCCCTCCTCACTGCAGCTTCCCCGCCTTCAGCATGTTCTGCCAGAGGCGCTACCGCCGTCGCTGATTGGCTCGGCCTTCGAAGGGGCGGGTCCAACTTGGAGCCCGGCAACCTTCGAGCAGCTTCTCTCAGGAGCCACCCCTGCGGCCCGAGAAAAACCGCCCCACACAAACCCGGCACAATTACCCGTAGGCTTTTTTTAGGGCCCGCAGTTTCACCTGGGGGGTTTAAGCCCTCAGTTTTAGGGCAGAAAGCCTCTTCTCTGTAGGGCCCAAAGCCTCGTTTTCCCTTCCCAAAGTCTCAGTTTGGGCTTCCAAAGCCTCATTTGGATGGTGCACAGGCTCCGTTGCAGTTGGCAGTGTCTCCTTTTTGGAGCCCAAAGCCACCTTGTCAAGCTCCAAAGCCTCATTTTTAGGATCCGGCCAGTTGCTTTGAGGGTCCACGCTGCATCCTGAGTTTGCAAACCCTCATTTTCATGCTCCAAACCCCTCTTTCAGGGCCCAAAGCCTCATTTTTTAGCATCCAAAACTGTGATTCTAGGGTTGAAAGCCTCCCTTTGGGGGTCCAAACCCTCGCTTTTTGGGCCCGGGGACTCATTTTGAGGGTTTTAATCGCTCTTTTAGGGTAACATGCCTCACTTTTAGGTTTCAAACCTTCATTTTTAGGACCGAAAGCCACTTTTTAGAGTCCACAGCTTCGTTTATAGGGCCCAAGTACACATTTTTCTGTCCCGAAGCCTCGTTTTGACTGTCCAAAGACTCCTTTTAGCGTCCCAACCCTTATTTTTGTGAACAAATCCTCATTTTGATGGTCCAAAGCTTTATTTATAAACTTCAGAGCCTCATTTCAGGGTCCACAACCTTGTTTCTAAACTCAACTTTTGAGGCTCCGAACCTCATTTTTAGGGCCCAATGCCTCATGTTCAGGGTCCAAAGAATCATTTCCACAATCCAGCCCTTCATTTTTAGGGTCCTGAAGCCTCATTGCAAGGGCCCAAATACCCATTTTTAAGGTCCAAACCTTCCTTTTACAGCACAAACCCCACTGTTAGAGCCCCAAGCCTCATTCTTTCCCTTCCAAAGCCTCCTTTTCAGGGAACAAAGCCTCCTTTTCAGGGACCATAGGCTCATTTTTAGGATCCACTCTGCAACTAGGAGAGCCCAAGGCCTCATTTTGAGGGTCCAAATTCTCAGTTGGAGGGCCCAAAGCCTCATTTGAGAGGCCAAGCTCCTCATTTAGGGTATAAAGCGTCACTTGTTTAATGTACAGCCCCTCATTTGGAGCCTCCAAAGACCCATTTCTAGGGTGCAAAGCCTTCGTTTTTGGTACTGAAGCATCCCTTGAGGGCACAAAACCTCATTGCAGGGTTCAAAGCCTCAGTTTCATTTCCAAAGCCCCATTTTTAGGACCCAAACCCTCCACTGGAGGGTCCAAAGTCTCCTTCTCAGGGTCCAAAGGCCTCTTTTACAGCTGAGGACCTCCCCTGGAATGACCCAAGCCCTCTCCTTGGGACCAAAGCCTCATTTCTTGGGGCCCTATCGAGACCAACAGGTTCCCCTCCTTTGCAGAGCCCAAAGGGGCACGTGTAGCATCTCCCCCATCATTTTTAGTGCCCAAAGCCTCATTTGGAGGGCCAAAGTCCTCATTGTTCTGGTCCAAACCTTTTGGCCTTTTATGACCCATAGCCTTTTTTGAGGGCCCACAGTTTCATTTGGAGGGTTTAAACCCTCAGCTTTAAGGCAGAAAGCCACTCTTTTAGGGTCCAAAGTTACATTTATAGGGCAGAAAGCCTCGCTTTCCCTTCCCAAAGTCTTAGTTTGGGCTTCCAGAGCCCCATTTGAGGCTCCAAACCCTCATTCTGAGGGTCCACAGGCTCCGTTGCAGTTGGCAAAGTCTCCTTTTTAGAGCCCAAAGCCACTTTTTTAGTTGCCGAACTCGCATTTTCAATCTCCAAAGCCTCATTTTTAGGATCCGGCCAGTCGTTTTGAGCGTCCAAGCCGCATCCTCACTTTCCAAACCCTCATTTTTATGCTCCGAACCTCTCTTTTAGGGCCCAAAGCCTCATTTTTAGAGTCCAGAGCTTTGATTCTAGCATTGAAAGCCTCCTTTTTATGGTCCAAAGCCTCATTTTGAAGGCCACTCCCTTGTTGGGACACAGAAAGGACCACCAACGGCTCTGGGTGGGAACCCAAAGGCCCATCAGGAGGTCGTGAGGGGACGAGAGAATAAACGCACAGAACAAGGTGCAGCCTTCAACAGCGCCCACCTATGGGACTCACGTAAGGCATGAGTACAGCTTTACAGAGCTGGACCAGCCCCTCCAATAGCCCAGCCACAAAGCTTTCTAAACAAGGCAAAAACGTTGACTACTTTTCTCGTCCCTACTTAAGATTCCCTGTAGAACTGGGTCTTGGCCTGACCGAGGCTGTAGGAGGGAGGAAGACGAGGGAAAACTTTGCAGGGAAAACGCCCAGACACAGTATGGCCTGGCGTCAATAAATGTAGGCACAAGCAAGCCCTCAGGAGCAAACTCTTTATTGTCTGCCTGGGGGAGCTGCCCGGGGGCTCTGTGGCCCTGGAGCCGCACACCTCCTCAGGACACCCTCCACGAGGCTCCCAGCTACCGCCCTCTTTAATGACTCGGGCTGCACGGGCTCCTCCAGGACAAGCTTTAATCGCACTGGTCTGCGCCGTGCTCCTGCCTGGGTAGGGGGCTTGGAACCCGCTGGAGGCATGGGCTCTCTTGGAAACTGGGGGCCCGTGGAGGGAAGGGTGTCTGCGGTGCTCCCTGGCCGGAGTATACACAGAGTTTCCCATGCAGGCACCGAAGACCTTGCTGTGGCTCCGGAGGTGGAATCCCTGGACTCCTGAAGGCCTTCTGTTGGCCGGCGAGCACCTTGCTCAGCGCCTCGGCGGAGAGATGGGAGGAGAGTACGTGAGCTCTCCTCTTTGAGTTGTCCCGCTTCCTCTGAAGGCCTGACTATTGCAGGGAGGCTGAGAGGTGGCAAGACTTCCCTTGGTTGAAGCTTCTCTGATTTTTGCTTGGGCTTCCTTTCTTCCTCTAACTTCTTCCTCACCGTTTCCAGAATTTCAAGGACAATGGTTTTGGCACACCCGATCAATTCAGCATCCAGCTGCTGAACTCTGGAGATGGCCTTTTGGATGCTCTCCTTGGCAAGCTCACGACTCACTCGTGAGACATCAGCAGCGTTTTGCAGCGGTTGCAACACGGGCACCTTTGCTCTCTTGCCTGCTTCTGGGATCTGCCGTTCCGATGCTCTGGCTGGTCCTTGTCCTTCTGTCACGCCTTGAATCTTCAGGATCTCAGAAAACTGACAGCGGAAGTCCTGTTCAAACTGAGAAGCTACAAAGGATGACAAGGTGGAGCTAACACTTTCAACAGCCTCTTTGGTCCTTTTGTCAATAGAAGACTGTGAAGATGCTCTGTCGGAAGCTGCTAGTTCCGCCTCCCTCCATCTCTCTTCTCTGGATTTGCCTGCTCGGCTGGTTCTTCCCGCAACAAGCTCTGACACCTTCTGCCTGCCTGCTGGCCCAGGCTCGGCTGCATCAGACGTGCTGGGTACCAAGTGCTCCCCGAAGCTCTCCAACACGCTCGCCACAATCTCTTGAGCCACCAGTCTGATCTTGTCCCGGCGATCCGCAGAAGTGTCCAAAGGCTCTGGCCTTCTGGCACTGGCAAACAACCTTCCGCTGACCTCATGGGGAGCCCTCCTTAAGACGCGGACGGACTGATCCAGCGCCTTCACACGCTCCAGCACCTCCTGGACCACGGTCTCAGCCACCTCTTTAAGCTCCTGGTCTTCTGCCAGCGTAGCCCACAGCTGTTAGGCGCTTCTTCTCCGGCACACGTTGGAGGCTAAAGGGAGGAGCAGTTAATGAGTGAATGGGTTCCTTCACCTCCCTTTGCTTTCCTCTTCCTCCTCACAGGACCCCTGCCCAGACGAGTCCCTAGCAGTCAGGCTTGAAAAACTCTGGTTTCTCTGTAGGCCACCTGGCACATGGAGGTTTCTGGTCTCCTGCGGCCAGGAGCCAAGTGTTATGGGCACCTCTCAGAATCAAGCAGGTGCCATTTTGCTTAGAGCAAAGGGCACTGTAGCCCCCCCGGACCTCAGCACGGTGAACCAATAGCGGAGGGAAAGCTGTCAAAGGTACTGGACCAGGCTCTTCTGCCACGGGTCCCAGCTGCTCTTGGGGCACTGCTGCCCTCTATCAGGGTGCCCTGTTTGCCCCTTTTCAGGGCCAAATGCCAGGAACGGCTGTTCTGAGAGCAGAAAAGAAAACGATCCTTCTTCTTGAGGCACCTGGCTGTTGTCTGCCAGCCCAAGGAAATGTCCTTGGGACAGGAGGCAGCCTGAAGGTCCACCGCGGGCTGCCGGCCTCGTGCAAAGTGGGGAAGAAATTGCGAGTCAAGCACAGAGCCAGGCAGTAGCTGGAAATTGTCATTTGCTCTTTTGCAGCTTGACAGCCTGACTGCCACGGCAGAAGGAGCTTAACCCTTCACCCCGGCATAGATACCACCCCACACTATCCAGAAATGCTTCCCAAGAGGCTGTTGCAAGGGATGGAGCCGGGCAACGTTTAACAGGACCCCCACTAATGAGAACTGGGCAACAGCAGGCTCTCTGCTAAGCTAATCTCTTCTGTCAGGTGGCTGGAGATAGGATGAGAGGAAATGGCCTCAAGTAGGGGGAAGGGAGATTTAGGCTGGATATTAGGAAAACTTTCTTTACTGAGAGGGTTGTCAGCCATTGGAATAGGCTGCCCAGGGAAGTGGTTGAGTCACCATCCCTGGAGGTATTCAAAAATCGCATAGACAAGGTAGTCCAGAACATGGTTTAGTGGACATGGATGATGGTTGGACTCGATGATCTTGAAGGTCTTTTCCAACCTAAATGATTCTATGATTCTAAGAGCTGCCCGGAGCAGCAGTGGTTGGCCGTGTGTAGGGTTGGGAGAGAGTGTCAAGGGATTTCAGTGAGAAACAGAGGGAAGGTGGATGGCTTTAGCAAATCCTTAAACCATACCTGAGCCCAGAAATGGAAAGGAGTGGTTGTCTGTGGGTTGAGGAGGAGAAGGAGGAGGTTTGTCCTGGGAAGATGGCAGGAAGGAAGACCCTTCTTGTGCAAATCAGGGACGAAAGAGACATTTCCATGTTGTGTGCACGCCTCGGTAGGTGGTGAATGCCCGCTGCTGAGCGTGGCTGTGCTCAGTCATGCCCCATGAGCTGATCTTGCTCTCTTTTCCTCCTTCTGTGAGCACAGAGAGTCATCAGTAAAGCCTGGGACATCATGGGGTCAGAGTGTGGTCGGAAGGAGGGGTGGTGGTTAAAATCTGCAGGGAAAACAGGCACAGGCATAGGACAGTGTAGGGCAGCCTGTGGTCGGGATGGCCAAGGGCTTTGGTGGGGCTGGGACCCCCAGCAGAACTGAGGTCCATGTCCTCTGAGCAACGGCAGCTGTCTCTTCCACTGAGGCCCATGAGGAGACACCAGTTCCTTAAAGCCCCGGCCTTTTGCTGCCTCCTCACCCTTGGTAGAGCCTGGGAGGTGTCCTACCACTGACCCGCACTCGGCATCGCAAACCCTCACATCTCACTGCCCTCAGGAAGAGCCCTGAGACACCCGTGATGAAAGGACCCTATTCCTAGGGGATGGGGGTCAGGGCTTGGCTGTCCTGCTTGATAAAACACACCAAGCAAGGGCTTTCACAGCCACCGCCACCTTCATTTTTCTACCTGTAGCCAGTGCTTCTGAGCTCTCCTTCACCCGCCCACAGGGATGGTCACCTCGTCTGCTCATCCCCTCCACGGTCTCTCCAGTGGTGGTCCTCAATGGGGCTCGCAAACACCCTCAGAAACTTGGAGGTTTGCTGCTGACTTTTGGGTTTCCGCAGCCTTGTTCCATCTTCTGTCCAGGGCTGCAGTTCGGGAACTCGGCACCAGAGGGCTCATTAACATGCAAAACTCCCTCACGAGCCACCTCTCTCTGCATCATTTTCCTTAAGTCCCCAATTCTTACGTGGTTCATCAGAGAGATTTCAGGAGTGTAGTCAAAGCAAAAAGGTTTCTCTAATAAGTAACAGTAGGAAAGGATTTCTTCTTTTTCCACTTTTCCTTATTTTTCTGCTTCCAGATTCAGTGATATCAGCAATCTGTGAGTGATATTGATCCTGAGCATCTCCTAATTGAGTATGAACATAGAGGGAAGTCAAGACCCTTTACAGAGGCCACTCTATGGGCAAGTTTTGTCCTGTCCCCACCCCCCACCATTTCTCTCATCAGCCACCTGGGATTTACAGCAGCCTTGTGTGGGGACAGAATTTTTAGGAGGGCCTCTTGCGATAGGACGAGGGGGAATGGTTTTAAACTAAAAGAGGGTAGATTTAGAGTGGATATATAAGAAATTTTTCATGACGAGGGTGATGAAACACCAGAACGGGTTGCCCAGAGAGGTGGTCGATGCCCCATCCTTGGAAACATTCAAGGTCAGGTTGGACGGGGCTCTGAGCAACCTGATGAAGTTCAAGATGTCCCTGCTCAGTGCAGGGGGGTTGGACTCGACCTTGAAAGGTCCCTTCCAACCCAAACCATTCAACGATTCTATGAAATCAGAGCTTTCTCCACTCACATCCACAGCTGCATGTCTTAACCCCTTGGCACCCATTCCCACCTGCTTTTCTTGGAGAAGGAGCTGCACCCAGACACAGGAGGATGCTTCTTAATTGCCAGCAAGCAAACCCAAATGGCAATAGTTCAATAAAAAACAAAATACATGCCTCAGGTGTATATTAAGTCCACGTTACCTCCACTGAAGTCCACTTCCCACAGTGGATGACACAATACTGGGTCAAGCACAGATGCCAAGACCCACCCAGACACCTCCTTGCTTGGACTCTCCTTGTCCACATTCACTCTTTATACACAAAAAAAGTCACACGCTGAAGCCACCAACTCCCTCGATTCACAGAGAGAAGCAAAAGTGAATGAAATGCTCTCTTTTGGATAGCCAAAACCGCACTAAATCCCACCCAATAGTGATTACAGGAGCATCTTCAAGTAGACCCTGCATCACCTAGACCCACTGTGGTGGGTTGACCCTGGCAGGTGCCCACCGAAGCCACTCTATCACTCCACAACTCAGCTGGACAGGGGAGAGAAAATGTAACGAAAGGCTCATGGGTGAAGATAAGGACAGGGAGAGATCACTCAGCTAATTACCATCACGGGCAAAATAGACTCGACTTGGGGAAATTTGATTTCTTACGAATCAAATCAGAACAGGATAATGAGAAATAAGAACAAATCCTGAATCACCTTCCCCCCACCCCTCCCTTCTTCCCAGGCACAGCTTTCCTCCCAAATTCTCTACCTGCCCCCCTACAGCAACGCAGGGGGATGGGGAATGGGGAATGTGTGTTGGTGTCAGTTCATCACACGTTGTCTCTGCTGCTCCTTCCTCCTCAGGGGCAGGACTTCTCACACTCCTCCGTGGGGTCCCTCCCACGGGAGACAGTTCTCCATGAACTTCTCTGTCATGGTTTCAGCTGGAATAGAGTTAATTGTCTTCCTAGTAGCTGGTACAGTGCTATGGTTTGGAGCTAGGTGTGAGAAGAATGTTGATAACACTGATGTTGTCAGCTGTTGCTAAGTAATGTTTAGTCTCAAGTCAAGGATTTTTTCAGTTTCTGATGCCCAGCCAGCGAGAAGGTTGGAGGGGCACAAGAAGTTGGCCCAGGACACAGCCAGGGCAGCTGACCCAAAGTGGCCAACGGGGTATTCCATACCAGGTGATGTCATGTCTAGTATAGAAACTGGGGGAGTGCGGCTGGGGGGAATCGCCACTCGGGGACTAACTGGGAGTCGATCAGCAGGTGGTGAGCAATTGCATTGTGCATCATTTGGATATTCCAATCCTTTTATTATTATTGTTGTCATTTTATTAGTGCTATGATTATTAGTTCCTTCTTTTCTGTTCTATTAAACCATTCTTATCTTATCTCAACCCGCCAGTTTTACTTCTTTTCCCGATTTTCTCCCCCATCCCACTGGGTGGTGGGGAAAGGGAGTGAGCATCTGCATCGTGCTTAGTTGCTGGCTGGGGTTAAACCGTGACAGTAGGATATTAAAGGGTAAAAACACCGGTAGGGGTGTGCGCATATACACACACACTTATAATATATACATCTGTCTGTGCATGTGCAGATATATACACACAACCCTACAGACAATTTTTTAACTAATACCCTACTACCTTTTAAAGAAAAAAACTGAAGTACAGAAACAACTCTTACTAACAAGAAACATCTACAACACCATTTATTTCTATTGACCAATTTCCTCTATTTTTACAAAAAAAAGAAGTCCTCTGTCAGTTAATATTGCAAACCTGAAGACACCAAGGGAGCTGCCCCTGTGGTAGCAGCTGCTAGAGACACACTGGTAACGCTCAGGCCAAGGCTGTTTGCAGTGCTCATACTGCTTGCCATGCTGACAACCAAAGAGGTGGTGCAGGGGGCTGAGGTTGACGCAGCCGAAAAGGTTCTTGAGGGCTGGAGCAAAGTTGTGTTCTCAGCGCTGGTGTGCTAGAAAGGAGACTAAAAGAATGAGGATCACAGAGCAAATAAACCACAGTGGAAGATGCTGGGGGAAAGAAAAAAAAACCCAAACCAACAAATATTTACTAGTGCCCCTCGAAGAAGAAAGGAAAAATAAAATTAAATATATAGCTGAATGGAACCACAGAATAAATTATATTTAGCATGGCAATTACAGTTTCTCCCAGACTATATGTATTACTATGAACAACCTATATTTGTGTGGTCAACAACCCGGCCTCATAAACATCCCTGTAATTAATTTGAAAGAACAAAAACCAGGGGTAAATAAATGCAGTGTTATTTTTGCTCCCTTTAACAGAGTGTTTGGCTCCTTAGCTATATACAGACAGTTGACTCCCCACACCTGATGAAGCAGGAATCTCCAGCTAGGGATGAAGATACTGGCTGTCTTCCAACCCAGAGCTTTCTCATGCAGTGTGCACAGCAGTGTTTTATGAACAGAAGTTTGGGATCTTCATAAATTCCTGTTCGGGCTCAGTAAGACGGAGGGGAGACAGAATTCTCTGTGGCTCCCTTTACAAGAGGGTCTCCATCTTTGCTCACAATACGCTCAAGCAGCAGAGACTGACCAACAGCTTTATTCCAGAAATCGAGGAAGATTCGCACTCCTAAAGCTGGAGAGAAGGGATATGACAACTTCCCTCAACTGAGTGTTTCGTCCACTTTTAGTTGAGGGGCTTTAAGCAACTCATTAAGCAATAGCTCATTCTTAGGCCCTGGAAGCACCCTCATTGTGCTTGTTCAGTGCATTGAACAAGCTTTGATTACAAGAATACGTTTATTAAATTTGGGAACATGCAATAATACATTCATAGCAACACAGTAGAGTTAAGAGTCAAAAACCCAATCTCACAGCTTTCTTACAGGCAAAGCTTCCACTTGGTTTGGGTTTTTTTGGTTTTGTTTTGTTTTGGTTCTTTTGGTAAGTTATAAATGTATTGAACAAAACCTACACTGGGTTGCTTTATAGAGTGTTATCCTACATAGCAGAAAAGGTACAGTCGTGGTAAAGACCTGCAAAAACACTCAAAATGAATGGGGAAAATTAACCTATGCTATACCATCTAGACCAAACCAGAAGTGAATGTAATGACCTGTTACAAGTCTTGCCAGAAATACTTAAGACTTCTGCTTTCATATATACTATCCAGAAGCAGGACCAACTTTCAGTTTCTTGACAGTCTAATGCCTGCCTCATTTGGGAGAGCAGAAAATATGTAACTTAAACCAGCCGTTACTTCTTTAGCTTAGTAATCAGAAATCGCTGTTGCATTGCTCACAACGACAGGTTTACGCCCTTCTGCTCAAGTAGTAGCAAAGGCTGTACATAATAAGATGTAAATTCAATATCAAAGAAGTAAGAGAGAAAAGACAGCCCAACAAAAATCGCAACGAAGACACCAAAGCAGTGCTGAAGGCAGACAGCCAAGCACTGCTACGTCAAGCGATTCACAAAACCTCACCTTTTCTTCTTTGTGTGCATGCACTTGGCTACAGCGTTGATGATAACGTTCTCTTCTTGCCAAGTGAGCGCACAGGAAAAATGGAGCAGAACTAAAACTGCAGGGACAAAATAAATTACAGCATTTTCTAGCTTTAGTTAACGCTGCAGCAAGCAGGTTTTATTTTTGTCATATTACCCTCAACGCACTTGGTTGGTTATGGCTAGTCAACACGTCCTATTTTAAGGCCACATGTTCAGTCACTCCAAGTTTGCCAGAAACTTTTCTTTGGTGCAAGATTACATATAGTGGGCCGCCAGCTGATTTTCAGGAAAAACAGAACAGAAATGACTCAGTCCTTGCTAAGAATGATCATGAGGAACACAGGCTGCTTTAATTAGATTCAAAGAATTTTTAAAACTTTCTAAATAAAAGTCTTAACTTCTCCACATTTCAGAAACAGGGACGTTAAATTTAGCACAGAGGCTATGCTGGTGTCACTCTTGGACTTTCTGCTCTTCCTTTGGAAACACGCACGTACCTGGGCATGTGTGGAACCTTGGAAAAGGGTGAACTTACACATGCTTGCCAGACTTGCTTAGTAGCCAAATTTTTCAGCTTTCTCTCCATTGCACATACTGCGGAGAGTGAGCTGGATGGTCCCCGCAGCAGGCGGCTGATTGCCAGGCTGCCACACACTAAAACCAAAACAGGGTAGGTTAGCTCTCCTCTGGTTTCAGGATTCCTGGCATTTTCACTCCACCAGCACAGAATAAAGTACCAACCGGTTCAAATGCAGAGGAAGCAAAGACGGATTGGGGTGAGAAAGGAAGACGGGCAAGAGTCTGAGGTCAGCCGAAACGAGGAGAGATGAGGTGTGAGTAAGAAACAAGGTTGGGTGAAGAGAGCAGGCGATTCAGACAGGGTCTTCCCAGCAAAGAGGAACTGCCCAGGGACGAGCAGTCCCAGTCTGATTTTCTTGATTTCGAGCCCTTTCCTGAAGGTCAGACAGCCGAGAGCTCAACAGGCTGCATCTTCTGCCACAAGGTAAGCATCAGCCCCCAGGCTACCGTTTTGCCAAGAGCCCCCCCCCCCCCAAACTACACAAGGTGCAGCAGCCTGGAGCCCCGAGCCCTCGGGCCACGCTCGGAGCTGGGCACCCCAGGGGTAGATGGTGGCTGAAGAAACCCTCAGGCACAGGGAAGGGGAGGGAGTCCATGCTGACCAGCATGCTAGGAGGCAGCAGGCAGTGCTCAACAGCCTACCCCTCGCCTCCTTCTCGGAAAACACCCCACTGGACTCTGCTTAGTCCAACCTGGCCCCGCAGGACTCGAGGAAAGGCAGAGCAACAGCAGAGCTGGCCAGGAAGCAGGGGGCTGCGGCTGGTCCCCCCAACCCCTCTATTACTTGCTCTCTCTAGTTTCTACAGGGACATCCATTGCAACAGCAGAAGCGGAGGCGACTTCACATGAACCACTCCTTTGCTTAGACCTAACAAGTCAAACCACAGGAGACGTTAATTCCTGCAATGGAACGTCTTGCTCAAAGTTACTAGCCATACACAATTTCAATGCAGAGCTGCTCCTCTTTAAGGAGATTGATCATGCATCCCTCACCCCCTCCAGCCGGACCTCCAAGCCACACACCCAGCAACCAGCTAAGAAAGCAGACAGAAAACAGCAAAGTTTGCAGGACGTCTGGTATCAAGGAACCTCCCTCACCTTCAAGTCCAAGATATTTTCTGGCTCTGGTCATCTTGTGTTCAGCATGATCACAATTAAATACATTCAATATTGGGTTTAGGGTCTTAGGGGGATGTATTGTGGTAGAAGCAAGAGAAAACAATGTGTTTGTTACTGGGTTTTGGTTTAGTTTAGGCATTTACTTACTTGGGGTTTGGGGATAACCGTGAGCATCTTGCAAAGCTAGCACGATTGCTTTACTTTTCAGTAAAAATACAAATGAGAAAGAAGGCCACGCACAGCTTTTCTCTCCTTCAGGTATTCCAGAAAGAACTTGCCCTACCACCAGCTCCATCTGGCAAATGAATAAAAATCTCTGTCCCCAGATGATCAGTGATAAGACACTATGCCAGGAAGTGATGTGATGATGCAATTGGTAACAGCTAAGAAGTGCTTCTTCTAGCACTGACTCTTGGTGACCTACGCTGGACCACATTCAGACAGGACTGCTAGAGTCAACAGCAGCTGCAAAGTTAGAACCGCAGACGTTTCCCAGAGCATATAAAAGCCTGCCGGAAGGATTCACCCAAAAGGACAGGAGCCACGCTTGGCAATATTGTCTCTAGCTTGGGTTGTTTCCTTCTGTGTATTGTAGGGAGAGGAGTCTTTACGCATGAGGAACTTGCCTTTCAATCACTTTGACAGAAGACTTGCTCCATAAACAAAGGAAAACATTTCAGTTGAATTGGTGCAGTCTGAACTTTATTTAAAACAGCGGTAATCTAATCTGCATAGTCCTGGGGCAGCATCCAACCTCTGCAATAGCCAGGGAAACTCCAGAACAGCAACATCACTCTGCACTGGGCCAAGCGTTGAGTCAGGGTAGATTAAAATAAAGCGTGTCATCTGACCTATGCCGGATCAAGTCCAGCAAACTAGTAACCTGACTTCTTCCTAAACTTCTTCTTAACACCCTAAGAGTGAGGGGGGAAAAACAACAACAACAAAAAAAAGCACAATTAGAAGATAATTCTGCAAAGCAAGAGTTAAAAAAAAAAAATCCGTGTAAAGGCATATACTTTGATATCAATTAGCTAGGTAAGTTTGAGACCAGTTGCAGAAATGCATGTGCTGACTAGAGGTTAAGGGCACAACAGCCTTCAAGAGTCTTGGAATACTCAAGTGGAAGAATTCGTTTAAAAGCATGGTAATATTACAGGCTTGTAGACCATTACAAAACACTTTTCATAGTTGCTTTGCTGTTTATCTTATCACCTACTTCAGCTTTAATTCCTTCAAATTCATGATGGAGTTTTATTTACACAAGTGCTGAAGTTGTATACCTACTGTAACTAGTACACACACTTGACAGTATTGAAAGACCATGGTTTTAACACAAGTCACAAAACCAAGGTAACCATTTTATAAACTCAAGGTGTAGCTCTGCTAAAAGCCACTTAACTAACATGGGTTCTCTTTCTTAACTTTAACCTGTGAGTAAACCTAAGCCTTGCCCTCTTAAGTTTGGGGGTTTTTTCGAGGGGAGAAGGAAGAATAAGACCTCTCAAACCCACTAAGGCACATTTTCTAAGAGATGAATTGCACTTGAAGCAAGCTGGAAACCAGAGGTAATAAGGAAAAAAGGTAAGATTATTGACATGGTCATGCTTTCTCCACAAGTCTGGAATACTAGCGGTAGGGGGAATGCTGGAGAATGAAGTCCGTGCAAGATAGCTACATGCCCCTTCGGTCTTGTCACTAGGGTTTGAGGTGGATGCTTAAGATGATCAGAGCTCAGAATTGTGGTTTAAGCCAAGCAACTAATTTTAAAAGAAGTCGGGGTATCTGTTGTCCACACAGCAAACTGGGACTTCAGCTGTCAACGCAGTTTGCAAGCTGCACTATTCAGAGGGTGTTAAGTCAAAACCTGGAAATACTAGAAGCAGGAAAGCAGCGTTCCTAGTCTCCTCAAATTTACTCTACCCTGACATCATCATTTTGTAGAACATATTTTTTGTGGCACTGCCCCCATCGCCCCCCCTCTCCACAACCTTACATTTGGTTTAGTTGTTTGGGGTTTTTAAGCACATCCCACGTGCATTTAAAAAAAAAAAAAAAAACAAAAAAAAAAGAGACTGAAGATTTTAAATTTCTCTTTGGAAGACAGTAATTTACAGTCCATACAAAAATACTCTGGAAAAACATACAACTTCATTTACAAAAACACCGAGTAATAAAGAAATTACAATAGAGAGATAGCACAACATTTGTTTCATAGGATCAGAATTTCTCCCCACCCCTCAAAAAACCCTCATGCACTTAACTGGGTAAGCAGTGTTACCGGTTTACAGAACCAGACCTTCAGACTACTACAAGTTTTCATGTAACCACGTAGAACAGCTTTCAGGGTTTATCTGAAAACACTCTCTGCATGCCAATTCCTTTCAAGACTCTACCTTGCAGGTGGGTAGCAGTGTCACAACAGCCTTGGCTATTGCAATGTTTAAGTACATCTTCGGCTGTGTGTTCTGAGTTTAGCTTTCCTACCCAGCGACAACAAAAAACCCCTCAAGTCTCATGCTGGAGCAGTCTCAAGACAAAAATCAGATACAACGGCATGGGACACGTCTATCATCTCCATACCTTGGTAGCATCCTCTGCTGCATTTTCTTCAATACTTAAATTATTTATGGGCCTCCATGGGAGCCAATACTTGTGTAGTGCGTGGCCGTGTTAGGCAGGGGACAGCTGCTAGCTGAGGAAGCTGAGCACCATTGTGACAGATGCACAGGAGTGTATGTGCCAAACGGGAAAATAGTGTAAGAGAAGAACAATATATGCACATGCACCAGGAAACCACAAATGAATACAAGCACGTTCATACACACTTGAAACCACAACGTGGTTGCAGTAACTAGTTAACCTGTTTACATACATTCTGAATCCAAGTCACAGGGCAGCTTGGGTTTTGTGGCTTTTTCCAAAGCTGTTTCAGCTAGTGACAGTCAAGACTTTTTAAAAGACTAATAGGGATAACTCTTACAAGAATATATTTGGGAAATGAAGACTGAAAAAAGTTAAACTAAAAAGTATATTTTTGTTTACATCAATAAACGCGTAAGTATTGATGTGAGGTAGTCTAGGCACTAGAAGAGTCCATTCAGCTTTTCAGTCAGACCACTCAGTACAACCCCTTCCTAATTACATTGTCTGTAGATCTGCTGCTGACATCTTCTGGATTGCCACTGCCTTTGAATGCTGAACCCTGGCCAGTTAACTAGAAGAACAGAATACACAGACTCAAAATAATTGCTATTCTAAAGTTACCTTCATATTTGAGTACAGCTTCCAGTCAACACATTAAATGTATTAGTGGCCATTCTTAAAACAACATTTAGACAAGACTACCCTTACCACACAGGAATCTCAAGCCTTGCAAAAAGTCGTACTACCCAAACCTTGAAATCTGTACCTGAAGTATTCCATAGTAGGTAACACTTCTGCAAGCTGATTCTTTACAAGTGTCAAAATTGAGTTTTTTCTAGTTGTTCTTTGCCTCTGCCTCAAATCAGAGGTCAAGCCACACAAACAGCTCTTTAAGGAGAGTTATGTATAGCAAGAAAACAAATCAAGCATTAATCGAAAGCTTCCACAGAAACAAGATTTAACAAACAACTCCACACGGTCATTTCAGCAGTGGACAACCTGTTGAGTAGGCTGCTGATTTCGAAAGCACTAAAACTATCAAGAGGCATTCAAAAATCATCTGCCAGAACAAGATTAGCTCATACTTCTACATCTATAAGATTCATATCCTCTTCCTTTTGAGATTTGGGGTTTTTTCTGAATTAAGAACTGCTTCCAAATAAGCCAGTTCATTGAGCAATCGGTCAGTGCAGTAATATACAAGTACAGTAGTATTTAGAGAGCCTGCCACCAGACCAGAAACAGTCACTAGTGCCAGATCTTGGGAAAAAAAACCACAATCGTTTCATAGCTGTACAGTACGTTCAAGACAATTTCTCACACCTACATCCTAGTAAAACTAGCATTATGCTTAAATTTAGATTCCTGAATCCATTGGGGATGTATATATGCATTTCTTCTCAGTTATGTCATTCACTGTACATCAAGAATTAATTCTACTTCAGACCCTCCCTGGCCTAGCCCCCCTTCCTTACCTTTTCTCCGTCTGCTAGAGTTTTGGGGCGTTCTTCTGATGTAGGTGAATGAGGCCCTTCAGTGGTCAGTGAATAAGGTCGTTTAGGTGCAGTGTTCTTAGGATCTGTAATTCGAGTCCCACTTAATTCATGCTGTCCTTGGACAAAACGTGCTCCTGGTTGAGAAACTGTGTTACGTCCTGGAATGGTGCTGCCAACTGGAGGTCCCAATGTTCTTATTGCAACTGTAGCCTCCGTTTCTGTAAGAGACACCGCGCTTCTAGAGTTCAGCCATGAAATTAAAGACTGCATTCCACCCACTACTTCAATACATACTTGAATCAGTAACAGGAATGGAGAGTCCCTTAGACACTGATGGCACAGCTACACGAGGTAGCTTCTCGCTCTTGTTAGCACCATTAGATTTCTGGTACACAGCATTTCTGTAAGAGTCAGATGCTAGCGCTATAAAATGCTAGTTTGTAAAATACTATACATTTCCTTTCCAGAAAGCCCACGCAAGACGAATGTCTGTCTTCTTAGCTCATTGTCACAGCTCTACCAAACAACAAACTCACGGGCAATCTAGCAGGAGATCTTCATTTTGCTGAACTTCAGACCGCAAATTTAAAACTTAAGCCTTTTCTTTAGTCAGTCTCTATGTACTTGTACTGTCTTCCAGCTTAGTACATCCAGCACTCTGTACATTCATGAAAAGCAGTATCTGCTCGACCCATACAGGCATCCCATTTTATTTTATTTTTAATGCTACTCCTACAGTACCAAACGGTCTGATCACAGCAGGCATTACACATTTGGTACTCTTGGGCTATTACTCTCAAGATTACATATTCCTCCTGGGCTGAAGTAGCTTATGAACAAGCAGACCTCCCAGGAAGTGACACACACTTTTACTGCCCGAGTTCTCATACTGCTGCACCAAGGCAGCAGCAGCTCTAGGGTTGCTGTGATCAAGATCAGCACTTCATTAGAACATAACACTGCTTGGCATTAACCATACTTTTTGTTAGAAGGAACAAAATGACCTACATAGAAAACATTCCGGCTTCAAGTTACACACTAACCCAAGGGGATCTACATTCAAGACCAAATAATTCCTCCGGTATCAACTTCTCCTTTCTTCCTACATGTCTTCATGTATATTAGATTCATTTTTTCAAGGATTTCTTTAACCTGCCTCCCCCCACGAGCCCAAAGGAGATGACAGCTTTGTTCCTGAAGCCATTAGAGCCCTCCACATGCTTATGAACAACACAGATTCAAACAAGAAATCCCACACCTCATTCACATTGCGAGTCAGTTAAAAAGCAGCTTCTTCGCAGCTTTAAGGTTATGGTGCTAACCTTTCTCTCTCGGCTGTAGAGGTGTCCACTTTAGAAATCTTATGTAACGAAGGGGAATTATCTGATGTTCTGGAGTCCCTGTCTCTGGAACTGTCCAAACAGCTTCCATCTGAAGAAGTCCTTTTGCGCTGAAGCCCACCAGCATTTTGACTAGTACCTGGCATGCTTTGCTGAAACAACAACAACAAAATAATGAAGTCTTCAAGTAATTATTAAAGCAAAAAAAAACCCCCAAATATTGCCAGAAGAGCCCAATTTTTATTATACCTTCTTTCTTTTCTGTAAGGTTTCTGCAGGCAAAAAATAGTGGAGGTGCTTTCTCTTCACATGAGCTGCCTCAATCTTCATACCTTCCTTTAGCACATTGAGGTTGTTAGCCTGGCTGTAAACTAACAGGAAATTTAGTGTTGTAGCTTAGTGGGAATGTTTGCATTGGGTATTTGTCAAAGTTACATATGGCTTCTTTAGAAACAGCAAGCCTTGAAGTCTGCCCAGCCCAAACAAAGAACAAGAAGTGGTCTCAAGATGAATGTGACCCAAGATGCCCATTTCACATCCAGTACACACCAGATAGGTAACAGCTATTTTAAGTTCAAACATGCATTTATGTGCTCAGTTACAGCTGTGGTTTGCTAGTCATGCACCTCACCTCTGAGCTGATTTTAACCTGGAAGAGATCATACTCCTTAACCCTTAGTTTGCTGGTTGAAGATAGATCTAGATGACTTTCTCAGTCAACCCAATTGTGCTCAGCTGATGAGAGAACAGACACCTCACTCAAGATTCAGACTCATTTTTTTTATTTGATATTTACAGTGGCGATTGTGGGGTTTTGCCTAACAGTTCTGTAACATCATACAACTTTTCAGTAATTTAGGTGTTAAAACTCTACCTGTCCAAGACAGACTGGATTTGAGGGACATCTGACTTATCAGAACCACTACAATTTAAACCAGTTCTTCTTAACTGCCTGCAAACAGCCTTTCCTGCAACTAAAAACCCCTACAGTAGCACAGCAGTTATTACAGAATTAAGTCACATTTAGACAAGTTTACACAAGCCTGTCGTGAGCATAGCTGGAAAGTCAGCTTACTAACATACAGAGTGGGAATCAAAGTAAGGACATGCAGCCAAAACAAAAAGGCTTACAACAAGTCTTTCTGCAGGAGACCTAGAAGTGAAATAAAAGCACAAATATGAACATTCACACCAGTAGGAACAGTTGCTTCAAAGTAAATTCAGTAATGTTTTTATGCAAAAGTGAGATAAAGTTCATTTATCAAAAGCCTTCCAAACTGTGAGCCTCACACTCTTGAGCCCATCAACTTTGCCCTCTAAAAACATTCTCTCAAAGTCAAGGCACATGATAAAAGCTTTCTTGCACATAACTACTGCTCACTCCCACATTTGCCAAAGGATACCACACCTCTCAAGAAATACCTTTTCTGGTCAAGCTCTCTGGGTTCAAACCCTATATCTGAAACATACTATAGGCTGTGCTTCACTAAACTGAGAGCACACAGCTATGCTAATCAAGTTTGTGCACAGAAATACAGGATTTAACATCAGTTCTAGCCTCTCAGCAGTACACAAACCTTGTTGACATGATTTACATTTGCCACAACATTCAAACACAGTGCTACTGGATGTAACGTACAAGACAAGCGTCAGTTCAGGTAACAGTGCAAGTCTGAGGAAGTCACCCCACCTGGCTTGAAGCACAGACAAGAGTTTTGATGCCTTTTTTCTGTGCTTTTCTCATATCCCAAAGCATGAGCTAAAAAGAAGGTCCGCTTTCACTGCATTTACTCATGTTGTCCGAGCAACACAACACACAGCTCACGCTGGTACCATGGAGAAATGTTTGTTTGCACTGATGAAGAGTTTAAAGGAGCCCACTGTTTAGAACTTTTTGGCCAAACACACTTGTCACTTCAGAAGAGTAACCTGATTTCCTTAGTTTGTCATTATGATAGCAAGGCACGAGCCTCTCAGCACACATGCACTTCTGAAAGGCACAAGAGCAGTCAGCTTGGGAAGAAGTAAACAGACTGTGGAAACGACCTCTACTTTCAAATGACTGCTCACCCCCAAACCCCTTTATTCTAGCATTATCTAACAATGCTTGCGATATTACTTTATTTCTGCATCTATCAAAAGGAATAACGGAAGATGAACATGAACATGGAGCTTGACGTGCAAGACTGCATGTCACTACAATGTGACCACTCACGGCCTTTCAAAGTTCTGGGATGGTATCATACACAAACTCTTATTTTGGAAACAATACTGTCAACAGGCATTCACAACTTATTTTAGAGCCTGATACAGTTCATTCCCACTTTCAAAGTTCGGCAACTGACAACTGCTTTTGACAAGTGTAGCTACACCCAGTAAATGGACATCTCTCTCCTGGCTTCACATCTGACTGTCCACTTCAGGAATCGCAGTTCCTTTGTGAGTGTTTACTATGATCTGCAGAACTGTTATTTCACATATGCGATACGGTATATAGGACTGTAGTACACACTTTTGTTTCAAGGTGGACTTACATTGCCCAAGTGTCAAAATAGTATGTTTTTAAGGCTAATCTTCTACGTGTCACGCTCTACAGAAATAGCTAATAGCCAATACCAGAAGGAAGCACAATTCACTTTGCGAAGCAGCTTGCGCTAGAATAAAGAAATGAAACCCTGCGAGACTAGAGCAAAATAGAGGCTTACCTGTATCGTTGAATGACTGTATAACATACGTTAAATCAACGTTAACCCTTTCTGCATTTTCCACTTTCCTAAACGCGATTCCAAGAAACCACATTGACACATAGCCACTCCTAAAAAGACAGATTCACAAATCCATCATTTATGCACAGATGCCAGTTATTTGGATGCTAGTATCTACTCTCAAGAAGGGATTAAGCAAAACAGTTTAGTTGTACGCAGCAGCTAAAGATTGGAGTCAGCCCATACTCAAGTTCTCCGAGAACTCCTCCCTCAAGTTCTCCCTTCTTTAAAAAGATCCTACATGCTCAGAACCTTGCCCGTCAGACCTCGTACCTACAAAACAGTAGGTACGTAACTGAACATCTCTCACGGGTAAGCTGAGGTGAAGGAATATAAACAAGGTACAATACATCGGCCAAACTCGACTTCAGAAAAGTAATGAAACTCACTGTTTACAAAGGTCTCGGCTGCCAGGGAAAGACTGTGGCGTTACATGTGCGACAGATATAAATTCATTCCTCTCCAAGTTGCCAACCAGCACACGAATTTTAGATTCCACAAGGCCAATCCTGATAAGAACAAGAGACATTTACTCATTTTTGACTGGATCCAGCACAGTAGTTATATGCCTTCTTATAATACAATGCTAACACAAAAATGCTAACCAGTCAGTAAGTAGTAAGATTCATTCAGCTGAGCAGATACTAGATATTTATATCACACACACTGGAGTTGGAGATGTTTCCAGTGACACTGGAGCTTTAAAGGTTCCAAAGACAGAGGCAGTAAGTTTAACTTGTAGTCTTAACAGGTCAGACACAACACTTCAACATATAACCTATGATGAAAATATCAACAAGAAGCAGATTCCCAGCACCTCTGGCTGCATTTTGAAGTGCACCAAAACTCCTTTTTACCCCAAAGATCAAGGAGAACAACAGTTTAGAAAAGGCTCAAGCACAACTCTTCCATTACACCTGAGTAAAGATGCTAGTCTTCCTGCAGATTGATCTGTGAAAAGAGTTTACCCTTTTCCAGCCAAACTGAAAAATATAGTTCCTTTAATAAACAAATGATCTAGTCAACAGTCTCATCAGAAACTTACCCAAGAAATGTATCATGACCACAAAGGCTCTTCTTTTAAATGAAGTACTGGCATTTTACCCTTCTACCTAAAACACTGCTAGCTTTGAAGGCAGTCAGAACTCTGTACGTTCTTCACAACTATCTTATGTTGAGGAACAACAGAGATGTGCCATCTATTCCCAAATCCATTCAAGAGCTGGTGAACTAAACTTGTTCTTACAGCAAACGGAAGCAAGTTTGTCTTCTGCTTTTCATTTTCCCTGATGCAAAACTAAGCCCCGTTTGCTGCCATTTCTGTCACTGCAAAAACGTCAGCTTTTACTGCAGCCAGAACTTTCCTCATCTTTATTGTGAGATACAATAAGCTTTCTTCACTTAAAACATTTCACATTAAAAACTGTTTGGCTCTAAGCCCTCTGCCCATAACTCCTTGTTGTATACCTAACTGCGACTGCCATCAAGCTGTAGCTGACACGATTTTGAAGTGAACAAATTTAAAAGTTCAGGTAAGAGGTATTACCTACTACAGCTATTTTTAAACAGGAAATAAGATGTCTTTCAGAGGTCGCACAAGAATTAAATCATTTGCCTTAAAGCGCAAGCCAAACTTTGAAGTATAACCAAGGTGCCCGCAGAACAGGGGTCTGGTACACACAGCTATTTTGCTTGTTACTTGAGCAAGGCAGGCAAAGCACTCATTTCTTCAGAGTAAGAACACCACACACATTACAGTTCCTTAATTCCTCACCGTTTCCCCTTATTTCAAGACTCACAGTTAGTCAGCCCATTCACACAGGTTCAACAAGTTATTATTGGCATGTCTCCCTTGAGGCAGTGACAAATATCATGTCAGAAGCAGTCATTTTCTCTAACCACAATTGAAGTGGTTCTCACATTACATTTCACTAAGTAGATCAGCACTCCTGCAATTTACCTATCCACTACCAAGCGTGCTGAGATGATCATTTCCAGCACTAAACACAAGATGCCTGAGCACACTACTAGATTAAAACTTAGTAAACACTATTTATCAGCATTCAGGTGCTCTGTGCAGATGGTCAGGTTTCACCCCAATTAAACAGCCTTGTTTCACTTCACTGGAGAACAGTAGGCTCTGGAACAGGCTGACTACATAACCAGAGCAACTTAGCATTGAGTGCAGTCTAGTCCTAAATTAAATATTACATCCAGTAAAAAAGCTACGAAACCAAGTCTTCTAAGGCTCTACAACAGTCGTCTTCAAAGTGTCGGCGGGGATGTACCCCAGGGGGTGCACAAGACAATCCACTGGGTCCGGGAAGAAAAGACTAGAACTTCAGTAATGTGTATATAACTTGTAAAGAAGTAGATATAGACTGCAACTATGTGTTCAAAAATTCTTTTTTTTTTTTGCTCACAGGAGTGCACAAAAGTTTGGAGACCACTGCTCTATAAGTCACTAAAAGATCAAGCTCTCCAGTGTCCACTACACATCTGATGACATCAAGTAATCCCCACTTACTTCAGTCTCTGCAACAAGGAACATCTTCCTAACGGAAGTAGCCTTGGCTAAGTAGTCTCCTTAGACTCCTGGCATCTGCTTCTCCACATGACACAGAGCATACGCACACTAACCCTCGTCGTTCCTTCTCATCATGACTTGGGTCTTTAGGTTAACTTCTTAAACAGCAAGATGACTTATGTTAACTTCCCTTCACAAGAAAGCTTTCAGTTTTGCTGAGGAACTGTCTACTTAACTCCGTACTGTATTCCATGCCTAGTTGCACAGTTGAATACTTTGCTTTTGTGAACTGTATTAACCAAATGAAGCGCAACACTGAATTGAGCGTCAATGATGTATTGAACCCACACTCAAAGCAAGACTTACCACTCTAAGTGATGCTCTTCAGTAGAGGCACTAGCAGTCAGCACAATATAATGTCTAGAAGAAAAGAAAAATTAATATCCTAGCTCAGGACTTGATATTCCTTCAAATGAAACCAAAACTGCCTTAAACGTATAGAAAATTACTTCCAGACAAGACACATTATATCCTGCAGGCAGCACAGCATTAACTGAAGAAAAACTGATTACATCCTTCAGAATTGCGTTCTGCTGCATTCTAAGTATCAGAGCTGATTTTTTTTAATAAAAACAGTGTCAGTGGCAAAACACAAACAGTTTTTCCATCTTCCCTATGCTTATCCTTACCAAAATTCCTATGACTACCTCCAGCTTCTGAAAAACAAACATATCAATGCCATCTTGCATTTAGACTGCAAGCTAAATCTCACTATGCTAACCAGTACGGAAATCATTTCAAGTTCAGGGAACAGATTTCATACATACTTGTATTTCTGGAAGAAGTTCAGTGGTTCAAAGAGCTTTGACCAGTCTGATTTTCCTTGGAGAATCTCATTTGTAACTGCAAGACCTACAATTAAGGTTGAAAACCTTACTACCATTTTGTTTTTAAGACTAGCAGAGCGTGAGAGAAACTTTACAAAATAAAGGTTTTGAACAGTAATTGACAGATCAAAAAGCAGGAATTCCCTTGACACAATACATGTCTACTACAACAGTTCATTGTAAAACTCGTCCCTTGTTGGCTGCAACAGGTATACGTCCCAGAGAACTCTTCTGCTTAAAAGGGCACAACACCGCACGGAATATAACCAAGTCACGTCATGTGGTTTCATATTGCAAGAATTATACCTTTTAAGCAGTTAATAAGCATGGAGAGAACTTTACCGTGTTTCAACTCCTCTACCATTACCGCTCGCGTTGATGTAGATACGCTGTATGTAGAGTTCTGCTGCGGATAGGCTGGGGTGATGATAGGCATTACGTGGGATCGGTCTGATGGGTTCACCTATGATGTTCAAACAATTGTGCTCAGCACTAGCAGCTTAGCTTAGAAGAAAGTTTAAAGGCTTCCAAATTCCATGTCTACATACCCTAGGGTCCCATACTGGTAAGTTGAGATTGCTCTCTTCCTGTTGTTTCAGCAATACAGGTTTTGGCCACTCCCTATACAAGAAAAGCCAGGAACTGACTGCCCATTTAAAACTCTGCCATGTAATTCAGGGTAGGACTGAATGCTGTTGGTCTAAATCTTATATAAAGAACCACCTCAGAAAGTGTTACTGCTTTACGCAAATCAAGAGAGTCATAAATAGCTCTTACCATCCTGAAAAAACCAAGAAGAACTTGTTCACCAGAGTAGAAGCCAAAGCGTTTGGATAGAGTTGACACGTTCTCGCTACTAGCACAGCGCAGGAAACCCCACCAAGAAACCCCAGCACGCTGGAGTAAATGCCACGTCCTACAATGCATACATTGTCGTTAGCCTGTAGTCTTTCCATACCCAAGTATAGTCCTTCAAATTTACAGCACCACCTTCACATTCTATAGAATACCTAGCACACTTCAGCCTCCAAGTCAGTTATTTCTGCAGTGCAATGAGGCCAAAACTGTCGGTCCTTACAGCGATGAGAAAAAGAATCGTTACCACACCACTTCCCAAAATACTGCTACTCTGAAATTTGCCTGCACTGCTACAGCTACTGCTTCGCTCCAACTTCCCTTAAGAAGAAGGTTCTGCCATTCTTCTAGCACTTGCTCTAGTCACATGCGCAAACAGTATTTTCTTATTCCTTACCTATCAAGTTTTTCTACTTCACTGGGCATTTTTATCCTTTCTAGTCAGGTTCCTGGTAAGCAATGTAGCACCTTGTCTTGTAGGCACTCCCCTCATCTCCCCACTCTATCCCCATTAAAAAAAACACAGAATCTCTACCCCACGGACAGTCCTTGAATCTAAACTAAAAAACAGGTCTTGAACTAAAACCTGTTATTTAAACAGCCATCCAAAGATGAAGGACTTCTAATGCTATTGTTTTTTCAGCATGAGGTGCCTCTGAAAAGTTTAAAGATCACAAACAATCACATTACTCACGCTTTGCCCACAGTTTAATTGCACGGAGCGTGAGCCGGAAGTTCTCTTTATTTGGCACTAGGTGCAGTATTTCATCAGTAACTCTGCAGCCTGTAAGAAAAAACAGCTGAAGTACAGAACTTCCTAGTAACAGGTACAAGTCAGTTCTGTGCTATACTGGATCAACAGCTTACAGTTTCTCCTGCAAGTCTATGGAAACAAGTTTGCATTACTTGCTTTGTATTACCTTAAAAATTAGAGCTTACACATAACATTCAGCATCACCTCAGGTAACTGGTGCCCTCAACAGCTTTTTCATACTTTAGACTCCAGCCAACAATTTTCAATAAGGCCCTTCTACAGGATTCCGAAAGCTAGGTTTCTTTCGACAGCCAGGAACAGTTAAACCAGTCAGTGTTAAACAGTGAGCAACTTTGGCTTCAGGTATTTTAAATAGCCTTTTTTGTGGTTTTTGGTTTTTTTTTTTTTAATGCACTACCACACATTCTTCTCTATCAAGTGCTCTACCTATTCAGCTGAAGCAGTTTCTGTGGCAAACTGGAACAACACCCCCCCCCCCCCAATCAAAGAAACATGAAACACAGTTCTACCTAAACACACAACTTGAAACAGCTAAATTTAAGCCCACTCGCCACCTCCTCAGATCTCAAGGATACAGGGGATCAGTTTCTGCATCCTGTACAGAAACTTGGGGTGTGTAACCTGCACTCCATACCAATTTTAGTAACATTTTCTTGTTAAAGATGTGCAAATATGCTTACCATTTAAGCTCCGTATACATCTTATATCCAGGCTTCTGAGACACGAGTTGTCTCTGAGATCAAGATTATCAGCAACAGTTGGCACAGACAGTCTTGCAAACACGAGATCAATCTCAAGAGGAAAAAAAGTGCCAACCGTTAGAATGCCGCGCAGTTTGCAAACAGCACACTGGTGGGGGACAGTTAGTCAAGTCTAAAAAGAGTGGTTAACATTTGTATTTAGAATTAGGTGACTATAGATACATCTCCCAAGACATTTATTTGCCAGAAGACTCAATGCAATTTCTCGAAGTTCTGAATTTTATTTACAAAACCTTCACTGCATCACCCCTTTCTTTTTAAGCTAGGGAAAGGAAGAGGGCATTTTAAGTTGAAAAAGATTACTCTAGACTTAGAATTTCAATGAAAAGGGAACTTAAAATTATTCACAGAATTAAGACTTAAGTTCAGTCACCTCAACTATACTTCAGCAAAGGAGAGAGCATTTTCTTTACGCAGTAAGCCCTTTTGACCCTGAAGTATCTGCTTTTTAGTACAGTCTGAGGCAAGAAGATTATCCTGTGAAAGTCTGTACCACATAAAGGCCACAAAAAGGTCACTGAATAAATCTCTTTGTGATAGTGATACCAAGCAGTAACTTGCTTAGGGACTACAGCATGCAGGTCTTGATTCATTGTATAAGATGTATTCAAGATAGCAGGATTCCTGCAGCTGACAAACCTAGGCGGGAATCAAATGAGTACTTTTACTTTCCATTTCCCAGATTGTTTGTCCCATGACCACTTCATTTTGGATTTGCAGCAAAACATTTAGTCTGCTCACATGATTCGTGCAGTGAACTACACTGTACACATCCCTCTGTACATACCTAGCTTGGCAGAGCTAAGAAGACTTAGCAAGGACACCGCCTCTGCTCCCACTCTACACGATCCTAGGGATAAATGCTGTTCAAACAGGCTACCCTGGTCTACAGCACAGGTCTAGAAAAAGATGTCCCTGATGCTCCCATGCCTGCTAGGCTCCCTAGGGCCTTATTTTCCTATAAGCTCCCGTTCTACTGCAATATCTTCTCCTGGGATAGGTTGTGGTCCAAAATTGCACAGTCACAGCTCCCTGGAAAAGTTATCCTATTCCAAAGCAACAAAAAATTTACTCACGTAAAGAAAAAAAAAAAAAAAAAAAAAAAGAAATGCTTACCTTGATGCCATCAAACTCAAACTTGACAACTGGTACATATGCATCTTCAACTGCCTGGAAAGGAGAGGATAATTGTGCAAGAAAACATGGTTTGCTACTTTGATCGTAGTTTAGGAGAAACATTAAATGCAGAAGTTACACTGCTAACTACTCAGTATAAAGACTTGAGTTGCTTCCAAAACAAAAGAATTGTTCATAAGCTGCACGCAGTATAGCACTAAGACAGTATAATACTAGCTTTAACAAGTTATTTAGCCAAGAGATTCAGAGGCTGATCACGGACTGTAATGAACAAACAGTGCACAATGAGCCATCAGTATCAGAGGTTGTAAGGTGGTGAGGAAGAAAAGCAAGAGATTTCTGTAGCTATCTTACTACTGGTTAACATCCAGAGAAATCGAGAAAATTCTGTCCACGTTTGACAGCGCGCACTAGCCTCCTGTATTTTTATTTTCTACCATGCCTGAGATACTATCAGCTACCTTATGCGACAGTTTTCAATTTTGTAGACCACTCGTTAGAACTGTGCCACAGCCCACTGAGTCTGTCTTCGGTCATCTAAACAAAGCCTCATTAGCTATGCAGATGAAGTCTTTCAAAATGTCTGCACAAGGAAGACCAGGCTGAGAGAAACACTTCTCAGGAGTTTGGTTCTATACGCAAGGTACACAACGTATGCACCGCAGGGTCATTTTACAAGGCAGTTTTGTATGTTCACAGCACAGCTCCTATTGACTTCATGTAAAGCTGACTCTGCATCTCTTCTACAAAGTCTCAGGCTGAGTAGCCACAGAAGAACAGGACCAGAGAAGAAGGAATTAGAGGTCCTAAAGTACACCCAGAGGAACACCACGGCAAAGGTACTGACAGAAGCCTTTCCACATCACATTCAACTTCCTTAGCTCTCAGGCTGCCCCTTCCTCTACCTGCATGCAGTTACCTTCTTGCCAAGCCCCTTACTACAGCTCAGATGAAAGCAAGGCTCCTCGGGACAACCTTGCTTTTTGATACTATAGCCCACTCATTCCCAAACCATGGGTAGGGGAGAAGTGAACCACAGAGATTCTTATGGGGTGTACAGTCATTGGGGAAGGGAACTAAAAGCTTCACTTCAACACTTTCATGCTGCGTAGACAGGATTTTACAAGGGGCTCAGAAACAAGTCCCTTTTTAAGTTTGGTTTGTAAGACAATCACTACCAACAGGAGTCTTTAACATGACTATTCTTATTGGAGGAGTTGCACAATCTATCAAGGAGAGAGCTTGCTTACTCTTAGCTTTTTTATTTCCTCCTGACGTTTTAGTTTTTCAAAGAACGACTGAAAGAAATCCGATCTTTCGACGTGTCTAGGAGCAACACAAGCCACATCTATGTCAGCACCTGCAAAGAGATGCCATTTCTTCTGTTACTGTTGGAAGACACTTTCAAACATTACAACTATGACCACACAACAAAAGTTTACCTTTAGTGTGTACTCCAAGCCTGTAAGAACCAAACGTAAATATTTTGCCACCAACATTTGCTACTGCTGAAGGGGGAAAATTCTGCGGGTAGAAGACAAAGAGTTTTCTGGACAATAGAACATACACGTTGACCTACGTGCAAGTTTAACTAGCATATAAGTTACTTACAAAGACTACAACAGCCTCCATAAACAATGTCTTCTCCCTCCCATACTGAGTTCTTAGCCTAATAATAGACTGATACTGTTTTTCTGAAGGGAGGGATTGCAACTCACAAACAACAACGACGACAACAAAGATGAGTAATGTAGCAGTTGTTTCATCAATTTAAACAAATTAAGACCTTCTACCAGTCTTCCCTGCAGCAGACCCACATAAACGAACACCATCTAAGAGCCATACCAAAGGCAACTCTAGAGTAATAACTTCAAACTAGATTGAGGGCTGCAGGCTGTCTGGGGCAAGTTTACTGCCCAGTTACCATCTGTCTCCCCCCCACAATATGTTGTTTCAGCTTTGTTAACTGCTACAAGTCAACTGATAGAGCCACTTCACAAATTTATTCAGTGCCCCAAGGGCTTGAAGGTCTTCATCTGAAGTATCTTTTATACATTATTTCAATGGCACTTACTACAGAACTCCTTGATACTTAAGAAGGAAGTGAAATGTTGAACTTTAGCAGAAATCCTAGCAGTAAAGCCTTTAGAAGAAACAAAAAGGCTTCAGCTGTTTTGATAAGAACCTATCAAAAAACCTTACCTTGCTCTCACCAAGTTCTGAAATCCATTCTTTGACCAAGTTATTCAGTCTACCAAGAACCACCAGCCTGTAAAGAAAACTCACGTTAAGTTTGCCCTAAAAAAACCCCAGGACATTAACAAGTTTTAGTCTTGTTATACCTGTGATTCAGTTCTTCCTCGTCTTCAAATACCCCACATGCTTTCATCGCTTCAAGCAGCTTCTGAGTATGAATGGAATCTATATCCTTAGGAGGAGCCAAGCTAATTGCAGAAGTAATTCCATAGTGCCTTGGAGGCTGGTTCTGCAGCCTAGGAGTACTGGGGGAGAAGATAAAACACTGAAGACTCCACAAAAGAAAAAAACAAAAAACAACAAAACAACAACCACCACCTTACTGCAAAACACCCTTCCACTTACAGGTTTCCAAATCAGCTTCTGCTCTTTTGCCCAGCATTAGCATAAATGAGGGAAAACAGACCCTGCTTATGGTTTTGAGATAACTTGACCTAACTTAGAAGCCACAACTACTTTTTTAAAAAACACTTGTGGATATAAGAAAAGATCCAAGTTGCTACCATCTTAAGACAGCTTCTTTGCATTGCGCTAGACAGTTAGAACTGATCACCAGGAAATGAAAAGCTTTGAAATCCAGTAAGGGTGACACTACATACAGCACAAGTTTTGGACACATTTCAGTTTCACAGCACTTTTGATTTAAGGTTATTCCCATCAGCTTCCTGATCCCATTAAACAAGACAATTTAACACGGGCTTCTTTTAGTTCAATGTAGTTGCTGTGCTTCTACTGATTCTAAAAGGACATTATACTTGACTGCAGAGGAAGGACAAAGCGGACTGTTAAACAGAGTTGTTGCAGTAAATTCAGCATTACCTTGGTTTTGTCTATGGAAGAGGATGAATGAAAACATCAACACATCTGCAGCTACTGTTGCTAGCAGAGCCTTGTGCTCTTAACACAGTGGTCCATTTTTATAGCGCAGAGGCTTAGCTCTACATACATCTGTTTTAATCTAAATCCAAGAGATGTACGTCAGCACGCAGAGCAGCACAAGTTAAGCTCTGTTTGTAGAAGGTGCTCAAATCTGCTTTAGCTAGCTCACTGCCCAGTTAGGCTGAGCAGGACACCAGGCACCTGGGTTTGGAAGCCCACAAGCTTACTGCCCCTGGAACTCCAAGCACAGCAAGGCACCATTTTCACCCCCAACCCTCCGCTTGCCCTGCCTCTTTAGACTTCCTTGCAATCAGAAGCAGCACAGGACTGACTGACATGGCAGGACAACATTAAATTTAAAGCAGCATGAGCATTTTTATTTTTGACACCATAGGACCCTTGCTTTAGAAAGGGAAAAATGGAGAAAAAAACCACCCTACTTTGCATTACCAGCTGAAACCAGGAGAGAGAAAGGAGGTAAGAACTGTACTTAAAGGATCAAGGGTCTCTACAGAAACACTAGTAGCAAAAGGGGGAGACACAGTGAAAAGGTCTCTACAACTCATCATGCTTGTCAAAGAGTCCATATCCAGACCCTAAGGCTACAGGGATTAATGATGGCATTATTCAAACCGGACATTTTCCTACTTCACAAATGGACAACTGCAAATATTAGCTGGGTTAGTCAAGAGACGCTTAGAACTATTTAAGGTATCGGACCCACTTTGGCTGGAATGGGATGAGGAAATGCTCAAAGGACAGCTTCAACACTTGATTTTAAAAAGATAGCTTATTACAACTCCTTATTTCTAATTGTTGCCTTTACTCTGCCACTGAGGGAAGATGGATTTCTCTCGCGCAGAGTAGCTTTGTCCAACTACAGACATGGCTTTTAGTCACCTAGTGGGCTCCCCCACCCCCCTTCTCTATGAGCTCATTTTTCAAACTTTTTTCTATGCGTTTTCCAAAAAGCTGGAGGGGGCAGGGGGTGGTATTAGGATGGTAGTCCTATTAACTAGTCTCCTCAGTCAGAACGGCTGTTGACTTACAAGTGTAACGAGGCCTTGACCTAATTTGCCTTGCCTTGTTTATAGGCATTGCCTACTTCCACTTCATAAGTAAAAACATTCCTAATGAGTATCTTCCTTCTTACGATACCATTTTCATAACACATACAGAAGGAAAGCCTATGTTTAATTGCTGTGCATTACATCTAAATTAAAACACCTACAGCAGCAACTTCCTACATGCTTTACGTATTACTTGCAGTGTACAACTTGCACTTCAGAAAGTTTGCACAACACAAGAATGGGTTTTAGACTTTGCTAGCATCCAAGATCTTTCCATGTACAAAAGGCCACCATCTAGCTGCCTTTCATTGCTCCATTCTTCCTACAGAGGCTATAATTAGAGACTGACATAAAGGACAATATCAATGAGATATATCTGATATTATGAAGAGCAAATTCTTTTAGTCAGTAGGAGATATTTTTCAGTTGCTTGCATGTATTACTGAAAATTTAATCTCACACCTTAAAAGTTGAGGAAAATGGCACTTGGAAAGTTTTACTGAGAGAGTGACTTATGCCTAATAGAATTCGTTCCCCTTTTAGAATTCAAAAAAAAAAAAAAAAAAAATCTTCCTTCTCTTTCTCTCAACTGTACCAGACTGCCAGGCATATACAAAGAAGAGATCTTATGAGACAAAGGAGCATACGTGGCATACTACCTATTCATCCACCAGCCTTCTCTTTAAATGAGAAGTCTGTGGCAGTTTAATATTTTGCCAACTCTTGCTAGGATTTGTCCACCATAGGGAACACCACCAACGTACTTCTCTTGCGAGAGATCCCAATTTTATACAAGAAGTTCAACTGATTTGTTCCAAGTTTTGTCACTCCTTTATAGCTTCACAAAGCTGCAAGACATTTCTCCTGCATCCTCCGGAAGACAACAGATAAGTTTACACTATTACAGTTCAGGGAGTTGCCTTCAGCCATCAGGGCGCTGTATGAGCCTTCACTGTGAATGCGTCTCTCCCACTCATGAGGTCGGCTTGCCTCCAGCCGGGTAGAAATGTATCACTCCAGCCTTTTCCACCCTCACCACTTGGGAGGAGGAATGACTGGAAATCAGCTCCTGAACCCCCAAAATTGATAGCACAAACCAAACCAAAACAAAAAAAAACAAAGAACAAACCAACCAAATCCAACCAACCAAGAAAACCCCCAAGCCCCATGACCTTCACGGAAGTAAAACCACCTACACCTTCCATTCCTACTGCACACACTCATGCGGAAAAAAGCCTGCAGACACCTGCTGGCAAGCTAAAGCACCTTGTTCCTGATGACAGCATTCAGAGAAAGCCACTTTTTTTTCTGCCTTGAAGCTGGGTCAGTAGCCCCAGAGCAGCACCCAGCCGCAGCCCGTTACAAGCTTACGGTGACAACACAATGCCGAGACAGGCACAGAGAACCTTACGCACAACTACGTTAAAACCAGGGGCTCTGACAAATTTTTCCAACCGAAATGATTCTATGACTCTATAAAGGAGGTGCTTGTCTCGTTGGGTTGGTATTTGAATGAGCCGTTGGTACTGCTGTTGGTACCCAAGCTGATGACAGGTTTGCAGGAGATGGGGGATATCCTGGAGGGGGGACAGTGTACCCAGCAGACGGAGGCTGACCAGGTGGAAACTGAGGAGGAAACGGTCTTGGTGGTCCCCCCGGTGGAAGAGGAAGCGCATGGGGTGCTGGAGGATACACGGAAGGTGGAGGCACAGGCACAAAGACTGGTGTTGATGCTGGTAGTGTTGGGGCCCGAGTCCTTTGGGTACGTTCACTGTTCGGGCGGCCTCGATTTGAGCTTCAAAGGAAACCCCCCCCACATGCGTCACTGTTTGTTACTCTCTCTCCCCTCATTTTAAAGAGGAAAGCCAATGAAGCGGGAGCATGATGGCAAGCACTTCTTGTTCTCAACCGAAGCCTTTTTCTCCCTGCTCTCTGTTCATTTGAGATTACATTCATTTCTTGACCCTCCTACCTGCCTTCCACATCCTCACCCCCAACACTTCCCTCAGTCTGCTCTCCTCGTACTCAGCTTTGCGACTGTGGATGGAGGCTGCCCAGGCTTAAAAGAGACTCCCATCTCGCACGTGCCAACACTTCACACTTCTGATCTGCAAAGTACTGCACAGATAGTAACTCATCTTCTCCCAGACTTCTATCATCTTCTTCCACGTATGCTTCCTGCGTTGTTGCCTCACCATGATGTCTTTGGCCTGCTCTTGTCCCCAAATTGTTATTCTCCTGCTTACTCAATTGCAGATTTCAGACAATCTGTGGGATGGATCCTGGGGTTTGTTTTGATTTATCTTTAAGATTTTATAAACACAGGGCACCCTTACAACCTATCTATAACACATAAATACCAAAAGGAAGGACTGACCTGACCCTGCAATCATAGATAAAACAGACTCCTCTCTCACCAACTGAGAGAAAGCAGCTTGGCTATCTGGGCTGACTAAATTGAAGACATTCAAAATGGTCATAACACAACAGTGTTGACTTCTCCAAGAATTTGCTCCATCAGCATCAACTAAGTTGTTAGAAAAAAAAGAATATTGATTTCTCCTATTGGGAAATCAATTTCTACAGGCCTGTTCAGCCAGTAACCAAAAGGGTGGCTTTCCACCTGATCCTTTAATTGTATTTACTTTTGATAGGTAATTCTGGTTTCCTCAAAAAGAGTTCCTTTGTCAGAGTCTTCTTCTCAATCAGGTACTGGAGGTTTATTTTAAATAATTTCACTGCAAGCACAGATCCCCTTTGTTAAAGCCAATTCAAATTAGGCCACTGAAAAATTAACGACCACTTGTATCCTCCACAACTATCTGTGCATGCTTACTTCATTATGAATGAGCCGTTGCAGAAGTTAAGTGCTACGGCCTCCTTTAACAGCTTACAAGTAGTAATACATTGAATTTCTGCAGAATACTTACAGTTCCCAGCCTGGTCTGCCACCTGCTGAGCCAACTGTACTGCCTCTCCCTGGATGACCTTTTGGAGTGGAGAGAGGAAAAAGCAAAAAATCCCATTCAGTTTATCTGAAGATAATTTTTTGAAAGGAATTCTAAAGTTACACTTCCTTACCAGTGGTGGGTATTGATTGTCCTTGGCGGCCCAGACGACTTGCTAATGCTGCTTGTCTTCGCACAGGAACCCGACAGCCCTTGTGAATAAACGCAGACAGTTGGAAAAGAAGCTCTGCTACAATATAAGAATCACTGCATATGTTGAAAAAAAGCTTACCTTCTCTTCCAACAAACTGCTGATTGACAGAGAGGAAGATGTAGATGGTTCAGAGGCACTCACCAGAGCAGTGGCAGGTGTAACAGTCATGAGTGGTGGCGGAGGCGGTGGCGGCTGCTGCTGTTGCTGCCAAATCTGCTGAAGGAGCCTTTTTGTGTAGCCAGTTCCATTTTTGAAGTTGTTCACAGCCTAGAGGCAGAAAAGCATTTACAAGAAGGTAAGAAGAAACTTCAGCAGATATACAAAAGCCTTCACAGAGGAAAATTACTCGTGTATTCCTCTAAATGTCATCAATCCTAAAAGAAACCAACATACAGATGTATGAACACGTCACATTCAACACTGATACTAATGACTGGTAGCTCAGAGGACCTGTATTTCAAGTCCTTCAGCGTTAACGCCAAATGTGAAAGCGAGGCAATCGTGTTAAGTAAGAGCGGGACCTGAATTTGCCAGATTGTCTCTAAAGAGTCGTAAGCTTCTGAGACAGCAACAAATAGTGTATTGGAAAAGTCAATTTAGCCTTATTCAATTACGCCTTGCTTAAGGAGATGTAAATTAATATTTTCTTCCCTTTCCCCTTTTTACAAATAGCCTTTTCTTACAAGCACTTTATGTAAAAATCGTCATGTTACCTGGCGTAGGCACTCGTTGGGAATTAAAGCATCAGGCGAAATATCTGTCTCCTGACACGTTGGGCATATGTGTTCCTCGGATTCCACTAATGCTGTTCTAATACCTGTGTAGAATTAGAATAAGCAAAATAGTATTTAGCCAAACTAAGGAAGTTTTGGGGGTTCTCACCAATCATAAACAGATGTATATGATTAATGGCTGAATATGGTCTTGAACTGAGAGCATGAAGCTATAAATGTTCAATAGTGTAAAAAATTTCTAGTATGCAGCAAATAACCATACCGTTTTGTATTTCACCATTGGAACATCTGAAGATGGAGCCTAGGCTGTGTCTTGATGTTGCAACTAGTCTTTTCCCCACTATCTAGTACAGCGAGAAGTCCCCAACCTCAAGGTTAACGAACGAAACGTGTTTCAAAAAAACCATTAAGAGGTTCAAAAAGCCATTAGGAGGTTTGAGTTCTGAAGGTTTTAACCAACTCTCCCGTGGAGAAGAATGGGGATTAAATGCCTAACTATCCGTTTGTTGCAGACCACTGTAAGTCACCAGAGTTGGCTATATAATTTTGTATGAGACAAAGGGCTGTGGACAAACTAAACGCATTCAGTATCTAATACTGTAATCACCTGCACAATTAGCCACTCTCCTCATACTCGTCCTTCTGCTTGTAAAGAAGACTTAATTAGGTACATAAAAAGGGGAAAAAGCTTCCTGGCTTTTTTCTCCCTTCACACCAGAAGAGCCCTTTTCTGTTCAGGGTATACTTAAGTATAAAATAGAACTGGTAACAAAGCAATTTCGTTCTCTCCTCTTTCTGCTTTCAGAAAATCAGATGGGAGGTTTAGAATTAACAAACATGGGAGTAACACTTACATTTCTCACAATAACTGTTGCCACAGCAGGGAGTAACAGCTGCATCAGTCATTATATTCTTACAGATGAGACACGAGAACTCGCCTGGAACAGGACCATCTGAGGTGGAGGAAGAGGAGGAGGAGGAAGAGGACGGCTCCTCTGGTAAAAAGGGAGGCTTCTCCATCCTTCCTCTAGCATAAGCTTCCCTGGAGGAGGGGTGGGGAAGGAAAAAGAAACGAGTTAAAGATGGGTAGAGGAAAACTTTTCCAAGCTTTGGATTTTATCAAAGCAAGAGAAGAGATGGAATTCTTCTCACTCCACATTAGCCTCCTAAAGCATAGGCGCTTAGTTGAAACTACTTTTCGATAGCCACAACGCTAGAAGAGGGAGGGAGGAACAACCTTCCTTCTGCAGAACTCTCCCATTCATTGCATCAACTAAGAAATAAGCTCAGACTAGAAAAAGAATCTTTTCACAGCTAGAAAGCAGGTGAAATGAATCCCACCTCTCCTTTGCCAGAGGATAAAAGTAAATTGCAGGCTCAGGATAACGTTAGTCTCCGAGCAATTACATTTTATAAAAGCAAGAAGTCTATGTTACAGCTTCTACAGAAGGACACCCATGACGGAAAACCAGAAGTGCTACCAAGGGCATTTTAAAACAGCCACTCCTGTCAGCACATGGCAGTATTTTCTCAGTGTATAGCAACAGGAAAACTTCAGTCTGTTTCACACATGGGGTTTCCTCAAAGTCAGAGGGGGAGGAAATCTCAGTCCAACAGCCATCTGTTAAACTTGGCAAGAAGCTTTTGAAACATAAAACAGAAGCAAAATGAGCTTGCAAAGAGAACAAATCCACCGTAAACGCTACTGAAATGTTTTGCAGAAACACAGATTCTTGGCATACCACAACCTGAACCAAATTCCAGGGACACAAACAGTAGGACCACCCTCTTTTAATATTACAAAGTATCACAGATTTTAAGGTTAAGATACAATGACAGTGCTTCCTCCCCTGTAATGACAGATGCTGGCTAACTTGTGGGAGATTTCATGGAAAATGGGGGACATTTCTTTGAGCCTGATTATTTAGAGTTAGCATAAGTAGGACGCAGGTAGCATGAGTGGGCTGGAGTACGTGACAGCTACAGTATGAACGGAGTTTGAACCACCAGAAAAACAACGCACATGAGGAACTTGGACAGTGGAGCAATTAATAAACAAGATAACAGAACTGCAGAGGCAAGAAGGAGTTGCAAGAGCTTTAATGCAATTAAGTAAGCTGTCATTTCGGCTTAGAGCATTTAGCTGCAGGATGGGGACTTAGGAGTTGGTTTGTATCTTTGTTAAAAATCGGGGTTTCTTTTATTCTTGTGTATTTTATTAGGTATAATGTTGTTTTTATTGTGTTTAATTAATTGTGTTCATAGATCTTGTAGGTCACCTTGGCCAACATAACAGGTCAAGATTCTCGGTGCATTGCAACCGCATCACAAAACCCATGAACCAGTAGACAGGACGGCTATGACTCGTGCAGCGCGCCTGGCCAGCGAGCCCATGCGTCATAGGCTCCCCATGTTGCAACCGAGGCGGATTTTGGCACCCGCTGGCCACGTGTGCTGAAATCCGTTCCTCTGCAGATGTATAAACACCGGGATTTTCCGAAGAGCATCGGGCTGGTGTATGGCAAGGCCATTGTTGCCTCCATGGGGACGCCCATGTAAATCTGGCACCTACCGATTGCTGGGATGAGTTTGCGGTGCAAGACGGCATGCAATGTTGCAGAATCGAGCTGCTATTGATTTTCTATTGCTAGCACATGGTCGTGGTTGTGAAGATTTAGATGGAATGTGTTGTATGAATTTATCTGATCACTCTGAATCGATCCATAAAGCTATACAAATAATGAAGGACCAAGTTCAAAAACTGCAGGTTAGTGATGGTTTGGGATGGTTAGACAGGCTGTTTACCCACTGGGGAATTATGGGATGGATAAGAGATCTGTTAAAAATGTTGGGAATTGTTTTGTTAGTAGTGGTAGTCTTGTTATTAATTATCCCTTGTATACTCAGTTGTTTAGGAAGGATGGTACAGAATGCAATGGCTAAAGTCTGGATTGTTCAAAAACAAAAAGAGGGATTTGTGGGATACTTGGAAAGTAATGGGCACATAGTGAACAATCCAGACTTGATAGAATTGATCAATTTGTGAGCCAAGGATGTTTTGTAGGCAGCAGGCTTCAAGGACGCTTTGCTTGTGGACACATATTTAGCTAACGGTAGTAAGAGCATTCCAGACACCTTTGGAAGGCCTTGAACAGAATAAACAAGACGACAAAAAAAGAAAGATACCAATTAGAAGAACACAGGTGCGCATTCCACGATAAAGGGAACTTGGCACAAAGAACTTCAATTCCGCAGCTTATCTTGACCAATTAGACTGAGACAAGTTTCGCATGTTTTAGTTAATATAACCAATTATGCCTTATGTTTATGCACGTGTACAGTGTTGATATAACCAATCATTAGGTGTAACTAGGCACGTGGACAGCTCACGCTAACCAATCTCTAATTTGCTTATGCATGAACAGTAACTAGAATGAACATATAAACCGAGCTATCTTGGCAATAAAGTGGCATCTGCTTGATCATATTGATTGTGTGCAGTGTCCGTGACGTCCGCGTCAACAGCCAACTCAGTTGCATTGCCACTCAGATATTTAGGCGTGGTTTCTCTCCTTCGCTTTTTGGTCAGTCCACTTAATTCCATACTTGTGCTTTCATAGTTGGTGTTGCAGAGTTTCCAGTGTTTGTCAGCATAGCACCCTTTGTATCAGGTACCTCTAGCACGAAACTCCTTGAAATTCCTGTGCTCTTTTTCATTCTGGCAACAGACTCAAAATTTGTGTCCTCTTCAGAAAAGAAATGCAGATGTACCTCAAGACCCACACTTAAAATGACTTTCCAGTGATTATTTTAAGCAGCAAAAGCCTTTAACCCTCTCCTTTTACCTAGCGTAAGGGATGCTCAACTGAAATACTTCTTTTCCTAAACAAATAGAGCCACGATGTTCCAAAGGCTTGAGCAGGGTTTTTCAACTCAAGCGACATCCTTTGGCTTAACTTCAGGTTCCTTAAGCTCACCATATCCCTTAGCTCACCATCCACTCAGAGAAGAGACACAAACCCGCTGCTCCTCCTCCACAGCGCAGTTCAGAGACACTAATTCGGTGCTCTGAATCACTCACTGCAGATACCTGCATTCACTGTCTATACACATGAAGGTTGAACTCGGACCTCACGCATATACCTTCAGTGACTAAGGTTAAGTGGCATCAATCCTCAACCAGGGACTTCGTGTAATTAAAACACGCAAATATTCAAGAGATGGGGCAAAGAGAAATGTCTTGCTTTTGTACAAAACTATAAAAACTGTGAACTGTCATTAAAAAGAGTGCAAAACAGAAACATTTCCACTAATACTGAAAGATATAAAAACATGCATGAGAGTTCACCGAGAAACACCTATGGATATATTGAATGTCTACGACCTAGAAAAAAGAAAATTGCACATTTGTAATTCCAGCTTCCCCTGGAATTTTGAAGGGCTTTGCAACAGTGCCATATAACCTCTGCATTTCACCCCAACAGAAACAAGTCTTAATATGAGTATTCATGTATTTGTTACGTAACTGCCAAGGTAAAACAGTTAAAAACTAAGTAACACCACAAGTCCCCCACAATCGTACCCCATTTGTTGGGTGGTTCTTTATGTAGTGGCCACGTTTTCCGCAACGAAAGCAAGCAGATGATGGCAGAGGTGGACCCAAGGGTTTCTTCAGGTAACTAAAAGGTTTGGGGGAAAAAAACAAAAAGGTAGGCATGTGTCTCTCTTGTTAAAACAAACATCTCTGCAATTTTTCCACAATCTGCAAAGATCAGACTGGACATAATCAACACTTACTTGACTGGATTGTATTCACAGCAGGACCCTATCTTCAAAGCTCTTATTTCACCTTCTTCGGAAGCACTGGCTTCAGCCACACTGGCAGTCTGTTTAACAGGCAATTATTTGACACGCGCGTTAGAAACACATTTAAGCCCACACAGCCAAAGACAACACCGCTCACCCGATCCTGCAAAGAGCAGCACAACGCTAGCTGAGGTTGCATGAAAACAGTGGCTTACATAAAATATAGCTGCCCTGAAGATGTCCTGGGGAGTCCTGACGCCATTACAGGGTGTCTATGTGCCTGTTAACCTACTTGGAAAGAGCATTCTAGGGCACTCAAAACCTTAGGCTCTCTTTGGGCCTTACATAAAGACTTGTGTAACCAGACCAATTTTCTTCCAAGCAGGCTCAGGCCATGTCCACCAAAAATTACCCTGTCCAGTATTTTTAAGCTGGTTTTTAAGCTCCAGGCTAGCTGAAGGAGAAGACATCCACTGTACATTTCATTGAGAAAGATGTACGCAAGGATCATTATTGACATTTTGCAGCATTAAAAGGACACACAACTTCAAGAGTCGGGGAAGTTGCTTTTGCTTGCTGAAATTCAGCTTCTGACACAGAAGCATCGTTCAACCTTCAGGCCCACAATCTCTCTTAAATCCTTCACAGAGCTGATGGGGATAGGCACAGCTTGCATCCCTGAATACCTGGGACTGGGAAAAGGCTTTGTCAGAGCATGTCTTCACAGCCTTAAAAAGGATGAGACATCCAGCAACCATCCTTACCATGTGTGTTCTAAGATAACAAGAAATACTTGGCAACACTCTTTATCATGGGGAGGAGGAATACAGCTGGAAAACTACTGTAAAGAAAACCATGCAACAGCAACACAGGATTCTGGCTGCAATGTGTGTTACTTCATGAAAAATGACATGAAATAAAAACTGATGGCTGGTGGGAGTTGTGCATTGTAACATGTAGCTGGGGTAGGTGCAGAATACTTTAACCAGGGAATCCAAAAGCTATTGGAAACGTTGGCATAAATAATTCAGATCGTAATTCAAGAGCAGAGCACAAAAGAACATCTCCTAAGGGAAGACGCATAACGGCCTCTTGCATACGCACGGTATCTCTTTCTGCGGAGGTGAAGCAGGCTGAAAACCACGGAAGACAGCCAGGAAGAGCAGAAAATTTGCTGCAGTAAATACACAAATTGCAAAGCATGTGCTAGCTTGACCTCACACATATTTTAAAACAAATACTTAAGTGTTTCCAGCGTGTACAGCGTCGGTTTCTCTTTATTGGCTCATACTCCACACTGGATTAGCACAGGAGAGAAAAAAACCTGCTTGAATATACAAGAATAAATTTTTCACACTGAAGATCACAGCTGTTGCCATCTGCCATACCTGCCTCAACTCTGGCCTCTAAACCCCAGTGCCCTTCTTACGCCAGGAACTCAGCCATCTTTCCCACATGCAGGAGCACGTCCCCACAATCCCCAGGAGACCTGCTTCTCTATCAAAAGGCATTTGGAGCTAAAAGATGAATTGGCTGGCACAGGTCTCACCCTGTCCAGCAGCCCAGCAACTTGGAGATTTGGGTTCACAAATACAAAACACTTTAAAGCCAAAACACTCTCTCTAGCTGCTACTTTGCTTAGTCTTGTTTGAAAGAAATACTTGGCAATTTGAACATCTTCTCCACATCAATTCAACCAGATTTGTTTACATTCAAACTTTAAATCGAAAATATGTAAAAATCCAAACTAAAAAAATTGCACCGTGCTCATAATTTTTACCTAACTTTTTAAGCATCTTTTGCTCAAAATATAAGTATTTTGATTACAATCCAGTATTATTTCTCGGGAGTTACAGAGCACTTTTTTCACTTGAGTGCAATGTAGTTAGCTTATCTCCTAAAAGTACTTCATTCCTGATGACTAACAAAACTCACAGTGCAAAATGAGATGCAGCATCTCCCTGTGCAATGCTAGGCGCCTTGGGCAGTGGTCCTCAGAAACAGGACAAACAGAGAGTGCCTAAGCTTATCAGGGATGAAGCAAAGAGGAAAAGGCATCTAATTAGACCTACTCGAAGATCCAAGCACGATCTTCAAACACAAACTTTCTTCTGCAACCAAATGTCTAAGACTGACTTTCCTTTCTGTTAAAATCAATCAATCAATCAATGAGAGACTGGACTTGGCTTCAATAAGGGCTAACAGCAGAGTTGCCAGAGACCTGATGAGGAACACAGGAGACTGGGGTGTGATTCATCTGACTAAACGTGGATGTCTCTAAGGTAGACGCCCATGGCCGAGCCAAACTTGGTCCCGTTTTTAGGCAACACAGAGTTAAGTCAGTATAACCAGTGAGTTCAAGGGACTGTTCATCTTATCCGAAATAAATACTTATATATTTGCTCAGAAAGACCACCCATTAGATTCACTGATTTTATTCACTATATCTCCTTCAAAATAAAACAGGACCTCACGCCAGTTGTGCAGGCAGAGACGATTACAACTGCATTACAGATACACAGTTGAGGTCAGACAAATCACAGTCCACCTCTGCTCCATCCAGGTTGGCTCAAGACCGGGAACTTACATCTCCCTCACCTCCAAAACAGCTCCCGTAACCCCCAGAAGAAGGGAAATGGCAGATTCGCCTGTGAAAGCTCTTCCTATGAGCAATGACACCAGTCACTGGACCAGAGACAGAGAGCCAGTCCCCACCCACAGCCCACAGCTCCTGAACGTCATCTAAGGAGAGCTGCAGATTCCAGCTTTACCTCTTCTCAAGCCCAAATGCCGAGGGATTTACGCCACACAGAGGAGCTCCGACGGGATCTACTGGCTGCGCTGGGTCCGTTGACCCAACTGGGAGGGACCATTCAAAAACTGCCACAGGGACCCCAACATTCCGAAGCATGCGGGGGGGGCTGGGCTATGCAAATGACGGAGCCCCCAACAGCTGCTTCCACCCACTGCCACCCACCAGACCTCACAGCACCGACTGCTACAACACACCAAACCTTCGCGGGCTGATGCCCCTCCACGCTCAACTCGAGGACGCAAGCTTTGAGGGTGGCATGGGCTCGAACCCGGACATGGCATCCTCGCTGCTGGAGGGCGAGACGGGCATGTTCACCTCCCTCTGAAAGAGGGAAAAATAACATCAGAAACTCTCAACCGGACACAACAAGAGCTTGAACTCATTGAAACCCAACACAGAACATGTCTCTATGAACTTCTCATCCTAGTTCTTAACAACCAAAACACTTTAGTAGTATGCTTAAGTAGTATGCTTTAGACAACCGTGATTAATTGCAAGAATTCACACGAGATCATCTGAACGCCACTGTGAAGGCTGTTTAATGTTTAAGCAAGCTGGGAAGAGATTTTGTCAGCCAGGAGTCCATCAGCACCAATTTTTGTAACACAAAACGGCTATTTTTAATCCTAAAACCATTTAATCTCAGCAGGGAAGGGAATTCACTGTATACTAGCACTCAGCTGTTCACACACACCTCCCCCCATTTTTTTTAAAAAACCCCAACAAGTTGCACTAAGCAGGATTTCAGGTGGAAGGCAAATGTAGGTAATCCTTCCAGAAATAGAGGCAGCTCAAAGCAATTGTCCTCCTGTCCCACAGGGAGCATCCCAAGACAAGACTGAGCTCCC
Organism: Harpia harpyja; assembly: GCF_026419915.1. Lineage (NCBI taxonomy): Eukaryota > Metazoa > Chordata > Aves > Accipitriformes > Accipitridae > Harpia > Harpia harpyja. The sequence continues at coordinate 20,732,870 of NC_068960.1, read as the reverse complement.
CAACAGGTCTTGCATGACTGCAATCCCTCCCCAGCAAGCCCAAAGAGAAATATGATGCTCTTGAAAAATCCCAGCCCTCAGCACTTGAATGGTTTCAGAGCAAAAATCTGGATGAGAACAGGAGCCCCATTTGAGGCTCAGCAAAGCACAGCCTGGGAAAACCAAAGCCAGCAGATGAACTCGGAGCTTTTACAGAAGGCCTCTGCACAGCAGAAGCATCCTCACTTCCAACACCCTGGATTTTTCCCCTCCATCTCCAGCACTGCCTCCCATCTCCCCGTGCTCTCCTCTCGCCCAGGCACCTCTCCCACCCATTCCATGACTTCCCAATGCCTCTGTCTTTCTCTGTGTTTGTGGGGCAGATGTTACCTCGGAAACATGGTCCCAGATGGGTCACCTGCATCTCCTTCTCTTCTTCCTCTGCTGTCACATGACTGCTCCAGCTGCCTGAGGCACTTCTGGATCTCCAAAGCCCTTTCAGCCTGCCTCCCTTCTGCTGTTAAATCCTGTTCCTGCAAGAGAAGGGACAACCACTTGCTCTCCCCTCTGTGGCATCTTACCTGCATCTTCCTGAGCTGGTGGGACAGCTGGTGGCAACTGTCGCCATCAGCCCCGGCTGCACTGCAAGTCTTCTCCTGGCACGGGCGCAGCTCTGGGTGTGCTTGGTGCGTACCACGCTTCCTGAAGGAGAACAGCAACAACCAAAGTGAATCCTGGGCACTGTCCTGCTGGGAGAGACCATTTGAAGGCAAGTTTGCTGCAGGTCCTGAGGCCGGCTGGTCCAGGCGTGCTCCCTGTCCCCCACCTCGGCCACAAGTCCCATGTCTGGCTCCTTCCAACAGGATTTTGGAAAGCCCGTTCCCAGCTGTGAGCGCCACCCCAAGGGCACGGGGCACAAACAGCCCCCTCCCCCGAGGGCCCCAGCCCCCAACTGGCCCCTGTCCCCAAACTACTAAAACTTCCAAACAGGCTCTCCCTGCAACTACCTGGCCTTTTAAGAAAACAAACTGTATGCTCCCAGAGTCAGTAGCCTGACTAAGACTCTCAGAGGGTGATTTGGGATTCAGTTCCAGAACAAAACAATATCCATTACAGAATCTCAGCCACCACCTCCAGCATCATCACCACTGACCCACAAAAGCTGCCTTGTAAAAAATCTCACAGCTGATTAAAATTACCCTCTCCTCCCCAAATCTTTGTCCCTCTCATACCCTCAGACTACTGCAGTAATAATCACATCATGATTCTGTAATTACCACCAATCTGAATCCCCTCCAACACATTATTCCCTGATGTGACTGACAGTACTGTTCAAAAGGGAGAACCATCACTAACCACGCACCCACCTGTTAGTCCTTCTGCCTCTGTGACTGAGCACACCTTCATGGCTATGTCTGCCTGAGAGGAGATGACCGGCCTGAAAAAAAGAAAAAAAAAAACCTTACATTTTCCTGGCTCTAGAGTAAGCAAGGAATTTATGATAGTGATACAAACAAGTTTAAGAGAAAGCAGGATAGCGGAAGAAGGAGAAAATATGATATGTCTCACCCACCTCTAATTTCAGAGGAAGTTCCAGGGGTGGGTTTTTGTCTTTGTCTGTGGGGTTTTCTTACCATGGCACAGCCCAAGTGAAAAAACACACCTGTGTTTTATGTAGAACTGTAAACTACAAGACTAAAACTAGCCAGTCTATGTAACTGCACTTCTTTCCAGGACACATCGGTCACTTTTTTTACATCTCAGTGGAGAGCTTTATGTTTAAAAATCCCTAAATTCCGATAGGAAAATAGTAAAACGTCACCTGTAACTCTTTGAAAGGAACAATACATTGAAGGAAAACTGTTCATATAAACTGTAAATGACACATTGCTGCTGCCAAAGGCTATAACGCTTTTGAGCGTCTTTGCTGTCTTCATCTTCTTTGTCTTCACTTTTTTCTGATGACATTATAACTACCGTCCCTCAACATAACATTGAACTGCTCAAGCACTCTTGCCAATTCTATGAAATCTAAACTGCCTTACTGTCCTTGTTCTGGCTGGGGTAGTTACATTTCTTCATGTTAGTTTGTACGGGGCTATGCTTTGGATTTGTGCTGAAAATAGTGTTGACAACAATTGTCAAGAAGATTCATTACAAAAAATCCCCAAATCCAGAACATCCATTTTACCGCAAGCTGTTTAAAATATGGTGTATAATACTTGAATATGCATTAATAATCATTTTTAATATTGAAATAAAATCATTCAAAATCCTCGTTTTGCTTTGAGAGAGTTCAGGGAACCTACTCAGGACCCCACTGGAGTGAACTGATCTTGTACACTGCACTTTGCAGGAAGAGGGCCTCAACTTTTTCTACCGCAATGCATTCTCAGCTCTTAATGACTTTTTCAGTGCAATATGAAGGGCAGAGAAGACACAGAAAAACACCCACACATTGAAGGATAACCTGAGAACATGCAGGCACATCTTGCCTCCTGATGCACAATGGGAGGAAAGAGTAAAGAATTTAGTTTGACAAGAGAATGGCAGCTCTTAACAAAACACAAGCCAGATCCATGTAGTACTAATAGAGAGAGAGGCAGCCAACATTTCACTTCAGGAAAAAAAAAAAAAAAAAAAATCTCTTCACAGGCAAAAAAACCAAACTGCAAGAGATACAAACTTAGGATTCATTCTGCCAAACTCGCTGGCCAAATGTCCAAAGTAAGAGGACGGCCGACCAATCAGCTCTCAGGGAGATTACAGATCTCATTCCCTGTCTTAACACCATCTGCTAGTTTCAGTCAGAATCATCAGAACCTGCAGGAGCACAAACACAGAGACCCTTCTTATGTAGAGCCTTAACCTGGAGATCATTAGGGTCAAGTTACTACCTTTTTTACAATGCAGGTCAGCATTTTATCTACCATATTACATTCTAGTTTGTGTAAGAAGCACGTGCCGTGGTACTTTTCCATTTCCCCCCACCCCAGAACAGGCATTTCACTTCAACACAAATGTGTAATAATTTCAACATGTAGGCAAACATCAAAGGCATTCATCTATTTTACGTGTAATGGCTTTACCTGGGAAGAATACAGCTTCACCTAAGGGCAGGTTAGAAGAGAAGATGCTGACTAGCTCTCACACTCCCAATTTCAAGGCATTCTGACCAAAAGGTTTGGACTCAAACCTTCCACTCAGCACAGAAATCTATACAAAGGGTTGCCCGTAAGCCTGCTCAAAGTGAGTATGTGAAAACACGGCAAAACCATTCTCAAGCATGCATTTAGCTTAAATGCTAATAACCTCTTGGACTAGCAAGGAAAGGTCTACCTTGCTGCATGTTGCACCTGGAGCATGGAGCTTTGGACCCTGAGAAGAGGCTTTCTGCCCTAAAACTGAGGGTTTAAACCCCCCAAGTGAAACTGTGGGGCCTAAAAAAAGGCTATGGGTAATGAAAGACCAAAAGGTTTGGACCAGAACAATGAGGATTTTGGCCCTCCAAATGAGGCTTTGGGCACTAAAACTGATGGGGGAGACGCTACACATGACCTTTTGGGCTCTGTAAAGGAGGGGAACCTATTGGTCCCGATAGGGCCCCAAGAAACGAGGTTTCAGTCCCAAAGATAGGGCTTGGGTCACTCCAGGGGAGGCCCTCAGCTGTAAAAGAGGCCTTTGGACCCTCAGAAGGAGACTTTGGACCCTCCAATGGAGGGTTTGGGCCCAAAGAATGGGGCTTTGGAAATGAAATTGAGGCTTTGAACCCTGCATTAGGTTTTGTGCCCTCAAGAGATGCTTCGGTACCAAAAACGAAGGCTTTGCACCCTAGAAATGGGTCTTTGGAGGCTCCAAATGAGGGGTTGTACATTAAACAAGTGACGCTTTATACCCTAAACAAGCAGCTTGGCCTCTAAAATGAGGCTTTGGGCCCTCCAATTGAGTATTTGGACCCTCAAAATGAGGCCTTGGGCTCTCCTGGTTGCAGACTGGATCCTAAAAATGAGCCTTTGTTCCCTGAAAAAGCGGCTTTGGACAGTCAAAATGAGGCTTGGGGACGTAAAAGTGTGTACTTGGGCTTTATAAATGAAGTTGTGAACTCTAAAAAGTGGCGTTCAGTCCTAAAAATGAAGGTTTGAAACCTCAAAATGAGGCATACTAGCCTAAAAGAGTGATTAAAACCCTCAAAATGAGTCCCTGGACCCTCAAAATGAGTCCCTGGGCCCAAAGAGCAAGGGTTTGGACCCTAAAAAGGAGGCTTTCAACACTAGAATCAAAGTTTTGGATGCTAAAAATGAGGCTTTGGGCCCTAAAAGAAGGATTTGGAGCATAAAAATTAGGGTTTGGACCCTCAAGATGTGGCTTGGACCCTAAAATGACTGGCTGGATCCTAAAAGTGATGCTGTGCTCTAAAAATGAGAGAGCTGCTCCTGTGCCTGCAGCACCCCTGGTCCTGGCCCTGGCCCTGCTCCCTCCCTTGCCCTAGCTGCCCCCAGCCCATCTCTCACCTGTTTCTCCTCAGGCTGCTCAGCCTCTGCCCCCTCTGGCAGAGGAATTGGGGCACAAATGACATCGCGAGCACCCGCACAAGCCAGGTTCCCGGGCCTGCCCTATCAGCAGTGACATAAACACCACAAAATCCTAAAAATGAAACTGTGGCTCCTAAAAAAAGGCTATGGGTAATGAAAGACAGGTTTGGACCCTCCAAATGAGGATTTCAGCCCTCAAAAGCAGGCCTTGTTCCTGCAAAGGATGGCAGAGATGCCACAAACATGCTTTGGACTCTGACAATGCGGGGAACCTATTGGCTCCTCTATGGCCCCCAGAAATCATAGAATCATAGAATCATTTCGGTTGGAAAAGACCTTCAAGATCATCACGTCCAACCATTAACCATGCCCCCTAAACCATGCCCTGGAGTACCCTGTCCACTTGCTTTTTGAATACCTCCAGGGATGGTGACTCAACCACTTCCCTGGGCAGCCTATTCCAATGTTTGACAACCCTCTCAGTAAAAAAATTTTTCCTAATATCTAACCTAAATCTCCCTTGCCTCAACTTGAGGCCATTTCCTCTCGTCCTATCTCCAGCCACCTGACAGAAGAGACCAACACCCACCTCACTACAACCCCCTTTCAGGTAGTTGTAGAGAGCGATAAGGTCTCCCCTCAGCCTCCTCTTTTCTAGACTGAACAACCCCAGATCCCTCAGCCGCTCCTCATAAGACTTGTGCTCCAGGCCCCTCACCAACTTGGTTGCTCTCCTCTGGACACGCTCAAGCAGCTCAATGTCTTTCCTGTAGTGAGGGGCCCAAAACTGAACACAGGACTCGAGGTGCGGCCTCACCAGTGCCGAGTACAGGGGAACAATCACCTCCCTGCTCCTGCTGGCCACACTGTTCCTGATACAGGCCAGGCTGCCGTTGGCCTTCTTGGCCACCTGGGCACACTGCTGGCTCATATTCAGCCAGCTATCAACCAGCACCCCCAGGTCTTTCTCTGCCGGGCAGCTTTCCAGCCACTCTTCCCCAAGCCTGTAGCGCTGCATGGGGTTGCCGTGACCGAAGTGCAGGACCCGGCACTTGGCCTTGTTAAACTTCATACGATTGGCCTCAGCCTTGGTGCCAAATATAGGGCTTTGGGCACTACAGTTGAGGCTTAGAGCTGTGAAAGGGGGGTTTGGACTCTCGGAAGGAGGGTCAGGGCCTTAAGAATGGGGCTTTGGGCCCTAAAAATAGTGCTTTAGAAATGAAAATGAGGCTTTGAACCCTGAAATTAGGTTTTGGGCCCTCAGTTGGATGCTTTGGTACCAAAAACTAAGGCTTTGCACCCTAAAAAGGGGTCTTCGGATGCTCAAAAGGAGGCTTCGGGCCCTCAAAATTGCAGACCGAGTACTAAAAATGAGCCTGTGGTCCATGAAAAGGAGGATTTGGTCCCCAAAAAGCAGGCTTGGGAAGCTCAAAAATGAGGGTTTGGGCCTGAAAAGAAGCCTTTGGGCCTGAAAATGTGCCTTTGGACCCTATAAAGAAGGCTTTGGACTCTCAAAATGAGGCTTTGCACCTTCATAATCAGACTTGAAGAAATTGTTACTCAAAGGATTTGGTCCACATCACGACCATCACTCTTCTTGGCAACAAAGGGGAAAGCTCTGGATGACAAAGGATATCAGGATGCGCCCCAGAAAAAAAAGACCAGCGCAAGAAGATCCCTGTCACCTACCTGCAAAGGAATAATTTTAGCTCTATGAAATGGGTACCCAAAATGAAAACACATGGAACAGCAGCCATCATCAAAACTCTTTCAGTGGTAGTTTTAACTGCAGCAGATCTGCAGGCAGACAAACTTATTGTCACAGGGCCCCAAAAGGAGTAATAATTAGCAAACAGAAACTCTACCCATAGCCCATATCTATCTAGCCTTTAAAGGTAAAGCAGCTCTGAAGGTCTAGACCAGCCTATACGTACATCCTGTGCCTACCTGCTCCATGATCTGTCTGGAAACTCAAATCACAATTACCTTTGAAAAAGAATGCAACCTGGGGGGAAGGGGAGTGAAAGGAAGACACTGGTGGAAAAAAGGAAAAGCGTACGCGTGCAATTGCAAATGGAAGGAGCCAAGTTATCCCAAAGACCAGCTCAGCCCAACTCGCTCTTGCCGGCAAAAAGCTGTGCAGCTTGGAGGAAAAAAAGCAGACTTTGGTGCTGGGATGCACACCAACGTCTGAGCTCAGATCTGAAAGAGCAGGAAAACCTTGACAGGGCTCCTTGCCGCTGCCCTCCTACCTGTGTGCATGCTGCGACCGCCTCGTTGCCCTGAGGTCCTCCCAGACTAACAGGGAGGTGGCATCTGTCCAGTCCACGTGCCGTGACGAAGAAACAGTTTTGACCACGAAGCGGGTAGAAGGTAACTGCATCTGCAGAAGCAAAGGGGCAGCCACGCCTCGGCTTCGGAGATGCCCAAAGCTGCCCCGGGAGCCCTCGGTGCCCCAGCATTTGCTCGGCCCTGAAGCCCCGCAGGGCCTTGCCAGCACTGGGGAGCCCCAGGCACAGAAGGGAAGGACAGTGGTCAGCCCCTGTGGGGAGAGGGACGGGGCTCTGTCCTTCCTTCTGGCCGCAGGAGGATGCCCTGGGCCACGCCAGGACAGGGTGTCTCTCCTCCTCAGCCCCGGGGGAAGGTGAGGCCTGAGGAAGGCCCTGGGTGCTGGGCTCAGCACGGGCGGTGCGACCGGGGCCAGAGCCCTGTCTCCTGCCGGGTGCCGGCCTGGCCGAGGCCAGCGGCTCCCGTCACGCAGCTCCTCCCGCCCGGGGCTGTGGCTGGAGCCCAGACAGAACCGCCTTTTGGGAAAGACTTGCCGATCCAGAGCGAATCCAGAGCAGATCCCCTCCTGTCCTCTCATGTCCCCTCCCTGAGGGGGCCCAGACCCCACGAGCAGACCGAGGGAGGGCAGACCTGCGCACACACCTTGCGCTGCTGAGAGAACAGCTCCAGGTGGAATGGCCCCTCTTGCAGGCCGTCTCTCCGCAGGCCCAGTGTCCCGGCTGGCTGAGGAGCAGCTGCCCTGGCGGGGGGCAGCTGGCGCAGGGCAGCTCTGTGAGGAGAGGCCCGGGCTGCCCCTGCCCGCCCGGCAACAGCTGCGCCATTGGCCACGGCTGAGCCAATCAGCGGAGCCGGTGTTGGCCTGTCAGTCACTGCCGACCTGGGGCGGGGCCGGAGGGGGCAGAGGCTGAGTGGCCTGAGGAGAAATGGGGGAGAGATGGGGTGGGGCAGCCGGGGCGAGGGGGGGACCAGGGCCAAGGCCGGGACCAGGTTTGCAATTGCAGGTGCAGGTTGTCTCCCGGCGTGGACGGGCCTGGGGGAGACCTGGAGACCTCATCACCCGTGGGCCCTGCCGTGGCCCAGCTCACCAGCCCTGGGCCCGAGCGCTCGGCCCCAGGAACAACCCCACAACCAGGGTCAGAGCAGCTCCTGCTGCTGCCCCGAGGGTCGCCAGCCCTGAGCCAGAGTGCAGGTAGCTGAGCTGGGATGAGGTGGAAGAGACTGGAAAGCGATTCGTGGAGAGGAGGCGATGGCAGAAGGTGCAGCGTACGTGGCGCCGGGGGTTAACTGGCACCCTCTGTTTCGTGTCTGGGTCGGTACTGTACTTGCACGTGTGTTGTCCCACGAGCGGGGGTCGGTACCCGGCGTGCGATATGCGCACAGAGCCGAGAAATCTGTTTATTTGAAGTCTGCGCAGAGATGGGTGCTGGGGGGTGACTCCACAAAGCTGGCAGGCCACACCAAAGAAAAACAATGTATTTATTCTGTTACATGCTTTGTAAAATCCCGCCTAAATTTACATTCATCGCTTAGTAGTCACCATCTCATCTACTGTTGGCCAGTTATATTTCAGTTAGCCTCGCTTGCTGTGTAAATTAGCGTGCATGCTCCTTGCAGGTGTGGGGGGCAGGTTCTTCCAGCCTTGAATGGAGTCGGTGGTCGTGATCTCCCCCTGCTGCCTTTGCTTTTCCCCTAGTTCATGCTGCTTTGGCAATCTTCGGGTGCCTTCTGGAGCAGGATGTTTCCTTTTTATCAGTCTTTAGTTCCTTCTTCGAGGGTACGGTCCTCAGCAAAGCATGCATAGTTTATACACAGTAATCAGGCTTGCATAGTGAAGCTATGGAGTAATGGTCCTCCTTAAAGGACAACGTCTCATGTTTAACCCTAAACTGAGCAGTATCACCATGGCTAGGCCATAACTCACACGCATGACTACACATGGACTAAGCCGCAGATGAGAGCAGAAATTGTCGTTGCTAAGCCTGGGTGACAGAGGGCTGCTCCCGCTCTCTCCTCCCTGGTGTGAGCCGAGCGCATGAGTGCCCTGCCTGCTCCTGCCTTGGTGCTTTGGGAACTGGGGTGAAAAGGAAAGACAGACTCGTGTAGTTACGGGACCTCTTGAGGTGTCCTGGGTTTGCTTTGCTAATTGCTCACGTGACGTTTCCTCGACTGTTCACTAGATATATGCATAGAGAGGCAAATCAGGCCATGAACTGGCTTTCCAGTTGAAGGTTTCCTCTTACAATAAAACGTGCTTCCATTTTCTCATGGGTAACAGCCTGAAAGATAGAAGCTGAAGCAGCACGTGCCTCTTGTGCAAATAGGTAACAACAGATGGTTGTATTCGGTTGATCCTTAGTTGCTCCCTGCGTAGGAAAACTGTATGTTAATTTAATCTTTGTGTATAGGCAGGGCCTTGCTGATGTTACTGGGTAGGCAGCAAGTATGTGGATGTCCGGTCTTCTGCATGTTTGTGACTGATCTTTGTTGCTTCTTTTGATGAGGAAAGTCTTGCTGTGTACTCCCAAGGAATGAGAGAAATGCAAAGAACTGATGAAGAAAGAGCTGCCGATCCAGATGGGAGTGTTAGGTTTTAAATTTTCTCGACTGTGTTCTAGCCAAAAGCCTTGTCTTAAACAATTGAAATGAGCTGGACCACTGGGTGTTTGTCATCCCTGCGCAGTTCTGTATCGCTGCAGACTTTACCAGCCATGGTGATGGACTGGGGACCTGTCCTGTAGTGAGGTCAAAGAGGGTATTCAGGAAAAAAAGGGTACTTTTCCAAAACGCTTACAAGACAGAAGGCAACAGCTGCTGTAGACAGGTGGGAATACACAGGAATGGGCAGTCTCACTCAGAATGAGGAACAGTGATCTGGGTACAGCTGTAGCGTGACAGTTTTCATGGCCTTGAGCAGCACAGCAGGAATTTTGAGGCAGCGGGGTGGCCTGGGCAGGGGTGTGTGAACAGCTCTTCCCGAGCGTGGAGATGGGCAGGGCAGGGGACAGTGCTGTTCGTGTTGGTGCGCAGCAGGGGACAGTCGGCGGAGGCTGCTCTCGGGACATGTAATTAAGAGCTGTCGTCTTGGTACTCAGTGGAAAATAACACATTCCCAAAATAATGAGACATGACTTGTGGTGCGCATGCATTCATGATTTCCAGGTAGTCAGGGAACGATAAGAGCAATACCCAATTAGCAGTCAACAGAAAAGGCAAGGCTTCCTCTTCATAATGGTGTTTCTTTATAATAATATAATTTTATTTCTAATAAAAAACTGTCACCATTCTAATAATAATTATCCACCTTTACAGTAATACTTACTCACCATTCATCAACCTTCTCCATTTCTTTTTTCAGTCTTTACTTCCACCAAACTGGATATAAAATGTGAATGCTGAAAAGTGCAGAAAATCCTGGACAGCCTTCAGCTTGTCCCAAGGCTCTCTTTCTCTGCAAGCCCAATAAAACAATGTCTAATTAGACTAGCGCATGCTAGGGCAGCAGGAGAGGATTAGTTTGGCCCATCGCTTCTTCATAGGAACATGGGGGGATTTTGTTTGTTTTTCATACACGGGGACTGGAGGGGCTGGAGAATGCAAATACTGGTGTCCTTGATTTTATGTGGATTGATGAGTTGTACGTTGTGGTCGCTCTTCCAAATCCAGGTCAAAGACGTACCAACGAGAGGCTGAATTTTGACATGCAGCATTGCCTTGAAAGGCACCTTGCGAACGCCAGCCGATGCAAACGCTGCAGAAACAGGAGGACCCCTCCGAGAAAACTGCAGCTGGGGCATTTGCTCAGCATTTCATGGTTGATCTTGTTGACTCTGTCTGCAGCAATCTTTGCGAGAGTGGCTATTCCTCTGACCCACTTTAGAGAGGTTTATGAGGGTTTTTTTTCCTCTGTTTGTATGTGAACATGGCAATGTAACGGGCCCAATAACTGTGAAATACAACTGAAAGTCTTGTTTCTTGATGTTACGTACTAAAAGCACACTGAATTTATTTATTCCTTTGCGTTTGTGGCTGGGCAGAGGGTTTCTGTTTTCAAACAATGCCAGTTTGAAAGCTAACGTTTCTGGTCTTCTGTAGTGGGTTTTGGGTTTGGTTATGGTTGTTGTTTTTTTTTCCCTGAGAAGAGCTGCTTTCATATGCCTGCGAGTTAAGTGGCTGGTTAGCACAAATAGACCATGTAGGGGGAATCTGTATTGTAATAAATGTATTTGGGCTGGCCAGACAAAGAGGTCACAGTTCTGAGAGTCTTTCTGCATCCTTCTCAAGGATTACAAGAGCAAGGCAGAAATGAGTAGACATGAGAAACTCAGGGTTACTGTTGCTTAACTCCAAAAAGCGATGCCTGATGTTGAGAGGGCTCTGGCCCAGCTCCAAAAGGTGAGGAAAGTCAGAAAATAGTCAAGAGTTAGAACTAGAAGCTAACTTCTCCTGAGAGATGCCCTTTGGTTCTTGCAAAGGGAATCTCTCTTGTAACAAGGACGGACATCCCTAATGATTGTAACAAAAGGAAAATGACTCCCAAGTTCCCGCCCTTCCTTCTTAGTACCGGAACACATTTTCTTGCTTTCTTCTGGTCAAATTACTGAAGCTGTTGAGACAGACTTCCTTCTGTGGCTGATGGCAGGAGGAGATGGTGGAGAAGATGGAGATGAGGATTCCGGGGGGCACAGAGCTTGGATGCAAGTTACAAAATCTTGGAATATAAAAAGTTTGGCATAATGGTATGTGTGCAACGCTAACTGCAACAGTATCTTCATCTGCAGTGGTACCTGCCTCTGCAGTGGTATCTGCATCTGCAGTGGCATTTGCCTCTGCCATGGTATCTTAATCTGTAACGGTATCTGCATCTGAACTGGTAGTTGCAGCGGTATCTGCATTTGCAGTGGCATCTGCGTCGGTCTGCAGGTTACAAGTTACAAAATCCTGGAAGAGAAGCTGTTCTGCGTAATATTCTTGGCTTCTTTTTATTAATTAATTTTCTTTTTTTATTCTGCCTTGCCAGGACAAAAAAACCATGGACAGGGTCTTTGTGGATTCAGACAGGAGGTGTGATTTTGACTAGAACTTCAGCTTCCCCAAGGTTTTTTCCTTTTTCCTTTTCACTTTTACAGTCCGATACACCCGAATGCTCTGGCTGCTCCGTTGCCTAGAGCCTGGGGCAGCAGGACATGCTGACCAGTAACACTGGCTTGCCCCTGCTTTTACTGTTTTATATATTGCCAGGCTCACACCCGTCCCCCCGCTGCTGAGGAAGCGGTGTCTCTGCAGAAAGCAAGTGCCGAGTGTGTTCTCCAGGGGGGTCTGGAGATGCAGAGGCTGCGGTTGTTGGTGGCTCCTTATCCCCTTCTGCAAGAGGGTCAGGAAGACACTAGTCAGGTCCGTGTTAAAACCGTTTGAGTGTCAGAGGCAATGAATGGATTTTTTTGGTCCCTCTCCAATAAGTGCAGTGTGGGCTGTGAGTGAGCGTGTTGCAGTGATCAGGAGGGTATTTTCTTCCTGACAGAGGTGACAGTGCCTCCTTTCCATGCAGGACTCAACCCGCGAATCCCCAGCAGCAGGTTTCTGTAGCAGCGCTGTGCCCACTTTCCCCCAGCTCTGAGCTCCTCAGCCCCTTGGGGAAGCAGGAGGAGAGCAGGGACTGTGAGAACCAGAGGCAGAGGACAGAGGCAAGCAAGAGGGTGGTGCGGTGGCAGGTGACATTGCTGGGGTGTGGTGAGGTCACTGGTGTGGGAGGAAGCTGATCGGTCAGAAGCAGCAGGCGGCACTGAGGTGCTCCCTGCACCGACGCAGAACGTCCCGCGCCGCCCGTCACCTCCCGGGAGGCACTGGGAGGGTGTCACAGAGGGTGACAGGGGAGACTGAGGAGGGGACAGAGAGGTGTCTGGGCTGAAGGGGAGCCTGAGGCAAGGGGAGGAGAGGGGCTTCCTGCATCCTTCGTTTGTCCTCTGTGTTTCTCAAGATGCAAATCAGGAAGGAGATGTTGAGAGCGGTGGGCCAGAAATGTAATTCAGTGCAATTCCCCAAGTTGAGGCTGCTTTGCCCATGACAGGGAAATGGTCTACCAAATCCAGTGCAGCAGCAGCAGCAGCCGCCCGCGGGCGGCCCAGCTGCAGCCCTGCCATCGGAAGGCCAAAGCTGGGAAAAAGAGGTACAAGGAGGAAGAAGGGGCAGCAGGTCAGCACCGAGTCGAGGCCCCCTGCTCAAAGCAGGGTCAGCGAGAGCGGGTGGCCCTCATGCGTGTCCAGAGGGGCCTGCAGGTGGGCCCTGGGGCGGCTGGGCAGCGGCGTGGCAAGACAATGATGCAACAATGCGGTGGTGCGGCAACGTGATGATGCAGCAATGCAATGATGCAACAATGTGCAACTGCTCTATATAGCCGCTTGCTGGAAGACCAGCTGTGGTGGCCACAGCTGGGTGCCTCTGGAGCGAGAGGTGCCAGCGCAGGGTCGCAGCTCCAGGAGAGCTCTTGGAAGGAGCCATGGAGCACCGTCTCGCTGCTGGCGTCCGAAACATGGACGCACTGCTGAGCGCAGTGGGGAAGCGGGGAAAGGTGAGCGATGGGCTGATGGAGAGGGCTCAGCCCGGGAGCCTGGGACATGGCCGGGGAGCTGGGAGGGATCCCAAGGTGGTTGGGCTGGGGAGAGTTTGCAGGGAGTCCTGCCTCTGTGCCCAGCCTGGCTTACGGCTAAGCAGGTGGGAGGGCTTGCTGGGAAAGGCCGCGGACGTGGGTTGAGGGAGGGTCAGGAGTTGTGGGGACGGGGGCGAGGAAGCAGAGAGCAGCTTTTGACTGGGCCGCTCTTGGCGCTCCCCTTGGCTGGAGTCTTCCGAGAGCCTTTCTCGCAACTGCCGTGCAGGAGGCTTATGGAGATAGTGCCTGAGTGCCCATGAGTGTCTCCCTCTTTCTAGCTCGGGAACAAGAGACAGCCACTGGCAGAAGGAGGTACTGGGCTGCTGGACCTCCCACTTGGGGTCAAGATCCCTGTGCACGCGGGCTCCAAGCCTGTCTTCTGCAGGACAAAGCTGGGGGAAAAGGTAAAGGAAGTCGAAAGGGGTAGAAAAGCTCTCCTCTTTTACGGGGTCCCCGTCATTCAGAGAAGTCCTTGTGGCCGCCTGTCCTACAGTGGGTGCCGCAGCCCTTCAATCCGGCAGCGCTGGGAAGCTCCTGGCTCCCTGGTGCAGAGACAGAGAGGAGGACTTGTCAGTTTTCTGGACTGGTTTCTGGCACCGTGCAAGCGTGCGACTGGGGCCCTGCCTGCAGCAGGCAGCAGTGTGTCCGGGGGCCGGGCCAACGTGCCCTTCCAGCTCATCCAGCAATGTTGAGCCAGGCCGCGGGGCACTCCTGAGGGAGAGTGCAACCTTCTGCTTGCCTTGTTGGTGTATTTGGAAAAGCTCGGGCTTCTCTGCTTGGGGAATGCAGACGGTGTCCTCCTCCTACTGCAGCTTGCGGTGCATTTTTCCCAAGGCAGAGACTTCCTGGAGGCAGAGTTAGTTGACACAGCCCTTGGGCCTGCCGAACCCTGGGGAGACTGTTTTCAGAGCATCAGCCATTTGCTGCGTTTGAACCGCCAGGCTTGAACTTTTCGCTCTGAAGGTTCATTTCTCTTGTGGCAAGGTCTGCAGTTCTTCCTGCTGGCCTAAGATGCCTACTTTGCTGGTGGGCTTTGTCTTCTCTCCCCCAGCCCAGCCCAGCCCAGCCTGACCCCGCAGTCCGGCTGTGGTGTCCTCTGTGGCTTCAGAAGGATGGAGAAGAGCGTTGGTCTTCAAAGGACCTTTACCTTTTCACAAGTACCGCTTGGCACCCCTTTGCTGCTCTCTCCTTCCTCCTTCATAGTCTGCAAAATCTCTCTCACAGCTTCACCAGCCCTCTGGTTATTTCAATCTGGGAGACCCATACTGCCGCCTGCTGAGCACTGACTACAACAGCCTGCATGACCCGCATCTGCGGGCCTACCACAAACGCAAGGACAACCTGCAGAGGCTGAAGAGAGAGGGTTACGTCACCAGTGACGGCAAAGTAGGTTTGGACATCGGGCTGATAAAAACAGTCCTCATCAAGCGGGGTTCCCAGAGCGCTTGCTGCAGCCGCCTGTTGCTGGCGGAGGGCACAGGGCTGTGGGGCTGGTTTCCCTGGGAGCAGAAGTAGCGCCAGCGTCCCTCTGGCAATTCCCGCTCCTGCTCTTCTCCGGCTGCCCTGCGCTGCCTGAGCGTCGAGGAGGCAGCCAGTGCGAGGCCTGGTGCTGAGGCGAGGAGCACCGCTCGGCCCTGGCTGGGGGGGAGTCAGGGGCCCCGCCACTGGGGAGAGGAGCGGAGGGGAGGGTGTGCAGAGGAGCGGCTCCCCTCCCGCTGGGTTTGGGCTGTTTTGGGGAAGGCGGCCTACGGAACTGGCTTGAGAGTTCTCGGGGGATTTCTCCCCTCGTCTCGCCATAGGTGGTTTGCACTCTGAAGGAGTTCAATGAGTACAGGCAGTATCTGACCACGCTCAAGCTGGAGGCAGAGAAAACGTTCATGCGAGAGGAGGTAGGCAAAGCGGAGGGTTCGTGGACACCGGTCAGCGGCACGGTGCCAAGGGCCGGGGCTTTACTTGCAGCATGTCGGGGAGGGGAGGCGGTCAGTGCAGAAGAGGTGAGGGCTGTGCTGCTGGGCCGGGTCTTGTGGCAGGGAAAGGAGTACCGGGCTGCGAGCTGAGCTAGCGCAGGGTGCAGGGGTGGGCATGGGCAGGAAAGTCACGTGCAAGCACGCGGAGTCCCGAGGGAAGCATTTCTTTTCCACCCTCGTCGCGTGGCTGAAGCAGATGGCTGTCCTGGGTCCGCGGGGTGCCTCAGCATGCAGGGGCGTGAGCGCTTGTCCAGGCAACAGCAAGCCACAACCTGATGTCACCTTTCAGAAAAAGCTTCAGCAAGACCTGGCCCAATCAGAGGATGCCTCCAAACTGCCGGGAGGGACTGACGTTTCTCGCCTGCAAGAGTGGCTGCCACAGGAGCAAAGACAGAGTTTGCCAGGTGGAGAGAGGAAGAGGAGGCAGAGGTAAGAAAAGGCCAAGTAACGCTTGCTCTTCAAGGGGGCCGTGGTCCCTGAGAGAAGTGCTGGAGCCTCCTGTTGCAGTAAACAAACAAAGGCCAGTGGTGGCAGGAGCCGGTGCGGGCTGCAGTCACGTTGGCGCAGTGTGTGTTTGGAGCCTTGGACAGGCAGCTGGAAGCTGCTGCGGGGACTACTGGAGCAAAGCAGCCGGGAGCAGGATGATGGGAGTGGCCGAGCAGAAAATGGCCTGGGCAAGACGGACAGAGCGGCTCCTTCTCAGCTGCCTTCCTTTCTCTTGACAGGCATCTGACTGTGACCAAGAAGCCGATGGAAAGACTGGAGGCTCTTGAAAAAGAGCAACGCCTCCTCCAGCAGGCCAAGTGCCACCAGCAGCAGCAGCTGGGAAAGAGGAGACAGCCAGGCATGCAGAGCAGCTCCCAAAAGTCTGTTCTCAAAGGAAGGCCGGTGAGTAGGAGCTGGGTGGATGCTGGGGGCTGCCCCTGCTGTGCGGCAGCACGTTGGTACCTGGGACTCGGGAGAGGATGCTGCCACACACACACAGCCGCTCAGGGCTTGCGAACAGTGCTTGGTCGCTGAGGAGGTGGTACCTGGCCGGTGTGCGACGTGTCCTTGTTTGAGGGTGGCTGTCAGAGACCAAGAAGCGGTTGCTTGCCTTCCTGTGTCTCTGAGACACGAGGCACTAGCCCTTTCTGACACAGAAGTGTGCCTTGGCACTCAGTGGCCACTTCTGTGCACGGACTCGCACGTTTAGCACGAACCTGCTGCACTAAGTGGCTGCACGGTCCATGGTGCTGTTTTCGCGCCTGGTTGAAAAACTCTTGGTTTAATCCAAAGAATTCTGCATCCAAAGATGCAGTGTCCCTGAACCCGACAGTGCCGGTGCTTGGCCATTCGTGGGTTGGTTTTCTCTTCCAGGAGGTCTTTGATTAGCTTAGCAGAGAGCCTGCTGTTGCCCAGTTCTCATTAGTGGGGGTCCCGTTAAACGTTGCCCAGCTCCATCCCTTGCAACAGCCTCTTGGGAAGCATTTCTGGATAGTGTGGGGTGGTATCTATGCCGGGGTGAAGGGTTAAGCTCCTTCTGCCGTGGCAGTCAGGCTGTCAAGCCGCAAAAGAGCAAATGACAATTTCCGGCTACTGCCTGGCTCTGTGCTTGACTCACAATTTCTTCCCCACTTTGCATGAGGCCGGCAGCCCGCGGTGGACCTTCAGGCTGCCTCCTGTCCCAAGGACATTTCCTTGGGCTGGCAGACAACAGCCAGGTGCCTCAAGAAGAAGGATCGTTTTCTTTTCTGCTCTCAGAACAGCCGTTCCTGGCATTTGGCCCTGAAAAGGGGCAAACAGGGCACCCTGATAGAGGTCAGCAGTGCCCCAAGAGCAGCTGGGACCTGTGGCAGAAGAGCCTGGTCCAGTACCTTTGACAGCTTTCCCTCCGCTATTGGTTCACCGTGCTGAGGTCCAGGGGGGCTACAGTGCCCTTTGCTCTAAGCAAGATGGCACCTGCTTGATTCTGAGAGGTGCCCATAACACTTGGCTCCTGGCCGCAGGAGACCAGAAACCTCCGTGTGCCAGGTGGCCTACAGAGAAACCAGAGTTTTTCAAGCCTGACTGCTAGGGACTCGTCTGGGCAGGGGTCCTGTGAGGAGGAAGAGGAAAGCAAAGGGAGGTGAAGGAACCCATTCACTCATTAACTGCTTCTCCTTTTAGCCTCCAACGTGTGCCGGAGAAGAAGCGCCTAACAGCATACAGCCTACAGTGCTGCGGGCTACGCTGGCAGAAGACCAGGAGCTTAAAGAGGTGGCTGAGACCGTGGTCCAGGAGGTGCTGGAGCAGGTGAAGGCGCTGGATCAGTCCGTCCGCGTCTTAAGGAGGGCTCCCCATGAGGTCAGCGGAAGGTTGTTTGCCAGTGCCAGAAGGCCAGAGCCTTTGGACACTTCTGCGGATCGCCGGGACAAGATCAGACTGGTGGCTCAAGAGATTGTGGCGAGCGTGTTGGAGAGCTTCGGGGAGCACTTGGTACCCAGCACGTCTGATGCAGCCGAGCCTGGGCCAGCAGGCAGGCAGAAGGTGTCAGGGCTTGTTGCGGGAAGAACCAGCCAAGCAGGCAAATCCGGAGAAGAGAGATGGAGGGAGGCGGAACTAGCAGCTTCCGACAGAGCATCTTCACAGTCTTCTATTGACAAAAGGACCAAAGAGGCTGTTGAAAGTGTTAGCTCCACCTTGTCATCCTTTGTAGCTTCTCAGTTTGAACAGGACTTCCGCTGTCAGTTTTCTGAGATCCTGAAGATTCAAGGCGTGACAGAAGGACAAGGACCAGCCAGAGCATCGGAACGGCAGATCCCAGAAGCAGGCAAGAGAGCAAAGGTGCCCGTGTTGCAACCGCTGCAAAACGCTGCTGCTGTCTCACGAGTGAGTCGTGAGATTGCCAAGGAGAGCATCCAAAAGGCCATCTCCAGAGTTCAGCAGCTGCATGCTGAATTGATCGGGTATGCCAAAATCATTGTCCTTGAAATTCTGGAAACGGTGAGGAAGAAGTTAGAGGAAGAAAGGAAGCCCAAGCAAAAATCAGAGAAGCTTCAACCAAGGGAAGTCTTGCCACCTCTCAGCCTCCCTGCAATAGTCAGGCCTTCAGAGGAAGCGGGACAACTCAAAGAGGAGAGCTCACGTACTCTCCTCCCATCTCTCCGCCGAGGCGCTGAGCAAGGTGCTCGCCGGCCAACAGAAGGCCTTCAGGAGTCCAGGGATTCCACCTCCGGAGCCACAGCAAGGTCTTCGGTGCCCGCATGGGAAACTCTGCGTATACTCCGGCCAGGGAGCACCGCAGACACCCTTCCCTCCACGGGCCCCCAGTTTCCAAGAGAGCCCATGCCTCCAGCGGGTTCCAAGCCCCCTACCCAGGCAGGAGCACGGCGCAGACCAGTGCGTTTAAAGCTTGTCCTGGAGGAGCCCGTGCAGCCCGAGTCATTAAAGAGGGCGGTAGCTGGGAGCCTTGTGGAGGGTGTCCTGAGGAGGTGTGCGGCTCCAGGGCCACAGAGCCCCCAGGCAGCTCCCCCAGGCAGACAATAAAGAGTTTGCTCCTGAGGGCTTGCTTGTGCCTACATTTATTGACGCCAGGCCATACTGTGTCTGGGCGTTTTCCCTGCAAAGTTTTCCCTCGTCTTCCTCCCTCCTGCAGCCTCGGTCAGGCCAAGACCCAGTTCTACAGGGAATCTTAAGTAGGGACGAGAAAAGTAGTCAACGTTTTTGCCTTGTTTAGAAAGCTTTGTGGCTGGGCTATTGGAGGGGCTGGTCCAGCTCTGTAAAGCTGTACTCATGCCTTATGTGAGTCCCATAGGTGGGCGCTGTTAAAGGCTGCGCCTTGTTCTGTGTGTTTATTCTCTCGTCCCCTCACGACCTCCTGATGGGCCTTTAGGTTCCCACCCAGAGCCGTTGGTGGTCCTTTCTGTGTCCCAACAAGGGAGTGGCCTTCAAAATGAGGCTTTGGACCATAAAAAGGAGGCTTTCAATGCTAGAATCAAAGCTCTGGACTCTAAAAATGAGGCTTTGGGCCCTAAAAGAGAGGTTCGGAGCATAAAAATGAGGGTTTGGAAAGTGAGGATGCGGCTTGGACGCTCAAAACGACTGGCCGGATCCTAAAAATGAGGCTTTGGAGATTGAAAATGCGAGTTCGGCAACTAAAAAAGTGGCTTTGGGCTCTAAAAAGGAGACTTTGCCAACTGCAACGGAGCCTGTGGACCCTCAGAATGAGGGTTTGGAGCCTCAAATGGGGCTCTGGAAGCCCAAACTAAGACTTTGGGAAGGGAAAGCGAGGCTTTCTGCCCTATAAATGTAACTTTGGACCCTAAAAGAGTGGCTTTCTGCCTTAAAGCTGAGGGTTTAAACCCTCCAAATGAAACTGTGGGGCCTAAAAAAGGCTATGGGTCATAAAAGGCCAAAAGGTTTGGACCAGAACAATGAGGACTTTGGCCCTCCAAATGAGGCTTTGGGCACTAAAAATGATGGGGGAGATGCTACACGTGCCCCTTTGGGCTCTGCAAAGGAGGGGAACCTGTTGGTCTCGATAGGGCCCCAAGAAATGAGGCTTTGGTCCCAAGGAGAGGGCTTGGGTCATTCCAGGGGAGGTCCTCAGCTGTAAAAGAGGCCTTTGGACCCTCCAATGGAGGGTTTGGGTCCTAAAAATGGGGCTTTGGAAATGAAACTGAGGCTTTGAACCCTGCAATGAGGTTTTGTGCCCTCAAGGGATGCTTCAGTACCAAAAACGAAGGCTTTGCACCCTAGAAATGGGTCTTTGGAGGCTCCAAATGAGGGGCTGTACATTAAACAAGTGACGCTTTATACCCTAAATGAGGAGCTTGGCCTCTCAAATGAGGCTTTGGGCCCTCCAACTGAGAATTTGGACCCTCAAAATGAGGCCTTGGGCTCTCCTAGTTGCAGAGTGGATCCTAAAAATGAGCCTATGGTCCCTGAAAAGGAGGCTTTGTTCCCTGAAAAGGAGGCTTTGGAAGGGAAAGAATGAGGCTTGGGGCTCTAACGGTGGGGTTTGTGCTGTAAAAGGAAGGTTTGGACCTTAAAAATGGGTATTTGGGCCCTTGCAATGAGGCTTCAGGACCCTAAAAATGAAGGGCTGGATTGTGGAAATGATTCTTTGGACCCTGAACATGAGGCATTGGGCCCTAAAAATGAGGTTCGGAGCCTCAAAAGTTGAGTTTAGAAACAAGGTTGTGGACCCTGAAATGAGGCTCTGGAGTTTATAAATAAAGCTTTGGACCATCAAAATGAGGATTTGTTCACAAAAATCAGGGTTGGGACGCTAAAAGGAGTCTTTGGACAGTCAAAACGAGGCTTCGGGACAGAAAAATGTGTACTTGGGCCCTATAAACGAAGCTGTGGACTCTAAAAAGTGGCTTTCAGTCCTAAAAATGAAGGTTTGAAACCTAAAAGTGAGGCATGTTACCCTAAAAGAGCGATTAAAACCCTCAAAATGAGTCCCCGCGCCCAAAAAGCAAGGGTTTGGACCCCCAAAAGGAGGCTTTCAACCCTAGAATCACAGATTCAGATGCTGAAAATGAGGCTTTGGGCCCTGAAAGAGGGGTTTGGAGCATGAAAATGAGGGTTTGCAAACTCAGGATGCAGCGTGGACCCTCAAAGCAACTGGCCGGATCCTAAAAATGAGGCTTTGGAGCTTGACAAGGTGGCTTTGGGCTCCAAAAAGGAGACACTGCCAACTGCAACGGAGCCTGTGCACCATCCAAATGAGGCTTTGGAAGCCCAAACTGAGACTTTGGGAAGGGAAAACGAGGCTTTGGGCCCTACAGAGAAGAGGCTTTCTGCCCTAAAACTGAGGGCTTAAACCCCCCAGGTGAAACTGCGGGCCCTAAAAAAAGGCTACGGGTAATTGTGCCGGGTTTGTGTGGGGCGGTTTTTCTCGGGCCGCAGGGGTGGCTCCTGAGAGAAGCTGCTCGAAGGTTGCCGGGCTCCAAGTTGGACCCGCCCCTTCGAAGGCCGAGCCAATCAGCGACGGCGGTAGCGCCTCTGGCAGAACATGCTGAAGGCGGGGAAGCTGCAGTGAGGAGGGGGATGGGAATGGGTGAGGAAGAGCTCTGCAGATACCGAGGTGGGTGAGGAAGAAGAAGAAGAAGGAGGGGGAGGAGGGGCGCCTGAGGAGGTGGTGAGGCGGCAGGCTGTCCCCCTGCAGCCCATGGAGGTGAGCGGGGGAGCGGAGGCCCCCCCAAATGGCCGTGACTCCGGGGGAAAGCCCGCGCTGGAGCAGTGTGTGACTGAAGAGCGGCCCGCGGAAAGGCCCCGCGCCAGGGAAGTTCGTGAGGAACTGCAGCCCGCAGAAAGGACTCCCGCGGGAGCAGTTGGTGAAGGACTGTCTCCCGTGGGAGGGACCCCACGGTGGAGCAGGGGACGAGTGAGGAGTCCTCCCCCCCCGAGGAGGACGGAGCGGCAGAGACAAGGTGTGGTGAGCTGACCCCAACCCCCCTCGCCTGTTGCCCTGCGCCGCCGGGGGGAGGAGGTCGAGAGAGCCGGGAGTGGAGTTGAGGCGGGAAGGAGGGGGGGCTGGGGGGAAGGTGTTCTGAGGGGTGGTTTTGCTTGTCCTTAGCCTTGTTTCGATTGGATCGGTAGTAAAGCAAATTGATCTTGTTTCTTCCCCAAGTTGAGCCTGTCTTTTGCCCGTGACCATAAGTGGGCATAAGTCCTTGCCTCGACCCACGAGCCTTTCTTTGTATTTTCTCCTCATCCCAGCGTGGCCACGGGGAGGGAGGAGTGAGTGCGCGGCTGCGTAGTGCTTTGCTCCCGGCTGGGCTGAAACCAGGACATGAGGCAAAAGGAGGCTAAAGGAGGAGGAAAGAGGAGGCAGCAGGAGGCAAGAGCAGAAGCCTGAAGCAAGTGGAGGAGGAGGCAAGGAAAGGCAAGAGGAGGCCCGGGAAGGACAAAGACACCTTTTCCTTTTGTCTCCTTTTGGCCTCCTCCCTCATCACGTTGCTTCCTATTTCTCCTGTTGCCTCCACCGATTCCTACATCCTCCTCGTCCTCCTCCATTACCTGTTTTATCCTGCTTCCTCTGCATGCATCTTATGGCATACTGTTGCCTCCTCCTAGTTTACCTCTGGTGTCCTCCCATGTTCCCTGGTGCCTCATCTTTTTCTTACTCCTATTGCCTCCTGTTGCTTCCTGTGGCATCCTGTTGCCTCCTCCTCCTTCTCCTGTTGATTCTTGTTGCCTCCTCCTCCTCCTTTACCTCCCGCGTGCTGCTGTGTCCTCCTCTTGCCTCCGCTATTTCTCCTCCCGCTGTTGCTTCCTGTTGCCTCCTCCTTCTCCTGTTGCCACCTAGAGCATCTTGTTGCCTACTTCTCTCTTTGTTAGTGTTGCCACCTGTTGCATCCTATTGTCTCCTCCTTTCTCTCTTTTTCTTGCCTCCCGTTGCATCCTCCTTCTTTTGTCTCGTGTGTCCTGCTACGTCCTGCTCTTGCCTCCTTTTTTTCCTTCTCCTGTGGCGGTCTATTGCCTCGTCCTCCGCCTGCCTCCTGTTACCTCATGTGGCATCCTGTGGTCTCCTCCTTTTTCGCTTTCTGTTGCCTCTTGTTGCCTCCTCCTTCTCCTTTTCCTGCTACCTCCTTTTGCCTCCTCCTGCTTTACCTCCTGTGTCCTGCTGTGTCCTCGTGTTGCCTCCTCCTCCTGCCGAGACAAAGGTGACCTTTGTCTTGTGGTACGTCTTCCTCCTAAGCCCCTCTTGCCTTCTCTTGTCTGGAACCTTCCTTGTGGGAGAACTAGCTGGATGTTTCCAATTTTGGAAATAGGCTGTGCAGAGAATGAGAATAACGAGATGTTCAGTTCACCAAGCAAGCGCCGATCCCCAGTGCTGCTGAGCCTGTGAGTAGGCTGCAAAGGGACAGTGAGGGCCAGGAGCAACTTCCAGTGTGTGTACAAAAATAACCTCTACTGAGCCCCCTAATGCTGCTATAGGAGTGGAGAGAAAGGTGAGGCAGTAAACCTTTTGTTGAAGGTGTTATGCATAGTATCTCTATAAAACCATTGTCGCATTAGAAAAGTTTCAGTGAGGCTCTTAGTGAGGTGCAACATTTCAGCAGTCCTTTTTGTACAGCAGGGTGTCTTGGGACGTGCCTTGCATGTGTGTGTTCCTCACAGATGAGTTGGCCACGTAGCACTGGTCAGTCGTTTCTTCTGAGCAGAAGCAAAAAGTCAGACCTTGCTTAGCAGGGCAGGGGACCAGCGTAGGGATGAATGACTTTGAGGGAGAGAGGGTGCCAGGAAGTCGGTAAGCTCGAGCGCTGGCCAAAATCGGACCACCAAGATGTATGCAGGGGTGTGTGCTGGAGGTGGGTCAAGGTCAGGGAGCGGAGCACTGGGTAGGCCCCAGGGTGGGCTCAGGGTGAGAATAAGACCCGTGTGCAGTTAAGGATGAGGAATGCAGACAGATCTGGTGGGAAAGGGAGCGCAGGACCTTGCGGTGGGTGTTGACCGTGCCTCAGTAGTGTGTTAGTGATATAGCTGTGGATCCATAGATGGATTCTACTCAGTGTGCTTTCAGCTGTGTTGCAAACTGAAGGTTCAGGATTTTTCAGTTACAGTTTATAGTTTGGAGTTTGTTCTTGAGGGTTTCTCCAGTCAGGAGGTATGGTTTATTACTTGATTTTGTGGGGCTCGTTATTTCCCAGTCAGGGTTTGCAGTTTCCTCATTTACTGATCCGGGCCTGGGATTTCAAATCTAACCTCATCCATAAACTTCAAATCCCCAGTGACCATTTGGGTTCCAAGGTTTACAGTTTAGCACTTTGGGGCTGAGGCTTGATGACTTCCTGTTAAATGGAAAGGTCTAAATCCTTAGCTAATAAACTCTAAGCCCTAAACAGTACACTGGGAACCCTTCTTTGGGGTTTGAAACGGTAGTGCACTGGACGTAGTTTTCTTTGTGATCCCTGCAAGAAAGGTCCTCGGACTGCGTAACGTGTTGATTAGAATTCCATTTATTGAAGCTAACACCCGAAGGAAGAAGAGGATGGTTTAGATAATCTTATGTCCTTCAGATGCTGGGAACCGCAAGTGGTGTGGTCAGAGGGACCTTGGAGCAGGGCACGGCACGTGGTGCAGTTCCCTCCTGTGGAGAGGTTCCACAGACAACTTGATCTTTTGAGCTCTCCCAGGATTTTCTGAGAGCAAAATAATACCATTCATCATTTCTGCTGTCAAAGAAAAGGATGTTCACTTGAGAACCTCTTGCTTCACTTTGTGATAGAGACAAGGACATGTAATTGCCAGTAGCAGGAGCTGTCTGCAGGCTCCTTTGTTACGATGAGCTGGCTGAGGTGATCCTGTGAACAAGGGGTATATGCGGCACAACACAGGCTTGAAGACCAAGCTCTATTTGCAGCATTGCACAGCGCCAGGCCCGTGCCTTCTCCCGTTAACTGTTCTATGGACCACTGACTCCTCAAAATACAGTAGTCTCCTGGTTAGGATCAGGCCCGTGTCCTTGCCGATGCAAGGACTCCCACAGCAGCCAGTGCTGTGCTCCCCTGTCAGTTGTTAGGCAACCATCTGCAGCTGGAACGTGTGGCATGTTCCTCTGATCTGTCCATTCTCCACCTTGCACAGCAACACATTTAAAATGCTGAAATGTGCTCTTTTTATTGCTGTTAATGTTCAACAATCTCGTTTTGGTCTGGTCAGCAAGGTATTTGGAAAACATCGCTGTTGCATTTTGAGAATCAAATAGGTTCCCATCCTTCCCCCTCCCCCCCAAACTGTGCAGGATCCAGACCTTTTCCCACTACCCCCCTCTGTGTAGCCTGGCTTTGTTAATTTTGCTGCCTCATAGCAAGAATACAGCAAACAACCGAGATGTGTGCCGTGTGCTCCAGGCCAAAGACGGTTTTAAATGGTGCCGGTTCATTTTATGCAGCCATGCAGCCTGGTACATTTTGGGAGGACCACTGGGATGATGTATGCAAAGTTACTGAAAGTGAGGGGATACTGGTAGGGGTTTATGTTCAGTGCCTGGTTTGGGAAAGAATACACGCAGAATGTTCTAAGATACAGATCTATTAGAGAAAGAGGAGTGCAAGGTAAGGAGCATCATGCTGCATTTAGTGCTAAATGTCTGTTTTCTTTTCATTCAAAGTAGAAAGTAAACAAAGATTGTACCTGCAAAAGAGTTGGAATAGCTGTCTTTGTTTCCCAGAGTGAGCATACAAGCACTGGGGAGCAGTTTGCAGGATCAGAAGTTGAGCCTGCTCTGGGCCATACACCCGCAGGAGAGGAAAGAGAAACCCCACTTTTTTTAAATACAGCTCTGCTTGTCTTAATAGTTCTTCTTGTTAGATTGTGTTGGCGGTCAGACTCTAAGCACGTGAGTAAACTGCTAGACTAGGTAGTTGCTGCCGTAATTCTCTAGCCTGGAAAGAAGAGCTGTGGAAGCGAGGAGGGTTTCTTTTTTCTTTTGTTGTTGTTATTAGGAGGAAAAGTAATAACTAACTCTCGCTCTGTGATACCCCGCAATGCCAAATGTGTAGCGCACTTGAGATGGATTGCTCCTGTACTGCCAAGAGTGAGCCAAGGCTCCTCAGTGCTTTGCACACTGGTGTGAGCGGTGGGAGTCTTTGTGCAGCTGTGGGTACTGGCTGTCTGTGCTGCAGCATGAAAAAGAAGAAACAGGAGGGTAAGTGAAAGAAATGGGTTATTTTGTGCTAAAAGGAGAACGTCTTGTAGCCTTCAAAGTTGGAATCTCTCTGCTTGGAATTTAAAAACCGTGTTTACTATGCTGTGGTGTTTAAAAGAGGGAGAAGGTGTATTGTAGTCATGATATATGGTAGTTGATACATATTCCAGATGTCAATTATATTTTGTAGTTCGTAAGCAATAAGTAGGTATAAGCAGAATATATGGTTTTCTTTAACGAGATAAGACATCCTGCAACTCGAAGTAATTAAAGGCTGTGTAGATAGATTTGTGAGAACACAGGAGAACAGAGATATGGACTCAAGGACGAGAGAAACTAAGAATGCAAGTAAGAAGATAAGGGGTGGTTTGTTGGCATGAGACCAGCACTTTTGGAGGTCAAAGATTATTTGGCATGAAAGATCCAAGAAGAACAAAGGAAAAACAGAAGTTTAATATCAAGATATTGAAAAAGGTAAAGAACGGTTAAGTGAGGAAGAGGATGATAAGACCCCCGAAGAACACCCGACGACCACCCAAGGCAACAACTGCGACTGTGCGAAGGGCATTTGCATATGTTAATTATTTCCCGGAAATGTAATGAATATGTATAAGGTTTCTGGGAAATATGATGACTATTTATATCACACACGTATTTAAACTTCACTAACGAGCTTTACAGTGTGCACGATAGGTGGAGCGATCCCCCATGTACCCAGCACTGAAATAAACATGCCTGCTTTATAACTCACTCTCCGAGTTGTAAAGTTTGTTCCGCGCGTCAGTCACAGATGCTCAGTTCCATTAAGAAGGGTCTTTGCCTTCTGAGTTGAGCTTTCTTGGTTTTCCATGAAGAGCGCCTCAAGCAGTATGATTTCAGATGGCAGCGGAGGAATAAAATCTACATGTGGATTTAGAGACGAATCAAAAAGGACGTCGTGTGACTGTTTTAGTATATGAACTTTTTAAATCAGGATTCTTTTTTTTTTTTTTGAGCAAAAGGCCCACTTCCCATGCACCTACATAAAGCCCATTTTCTCTGACAGAAGCGTGCAATGTGGCTTGTGATGTAATATCTACTTTACATATAAGCTGTACTATGCTGTGCTCTTTTGGTCTTGTAGTATTCTTTTGAAAGCTGGCCCTCCACATCGAAGATGCAAGCTGTGTGATCTGCTTTCCCCCAAAATGTAGAGCAAAGAACTGCCATAAATACAGTCTGAACAAAACTAGTGGAGGGATTTGTTGGCTGTTGTTAGAATCATGATGGGCCAGAAATTAGCCCCTGCTTACTAACGAGTTGCTGTATTTTAATTGTCCTACGCTATCTGGGAAGCAGGTAAGTGTCAGAGCGCTTTCCCAGGGAATAAGTGTGCCCCTCTGCGATTCTTTCCGAGGGTCCCCTCTGTAAAATGCTGCATCCTCCAGAAGAGTCTGGGTGCTTGGTACTCTCAAAGCGTCCCAAATGGGTGAGGTTCAATCCTCCTGACCGCGTGCCCGCAGGAGTTGTGTCTCCAGCTGTGCTTCTGTGCGCAGAGAAACTTCCTCAGTTTCTTTGCTTGGCAGAGCTGGTGTGTCTTCCTTTTGATTCAGTGTTTCAGTGGTGGTTAGGTACGGAGCAAATCTTTCTCAGGCTTGTGTTTCCCCAAATGCAGTAGAGATCCTAAACCTCTTTAGGCTTGGGTACCTGAAGAGCACTTACGGCTTCCCATCTTCGGGCGTGTGGGCAGAGGAGACGGGGGCAGGTGGCAGCAGTTGCTGAGGGAGAGACTGAGAAACGAAGCGTGTGTGGGGTGAGCCGCCTTCTGGTTTTGGACTTCGTGTGTCTGGGAGTCATTGGTACGGAATTCTTGAAGCAGCTGTTGTTTTTCTAAGACTAGAGTACATTGATAGATACAAATGAGCGGTGTTGGAGGTGTTTCTTGTTGGTAAGAGCTGTCTCTGTACTTCAGTTTTTTTCATGAAAAGGTAGTGGGATACTAGTTAAAGAAAAAATTGTCTGTAGGGGAGTGTGTATATACATACACATACACCCACACATAGACGTGGGTGTGAATACACACACCCCTACAAGCATGTTTTGCTTTCCTGTCCATATGTGTGTGTATGTGTATACACAACCCTACAATTTCTGTTCTTTAAAAAATATCCTACTACCTAGTCCGTGCTTGTGTGCGTATATGTGTATCTATACATACGTATATGTATATATGTTTAAAATAGGGGTTGTTTTGAAAGCACGTGGAACTCCCTTGGCTATTGAAACCCTTCTTGGTCTTAGTGCGGTGCTTCCCTTTGTTTTGTTTGTCGGGCCCTGGTCTAGGTTTGATTTTTCTAGTGTGAGACAGAATATTACTGTCTTTCCAGTAGGTGTTGCCACGAGAGGCTCTCCAAACACAAAGAGTTACAGGGCAGGATTCCACCCAAGAAGACTAATTTCAAGAGGGGTGTTGGTTATCAGTGAATAACTTTGGAATACAGCCGAGCAATATTGGTTTCCTGAAATCCTGTTGCAAGACTAATTAATGAAAGCTCAGTTTGTTTTGTCAAGCTATCAGTACGGTTGTGGGTGTATGTAAATGTGAGTGTGTGTATATGTATCTGCCAATATACGATGGCAGTTTATGCAGAAGGCTGTAATAGAACAGGTGAGTTATTGACTTTTTAGTAACTAGTTGGATAATCAGTGTAACTTTCTAAAGTATTCCTTACTTAGATAAAGGCAGCAGTACTAATATGCTGTTGCATTCATTTAGTAGTTGACTGTCTTTCTGTGCTGACAGGGTGTAGTATTCTGTACAAGGAGGTGTCAGAGTGCAGGTGACAGAGAATGGTAACAGTCTCATGTAAAAATCGACTATCTGAATTGTTAGTTCAGTAAGATTTTTTGGTTTTGTTTTTTGAAAACCCAAAAAGCTAATCCTGGAATTGGATTTTGAATTTAATGTAAAAGTTGATCCTTGTGAAAGTTATTTTTGGTTATTTACTCTTAGATTAGTTCTTTGAGTAGCTGGCACCTTTGTGCTGTATTGCGTTCTCTCAAGGTCAGTATAAAATGAAAATTGATCTTGATAAGCTCGTAGAGGATTATGGATAAGTTTAATGCAGAGTATGCAGCCTGCCTGGTAGAGAGTGTGAGTTTGTAAGGACACCTCTACTATAGGAACTAAGTCCCTTACTCTTTTATTTAATAGGAGCTGTGAGCTGTGTCCCTAGATGGGTATTTTCACCTTTGGAAAGCAGAGCACCTGCTTCTGCAGAAGGTGCAGAAGCTGCTGCTTGATGCAGAAAAGCATCAAAGGTGCTTTTCTGTTTGTAGGCGTTATATTTCAAAGATTGCCTAGCAGTTAAGGCTGTTCACTCTTCTTCATCTCCTTCAAAGGCTTGAAGAAAGAGCAGCAGTGTTTGTAAAACACTTAAAAGCTTTTGTGTCAGATGAAATGTGCTAAAAGGTAGAACTTGAGGGAACTCCCCACTCCCCTCATTTTGGAGGGTGGGAAGTGCTCTGAACTTTCTGCCAGTTCTGGGTTAGCTGAGGTGAACCGTTGCATAGAGAAGGAGGGCTACTTGATGAGCAGAATCCATAACGGAAGTTGTCCTTCCTTAAGTGTAATTGCAGATCAAACCCAGACGTATCTGTGCTAGTGTACGAGGTAAGCTTTTATAGGTGAGAGCTGCTGTCTGTGTACAGCTGCTGAAGAAGTACCAGCAGCTTAGAAAGATGTAAAACAATTGACCACAATGTGCATTGTTCTTTGCGTGATACTTGGCTTCAGCCTTTCTCATCTCAGCTTGGTTCAGCTAAGGCATCCCATCTCCTTCAGTTTTTTTTCTCTGGGTCAGGTTGTTGCTTTTCTCTTAAAGGTCTGTTTTTGTGGTGAAGTTACTTTTTAGCTGAGTTCTTGTTTTTTTCACTGCAGCTTCCTTGACCCTAGCTTACAGAAGTGTTCTATGACAGTGTTCCTTGAGCAACCAAGAAACCAAACGCGAAAGCAAGTGTGAAATGTAATGGTAGCCAACATGAGTGCTTTTATGATCAACTAAATTGTACATTATCCAACTATTACTGAACTTTGAAAAGTGTGCATTTTGCTTCTACTTCTTTTCTGTACCGCGTCTTACTCTGTTTGGCTTCATCTCAAAGCAAATCCAGTCTTCGTACCACTGTTAATATAGTCTGTTCTTGCATTTTCCTCTGGGAATGGAAGAAAGCATGTTGTCTGCTCTGTGGTATCATGCTGGGAGTCTGTGCTGTGAGCGAATGGTTGCGTTGTAATTTTAAAGCCATGAGTGAGACTCTTAATTTTCAGTGTGTATTTATTTGCTTCAAACATATAAAAGCTCACTCTTATCATAAAAACAAAACAAAACAAAAAAACCACCACCCCCACCCCCCCCAGTTTGCAGATTTGTGTGCTGTTTTCCTTTTCTGGTGTGGATGCAGTATGTGTAATGGAAGTTTACAGCAGGGCCAAGTGTGAGGGCTTGCAGGGTGCCTGGTCCCCTAAACTTCTTCCCAGACTCTTAATCTGAGGTACTTCAGCCCCTTAGGAGGCAGTTTGAAGTGGTGTGAGCTATCTTGTGTGGATGCTGAAGGCTTTTCTTTTCTAATGGCTTGTTAATGTGTCTGTGTTTTGATTGTCCAGGCCAAGCTCCTCCAAACATGCCCCGAGGTGTACCGCCCTTGTTGTCTAACCAGTATCTGGTGGGAGCTGGAGGACTTCTGCCTGCCTACCCAGTAAGTAATTTAATTGTTGCTGTCCTGGGTTGCTTAACCCTTGGTGCAAATGGGCCCTCGGGAGCTGCTGCTGTCTATGCCAAGGCATTTCTGTTGGCACATGTTGCATGTGGAGTTCTTGTTCCAAATGCTGAAGAACCTATGCTACTGGTCCTTAACGGTGTGGTTCTTGTAAACCAAGGGGAGAATGCTACTGTGTTCCTGAATGCAGGCTGGAGTGTCAGGTGTGCTGGGATTTGTCTTTGAATGCCACTTTTTAACTTGCTGCAGCTACTTCCTCAGTTCCAGCACCGAAGGCAGAGCCTTTTTGCTCACTGCCTTCCGCTGGCTCTCTGCCTAGCGTGGTATCCACCACGGCTTTGCTTCTGCCTTCAGCCATCGCGGCACGCGGCAACGTTGCCCAGCTTGCCTCAGTCCAGTGATTTGGCCAGCAGGTGCCTTTGCCAGTGAAGCAGGTACGGTAGGAGTTGTGATAAACTGAAAGGGGTTCCATTTTGGGGAAAGGGCAGACGTGAGGGTGATTGCATCTGGGGGCTGTCAGACCTCAGGGTCCCCTTTTCTGACCCGACCTAGAATGAGGAGAGAGATTCAGAAGAGAACAGGATGTTTCTGGTTGCATAGGATGAGCTCTGGGCTGCCTCTTCATGATAGAGCAGCTGCTGCCCTCAAGTTTTTGTGGTATATAAAGACCTTTGTGTGTCAGGGGGCTCTTGCTTCAATCATGCCAGCTAAATTAGCCCAATTGATTCCCCCCGTTTGATTTTCCTGCTTTGTCCACAGTGCCTGCTGTTTGTTTAGTGCCATTCCCTAACAGTTTACTTCCTGGCTAATTTTGAAATACTGTAGTTTCCTTTATACATGTATTTGCTAAAGTTAAAAAGGAGAAGTAACTGCACAGGGCAAGTGTGTGTTTTTTCTTTTTCTAAGGGACGGAATTCTCAGCGTCTTCTCCTTAAGATGCTTTGAAATATCAGATTGGTGTTCCTGGAAGTGCACTCAGCACAGCTTAACTCATTTGCACTATGTGTCTGATTGTCTCAGTGCCTGTTAGTTGAGCGACGTCCTGAGGCTGTACGGGTTGAGTTCTATTTTCATACTCTCCTTTGTACTGTATTTGTTGAAGTAAGAAACTAATTGGATGGGATATCAGGTGTTTGGGGTTTTTTTCCTGTTTCACAGCTAGGACATGGTTGATTCTCCTTTAATACCCTAGTGTTTTCTGTTGGATAAAAAGGTGACTATGTCAAATAACAGGAGTTCCTCCATTCACGTTAGAAACATCCTCTCGCCACATTTGTTTGTTGAAAAGCTGTGTACATGGTTAGAAGTTTTGGTTGGAGGGTTGCTGCTGTTGGGCAGATAGCAAGTGCCATGAAAAGAGGATGCCTGAATTCCAAGCGCGTCTGACTTGGTTGTGCTGGTGGCTCTTGTGTGTGTCTCTGCCCTAGGTCAGATGGTGAATTTGGGCTTCTTAGAAGAGCTGGGGAGAGTGGGCGAGGGAGTGGTTTAAAACTGTGTGTTGGACTGAAGTATTTCTTGCCTTGCTGCCTGAAGTGGTGTCATGGTCATTCCTGCAGATGGGGAACAGTTTTGAAGAATGGAGAAGTAAAATTAATCCATGAACCTGCCCGGATTTATTCTGGTCCCACCCCTCCAAGAGCTGCCAGAAGTGGTTGCCCTTAAATGAGGGCATCTAATTTAGCTGGCAGCTTTGTTATGAAAACTGCTGTATTTTCTTGTGGCTATTTCTATAGAGAATAGTAAAATACTTGTTAGGGTTAGGCTCTCTCTTGCTTCTAATTTTGCACAAGGAGGGGCTTTTTGAGCACCAAAGCATCCCCATTTTTTATGGCTTTGTTTTGTTTGCCTTTGTTCAATGTTCATTCTGTTGGTTCCGTGCTGTACTGTAAGTTATGTTCTCGGCCTCGACCGTAAGGTATAACTTTCATCAGTGTAAATGTTGCAGAAGCAGTTTCAGTTTCCTTTCAGGGAGATCTTTGGATTACGGATGGGTGTGGGTGCTCGTGTTCCTGCCAAAAGTTGACGGGCCTGGTCAGCTAGGGAAAAAAAGTGTCATTTATAGTTTATATGAACAGTTTTCCTTCAATGTATTGTTCCTTTCAAAGATTTACAGGTGATGTTTTGCTATTTTCGTATGAGAATTTAGGGACTTTTAACGCAAAGCTCTCCACTGAAATGTAAAAAGAGTGACCGATGTGTCCTGGAAAGAAGTGCAATTACATAGACTGGCTAGTGTTACTCTTGTAGTTTACAGTTCTACATAAAACACAGGTGTGTGTTTTTTCACTTGGGCTGTGCAGTGGTGAGAAAACCCCACAGACAAAGACAAAAACCCACCCCTGGAACTTCCTCTGAAATTAGAGGTGGGTGAGACATATCATATTTTCTGCTTCTTCCGCTATCCTGCTTTCTCTTAAACTTGTTTGTATCACTATCATAAATTCCTTGCTTACTCTAGAGCCAAGAAAATGTAAGGTTTTTTTTTTTTTCTTCAGGCCGGTCATCTCCTGTCAGGCAGAGATAGCCATGAAGATGTGCTCAGTCACAGAGGCAGAAGGACTAACAGGTGGGTGCGTGGTTAGTGATGGTTCTCCCTTTTGAACAGTACTGTCAGTCACTTCAGGGAATAATGTGTTGGAGGGGATTCAGATTGGTGGTAATTACAGAATCATGATGTGATTATTACTGCAGTAGTCTGAGGGTATGAGAGGGACAAAGATTTGGGGAGGAGAGGGTAATTTTAATCAGCTGTGAGATTTTTTACAAGGCAGCTTTTGTGGGTCAGTGGTGATGATGATGATGCTGGAGGTGGTGGCTGAGATTCTGTAATGGATATTGTTTTGTTCTGGAATTGAATCCCAAATCACCCTCTGAGAGTCTTAGTCAGGCTACTGACTCTGGGAGCATACAGTTTGTTTTCTTAAAAGGGCAGGTAGTTGCAGGGAGAGCCTGTTTGGAAGTTTTAGTAGTTTGGGGCCAGGGGCCAGTTGGGGGCTGGGGCCCTCGGGGGAGGGGGCTGTTTGTGCCCCGTGCCCTTGGGGTGGCGCTCACAGCTGGGAACGGGCTTTCCAAAATCCTGTTGGAAGGAGCCAGACGTGGGACCTGTGGCCGCGGACAGGGAGCAGCCCTGGACCAGCCGGCCTCAGGACCTGCAGCAAACTTGCCTTCAAATCGGCTCTTCCAGCAGGACACTGCCCAGGAGTCACTTTGGTTGTTGCTGTTCTCCTTCAGGAAGCACGGTACGCACCAAGCACACCCAGAGCTGCGCCCGTGCCAGGAGAAGACTTGCAGTGCAGCCGGGGCTGATGGCGACAGTTGCCACCAGCTGTCCCACCAGCTCAGGAAGATGCAGGTAAGATGCCACAGAGGGGAGAGCAAGTGGTTGTCCCTTCTCTTGCAGGAACAGGATTTAACAGCAGAAGGGAGGCAGGCTGAAAGGGCTTTGGAGGTCCAAAAGTGCCTCAGGCAGCTGGAGCAGTCACGTGACAGCAGAGGAAGAAGAGAAGGAGATGCAGGTGACCCATCTGGGACCATGTTTCCGAGGTAACATGTGCCCCACAAACACAGAGAAAGACAGAGGCATTAGGAAGACATGGAATGGGTGGGAAAGGTGCCTGGGCGAGAGGAGAGCACGGGGAGACGGGAGGCAGTGCTGTAGATGGAGGGGAAAAATCCAGGGTGTTGGAAGTGAGGATGCTTCTGCTGTGCAGAGGCCTTCTGTAAAAGCTCCGAGTTCATCTGCTGGCTTTGGTTTTCCCAGGCTGTGCTTTGCTGAGCCTCAAATGGGGCTCCTGTTCTCGTCCAGATTTTTGCTCGGAAACCATTCAAGTGTTGAGGGCTGGGATTTTTCAAGAGCATCATATTTCTCTTTGGGCTTGCTGGGGAGGGATTGCAGTCATGCAAGACCTGTTGGGGAGCTCAGTCTTGTCTTGGGATGCTCCCTGTGGGACAGGAGGACAATTGCTTTGAGCTGCCTCTATTTCTGGAAGGATTACCTACATTTGCCTTCCATCTGAAATCCTGCTTAGTGCAACTTGTTGGGGTTTTTTTTAAAAGAAGTGGGGAAGTGTGTGTGAACAGCTGAGTGCTAGTATACAGTGAATTCCCTTCCCTGCTGAGATTAAATGGTTTTAGGATTAAAAATAGCCGTTTTGTGTTACAAAAATTGGTGCTGATGGACTCCTGGCTGACAAAATCTCTTCCCAGCTTGCTTAAACATTAAACAGCCTTCACAGTGGCATTCAGATGATCTTCTGTGATTTCTTGCAATTAATCATGTTTGTCTAAAGCGTACTACTAAAGCGTACCACTAAAGTGTTTTGGTTGTTAAGAACTAGGATGAGAAGTTCATAGAGACATGTTCTGTGTTGGGTTTCAATGAGTTCAAGCTCTTGTTGTGTCCGGTTGAGAGTTTCTGATGTTATTTTTCCCTCTTTCAGAGGGAGGTGAACATGCCCGTCTCGCCCTCCAGCAGCGAGGATGCCATGTCTGGGTTCAAGCCCATGCCACCCTCAAAGCTTGCGTCCTCGAGTTGAGCGTGGAGGGGCATCAGCCCGCGAAGGTTTGGTGTGTTGTAGCAGTCGGTGCTGTGAGGTCTGGTGGGTGGCAGTGGGTGGAAGCAGCTGTTGGGGGCTCCGTCATTTGCATAGCCCAGCCCCCCCCGCATGCTTCGGAATGTTGGGGTCCCTGTGGCAGTTTTTGAATGGTCCCTCCCAGTTGGGTCAACGGACCCAGCGCAGCCAGTAGATCCCGTCGGAGCTCCTCTGTGTGGCGTAAATCCCTCGGCATTTGGGCTTGAGAAGAGGTAAAGTTGGAATCTGCAGCTCTCCTTAGATGACGTTCAGGAGCTGTGGGCTGTGGGTGGGGACTGGCTCTCTGTCTCTGGTCCAGTGACTGGTGTCATTGCTCATAGGAAGAGCTTTCACAGGCGAATCTGCCATTTCCCTTCTTCTGGGGGTTACGGGAGCTGTTTTGGAGGTGAGGGAGATGTCAATTCCCGGTGTTGAGCCAACCTGGATGGAGCAGAGGTGGACTGTGATTTGTCTGACCTCAACTGTGTATCTGTAATGCAGTTGTAATCGTCTCTGCCTGCACAACTGGCGTGAGGTGCTGTTTTATTTTGAAGGAGATAGAGTGAATAAAATCAGTGAATCTAATGGGGGACCTTTCTGACCAAATATATAAGTATTTATTTAGGATAAGATGAACAGTCCCTTGAACTCACTGGTTATACTGACTTAACTCTGTGTTGCCTAAAAACGGGACCAAGTTTGGCTCGGCCATGGGTGTCTACCTTAGAGACATCCACGTTTAGTCAGATGAATCACACCCCAGTCTCCTGTGTTCCTCATCAGGTCTCTGGCAACTCTGCTGTTAGCCCTTATTGAAGCCAAGTCCAGTCTCTCATTGATGGATTGATTGATTTTAACAGAAAGGAAAGTCAGTCTTAGATATTTGGTTGCGGAAGAAAGTTTGTGTTTGAAGATCGTGCTTGGATCTTCGAGTAGGTCTAATTAGATGCCTTTTCCTCTTTGCTTCATCCCTGATAAGCTTAGGCACTCTCTGTTTGTCCTGTTTCTGAGGACCACTGCCCAAGGCGCCTAGCATTGCACAGGGAGATGCTGCATTTCATTTTGCACTGTGAGTTTTGTTAGTCATCAGGAATGAAGTACTTTTAGGAGATAAGCTAACTACATTGCACTCAAGTGAAAAAAGTGCTCTATAACTCCCGAGAAATAATACTGGATTATAATCAAAATACTTATATTTTGAGCAAAAGATGCTTAAAAAGTTAGGTAAAAATTATGAGCACGGTGCAATTTTTTTAGTTTGGATTTTTACATATTTTCGATTTAAAGTTTGAATGTAAACAAATCTGGTTGAATTGATGTGGAGAAGATGTTCAAATTGCCAAGTATTTCTTTCAAACAAGACTAAGCAAAGTAGCAGCTAGAGAGAGTGTTTTGGCTTTAAAGTGTTTTGTATTTGTGAACCCAAATCTCCAAGTTGCTGGGCTGCTGGACAGGGTGAGACCTGTGCCAGCCAATTCATCTTTTAGCTCCAAATGCCTTTTGATAGAGAAGCAGGTCTCCTGGGGATTGTGGGGACGTGCTCCTGCATGTGGGAAAGATGGCTGAGTTCCTGGCGTAAGAAGGGCACTGGGGTTTAGAGGTCAGAGTTGAGGCAGGTATGGAAGATGGCAACAGCTGTGTTCTTCAGTGTGAAAAATTTATTCTTGTATATTCAAGCAGGTTTTTTTCTCTCCTGTGCTAATCCAGTGTGGAGTATGAGCCAATAAAGAGAAACCGACGCTGTACACGCTGGACACACTTAAGTATTTGTTTTAAAATATGTGTGAGGTCAAGCTAGCACATGCTTTGCAATTTGTGTATTTACTGCAGCAAATTTTCTGCTCTTCCTGGCTGTCTTCCGTGGTTTTCAGCCTGCTTCACCTCCGCAGAAAGAGATACCGTGCGTATGCAAGAGGCCGTTATGCGTCTTCCCTTAGGAGATGTTCTTTTGTGCTCTGCTCTTGAATTACGATCTGAATTATTTATGCCAACGTTTCCAATAGCTTTTGGATTCCCTGGTTAAAGTATTC
The DNA here is from genome assembly GCF_026419915.1 of Harpia harpyja. Taxonomy (NCBI): domain Eukaryota; kingdom Metazoa; phylum Chordata; class Aves; order Accipitriformes; family Accipitridae; genus Harpia; species Harpia harpyja. Next base: position 20,695,477 of record NC_068960.1, on the reverse strand, counting down.
TGCACCTACCCCAGCTACATGTTACAATGCACAACTCCCACCAGCCATCAGTTTTTATTTCATGTCATTTTTCACGAAGTAACACACATTGCAGCCAGCATCCTGTGTTGCTGTTGCATGGTTTTCTTTACAGTAGTTTTCCAGCTGTATTCCTCCTCCCCATGATAAAGAGTGTTGCCAAGTATTTCTTGTTATCTTAGAACACACATGGTAAGGATGGTTGCTGGATGTCTCATCCTTTTTAAGGCTGTGAAGACATGCTCTGACAAGGCCTTTTCCCAGTCCCAGGTATTCAGGGATGCAAGCTGTGCCTATCCCCATCAGCTCTGTGAAGGATTTAAGAGAGATTGTGGGCCTGAAGGTTGAACGATGCTTCTGTGTCAGAAGCTGAATTTCAGCAAGCAAAAGCAACTTCCCCGACTCTTGAAGTTGTGTGTCCTTTTAATGCTGCAAAATGTCAATAATGATCCTTGCGTACATCTTTCTCAATTCAATGTACAGTGGATGTCTCCTCCTTCAGCTAGCCTGGAGCTTAAAACCCAGCTTAAAAATACTGGATAGGGTAATTTTTGGTGGACATGGCCTGAGCCTGCTTGGAAGGAAATTGGTCTGGTTACACAAGTCTTTATGTAAGGCCCAAAGAGAGCCTAAGGTTTTGAGTGCCCTAGAATGCTCTTTTCAAGTAGGTTAACAGGCACATAGACACCCTGTAATGGCGTCAGGACTCCCCAGGACATCTTCAGGGCAGCTATATTTTATGTAAGCCACTGTTTTCATGCAACCTCAGCTAGCGTTGTGCTGCTCTTTGCAGGATCGGGTGAGCGGTGTTGTCTTTGGCTGTGTGGGCTTAAATGTGTTTCTAACGCGCGTGTCAAATAATTGGCTGTTAAACAGACTGCCAGTGTGGCTGAAGCCAGTGCTTCCGAAGAAGGTGAAATAAGAGCTTTGAAGATAGGGTCCTGCTGCGAATAGGATCCAGTCAAGTAAGTGTTGATTATGTCCAGTCTGATCTTTGCAGATTGTGGAAAAATTGCAGAGATGTTTGTTTTAACAAGAGAGACACATGCCTACCTTTTTGGTTTTTTCCCCCAAACCTTTTAGTTACCTGAAGAAACCCTTGGGTCCACCTCCACCATCATCTACTTGCTTTCGTTGCGGAAAACGTGGCCACTACATAAAGAACCGCCCGACAAATGGGGTACGATTGTGGGGGACTTGTGGTGTTACTTAGTTTTTAACTGTTTTACCTTGGCAGTTACGTAACAAATACATGAATACTCATATTAAGACTTGTTTCTGTTGGGGTGAAATGCAGAGGTTATATGGCACTGTTGCAAAGCCCTTCAAAATTCCAGGGGAAGCTGGAATTACAAATGTGAAATTTTCTTTTTTCTAGGTGGTAGACATTCAATATATCCATAGGTGTTTCTCGGTGAACTTTCATGCATGTTTTTATATCTTTCAGTATTAGTGGAAATGTTTCTGTTTTGCACTCTTTTTAATGACAGTTCACAGTTTTTGTAATTTTGTACAAAAGCAAGACATTTCTCTTTGCCCCATCTCTTGAATATTTGCGTGTTTTAATTACACGAAGTCCCTGGTTGAGGATTGATGCCATTTAACCTTAGTCACTGAAGGTATATGCGTGAGGTCCGAGTTCAACCTTCACGTGTATAGGCAGTGAATGCAGGTATCTGCAGTGAGTGATTCAGAGCACCGAATTAGTGTCTCTGAACTGCGCTGTGGAGGAGGAGCAGCGGGTTTGTGTCTCTTCTCTGAGTGGATGGTGAGCTAAGGGACATGGTGAGCTTAAGGAACCTGAAGTTAAGCCAAAGGATGTCGCTTGAGTTGAAAAACCCTGCTCAAGCCTTTGGAACATCCTGGCTCTATTTGTTTAGGAAAAGAAGTATTTCAGTTGAGCATCCCTTACGCTAGGTAAAAGGAGAGGGTTAAAGGCTTTTGCTGCTTAAAATAATCACTGGAAAGTCATTTTAAGTGTGGGTCTTGAGGTACGTCTGCTTTTCTTTTCTGAAGAGGACAAAAATTCTGAGTCTGTTGCCAGAATGAAAGAGCACAGGAATTCCAAGGAGTTTCATGCTACAGGTACCCGATACAAAGGGTGCTATGCTGACAAACACTGGAAACTGTGCAATACCAACTATGAAAGCATAAGTATGGAATTAAGTGGACTGACCAAAAAGCGAAGGAGAGAAACCATGCCTAAATGTCTGAGTGGCAATGCAACTGAGTTGGCCAGCATGTGTCATTACAGGGGAGGAAGCACTGTCATTGTATCTTAACCTTAAAATCTGTGATACTTTGTAATATTAAAAGAGGGTGGTCCTACTGTTTGTGTCCCTGGAATTTGGTTCAGGTTGTGGTATGCCAAGAATGTGTGTTTCTGCAAAACATTTCAGTAGCGTTTACAGTGGATTTGTTGTCTTTGCAAGCTCATTTTGCTTCTGTTTTATGTTTCAAAAGCTTCTTGCCAAGTTTAACAGATGGCTGTTGGACTGAGATTTCCTCCCCCTCTGACTTTGAGGAAACCCCATGTGTGAAACAGACTGAAGTTTTCCTGTTGCTATACACTAAGAAAATACTGCCGTGTGCTGACAGGAGTGGCTGTTTTAAAATGCCCTTGGTAGCACTTCTGGTTTTCTGTCATGGATGTCCTTCTGTAGAAGCTGTAACATAGACTTCTTGCTTTTATAAAATGTAATTGCTCGGAGACTAACGTTACCCTGAGCCTGCAATTTACATTTATGCTCTGGCAAAGGAGAGGTGGGATTCATTTCACCTGCTTTCTAGCTGTGAAAAGATTCTTTTTCTAGTCTGAGCTTATTTCTTAGTTGATGCAATGAATGGGAGAGTTCTGCAGAAGGAAGGTTGTTCCTCCCTCCCTCTTCTAGCGTTGTGGCTATCGAAAAGTAGTTTCAACTAAGCGCCTATGCTTTAGGAGGCTAATGTGGAGTGAGAAGAATTCCATCTCTTCTCTTGCTTTGATAAAATCCAAAGCTTGGAAAAGTTTTCCTCTACCCATCTTTAACTCGTTTCTTTTTCCTTCCCCACCCCTCCTCCAGGGAAGCTTATGCTAGAGGAAGGATGGAGAAGCCTCCCTTTTTACCAGAGGAGCCGTCCTCTTCCTCCTCCTCCTCTTCCTCCACCTCAGATGGTCCTGTTCCAGACGAGTTCTCGTGTCTCATCTGTAAGAATATAATGACTGATGCAGCTGTTATTCCCTGCTGTGGCAACAGTTATTGTGAGAAATGTAAGTGTTACTCCCATGTTTGTTAATTCTAAACCTCCCATCTGATTTTCTGAAAGCAGAAAGAGGAGAGAACGAAATTGCTTTGTTACCAGTTCTATTTTACACTTAAGTATACCCTGAACAGAAAAGGGCTCTTCTGGTGTGAAGGGAGAAAAAAGCCAGGAAGCTTTTTCCCCTTTTTATGTACCTAGTTAAGTCGTCTTCACAAGCGGAAGGACGAGTATGAGGAGAGTGGCTAATTGTGCAGGTGATTACAATATTAGATACTGAATGCGTTTAGTTTGTCCACAGCCCTTTGTCTCATACAAAATTATATAGCCAACTCTGGTGAACTTACAGTGGTCTGCAACAAATGGATAGTTAGGCATTTAATCCCCATTCTTCTCCACGGGAGAGTTGGTTAAAACCTTCAGAACTCAAACCTCCTAATGGCTTTTTGAACCTCTTAATGGTTTTTTTGAAACACGTTTCGTTCGTTAACCTTGAGGTTGGGGACTTCTCGCTGTACTAGATAGTGGGGAAAAGACTAGTTGCAACATCAAGACACAGCCTAGGCTCCATCTTCAGATGTTCCAATGGTGAAATACAAAACGGTATGGTTATTTGCTGCATACTATAAATTTTTTACACTCTTGAACATTTATAGCTTCATGCTCTCAGTTCAAGACCATATTCAGCCATTAATCATATACATGTGTTTATGATTGGTGAGAACCCCCAAAACTTCCTTAGTTTGGCTAAATACTCTTTTGCTTATTCTAATTCTACACAGGTATTAGAACAGCATTAGTGGAATCTGAGGAACATATATGCCCAACGTGTCAGGAGACAGATATTTCGCCTGATGCTTTAATTCCCAACGAGTGCCTACGCCAGGTAACATGACGACTTTTACATAAAGTGCTTGTAAGAAAAGGCTATCTGTAAAAAGGGGAAAGGGAAGAAAATATTAATTTACATCTCCTTAAGCAAGACGTAATTGAATAAGGCTAAATTGACTTTTCCAATACACTATTTGTTGCTGTCTCAGAAGCTTACGACTCTTTAGAGACAATCTGGCAAATTCAGGTCCCGCTCTTACTTAACACGATTGCCTCGCTTTCACATTTGGCATTAACGCTGAAGGACTTGAAATACAGGTCCTCTGAGCTACCAGTCATTAGTATCAGTGTTGAATGTGACGTGTTCATACATCTGGATGTTGGTTTCTTTTAGGATTGATGGCATTTACAGGAATACACGAGTAATTTTCCTCTGTGAAGGCTTTTGTTTGTATATCTGCTGAAGTTTCATCTTACCTTCTTGTAAATGCTTTTCTGCCTGTAGGCTGTGAACAACTTCAAAAATGGAACTGGCTACACAAAAAGGCTCCATCAGCAGATTTGGCAGCAGCAACAGCAGCAGCCGCCACCGCCTCCGCCACCACTCATGACTGTTACACCTGCCGCTGCTCTGGTGAGTGCCTCTGAACCATGTACATCTTCCTCTCTGTCAATCAGCAATTTGTTGCAAGAGAAGGTAAGCTTTTTTTCAACATATGCAGTGATTCTTATATTGTAGCAGAGCTTCTTTTCCAACTGTCTGTGTTTATTCACAAGGGCTGTCGGGTTCCTGTGCGAAGACAAGAAGCATTAACAAGTCCTCTGGGCCGCCAAGGACGATCAATACGCACCACTGGTAAGGAACTGTAACTTTAGAATTCCTTTCAAAAAATTATCTTCAGATAAACTGAATGGGATTTTTTGCTTTTTCCTCTCTCCACTCCAAAAGGTCATCCAGGGAGAGGCAGTACAGTTGGCTCAGCAGGTGGCAGACCAGGCTGGGAACTGTAAGTATTCTGCAGAAATTCAACGTATTACTACTTGTAAGCTGTTAAAGGAGGCCGTAGCACTTAACTTCTGCAACGGCTGATTCATAATGAAGTGAGTATGCACAGATAGTTGTGGAGGATACAAGTGGTCGTTAATTTTTCAATGGCCTGATTTGAATTGGCTTTAACAAAGGGGATCTGTGCTTGCAGTGAAATTATTTAAAATAAACCTCCAGTACCTGATTGAGAAGAGGACTCTGACAAAGGAACTCTTTTTGAGGAAACCAGAATTACCTATCAAAAGTAAATACAATTAAAGGATCAGGTGGAAAGCCACCCTTTTGGTTACTGGCTGCACAGGCCTGTAGAAATTGATTTCCCAATAGGAGTCAGCCTCCAACATTCTTTTTTTTCTAACAACTTAGTTGATGCTGATGGAGCAAATTCTTGGAAAAGTCAACACTGTTGTGTTATGACCATTTTGAATGTCTTCAATTTAGTCAGCCCAAATAGCCAAGCTGCTTTCTCTCAGTTGGCGAGAGAGGAGTCTGTTTTATCTATGATTGCAGGGTCAGGTCAGCCCTTCCTTTTGGTATATATGTGTTATAGATAGGTTGTAAGGGTGCCCTGTGTTTATAAAATCTTAAAGATAAATCAAAACAAACCCCAGGATCCATCCCACAGATTGTCTGAAATCTGCAATTGAGTAAGCAGGAGAATAACAATTTGGGGACAAGAGCAGGCCAAAGACATCATGGTGAGGCAACAACGTAGGAAGTGTACGTGGAAGAAGATGATAGAAGTCTGGGAGAAGATGAGTCACTATCTGTGCAGTACTTTGCAGATCAGAAGTGTGAAGTGTTGGCACGTGCGAGATGGGAGTCTCTTTTAAGCCTGGGCAGCCTCCATCCACAGTCGCAAAGCTGAGTACGAGGAGAGCAGACTGAGGGAAGTGTTGGGGGTGAGGATGTGGAAGGCAGGTAGGAGGGTCAAGAAATGAGTGTAGTCTCCAATGAACAGAGAGCAGGGAGAAAAAGGCTTCAGTTGAGAACAAGAAGTGCTTGCCACCATGCTCCCGCTTCATTAGCTTTCCTCTTTAGAATGAGGGGAGAGAGAGTAACAGAGTGACGCATGTGGGGGGGTTTTCCTTTGAAGCTCAAATCGAGGCCGCCCGAACAGTGAACGTACCCAAAGGACTCGGGCCCCAACACTACCAGCATCAACACCAGTCTTTGTGCCTGTGCCTCCACCTTCCGTGTATCCTCCAGCACCCCATGCGCTTCCTCTTCCACCGGGGGGACCACCAAGACCGTTTCCTCCTCAGTTTCCACCTGGTCAGCCTCCGTCTGCTGGGTACACTGTCCCCCCTCCAGGATATCCCCCATCTCCTGCAAACCTGTCATCAGCTTGGGTACCAACAGCAGTACCAACGGCTCATTCAAATACCAACCCAACGAGACAAGCACCTCCTTTATAGAGTCATAGAATCATTTCGGTTGGAAAAATTTGTCAGAGCCCCTGGTTTTAACGTAGTTGTGCGTAAGGTTCTCTGTGCCTGTCTCGGCATTGTGTTGTCACCGTAAGCTTGTAACGGGCTGCGGCTGGGTGCTGCTCTGGGGCTACTGACCCAGCTTCAAGGCAGAAAAAAAAGTGGCTTTCTCTGAATGCTGTCGTCAGGAACAAGGTGCTTTAGCTTGCCAGCAGGTGTCTGCAGGCTTTTTTCCGCATGAGTTTGTGTGGTAGGAATGGAAGGTGTAGGTGGTTTTACTTCCGTGAAGGTCATGGGGCTTGGGGGTTTTCTTGGTTGGTTGGATTTGGTTGGTTTGTTCTTTGTTTTTTTTCGTTTTGGTTTGGTTTGTGCTATCAATTTTGGGGGTTCAGGAGCTGATTTCCAGTCATTCCTCCTCCCAAGTGGTGAGGGTGGAAAAGGCTGGAGTGATACATTTCTACCCGGCTGGAGGCAAGCCGACCTCATGAGTGGGAGAGACGCATTCACAGTGAAGGCTCATACAGCGCCCTGATGGCTGAAGGCAACTCCCTGAACTGTAATAGTGTAAACTTATCCGTTGTCTTCCGGAGGATGCAGGAGAAATGTCTTGTAGCTTTGTGAAGCTATAAAGGAGTGACAAAACTTGGAACAAATCAGTTGAACTTCTTGTATAAAATTGGGATCTCTCGCAAGAGAAGTATGTTGGAGATGTTCCCTATGGTGGACAAATCCTAGCAAGAGTTGGCAAAATATTAAACTGCCACAGACTTCTCATTTAAAGAGAAGGCTGGTGGATGAATAGGTAGTATGCCACGTATGCTCCTTTGTCTCATAAGATCTCTTCTTTGTATATGCCTGGCAGTCTGGTACAGTTGAGAGAGAGAGAAGGAAGATTTTTTTTTTTTTTTTTTTTTGAATTCCAAAAGGGGAACGAATGCTATTGGGCATAAGTCACTCTCTCAGTAAAACTTTCCAAGTGCCATTTTCCTCAACTTTTAAGGTGTGAGATCAAATTTTCAGTAATACATGCAAGCAACTGAAAAATATCTCCTACTGACTAAAAGAATTTGCTCTTCATAATATCGGATATATCTTATTGATATTGTCCTTTATGTCAGTCTCTAATTATAGCCTCTGTAGGAGGAATGGAGCAATGAAAGGCAGCTAGATGGTGGCCTTCTGTACATGGAAAGATCTTGGATGCTAGCAAAGTCTAAAACCCATTCTTGTGTTGTGCAAACTTTCTGACGTGCAAGTTGTACACTGCAAGTAATACGTAAAGCATGTAGGAAGTTGCTGCTGTAGGTGTTTTAATTTAGATGTAATGCACAGCAATTAAACATAGGCTTTCCTTCTGTATGTGTTATGAAAATGGTATCGTAAGAAGGAAGATACTCATTAGGAACGTTTTTACTTATGAAGTGGAAGTAGGCAATGCCTATAAACAAGGCAAGGCAAATTAGGTCAAGGCCTCGTTACACTTGTAAGTCAACAGCCGTTCTGACTGAGGAGATTAGTTAATAGGACTACCATCCTAATACCACCCCCTGCCCCCTCCAGCTTTTTGGAAAACGCATAGAAAAAAGTTTGAAAAATGAGCTCATAGAGAAGGGGGTGGGGGAGCCCACTAGGTGACTAAAAGCTATGTCTGTAGTTGGACAAAGCTACTCTGCGCGAGAGAAATCCATCTTCCCTCAGTGGCAGAGTAAAGGCAACAATTAGAAATAAGGAGTTGTAATAAGCTATCTTTTTAAAATCAAGTGTTGAAGCTGTCCTTTGAGCATTTCCTCATCCCATTCCAGCCAAAGTGGGTCAGATACCTTAAATAGTTCTAAGCGTCTCTTGACTAACCCAGCTAATATTTGCAGTTGTCCATTTGTGAAGTAGGAAAATGTCCGGTTTGAATAATGCCATCATTAATCCCTGTAGCCTTAGGGTCTGGATATGGACTCTTTGACAAGCATGATGAGTTGTAGAGACCTTTTCACTGTGTCTCCCCCTTTTGCTACTAGTGTTTCTGTAGAGACCCTTGATCCTTTAAGTACAGTTCTTACCTCCTTTCTCTCTCCTGGTTTCAGCTGGTAATGCAAAGTAGGGTGGTTTTTCTCCATTTTTCCCTTTCTAAAGCAAGGGTCCTATGGTGTCAAAAATAAAAATGCTCATGCTGCTTTAAATTTAATGTTGTCCTGCCATGTCAGTCAGTCCTGTGCTGCTTCTGATTGCAAGGAAGTCTAAAGAGGCAGGGCAAGCGGAGGGTTGGGGGTGAAAATGGTGCCTTGCTGTGCTTGGAGTTCCAGGGGCAGTAAGCTTGTGGGCTTCCAAACCCAGGTGCCTGGTGTCCTGCTCAGCCTAACTGGGCAGTGAGCTAGCTAAAGCAGATTTGAGCACCTTCTACAAACAGAGCTTAACTTGTGCTGCTCTGCGTGCTGACGTACATCTCTTGGATTTAGATTAAAACAGATGTATGTAGAGCTAAGCCTCTGCGCTATAAAAATGGACCACTGTGTTAAGAGCACAAGGCTCTGCTAGCAACAGTAGCTGCAGATGTGTTGATGTTTTCATTCATCCTCTTCCATAGACAAAACCAAGGTAATGCTGAATTTACTGCAACAACTCTGTTTAACAGTGCGCTTTGTCCTTCCTCTGCAGTCAAGTATAATGTCCTTTTAGAATCAGTAGAAGCACAGCAACTACATTGAACTAAAAGAAGCCCGTGTTCAATTGTCTTGTTTAATGGGATCAGGAAGCTGATGGGAATAACCTTAAATCAAAAGTGCTGTGAAACTGAAATGTGTCCAAAACTTGTGCTGTATGTAGTGTCACCCTTAGTGGATTTCAAAGCTTTTCATTTCCTGGCGATCAGTTCTAACTGTCTAGCGCAATGCAAAGAAGCCGTCTTAAGATGGTAGCAACTTGGATCTTTTCTTATATCCACAAGTGTTTTTTAAAAAAGTAGTTGTGGCTTCTAAGTTAGGTCAAGTTATCTCAAAACCATAAGCAGGGTCTGTTTTCCCTCATTTATGCTAATGCTGGGCAAAAGAGCAGAAGCTGATTTGGAAACCTGTAAGTGGAAAGGTGTTTTGCAGTAAGGTGGTGGTGGTTGTTTTGTTGTTTTTTGTTTTTTTCTTTTGTGGAGTCTTCAGTATTTTATTTTCTCCCCCAGTACTCCTAGGCTGCAGAACCAGCCTCCAAGGCACTATGGAATTACTTCTGCAATTAGCTTGGCGCCTCCTAAGGATATAGATTCCATTCATACTCAGAAGCTGCTTGAAGCGATGAAAGCATGTGGGGTATTTGAAGACGAGGAAGAACTGAATCACAGGTATAACAAGACTAAAACTTGTTAATGTCCTGGGGTTTTTTTAGGGCAAACTTAACGTGAGTTTTCTTTACAGGCTGGTGGTTCTTGGTAGACTGAATAACTTGGTCAAAGAATGGATTTCAGAACTTGGTGAGAGCAAGGTAAGGTTTTTTGATAGGTTCTTATCAAAACAGCTGAAGCCTTTTTGTTTCTTCTAAAGGCTTTACTGCTAGGATTTCTGCTAAAGTTCAACATTTCACTTCCTTCTTAAGTATCAAGGAGTTCTGTAGTAAGTGCCATTGAAATAATGTATAAAAGATACTTCAGATGAAGACCTTCAAGCCCTTGGGGCACTGAATAAATTTGTGAAGTGGCTCTATCAGTTGACTTGTAGCAGTTAACAAAGCTGAAACAACATATTGTGGGGGGGAGACAGATGGTAACTGGGCAGTAAACTTGCCCCAGACAGCCTGCAGCCCTCAATCTAGTTTGAAGTTATTACTCTAGAGTTGCCTTTGGTATGGCTCTTAGATGGTGTTAATTTGTGTGGGTCTGCTGCAGGGAAGACTGGTAAAAGGTCTTAATTTGTTTAAATTGATGAAACGACTGCTCCATTACTCATCTTTGTTGTCGTTGTTTGTGAGTTGCAAGCCCTCCCTTCAGAAAAACAGTATCAGTCTATTAGACTAAGAACTCAGTATGGGAGGGAGAAGACATTGTTTATGGAGGCTGTTGTAGTCTTTCTAAATAACTTATATGCTAGTTAAACTTGCACGTAGGTCAACGTGTATGTTCTATTGTCCAGAAAACTCTTTGTCTTCTACCCGCAGAATTTTCCCCCTTCAGCAGTAGCAAATGTTGGTGGCAAAATATTTACGTTTGGTTCTTACAGGCTTGGAGTACACACTAAAGGTAAACTTTTGTTGTGTGGTCATAGTTGTAATGTTTGAAAGTGTCTTCCAACAGTAACAGAAGAAATGGCATCTCTTTGCAGGTGCTGACATAGATGTGGCTTGTGTTGCTCCTAGACACGTCGAAAGATCGGATTTCTTTCAGTCGTTCTTTGAAAAACTAAAACGTCAGGAGGAAATAAAAAAGCTAAGAGTAAGCAAGCTCTCTCCTTGATAGATTGTGCAACTCCTCCAATAAGAATAGTCATGTTAAAGACTCCTGTTGGTAGTGATTGTCTTACAAACCAAACTTAAAAAGGGACTTGTTTCTGAGCCCCTTGTAAAATCCTGTCTACGCAGCATGAAAGTGTTGAAGTGAAGCTTTTAGTTCCCTTCCCCAATGACTGTACACCCCATAAGAATCTCTGTGGTTCACTTCTCCCCTACCCATGGTTTGGGAATGAGTGGGCTATAGTATCAAAAAGCAAGGTTGTCCCGAGGAGCCTTGCTTTCATCTGAGCTGTAGTAAGGGGCTTGGCAAGAAGGTAACTGCATGCAGGTAGAGGAAGGGGCAGCCTGAGAGCTAAGGAAGTTGAATGTGATGTGGAAAGGCTTCTGTCAGTACCTTTGCCGTGGTGTTCCTCTGGGTGTACTTTAGGACCTCTAATTCCTTCTTCTCTGGTCCTGTTCTTCTGTGGCTACTCAGCCTGAGACTTTGTAGAAGAGATGCAGAGTCAGCTTTACATGAAGTCAATAGGAGCTGTGCTGTGAACATACAAAACTGCCTTGTAAAATGACCCTGCGGTGCATACGTTGTGTACCTTGCGTATAGAACCAAACTCCTGAGAAGTGTTTCTCTCAGCCTGGTCTTCCTTGTGCAGACATTTTGAAAGACTTCATATGCATAGCTAATGAGGCTTTGTTTAGATGACCGAAGACAGACTCAGTGGGCTGTGGCACAGTTCTAACGAGTGGTCTACAAAATTGAAAACTGTCGCATAAGGTAGCTGATAGCATCTCAGGCATGGTAGAAAATAAAAATACAGGAGGCTAGTGCACGCTGTCAAAGGCGGACAGAATTTTCTCGATTTCTCTGGATGTTAACCAGTAGTAAGATAGCGACAGAAATCTCTTGCTTTTCTTCCTCACCACCAAGGTAAGTACCTTACAACCTCTGATACTGATGGCTCATTGTGCACTGTTTGTTCATTACAGTCCGTGATCAGCCTCTGAATCTCTTGGCTAAATAACTTGTTAAAGCTAGTATTTTACCGTCTTAGTGCTATAGTGCGTGCAGCTTATGAAGAATTCCTTTGGTTTGGAAGCAACTCAAGTCTTTATACTGAGTAGTTAGCAGTGTAACTTCTGCATTTGATCGTAGTTTAGGAGAAACATTAAAGTAGCAAACCATGTTTTCTTACACAGTTATCCTCTCCTTTCCAGGCAGTTGAAGATGCATATGTACCAGTTGTCAAGTTTGAGTTTGATGGCATCAAGGTAAGCATTTCTTTTTTTTCTTGCTTTGGAATAGGATAACTTTTCCAGGGAGCTATGACTGTGCTATTTTGGACCACAACCTATCCCAGGAGAAGATATTGCAGTAGAACGGGAGCTTATAGGAAAATAAGGCCCTAGGGAGCCTAGCAGGCATGGGAGCATCAGGGACATCTTTTTCTAGACCTGTGCTGTAGACCAGGGTAGCCTGCTTGAATAGCATTTATCCCTAGGATCGTGCAGAGTGGGAGCAGAGGCGGTGTCCTTGCTAAGTCTTCTTAGCTCTGCCAAGCTAGGTATCTACAGAGGGATGTGTACAGTGTAGTTCACTGCACGAATCATGTGAGCAGACTAAATGTTTTGCTGCAAATCCAAAATGAAGTGGTCATGGGACAAACAATCTGGAAAATGGAAAGTAAAAGTACTCATTTGATTCCTGCCTAGGTTTGTCAGCTGCAGGAATCCTGCTATCTTGAATACATCTTATACAATGAATCAAGACCTGCATGCTGTAGTCCCTAAGCAAGTTACTGCTTGGTATCACTATCACAAAGAGATTTATTCAGTGACCTTTTTGTGGCCTTTATGTGGTACAGACTTTCACAGGATAATCTTCTTGCCTCAGACTGTACTAAAAAGCAGATACTTCAGGGTCAAAAGGGCTTCCTGCGTAAAGAAAATGCTCTCTCCTTTGCTGAAGTATAGTTGAGGTGACTGAACTTAAGTCTTAATTCTGTGAATAATTTTAAGTTCCCTTTTCATTGAAATTCTAAGTCTAGAGTAATCTTTTTCAACTTAAAATGCCCTCTTCCTTTCCCTAGCTTAAAAAGAAAGGGGTGATGCAGTGAAGGTTTTGTAAATAAAATTCAGAACTTCGAGAAATTGCATTGAGTCTTCTGGCAAATAAATGTCTTGGGAGATGTATCTATAGTCACCTAATTCTAAATACAAATGTTAACCACTCTTTTTAGACTTGACTAACTGTCCCCCACCAGTGTGCTGTTTGCAAACTGCGCGGCATTCTAACGGTTGGCACTTTTTTTCCTCTTGAGATTGATCTCGTGTTTGCAAGACTGTCTGTGCCAACTGTTGCTGATAATCTTGATCTCAGAGACAACTCGTGTCTCAGAAGCCTGGATATAAGATGTATACGGAGCTTAAATGGTAAGCATATTTGCACATCTTTAACAAGAAAATGTTACTAAAATTGGTATGGAGTGCAGGTTACACACCCCAAGTTTCTGTACAGGATGCAGAAACTGATCCCCTGTATCCTTGAGATCTGAGGAGGTGGCGAGTGGGCTTAAATTTAGCTGTTTCAAGTTGTGTGTTTAGGTAGAACTGTGTTTCATGTTTCTTTGATTGGGGGGGGGGGTGTTGTTCCAGTTTGCCACAGAAACTGCTTCAGCTGAATAGGTAGAGCACTTGATAGAGAAGAATGTGTGGTAGTTCATTTAAAAAAACAAACAAACAAACAAAGGCTATTTAAAATACCTGAAGCCGAAGTTGCTCACTGTTTAACACTGCCTGGTTTAATTGTTCCTGGCTGTCGAAAGAAACCTAGCTTTCGGAATCCTGTAGAAGGGCCTTATTGAAAATTGTTGGCTGGAGTCTAAAGTATGAAAAAGCTGTTGAGGGCACCAGTTACCTGAGGTGATGCTGAATGTTATGTGTAACCTCTAATTTTTAAGGTAATACAAAGCAAGTAATGCAAACTTGTTTCCATAGACTTGCAGGAGAAACTGTAAGCTGTTGATCCAGTATAGCACAGAACTGACTTGTACCTGTTACTAGGAAGTTCTGTACTTCAGCTGTTTTTTCTTACAGGCTGCAGAGTTACTGATGAAATACTGCACCTAGTGCCAAATAAAGAGAACTTCCGGCTCACGCTCCGTGCAATTAAACTGTGGGCAAAACGTGAGTAATGTGATTGTTTGTGATCTTTAAACTTTTCAGAGGCACCTCATGCTGAAAAAACAATAGCATTAGAAGTCCTTCATCTTTGGATGGCTGTTTAAATAACAGGTTTTAGTTCAGAACCTGTTTTTTAGTTTAGATTCAAGGACTGTCCATGGGGTAGAGATTCTGTGTTTTTTTTAATGGGGGTAGAGTGGGGAGATGAGGGGAGTGCCTACAAGACAAGGTGCTGCGTTGCTTACCAGGAACCTGACTAGAAAGGATAAAAATGCCCAGTGAAGTAGAAAAGCTTGATAGGTAAGGAATAAGAAAATACCGTTTGCGCATGTGACTAGAGCAAGTGCTAGAAGAATGGCAGAACCTTCTTCTTAAGCGAAGTTGGAGCGAAGCAGTAGCTGTAGCAGTGCAGGCAAATTTCAGAGTAGCAGTATTTTGGGAAGTGGTGCGGTAACGATTCTTTTTCTCATCGCTGTAAGGACCGACAGTTTTGGCCTCGTTGCACTGCAAAAATAACTGACTTGGAGGCTGAAGTATGCTAGGTATTCTATAGAATGTGAAGGTGGTGCTGTAAATTAGAAGGACTATACTTGGGTATGGAAAGACTACAGGCTAACGACAATGTATGCATTGTAGGACGTGGCATTTACTCCAGCGTGCTGGGGTTTCTTGGTGGGGTTTCCTGCGCTGTGCTAGTAGCGAGAACGTGTCAACTCTATCCAAACGCTTTGGCTTCTACTCTGGTGAACAAGTTCTTCTTGGTTTTTTCAGGATGGTAAGAGCTATTTATGACTCTCTTGATTTGCGTAAAGCAGTAACACTTTCTGAGGTGGTTCTTTATATAAGATTTAGACCAACAGCATTCAGTCCTACCCTGAATTACATGGCAGAGTTTTAAATGGGCAGTCAGTTCCTGGCTTTTCTTGTATAGGGAGTGGCCAAAACCTGTATTGCTGAAACAACAGGAAGAGAGCAATCTCAACTTACCAGTATGGGACCCTAGGGTATGTAGACATGGAATTTGGAAGCCTTTAAACTTTCTTCTAAGCTAAGCTGCTGGTGCTGAGCACAATTGTTTGAACATCATAGGTGAACCCATCAGACCGATCCCACGTAATGCCTATCATCACCCCAGCCTATCCGCAGCAGAACTCTACATACAACGTATCTACATCAACGCGAGCGGTAATGGTAGAGGAGTTCAGACACGGTAAAGTTCTTTCCATGCTTATTAACTGCTTAAAAGGTATAATTCTTGCAATATGAAACCACATGACGTGACTTGGTTATATTCCGTGCGGTGTTGTGCCCTTTTAGGCAGAAGAGTTCTCTGGGAAGTATACCTGTTGCAGGCAACAAGGGACGAGTTTTACAATGAACTGTTGTAGTAGACGTGTATTGTGTCAAGGGAATTCCTGCTTTTTGATCTGTCAATTACTGTTCAAAACCTTTATCTTGTAAAGTTTCTCTCACGCTCTGCTAGTCTTAAAAACAAAATGGTAGTAAGGTTTTCAACCTTAATTGTAGGTCTTGCAGTTACAAATGAGATTCTCCAAGGAAAATCAGACTGGTCAAAGCTCTTTGAACCACTGAACTTCTTCCAGAAATACAAGTATGTATGAAATCTGTTCCCTGAACTTGAAATTATTTCCGTACTGGTTAGCATAGTGAGTTTTAGCTTGTAGTGTGAATACAAGATGGCATTGATATGTTTGTTTTTCAGAAGCTGGAGGTAGTCATAGGAATTTTGGTAAGGATAAGCATAGGGAAGATGGAAAAACTGTTTGTGTTTTGCCACCGACACTGTTTGTATTAAAAAAAATCAGCTCTGATACTTAGAATGCAGCAGAACGCAATTCTGAAGGATGTAATCAGTTTTTCTTCAGTTAATGCTGTGCTGCCTGCAGGATATAATGTGTCTTGTCTGGAAGTAATTTTCTATAGGTTTAAGGCAGTTTTGGTTTCATTTGAAGGAATATCAAGTCCTGAGCTAGGATATTAATTTTTCTTTTCTTCTAGACATTATATTGTGCTGACTGCTAGTGCCTCTACTGAAGAGCATCACTTAGAGTGGTAAGTCTTGCTTTGAGTGTGGGTTCAATACATCATTGACGCTCAATTCCGTGTTGCGCTTCATTTGGTTAATACAGTTCACAAAAGCAAAGTATTCAACTGTGCAACTAGGCATGGAATACAGTACGGAGTTAAGTAGACAGTTCCTCAGCAAAACTGAAAGCTTTCTTGTGAAGGGAAGTTAACATAAGTTATCTTGCTGTTTAAGAAGTTAACCTAAAGACCCAAGTCATGATGAGAAGGAACGACGAGGGTTAGTGTGCGTATGCTCTGTGTCATGTGGAGAAGCAGATGCCAGGAGTCTAAGGAGACTACTTAGCCAAGGCTACTTCCGTTAGGAAGATGTTCCTTGTTGCAGAGACTGAAGTAAGTGGGGATTACTTGATGTCATCAGATGTGTAGTGGACACTGGAGAGCTTGATCTTTTAGTGACTTATAGAGCAGTGGTCTCCAAACTTTTGTGCACTCCTGTGAGCAAAAAAAAAAAATAATTTTTGAACACATAGTTGCAGTCTATATCTACTTCTTTACAAGTTACGTACACATTACTGAAGTTCTAATCTTTTCTTCCCGGACCCAGTGGATTGTCTTGTGCACCCCCTGGGGTACATCCCCCCCGACACTTTGAAGACGACTGTTGTAGAGCCTTAGAAGACTTGGTTTCGTAGCTTTTTTACTGGATGTAATATTTAATTTAGGACTAGACTGCACTCAATGCTAAGTTGCTCTGGTTATGTAGTCAGCCTGTTCCAGAGCCTACTGTTCTCCAGTGAAGTGAAACAAGGCTGTTTAATTGGGGTGAAACCTGACCATCTGCACAGAGCACCTGAATGCTGATAAATAGTGTTTACTAAGTTTTAATCTAGTAGTGTGCTCAGGCATCTTGTGTTTAGTGCTGGAAATGATCATCTCAGCACGCTTGGTAGTGGATAGGTAAATTGCAGGAGTGCTGATCTACTTAGTGAAATGTAATGTGAGAACCACTTCAATTGTGGTTAGAGAAAATGACTGCTTCTGACATGATATTTGTCACTGCCTCAAGGGAGACATGCCAATAATAACTTGTTGAACCTGTGTGAATGGGCTGACTAACTGTGAGTCTTGAAATAAGGGGAAACGGTGAGGAATTAAGGAACTGTAATGTGTGTGGTGTTCTTATTCTGAAGAAATGAGTGCTTTGCCTGCCTTGCTCAAGTAACAAGCAAAATAGCTGTGTGTACCAGACCCCTGTTCTGCGGGCACCTTGGTTATACTTCAAAGTTTGGCTTGCGCTTTAAGGCAAATGATTTAATTCTTGTGCGACCTCTGAAAGACATCTTATTTCCTGTTTAAAAATAGCTGTAGTAGGTAATACCTCTTACCTGAACTTTTAAATTTGTTCACTTCAAAATCGTGTCAGCTACAGCTTGATGGCAGTCGCAGTTAGGTATACAACAAGGAGTTATGGGCAGAGGGCTTAGAGCCAAACAGTTTTTAATGTGAAATGTTTTAAGTGAAGAAAGCTTATTGTATCTCACAATAAAGATGAGGGAAGTTCTGGCTGCAGTAAAAGCTGACGTTTTTGCAGTGACAGAAATGGCAGCAAACGGGGCTTAGTTTTGCATCAGGGAAAATGAAAAGCAGAAGACAAACTTGCTTCCGTTTGCTATAAGAACAAGTTTAGTTCACCAGCTCTTGAATGGATTTGGGAATAGATGGCACATCTCTGTTGTTCCTCAACATAAGATAGTTGTGAAGAACGTACAGAGTTCTGACTGCCTTCAAAGCTAGCAGTGTTTTAGGTAGAAGGGTAAAATGCCAGTACTTCATTTAAAAGAAGAGCCTTTGTGGTCATGATACATTTCTTGGGTAAGTTTCTGATGAGACTGTTGACTAGATCATTTGTTTATTAAAGGAACTATATTTTTCAGTTTGGCTGGAAAAGGGTAAACTCTTTTCACAGATCAATCTGCAGGAAGACTAGCATCTTTACTCAGGTGTAATGGAAGAGTTGTGCTTGAGCCTTTTCTAAACTGTTGTTCTCCTTGATCTTTGGGGTAAAAAGGAGTTTTGGTGCACTTCAAAATGCAGCCAGAGGTGCTGGGAATCTGCTTCTTGTTGATATTTTCATCATAGGTTATATGTTGAAGTGTTGTGTCTGACCTGTTAAGACTACAAGTTAAACTTACTGCCTCTGTCTTTGGAACCTTTAAAGCTCCAGTGTCACTGGAAACATCTCCAACTCCAGTGTGTGTGATATAAATATCTAGTATCTGCTCAGCTGAATGAATCTTACTACTTACTGACTGGTTAGCATTTTTGTGTTAGCATTGTATTATAAGAAGGCATATAACTACTGTGCTGGATCCAGTCAAAAATGAGTAAATGTCTCTTGTTCTTATCAGGATTGGCCTTGTGGAATCTAAAATTCGTGTGCTGGTTGGCAACTTGGAGAGGAATGAATTTATATCTGTCGCACATGTAACGCCACAGTCTTTCCCTGGCAGCCGAGACCTTTGTAAACAGTGAGTTTCATTACTTTTCTGAAGTCGAGTTTGGCCGATGTATTGTACCTTGTTTATATTCCTTCACCTCAGCTTACCCGTGAGAGATGTTCAGTTACGTACCTACTGTTTTGTAGGTACGAGGTCTGACGGGCAAGGTTCTGAGCATGTAGGATCTTTTTAAAGAAGGGAGAACTTGAGGGAGGAGTTCTCGGAGAACTTGAGTATGGGCTGACTCCAATCTTTAGCTGCTGCGTACAACTAAACTGTTTTGCTTAATCCCTTCTTGAGAGTAGATACTAGCATCCAAATAACTGGCATCTGTGCATAAATGATGGATTTGTGAATCTGTCTTTTTAGGAGTGGCTATGTGTCAATGTGGTTTCTTGGAATCGCGTTTAGGAAAGTGGAAAATGCAGAAAGGGTTAACGTTGATTTAACGTATGTTATACAGTCATTCAACGATACAGGTAAGCCTCTATTTTGCTCTAGTCTCGCAGGGTTTCATTTCTTTATTCTAGCGCAAGCTGCTTCGCAAAGTGAATTGTGCTTCCTTCTGGTATTGGCTATTAGCTATTTCTGTAGAGCGTGACACGTAGAAGATTAGCCTTAAAAACATACTATTTTGACACTTGGGCAATGTAAGTCCACCTTGAAACAAAAGTGTGTACTACAGTCCTATATACCGTATCGCATATGTGAAATAACAGTTCTGCAGATCATAGTAAACACTCACAAAGGAACTGCGATTCCTGAAGTGGACAGCCAGATGTGAAGCCAGGAGAGAGATGTCCATTTACTGGGTGTAGCTACACTTGTCAAAAGCAGTTGTCAGTTGCCGAACTTTGAAAGTGGGAATGAACTGTATCAGGCTCTAAAATAAGTTGTGAATGCCTGTTGACAGTATTGTTTCCAAAATAAGAGTTTGTGTATGATACCGTCCCAGAACTTTGAAAGGCCGTGAGTGGTCACATTGTAGTGACATGCAGTCTTGCACGTCAAGCTCCATGTTCATGTTCATCTTCCGTTATTCCTTTTGATAGATGCAGAAATAAAGTAATATCGCAAGCGTTGTTAGATAATGCTAGAATAAAGGGGTTTGGGGGTGAGCAGTCATTTGAAAGTAGAGGTCGTTTCCACAGTCTGTTTACTTCTTCCCAAGCTGACTGCTCTTGTGCCTTTCAGAAGTGCATGTGTGCTGAGAGGCTCGTGCCTTGCTATCATAATGACAAACTAAGGAAATCAGGTTACTCTTCTGAAGTGACAATTGTGTTTGGCCAAAAAGTTCTAAACAGTGGGCTCCTTTAAACTCTTCATCAGTGCAAACAAACATTTCTCCATGGTACCAGCGTGAGCTGTGTGTTGTGTTGCTCGGACAACATGAGTAAATGCAGTAAAAGCGGACCTTCTTTTTAGCTCATGCTTTGGGATATGAGAAAAGCACAGAAAAAAGGCATCAAAACTCTTGTCTGTGCTTCAAGCCAGGTGGGGTGACTTCCTCAGACTTGCACTGTTACCTGAACTGACGCTTGTCTTGTACGTTACATCCAGTAGCACTGTGTTTGAATGTTGTGGCAAATGTAAATCATGTCAACAAGGTTTGTGTACTGCTGAGAGGCTAGAACTGATGTTAAATCCTGTATTTCTGTGCACAAACTTGATTAGCATAGCTGTGTGCTCTCAGTTTAGTGAAGCACAGCCTATAGTATGTTTCAGATATAGGGTTTGAACCCAGAGAGCTTGACCAGAAAAGGTATTTCTTGAGAGGTGTGGTATCCTTTGGCAAATGTGGGAGTGAGCAGTAGTTATGTGCAAGAAAGCTTTTATCACGTGCCTTGACTTTGAGAGAATGTTTTTAGAGGGCAAAGTTGATGGGCTCAAGAGTGTGAGGCTCACAGTTTGGAAGGCTTTTGATAAATGAACTTTATCTCACTTTTGCATAAAAACATTATTGAATTTACTTTGAAGCAACTGTTCCTACTGGTGTGAATGTTCATATTTGTGCTTTTATTTCACTTCTAGGTCTCCTGCAGAAAGACTTGTTGTAAGCCTTTTTGTTTTGGTTGCATGTCCTTACTTTGATTCCCACTCTGTATGTTAGTAAGCTGACTTTCCAGCTATGCTCACGACAGGCTTGTGTAAACTTGTCTAAATGTGACTTAATTCTGTAATAACTGCTGTGCTACTGTAGGGGTTTTTAGTTGCAGGAAAGGCTGTTTGCAGGCAGTTAAGAAGAACTGGTTTAAATTGTAGTGGTTCTGATAAGTCAGATGTCCCTCAAATCCAGTCTGTCTTGGACAGGTAGGGTTTTAACACCTAAATTACTGAAAAGTTGTATGATGTTACAGAACTGTTAGGCAAAACCCCACAATCGCCACTGTAAATATCAAATAAAAAAAATGAGTCTGAATCTTGAGTGAGGTGTCTGTTCTCTCATCAGCTGAGCACAATTGGGTTGATTGAGAAAGTCATCTAGATCTATCTTCAACCAGCAAACTAAGGGTTAAGGAGTATGATCTCTTCCAGGTTAAAATCAGCTCAGAGGTGAGGTGCATGACTAGCAAACCACAGCTGTAACTGAGCACAGAAATGCATGTTTGAACTTAAAATAGCTGTTACGTATCTGGTGTGTACTGGATGTGAAATGGGCATCTTGGGTCACATTCATCTTGAGACCACTTCTTGTTCTTTGTTTGGGCTGGGCAGAGTTCAAGGCTTGCTGTTTCTAAAGAAACCATATGTAACTTTGACAAATACCCAATGCAAACATTCCCACTAAGCTACAACACTAAATTTCCTGTTAGTTTACAGCCAGGCTAACAACCTCAATGTGCTAAAGGAAGGTATGAATATTGAGGCAGCTCATGTGAAGAGAAAGCACCTCCACTATTTTTTGCCTGCAGAAACCTTACAGAAAAGAAAGAAGGTATAATAAAAATTGGGCTCTTCTGGCAATATTTGGGGGTTTTTTTTTGCTTTAATAATTACTTGAAGACTTCATTATTTTGTTGTTGTTGTTTCAGCAAAGCATGCCAGGTACTAGTCAAAATGCTGGTGGGCTTCAGCACAAAAGGACTTCTTCAGATGGAAGCTGTTTGGACAGTTCCAGAGACAGGGACTCCAGAACATCAGATAATTCCCCTTCGTTACATAAGATTTCTAAAGTGGACACCTCTACAGCCGAGAGAGAAAGGTTAGCACCATAACCTTAAAGCTGCGAAGAAGCTGCTTTTTAACTGACTCGCAATGTGAATGAGGTCTGGGATTTCTTGTTTGAATCTGTGTTGTTCATAAGCATGTGGAGGGCTCTAATGGCTTCAGGAACAAAGCTGTCATCTCCTTTGGGCTCGTGGGGGGAGGCAGGTTAAAGAAATCCTTGAAAAAATGAATCTAATATACATGAAGACATGTAGGAAGAAAGGAGAAGTTGATACCGGAGGAATTATTTGGTCTTGAATGTAGATCCCCTTGGGTTAGTGTGTAACTTGAAGCCGGAATGTTTTCTATGTAGGTCATTTTGTTCCTTCTAACAAAAAGTATGGTTAATGCCAAGCAGTGTTATGTTCTAATGAAGTGCTGATCTTGATCACAGCAACCCTAGAGCTGCTGGTGCCTTGGTGCAGCAGTATGAGAACTCGGGCAGTAAAAGTGTGTGTCACTTCCTGGGAGGTCTGCTTGTTCATAAGCTACTTCAGCCCAGGAGGAATATGTAATCTTGAGAGTAATAGCCCAAGAGTACCAAATGTGTAATGCCTGCTGTGATCAGACCGTTTGGTACTGTAGGAGTAGCATTAAAAATGAAATAAAATGGGATGCCCGTATGGGTCGAGCAGATACTGCTTTTCATGAATGTACAGAGTGCTGGATGTACTAAGCTGGAAGACAGTACAAGTACATAGAGACTGACTAAAGAAAAGGCTTAAGTTTTAAATTTGCGGTCTGAAGTTCAGCAAAATGAAGATCTCCTGCTAGATTGCCCGTGAGTTTGTTGTTTGGTAGAGCTGTGACAATGAGCTAAGAAGACAGACATTTGTCTTGCGTGGGCTTTCTGGAAAGGAAATGTATAGTATTTTACAAACTAGCATTTTATAGCGCTAGCATCTGACTCTTACAGAAATGCTGTGTACCAGAAATCTAATGGTGCTAACAAGAGCGAGAAGCTACCTCGTGTAGCTGTGCCATCAGTGTCTAAGGGACTCTCCATTCCTGTTACTGATTCAAGTATGTATTGAAGTAGCGGGTGGAATGCAGTCTTTAATTTCATGGCTGAACTCTAGAAGCGCGGTGTCTCTTACAGAAACGGAGGCTACAGTTGCAATAAGAACATTGGGACCTCCAGTTGGCAGCACCATTCCAGGACGTAACACAGTTTCTCAACCAGGAGCACGTTTTGTCCAAGGACAGCATGAATTAAGTGGGACTCGAATTACAGATCCTAAGAACACTGCACCTAAACGACCTTATTCACTGACCACTGAAGGGCCTCATTCACCTACATCAGAAGAACGCCCCAAAACTCTAGCAGACGGAGAAAAGGTAAGGAAGGGGGGCTAGGCCAGGGAGGGTCTGAAGTAGAATTAATTCTTGATGTACAGTGAATGACATAACTGAGAAGAAATGCATATATACATCCCCAATGGATTCAGGAATCTAAATTTAAGCATAATGCTAGTTTTACTAGGATGTAGGTGTGAGAAATTGTCTTGAACGTACTGTACAGCTATGAAACGATTGTGTTTTTTTTTCCCAAGATCTGGCACTAGTGACTGTTTCTGGTCTGGTGGCAGGCTCTCTAAATACTACTGTACTTGTATATTACTGCACTGACCGATTGCTCAATGAACTGGCTTATTTGGAAGCAGTTCTTAATTCAGAAAAAACCCCAAATCTCAAAAGGAAGAGGATATGAATCTTATAGATGTAGAAGTATGAGCTAATCTTGTTCTGGCAGATGATTTTTGAATGCCTCTTGATAGTTTTAGTGCTTTCGAAATCAGCAGCCTACTCAACAGGTTGTCCACTGCTGAAATGACCGTGTGGAGTTGTTTGTTAAATCTTGTTTCTGTGGAAGCTTTCGATTAATGCTTGATTTGTTTTCTTGCTATACATAACTCTCCTTAAAGAGCTGTTTGTGTGGCTTGACCTCTGATTTGAGGCAGAGGCAAAGAACAACTAGAAAAAACTCAATTTTGACACTTGTAAAGAATCAGCTTGCAGAAGTGTTACCTACTATGGAATACTTCAGGTACAGATTTCAAGGTTTGGGTAGTACGACTTTTTGCAAGGCTTGAGATTCCTGTGTGGTAAGGGTAGTCTTGTCTAAATGTTGTTTTAAGAATGGCCACTAATACATTTAATGTGTTGACTGGAAGCTGTACTCAAATATGAAGGTAACTTTAGAATAGCAATTATTTTGAGTCTGTGTATTCTGTACTTCTAGTTAACTGGCCAGGGTTCAGCATTCAAAGGCAGTGGCAATCCAGAAGATGTCAGCAGCAGATCTACAGACAATGTAATTAGGAAGGGGTTGTACTGAGTGGTCTGACTGAAAAGCTGAATGGACTCTTCTAGTGCCTAGACTACCTCACATCAATACTCTACGCGTTTATTGATGTAAACAAAAATATGCTTTTTAGTTTAACTTTTTTCAGTCTTCATTTCCCAAATATATTCTTGTAAGAGTTATCCCTATTAGTCTTTTAAAAAGTCTTGACTGTCACTAGCTGAAACAGCTTTGGAAAAAGCCACAAAACCCAAGCTGCCCTGTGACTTGGATTCAGAATGTATGTAAACAGGTTAACTAGTTACTGCAACCACATTGTGGTTTCAAGTGTGTATGAACGTGCTTGTATTCATTTGTGGTTTCCTGGTGGACGTGCATATATTGTTCTTCTCTTACACTAATTTCCCGTTTGGCACATACACTCCTGTGCATCTATCACAATGGTGCTCAGCTTCCTCAGCTAGCAGCTGTCCCCTGCCTAACACGGCCACGCACTACACAAGTATTGGCTCCCATGGAGGCCCATAAATAATTTAAGTATTGAAGAAAATGCAGCAGAGGATGCTACCAAGGTATGGAGATGATAGACGTGTCCCATGCCGTTGTATCTGATTTTTGTCTTGAGACTGCTCCAGCATGAGACTTGAGGGGTTTTTTGTTGTCGCTGGGTAGGAAAGCTAAACTCAGAACACACAGCCGAAGATGTACTTAAACATTGCAATAGCCAAGGCTGTTGTGACACTGCTACCCACCTGCAAGGTAGAGTCTTGAAAGGAATTGGCATGCAGAGAGTGTTTTCAGATAAACCCTGAAAGCTGTTCTACGTGGTTACATGAAAACTTGTAGTAGTCTGAAGGTCTGGTTCTGTAAACCGGTAACACTGCTTACCCAGTTAAGTGCATGAGGGTTTTTTGAGGGGTGGGGAGAAATTCTGATCCTATGAAACAAATGTTGTGCTATCTCTCTATTGTAATTTCTTTATTACTCGGTGTTTTTGTAAATGAAGTTGTATGTTTTTCCAGAGTATTTTTGTATGGACTGTAAATTACTGTCTTCCAAAGAGAAATTTAAAATCTTCAGTCTCTCTTTTTTTTTTGTTTTTTTTGTTTTTTTAAATGCACGTGGGATGTGCTTAAAAACCCCAAACAACTAAACCAAATGTAAGGTTGTGGAGGGGGGGGGCGATGGGGGCAGTGCCACAAAAAATATGTTCTACAAAATGATGATGTCATGGTAGAGTAAATTTGAGGAGACTAGGAACGCTGCTTTCCTGCTTCTAGTATTTCCAGGTTTTGAATTAACACCCTCTGAATAGTGCAGCTTGCAAACTGCGTTGACAGCTGAAGTCCCAGTTTGCTGGGCGGACAACAGATACCCCTGACTTCTTTTAAAATTAGTTGCTTGGCTTAAACCACAATTCTGAGCTCTGATCATCTTAAGCATCCACCTCAAACCCTAGTGACAAGACCGAAGGGGCATGTAGCTATCTTGCACGGACTTC
The DNA here is from genome assembly GCF_026419915.1 of Harpia harpyja. Taxonomy (NCBI): domain Eukaryota; kingdom Metazoa; phylum Chordata; class Aves; order Accipitriformes; family Accipitridae; genus Harpia; species Harpia harpyja. The sequence goes on along the minus strand of NC_068960.1, from coordinate 20,669,751 downwards.
ATTCTCCAGCATTCCCCCTACCGCTAGTATTCCAGACTTGTGGAGAAAGCATGACCATGTCAATAATCTTACCTTTTTTCCTTATTACCTCTGGTTTCCAGCTTGCTTCAAGTGCAATTCATCTCTTAGAAAATGTGCCTTAGTGGGTTTGAGAGGTCTTATTCCTCCTTCTCCCCTCCAAAAAACCCCCAAACTTAAGAGGGCAAGGCTTAGGTTTACTCACAGGTTAAAGTTAAGAAAGAGAACCCATGTTAGTCAAGTGGCTTTTAGCAGAGCTACACCTTGAGTTTATAAAATGGTTACCTTGGTTTTGTGACCTGTGTTAAAACCATGGTCTTTCAATACTGTCAAGTGTGTGTACTAGTTACAGTAGGTATACAACTTCAGCACTTGTGTAAATAAAACTCCATCATGAATTTGAAGGAATTAAAGCTGAAGCAGGTGATAAGATAAACAGCAAAGCAACTATGAAAAGTGCTTTGTAATGGTCTACAAGCCTGTAATATTACCATGCTTTTAAACAAATTCTTCCACTTGAGTATTCCAAGACGCTTGAAGGCTGTTGTGCCCTTAACCTCTAGTCAGCACATGCATTTCTGCAACTGGTCTCAAACTAACCTAGCTAATTGATATCAAAGTATATGCCTTTACACGGATTTTTTTTTTTTAACTCTTGCTTTGCAGAATTATCTTCTAATTGTGCTTTTTTTTGTTGTTGTTTTTTTTCCCCCCTCACTCTTAGGGTGTTAAGAAGAAGTTTAGGAAGAAGTCAGGTTACTAGTTTGCTGGACTTGATCCAGCACAAGTCAGATTACACGCTTTATTTTAATCTACCCTGGCTCAACGCTTGGCCCAGTGCAGAGTGATGTTGCTGTTCTGGAGTTTCCCTGGCTATTGCAGAGGTTGGATGCTGCCCCAGGACTATGCAGATTAGATTACTGCTGTTTTAAATAAAGTTCAGACTGCACCAATTCAACTGAAATGTTTTCCTTTGTTTATGGAGCAAGTCTTCTGTCAAAGTGATTGAAAGGCAAGTTCCTCATGCATAAAGACTCCTCTCCCTACAATACACAGAAGGAAACAACCCAAGCTAGAGACAATATTGCCAAGCGTGGTTCCTGTCCTTTAGGGTGAATCCTTCCGGCAGGCTTTTATATGCTCTGGGAAATGTATGCGGTTCTAACTTTGCAGCTGCTGTTGACTCTAGCAGTCCTGTCTGAATGTGGTCCAGCGTAGGTCACCAAGAGTCAGTGCTAGAAGAAGCACTTCTTAGCTGTTACCAATTGCATCATCACATCACTTCCTGGCATAGTGTCTTATCACTGATCATCTGGGGACAGAGATTTTTATTCATTTGCCAGATGGAGCTGGTGGTAGGGCAAGTTCTTTCTGGAATACCTGAAGGAGAGAAAAGCTGTATGTGGCCTTCTTTCTCATTTGTATTTTTACTGAAAAGTAAAGCAATCGTGCTAGCTTTGCAAGATGCTCACGGTTATCCCCAAACCCCAAGTAAGTAAATGCCTAAACTAAACCAAAACCCAGTAACAAACACATTGTTTTCTCTTGCTTCTACCACAATACATCCCCCTAAGACCCTAAACCCAATATTGAATGTATTTAATTGTGATCATGCTGAACACGAGATGACCAGAGCCAGAAAATATCTTGGACTTGAAGGTGAGGGAGGCTCCTTGATACCAGACTTCCTGCAAACTTTGCTGTTTTCTGTCTGCTTTCTTAGCTGGTTGCTGTGTGTGTGGCTTGGAGGTCCGGCTGGAGGGGGTGAGGGATGCATGATCAATCTCCTTAAAGAGGAGCAGCTCTGCACTGAAATTGTGTATGGCTAGTAACTTTGAGCAAGACGTTCCATTGCAGGAATTAACGTCTCCTGTGGTTTGACTTGTTAGGTCTAAGCAAAGAAGTGGTTCATGTGAAGTCGCCTCCGCTTCTGCTGTTGCAATGGATGTCCCTGTAGAAACTAGAGAGAGCAAGTAATAGAGGGGTTGGGGGGACCAGCCGCAGCCCCCTGCTTCCTGGCCAGCTCTGCTGTTGCTCTGCCTTTGCTCGAGTCCTGCGGGGCCAGGTTGGACTAAGCAGAGTCCAGTGGGGTGTTTTCCGAGAAGGAGGCGAGGGGTGGGCTGTTGAGCACTGCCTGCTGCCTCCTAGCATGCTGGTCAGCATGGACTCCCTCCCCTTCCCTGTGCCTGAGGGTTTCTTCAGCCACCATCTACCCCTGGGGTGCCCAGCTCCGAGCGTGGCCCGAGGGCTCGGGGCTCCAGGCTGCTGCACCTTGTGTAGTTTGGGGGGGGGGGGGGGCTCTTGGCAAAGCGGCAGCCTGGGGGCTGATGCTTACCTTGTGGCAGAAGATGCAGCCTGTTGAGCTCTCGGCTGCCTGACCTTCAGGAAAGGGCTCGAAATCAAGAAAATCAGACTGGGACTGCTCGTCCCTGGGCAGTTCCTCTTTGCTGGGAAGACCCTGTCTGAATCGCCTGCTCTCTTCACCCAACCTTGTTTCTTACACCTCATCTCTCCTCGTTTCGGCTGACCTCAGGCTCTTGTGTCCGTCTTCCTTTCTCACCCCAATCCATCTTTGCTTCCTCTGCATTTGAACCGGGTGGTACTTTATTCTGTGCTGGTGGAGTGAAAATGCCAGGAATCCTGAAACCAGAGGAGAGCTAACCTACCCTGTTTTGGTTTTAGTGTGTGGCAGCCTGGCAATCAGCCGCCTGCTGCGGGGACCATCCAGCTCACTCTCTGCAGTACGTGCAACGAAGAGAAAGCTGAAAAATTTGGCTACTAAGCAAGTCTGGCAAGCACGTGTAAGTTCACCCTTTTCCAAGGTTCCACACATGCCCAGGTACGTGCGTGTTTCCAAAGGAAGAGCAGAAAGTCCAAGAGTGACACCAGCATAGCCTCTGTGCTAAATTTAACATCCCTGTTTCTGAAATGTGGAGAAGACTTTCTAAATAAAAGTTTTAAAAATTCTTTGAATCTAATTAAAGCAGCCTGTGTTCCTCATGATCATTCTTAGCAAGGACTGAGTCATTTCTGTTCTGTTTTTCCTGAAGAATCAGCTGGCAGCCCGCTATATGTAATCTTACACCAAAGAAAAGTTTCTGGCAAACTTGGAGTAACTGAACATGTGGCCTTAAAATAGGACGTGTTGACTAGCCATAACCAACCAAGTGCGTTGAGGGTAATATGACAAAAATAAAACATCGTATCTGCTTGCTACAGCATTAACTAAAGTTAGAAAATGCTGTAATTTATTTTGTCCCTGCAGTTTTAGTTCTGCTCCATTTTCCTGTGCGCTCACTTGGCAAGAACAGAACGTTATCATCAGTGCTGTAGCCAAGTGCATGCACACAAGGAAGAAAAGTTGAGGTTTTGTGAATCACTTGACGTAGCAGTGCTTGGCTGTCTGCCTTCAGCGCTGCTTTAGTGTGTTTGTTGCGATTTTTGTCGGGCTGTCTTTCCTCTCTTACTTCTTTGATATTGAATTTACATCTTATTATGTACAGCCTTTGCTACTACTTGAGCAGAAGGGCGTAAACCTGTCATTGTGAGCAATGCAACAGCGATTTCTGATTACCAAGCTAAAGAAGTAACAGCTGGTTTAAGTTACATATTTTCTGCTCTCCCAAATGAGGCAGGCATTAGACTGTCAGGAAACTGAAAGTTGGTCCTGCTTCTGGATAGTATATACAAAAACAGAAGTCTTAAGTATTTCTAGCAAGACTTGTAACGGGTCATTACATTCACTTCTGGTTTGGTCTAGATGGTATAGCATAGGTTAATTTTCCGCATTCATTTTGAGTGGTTTTGCAGGTCTTTACCACGACTGTACCTTTTCTGCTATGTAGGATAACAGTCTGTAAAGCAACCCAGTGTAGGTTTTGTTCAATACATTTATAATTTACCAAAAAATAAAATAAAAAAAAAAATCAAAAAAACCCAAACCAAGTGGAAGCTTTGCCTGTAAGAGAGGTGTGCGATTGGGTTTTTGACTCTTAACTCGACTGTGTTGCTATGAATGTATTATTGCATGCCCCCAAATTTAATAAACATATTCCTGTAATCGAAGCTTGTTCAATGCACCGAACAAGCACAATGAGCGTGCTTCCATGGCCTAAGAATGAGCTATTGCTTAATGAGTTGCTTAAAACCCCTCAACTAAAAGTGGACAAAACACTCAGTTGAGGGAAGTTGTCATACCCCTTCTCTCCAGCTTTAGGAGTGCGAATCTTTCTCGATTTCTGGAATAAAGCTGTTGATCAGTCTCTGCTGCTTGAGCGTATTGTGAGCAAAGATGGAGACCCTCTTGTAAAGGGAGCCACAGAGAATTCTGGCTCCCCTCCGTCTTACTGAGCCCGAACAGGAATTTATGAAGATCCCAAACTGTTCATAAAACACTGCTGTGCACACTGCATTAGAAAGCTCTGGGTTGGAAGACAGCCAGTATCTTCATCCCTAGCTGGAGATTCCTGCTTCATCAGGTGTGGGGAGTCAACTGTCTGTATATAGCTAAGGAGCCAAACACTCTGTTAAAGGGAGCAAAAATAACACTACATTTATTGACCCCTGGTTTTTGTTCTTTCAAATAATTACAGGGATGTTTATGAGGCAGGGTTGTTGACCACACAAATATAGGTTGTTCATAGTAATACATATAGTCTGGGAGAAACTGTAATTGCCATGCTAAATATAATTTATTCTGTGGTTCCATTCAGCTATATATTTAATTTTATTTTTCCACTCTTCTTCAGGGGGCACTAGTAAACGTTTGTTGGTTTGGGTTTTTTTTCTTTCCCCCAGCATCTTCCACTGTGGTTTATTTGCTCTGTGATCCTCATTCTTTTAGTCTCCTTTCTAGCACACCAGCGCTGAGAACACAACTTTGCTCCAGCCCTCAAGAACCTTTTTGGCTGCTTCGACCTCAGCCCCCTGCACCACCTCTTTGGTTGTCAGCATGGCAAGCAGCATGAGCACTGCAAACAGCCTTGGCCTGAGCGTTACCAGTGTGTCTCTAGCAGCTGCTACCACAAGGGCAGCTCCCTTGGTTTCTTCAAGTTTGCAATATTAACTGACAGAGGACTTCTTTTTTTTGTAAAAATAGAGGAAATTGATCAATAGAAATGAATGGTGTTGTAGATGTTTTTTGTTAGTAAGAGTTGTTTCTGTACTTCAGTTTTTTTCATTAAAAGTTAGTAGGGTATTAGTTAAAAAATTGTCTGTAGGGTTGTGTGTATATATCTACACATGCACAGACAGATGTATATATTCTAAGTGTGTGTGTATATGCGCACACCCTTACAGGCGTTTTTACCCTTTAATATCCTACTGTCACGGTTTAACCCCAGCCAGCAACTAAGCACCACGCAGCTGCTCACTCCCTTTCCCCACCACCCAGTGGGATGGGGGAGAAAATCGGGAAAAGAAGTAAAACTGGTGGGTTGAGATAAGATAAGAATGGTTTAATAGAACAGAAAAGAAGGAACTAATAATCATAACACTAATAAAATGACAACAGTAATAATAAAAGGATTGGAATATACAAATGATGCACAATGCAATTGCTTAACACCTGCTGATTGACTCCCAGTTAGTCCCCGAGTGGCGATTCCCCCCAGCCGCACTCCCCCAGTTTCTATACTAGACATGACGTCACCTGGTATGGAATACCCCGTTGGCCACTTTGGATCAGCTGCCCTGGCTGTGTCCTGTGCCAACTTCTTGTGCCCCTCCAGCCTTCTCGCTGGCTGGGCATCAGAAGCTAAAAAATCCTTGACTTTAGACTAAACATTACTTAGCAACAGCTGACAACATCAGTGTTATCAACATTCTTCTCCCACCTAGCTCCAAACCATAGCACTGTACCAGCTACTAGGAAGACAATTAACTCTATTCCAGCTGAAACCATGACAGAGAAGTTCATGGAGAACTGTCTCCCGTGGGAGGGACCCCACGGAAGAGTGTGAGAAGTCCTGCCCCTGAGGAGGAAGGAGCAGCAGAGACAACATGTGATGAACTGACACCAACGCCCATTCCCCGTCCCCCTGCGCTGCTGTAGGGGGGCAGGTAGAGAATTTGGGAGGGAAGCTGTGCCCGGGAAGAAGGGAGGGGTGGGGGGAAGGTGATTCAGGATTTGTTCTTATTTCTCATTATCCTGTTCTGATTTGATTCGTAAGAAATCAAATTTCCCCAAGTCGAGTCTATTTTGCCCGTGATGGTAATTAGCTGAGTGATCTCTCCCTGTCCTTATCTTGACCCACGAGCCTTTCGTTACATTTTCTCTCCCCTGTCCAGCTGAGTTGTGGAGTGATAGAGCGGCTTTGGTGGGCACCTGCCAGGGTCAACCCACCACAGTGGGTCTAGGTGATGCAGGGTCTACTTGAAGATGCTCCTGTAATCACTATTGGGTGGGATTTAGTGTGGTTTTGGCTATCCAAAAGAGAGCATTTCATTCACTTTTGCTTCTCTCTGTGAATTGAGGGAGTTCACGGCTTCAGCGTGTGTCTTTTTTTGTGTATAAAGAGTGAATGTGGACAAAGAGAGTCCCAGCAAGGAGGTGTCTGGGTGGGTCTTGGCATCTGTGCTTGACCCAGTATTGTGTCATCCACTCTGGGAAGTGGACTTCAGTGGAGGTAACATGGACTTAATATACACCTGAGGCATGTATTTTGTTTTTTATTGAACTATTGCCATTTGGTTTTGCTTGCTGGCAATTAAGAAGCATCCTCCTGTGTCTGGGTGCAGCTCCTTCTCCAAGAAAAGCAGGTGGGAATTGGTGCCAAAGGGTTAAGACATGCAGCTGTGGATGTGAGTGGAGAAAGCTCTGATTTCATAGAATCGTTGAATGGTTTGGGTTGGAAGGGACCTTTCAAGGTCATCGAGTTCAACCCCCCTTGCAATGAGCAGGGACATCTTCAACTACATCAGGTTGCTCAGAGCCCCGTCCAACCTGACCTTGAATGTTTCCAAGGATGGGGCATCGACCACCTCTCTGGGCAACCCGTTCTGGTGTTTCATCACCCCCGTCATAAAAAATTTCTTATATATCCACTCTAAATCTACCCTCTTTTAGTTTAAAACCATTCCCCCTCGTCCTATCGCAAGAGGCCCTCCTAAAAATTCTGTCCCCACACAAGGCTGCTGTAAATCCCAGGTGGCTGATGAGAGAAATGGTGGGGGGTGGGGACAGGCCAAAACTTGCCCATAGAGTGGCCTCTGTAAAGGGTCTTGACTTCCCTCTATGTTCATACTCAATTAGGAGATGCTCAGGATCAATATCACTCACAGATTGCTGATATCACTGAATCTGGAAGCAGAAAAATAAGGAAAAGTGGAAAAAGAAGAAATCCTTTCCTACTGTTACTTATTAGAGAAACCTTTTTGCTTTGACTACACTCCTGAAATCTCTCTGATGAACCACGTAAGAATTGGGGACTTAAGGAAAATGATGCAGAGGTAGGTGGCTCGTGAGGGAGTTTTGCATGTTAATGAGCCCTCTGGTGCCGAGTTCCCGAACTGCAGCCCTGGACAGAAGATGGAACAAGGCTGTGGAAACCCAAAAGTCAGCAGCAAACCTCCAAGTTTCTGAGGGTGTTTGCGAGCCCCATTGAGGACCACCACTGGAGAGACCGTGGAGGGGATGAGCAGACGAGGTGACCATCCCTGTGGGCGGGTGAAGGAGAGCTCAGAAGCACTGGCTACAGGTAGAAAAATGAAGGTGGCGGTGGCTGTGAAAGCCCTTGCTTGGTGTGTTTTATCAAGCAGGACAGCCAAGCCCTGACCCCCATCCCCTAGGAATAGGGTCCTTTCATCACGGGTGTCTCAGGGCTCTTCCTGAGGGCAGTGAGATGTGAGGGTTTGCGATGCCGAGTGCGGGTCAGTGGTAGGACACCTCCCAGGCTCTACCAAGGGTGAGGAGGCAGCAAAAGGCCGGGGCTTTAAGGAACTGGTGTCTCCTCATGGGCCTCAGTGGAAGAGACAGCTGCCGTTGCTCAGAGGACATGGACCTCAGTTCTGCTGGGGGTCCCAGCCCCACCAAAGCCCTTGGCCATCCCGACCACAGGCTGCCCTACACTGTCCTATGCCTGTGCCTGTTTTCCCTGCAGATTTTAACCACCACCCCTCCTTCCGACCACACTCTGACCCCATGATGTCCCAGGCTTTACCGATGACTCTCTGTGCTCACAGAAGGAGGAAAAGAGAGCAAGATCAGCTCATGGGGCATGACTGAGCACAGCCACCCTCAGCAGCGGGCATTCACCACCTACCGAGGCGTGCACACAACATGGAAATGTCTCTTTCGTCCCTGATTTGCACAAGAAAGGTCTTCCTTCCTGCCATCTTCCCAGGACAAACCTCCTCCTTCTCCTCCTCAACCCACAGACAACCACTCCTTTCCATTTCTGGGCTCAGGTATGGTTTAAGGATTTGCTAAAGCCATCCACCTTCCCTTTGTTTCTCACTGAAATCCCTTGACACTCTCTCCCAACCCTACACACGGCCAACCACTGCTGCTCCGGGCAGCTCTTAGAATCATAGAATCATTTCGGTTGGAAAAGACCTTCAAGATCATCGAGTCCAACCATCATCCATGCCCACTAAACCATGTTCTGGGCTACCTTGTCTCTGTGCTTTTTGAATACCTCCAGGGATGGTGACTCAACCACTTCCCTGGGCAGCCTATTCCAATGGCTGACAACCCTCTCAGTAAAGAAAGTTTTCCTAATATCCAGCCTAAATCTCCCTTCCCCCTACTTGACGCCATTTCCTCTCATCCTATCTCCAGCTACCTGACAGAAGAGATTAGCTTAGCAGAGAGCCTGCTGTTGCCCAGTTCTCGTTAGTAGGGGTCCCGTTAAATGTTGCCCGGCTCCATCCCTTGCAACAGCCTCTTGGGAAGCATTTCTGGATAGTGTGGGGTGGTATCTATGCCGGGGTGAAGGGTTAAGCTCCTTCTGCCGTGGTAGTCAGGCTGTCAAGCTGCAAAAGAGCAAATGACAATTTCCGGCTGCTGCCTGGCTCTGTGCTTGACTCGCAATTTCTTCCCCACTTTGCACGAGGCCGGCAGCCCGCGGTGGACCTTCAGGCTGCCTCCTGTCCCAAGGACATTTCCTTGGGCTGGCAGACAACAGCCAGGTGCCTCAAGAAGAAGGATCGTTTTCTTTTCTGCTCTCAGAACAGCCGTTCCTGGCATTTGGCCCTGAAAAGGGGCAAACAGGGCACCCTGATAGAGGGCAGCAGTGCCCCAAGAGCAGCTGGGACCCGTGGCAGAAGAGCCTGGTCCAGTACCTTTGACAGCTTTCCCTCCGCTATTGGTTCACCGTGCTGAGGTCCAGGGGGGCTACAGTGCCCTTTGCTCTAAGCAAGATGGCACCTGCTTGATTCTGAGAGGTGCCCATAACACTTGGCTCCTGGCCGCAGGAGACCAGAAACCTCCGTGTGCCAGGTGGCCTACAGAGAAACCAGAGTTTTTCAAGCCTGACTGCTAGGGACTCGTCTGGGCAGGGGTCCTGTGAGGAGGAAGAGGAAAGCAAAGGGAGGTGAAGGAACCCATTCACTCATTAACTGCTCCTCCCTTTAGCCTCCAACGTGTGCCGGAGAAGAAGCGCCTAACAGCTGCGGCCTACGCTGGCAGAAGACCAGGAGCTTAAAGAGGTGGCTGAGACCGTGGTCCAGGAGGTGCTGGAGCGTGTGAAGGCGCTGGATCAGTCCGTCCGCGTCTTAAGGAGGGCTCCCCATGAGGTCAGCGGAAGGTTGTTTGCCAGTGCCAGAAGGCCAGAGCCTTTGGACACTTCTGCGGATCGCCGGGACAAGATCAGACTGGTGGCTCAAGAGATTGTGGCGTGCGTGTTGGAGAGCTTTGGGGAGCACTTGGTACCCAGCACGTCTGATGCAGCCGAGCCTGGGCCAGCAGGCAGGGAGAAGGTGTCAGAGCTTGTTGCGGGAAGAACCAGCCGAGCAGGCAAATCCGGAGAAGAGAGATGGAGGGAGGCGGAACTAGAAGCTTCCGACGGAGCATCTTCACAGTCTTCTATTGACAAAAGGACCAAAGAGGCTGTTGAAAGTGTTAGCTCCACCTTGTCATCCTTTGTAGCTTCTCAGTTTGAACAGGACTTCCGCTGTCAGTTTTCTGAGATCCTGAAGATTCAAGGCGTGACAGAAGGACAAGGACCAGCCAGAGCATCGGAACGGCAGATCCCAGAAGCAGGCAAGAGAGCAAAGGTGCCCGTGTTGCAACCGCTGCAAAACGCTGCTGATGTCTCACGAGTGAGTCGTGAGCTTGCCAAGGAGAGCATCCAAAAGGCCATCTCCAGAGTTCAGCAGCTGCATGCTGAATTGATCGGGTATGCCAAAATCATTGTCCTTGAAATTCTGGAAACGGTGAGGAAGAAGTTAGAGGAAGAAAGGAAGCCCAAGCAAAAATCAGAGAAGCTTCAACCAAGGGAAGTCTTGCCACCTCTCAGCCTCCCTGCAATAGTCAGGCCTTCAGAGGAAGCGGGACAACTCAAAGAGGAGAGCTCACGTACTCTCCTCCCATCTCTCCGCCGAGGCGCTGAGCAAGGTGCTCGCCGGCCAACAGAAGGCCTTCAGGAGTCCAGGGATTCCACCTCCGGAGCCACAGCAAGGTCTTCGGTGCCTGCATGGGAAACTCTGTGTATACTCCGGCCAGGGAGCACCGCAGACACCCTTCCCTCCACGGGCCCCCAGTTTCCAAGAGAGCCCATGCCTCCAGCGGGTTCCAAGCCCCCTACCCAGGCAGGAGCACGGCGCAGACCAGTGCGTTTAAAGCTTGTCCTGGAGGAGCCCGTGCAGCCCGAGTCATTAAAGAGGGCGGTAGCTGGGAGCCTCGTGGAGGGTGTCCTGAGGAGGTGTGCGGCTCCAGGGCCACAGAGCCCCCGGGCAGCTCCCCCAGGCAGACAATAAAGAGTTTGCTCCTGAGGGCTTGCTTGTGCCTACATTTATTGACGCCAGGCCATACTGTGTCTGGGCGTTTTCCCTGCAAAGTTTTCCCTCGTCTTCCTCCCTCCTGCAGCCTCGGTCAGGCCAAGACCCAGTTCTACAGGGAATCTTAAGTAGGGACGAGAAAAGTAGTCAACGTTTTTGCCTTGTTTAGAAAGCTTTGTGGCTGGGCTATTGGAGGGGCTGGTCCAGCTCTGTAAAGCTGTACTCATGCCTTACGTGAGTCCCATAGGTGGGCGCTGTTGAAGGCTGCGCCTTGTTCTGTGTGTTTATTCTCTCGTCCCCTCACGACCTCCTGATGGGCCTTTGCGTTCCTGTGGGAGAAATTGTGGGAGAACTTGTGGGAGAACGAGGGAAACTGCGTAAGGCACAACTGTTATTCTCTGTTTGCTAGAACAAGACACTACTCTTCTTTGTTATAAGTTTGTTGAAGTAAGCACAAAAAGTAGAACAAGGTCGGGCGTACATGACTGATAACAGGAGGGCAACGTGACCGAAGACAGGGTGCAAGACAGCATGCAGGTGGAGGAACTATTCGCGTGATCAGAAGACTTTATCCAATTAGACTACTGTTTAAGCGCGTGAACGGCACATGTTAACCAATCAACAAATGGCTTATGTGTGAGTAGATATTAGAAACATATATAACCGAGTGTTGCGCAGTTAATAAACGGAGAAACCGTTTGATCCACAGTATCTGTGTTGGTCCGTTTTCTCCCCAGGGCGAGTCCCTGGCGATGCGTCGTTTTCCCTAGATTGTCGCAGCGGAGAAAGTGCGGCAGTTCCCACCCAGGGCCGTTGGTGGTCCTTTCTGTGTCCCAACAAGGGAGTGGCCTTCAAAATGAGGCTTTGGACCATAAAAAGGAGGCTTTCAATGCTAGAATCAAAGCTCTGGACTCTAAAAATGAGGCTTTGGGCCCTAAAAGAGGGGTTCGGAGCATAAAAATGAGGGTTTGGAAACTGAGGATGCGGCTCGGGCCCTCAAAACGACTGGCCGGATCCTAAAAATGAGGCTTTGGAGATTGAAAATGCGAGTTCAGCAACTAAAAAAGTGGCTTTGGGCTCTAAAAAGGAGACTTTGCCAACTGCAACGGAGCCTGTGGACCCTCAGAATGAGGGTTTGGAGCCTCCAATGGGGCTCTGGAAGCCCAAACTAAGACTTTGGGAAGGGAAAGCGAGGCTTTCTGCCCTATAAATGTAACTTTGGACCCTAAAAGAGTGGCTTTCTGCCTTAAAGCTGAGGGTTAAACCCTCCAAATGAAACTGTGGGCCCTCAAAAAAGGCTATGGGTAATGAAAGGCCAAAAGGTTTGGACCAGAACAATGAGGACTTTGGCCCTCCAAATGAGGCTTTGGGCACTAAAAATGATGGGGGAGATGCTACACGTGCCCCTTTGGGCTCTGCAAAGGAGGGGACCCTGTTGGTCTCGATAGGGCCCCAAGAAACGAGGCTCTGGTCCCAAAGAGAGGGCTTGGGTCACTCCAGGGGAGGCCCTCAGCTGTAAAAGAGGCCTTTGGACCCTGAGAAGGAGACTTTGGACCCTCCAATGGAGGGTTTGGGTCCTAAAAATGGGGCTTTGGAAATGACACTGAGGCTTTGAACCCTGCAATGAGGTTTTGTGCCCTCAAGGGATGCTTCGGTACCAAAAACGAAGGCTTTGCACCCTAGAAATGGGTCTTTGGAGGCTCCAAATGAGGGGCTGTACATTAAACAAGTGACGCTTTATACCCTAAACGAGGAGCTTGGCCTCTCAAATGAGGCTTTGGGCCCTCCAACTGAGAATTTGGACCCTCAAAATGAGGCCTTGGGCTCTCCTAGTTGCAGACTGAATCCTAAAAATGAGCCTATGGTCCCTGAAAAGGAGGCTTTGTTCCCTGAAAAGGAGGCTTTGGAAGGGAAAGAATGAGGCTTGGGGCTCTAACAGTGGGGTTTGTGCTGTAAAAGGAAGGTTTGGACCTTAAAAATGGGTATTTGGGCCCTTGCAATGAGGCTTCAGGACCCTAAAAATGAAGGGCTGGATTGTGGAAATGATTCTTTGGACCCTGAACATGAGGCATTGGGCCCTAAAAATGAGGTTCGGAGCCTCAAAAGTTGAGTTTAGAAACAAGGTTGTGGACCCTGAAATGAGGCTCTGGAGTTTATAAATAAAGCTTTGGACCATCAAAATGAGGATTTGTTCACAAAAATCAGGGTTGGGACGCTAAAAGGAGTCTTTGGACAGTCAAAACGAGGCTTCGGGACAGAAAAATGTGTACTTGGGCCCTATAAACAAAGCTGTGGACTCTAAAAAGTGGCTTTCGGTCCTAAAAATGAAGGTTTGAAACCTAAAAGTGAGGCATGTTACCCTAAAAGAGCAATTAAAACCCTCAAAATGAGTCCCCGGGCCCAAAAAGCGAGGGTTTGGACCCCCAAAAGGAGGCTTTCAACCCTAGAATCACAGATTCAGATGCTAAAAAATGAGGCTTTGGGCCCTGAAAGAGGGGTTTGGAGCATGAAAATAAGGGTTTGCAAACTCAGGATGCAGCGTGGACCCTCAAAGCAACTGGCCGGATCCTAAAAATGAGGCTTTGGAGCTTGACAAGGTGGCTTTGGGCTCCAAAAAGGAGACACTGCCAACTGCAACGGAGCCTGTGCACCATCCAAATGAGGCTTTGGAAGCCCAAACTGAGACTTTGGGAAGGGAAAACGAGGCTTTGGGCCCTACAGAGAAGAGGCTTTCTGCCCTAAAACTGAGGGCTTAAACCCCCCAGGTGAAACTGCGGGCCCTAAAAAAAGCCTACGGGTAATTGTGCCGGGTTTGTGTGGGGCGGTTTTTCTCGGGCCGCAGGGGTGGCTCCTGAGAGAAGCTGCTCGAAGGTTGCCGGGCTCCAAGTTGGACCCGCCCCTTCGAAGGCCGAGCCAATCAGCGGCGGCGGTAGCGCCTCTGGCAGAACATGCTGAAGGCGGGGAAGCTGCAGTGAGGAGGGGGATGGGAATGGGCGAGGAAGAGCTCTGCAGATACCGAGGTGGGTGAGGAAGAAGAAGAAGGAGGAGGGGGAGGAGGGGCGCCTGAGGAGGTGGTGAGGCGGCAGGCTGTCCCCCTGCAGCCCATGGAGGTGAGCGGGGGAGCGGAGGCCCCCCCAAATGGCCGTGACTCCGGGGGAAAGCCCGCGCTGGAGCAGTGTGTGACTGAAGAGCGGCCCGCGGAAAGGCCCCGCGCCAGGGAAGTTCGTGAGGAACTGCAGCCCGCAGAAAGGACTCCCGCGGGAGCAGTTGGTGAAGGACTGTCTCCCGTGGGAGGGACCCCACGGTGGAGCAGGGGACGAGTGAGGAGTCCTCCCCCCCCGAGGAGGACGGAGCGGCAGAGACAAGGTGTGGTGAGCTGACCCCAACCCCCCTCGCCTGTTGCCCTGCGCCGCCGGGGGGAGGAGGTCGAGAGAGCCGGGAGTGGAGTTGAGGCGGGAAGGAGGGGGGGCTGGGGGGAAGGTGTTCTGAGGGGTGGTTTTGCTTCTCCTTAGCCTTGTTTCGATTGGATCGGTAGTAAAGCAAATTGATCTTGTTTCTTCCCCAAGTTGAGCCTGTCTTTTGCCCGTGACCATAAGTGGGGCAGTGCTTGTCTCGACCCCCGAGCCTTTCTTTGTATTTTCTCCTCATCCCAGCGTGGCCACGGGGAGGGAGGAGTGAGTGCGCGGCTGCGTGGTGCTTTGCTCCCGGCTGGGCTGAAACCAGGACATGAGGCAAAAGGAGGCTGAAGGAGGAGGAAAGAGGAGGCAGCAGGAGGCAAGAGCAGAAGCCTGAAGCAAGTGGAGGAGGAGGCAAGGAAAGGCAAGAGGAGGCCCGGGAAGGACAAAGACACCTTTTCCTTTTGTCTCCTTTTGGCCTCCTCCCTCATCACGTTGCTTCCTATTTCTCCTGTTGCCTCCACCGATTCCTACATCCTCCTCGTCCTCCTCCATTACCTGTTTTATCCTGCTTCCTCTGCATGCATCTTATGGCATACTGTTGCCTCCTCCTAGTTTACCTCTGGTGTCCTCCCATGTTCCCTGGTGCCTCATCTTTTTCTTACTCCTATTGCCTCCTGTTGCTTCCTGTGGCATCCTGTTGCCTCCTCCTCCTTCTCCTGTTGATTCTTGTTGCCTCCTCCTCCTCCTTTACCTCCCGCGTGCTGCTGTGTCCTCCTCTTGCCTCCGCTATTTCTCCTCCCGCTGTTGCTTCCTGTTGCCTCCTCCTTCTCCTGTTGCCACCTAGAGCATCTTGTTGCCTACTTCTCTCTTTGTTAGTGTTGCCACCTGTTGCATCCTATTGTCTCCTCCTTTCTCTCTTTTTCTTGCCTCCCGTTGCATCCTCCTTCTTTTGTCTCGTGTGTCCTGCTACGTCCTGCTCTTGCCTCCTTTTTTTCCTTCTCCTGTGGCGGTCTATTGCCTCGTCCTCCGCCTGCCTCCTGTTACCTCATGTGGCATCCTGTGGTCTCCTCCTTTTTCGCTTTCTGTTGCCTCTTGTTGCCTCCTCCTCCTCCTTTTCCTGCTACCTCCTTTTGCCTCCTCCTGCTTTACCTCCTGTGTCCTGCTGTGTCCTCGTGTTGCCTCCTCCTCCTGCCGAGACAAAGGTGACCTTTGTCTTGTGGTACGTCTTCCTCCTAAGCCCCTCTTGCCTTCTCTTGTCTGGAACCTTCCTTGTGGGAGAACTAGCTGGATGTTTCCAATTTTGGAAATAGGCTGTGCAGAGAATGAGAATAACGAGATGTTCAGTTCACCAAGCAAGCGCCGATCCCCAGTGCTGCTGAGCCTGTGAGTAGGCTGCAAAGGGACAGTGAGGGCCAGGAGCAACTTCCAGTGTGTGTACAAAAATAACCTCTACTGAGCCCCCTAATGCTGCTATAGGAGTGGAGAGAAAGGTGAGGCAGTAAACCTTTTGTTGAAGGTGTTATGCATAGTATCTCTATAAAACCATTGTCGCATTAGAAAAGTTTCAGTGAGGCTCTTAGTGAGGTGCAACATTTCAGCAGTCCTTTTTGTACAGCAGGGTGTCTTGGGACGTGCCTTGCATGTGTGTGTTCCTCACAGATGAGTTGGCCACGTAGCACTGGTCAGTCGTTTCTTCTGAGCAGAAGCAAAAAGTCAGACCTTGCTTAGCAGGGCAGGGGACCAGCGTAGGGATGAATGACTTTGAGGGAGAGAGGGTGCCAGGAAGTCGGTAAGCTCGAGCGCTGGCCAAAATCGGACCACCAAGATGTATGCAGGGGTGTGTGCTGGAGGTGGGTCAAGGTCAGGGAGCGGAGCACTGGGTAGGCCCCAGGGTGGGCTCAGGGTGAGAATAAGACCCGTGTGCAGTTAAGGATGAGGAATGCAGACAGATCTGGTGGGAAAGGGAGCGCAGGACCTTGCGGTGGGTGTTGACCGTGCCTCAGTAGTGTGTTAGTGATATAGCTGTGGATCCATAGATGGATTCTACTCAGTGTGCTTTCAGCTGTGTTGCAAACTGAAGGTTCAGGATTTTTCAGTTACAGTTTATAGTTTGGAGTTTGTTCTTGAGGGTTTCTCCAGTCAGGAGGTATGGTTTATTACTTGATTTTGTGGGGCTCGTTATTTCCCAGTCAGGGTTTGCAGTTTCCTCATTTACTGATCCGGGCCTGGGATTTCAAATCTAACCTCATCCATAAACTTCAAATCCCCAGTGACCATTTGGGTTCCAAGGTTTACAGTTTAGCACTTTGGGGCTGAGGCTTGATGACTTCCTGTTAAATGGAAAGGTCTAAATCCTTAGCTAATAAACTCTAAGCCCTAAACAGTACACTGGGAACCCTTCTTTGGGGTTTGAAACGGTAGTGCACTGGACGTAGTTTTCTTTGTGATCCCTGCAAGAAAGGTCCTCGGACTGCGTAACGTGTTGATTAGAATTCCATTTATTGAAGCTAACACCCGAAGGAAGAAGAGGATGGTTTAGATAATCTTATGTCCTTCAGATGCTGGGAACCGCAAGTGGTGTGGTCAGAGGGACCTTGGAGCAGGGCACGGCACGTGGTGCAGTTCCCTCCTGTGGAGAGGTTCCACAGACAACTTGATCTTTTGAGCTCTCCCAGGATTTTCTGAGAGCAAAATAATACCATTCATCATTTCTGCTGTCAAAGAAAAGGATGTTCACTTGAGAACCTCTTGCTTCACTTTGTGATAGAGACAAGGACATGTAATTGCCAGTAGCAGGAGCTGTCTGCAGGCTCCTTTGTTATGATGAGCTGGCTGAGGTGATCCTGTGAACAAGGGGTATATGCGGCACAACACAGGCTTGAAGACCAAGCTCTATTTGCAGCATTGCACAGCGCCAGGCCCGTGCCTTCTCCCGTTAACTGTTCTATGGACCACTGACTCCTCAAAATACAGTAGTCTCCTGGTTAGGATGAGGCCCGTGTCCTTGCCGATGCAAGGACTCCCACAGCAGCCAGTGCCGTGCTCCCCTGTCAGTTGTTAGGCAACCATCTGCAGCTGGAACGTGTGGCACGTTCCTCTGATCTGTCCATTCTCCACCTTGCACAGCAACACATTTAAAATGCTGAAATGTGCTCTTTTTATTGCTGTTAATGTTCAACAATCTCGTTTTGGTCTGGTCAGCAAGGTATTTGGAAAACATCGCTGTTGCATTTTGAGAATCAAATAGGTTCCCATCCTTCCCCCTTCCCCCCAAATGCTGGATCCAGACCTTTTCCCACTACCCCCCTCTGTGTAGCCTGGCTTTGTTAATTTTGCTGCCTCATAGCAAGAATACAGCAAACAACCGAGATGTGTGCCGTGTGCTCCAGGCCAAAGACGGTTTTAAATGGTGCCGGTTCATTTTATGCAGCCATGCAGCCTGGTACATTTTGGGAGGACCACTGGGATGATGTATGCAAAGTTACTGAAAGTGAGGGGATACTGGTAGGGGTTCATGTTCAGTGCCTGGTTTGGGAAAGAATACACTCAGAATGTTCTAAGATACAGATCTATTAGAGAAAGAGGAGTGCAAGGTAAGGAGCATCATGCTGCATTTAATGCTAAGTGTCTGTTTCCTTTTCATTCAAAGTAGAAAGTAAACAAAGATTGTACCTGCAAAAGAATTGGAATAGCTGTCTTTGTTTCCCAGAGTGAGCATACAAGCACTGAGGAGCAGTTTTCAGGATCAGAAGTTGAGCCTGCTCTGGGCCATACACCCGCAGGAGAGGAAAGAGAAACCCCACTTTTTTTAAATACAGCTCTGCTTGTCTTAATAGTTCTTCTTGTTAGATTGTGTTGGCGGTCAGACTCTAAGCACGTGAGTAAACTGCTAGACTCGGTAGTTGCTGCCGTAATTCTCTAGCCTGGAAAGAAGAGCTGTGGAAGCGAGGAGGGTTTCTTTTTTCTTTTGTTGTTGTTATTAGGAGGAAAAGTAATAACTAAGTCTCGCTCTGTGATACCCCGCAATGCCAAATGTGTAGCGCACTTGAGATGGATTGCTCCTGTACTGCCAAGAGTGAGCCAAGGCTCCTCAGTGCTTTGCACACTGGTGTGAGCGGTGGGAGTCTTTGTGCAGCTGTGGGTACTGGCTGTCTGTGCTGCAGCACGAAAAAGAAGAAACAGGAGGGTAAGTGAAAGAAATGGGTTATTTTGTGCTAAAAGGAGAACGTGTTGTAGCCTTCAAAGTTGGAATCTCTCTGCTTGGAATTTAAAAACTGTGTTTACTATGCTGTGATGTTTAAAAGAGGGAGAAGGTGTATTGTAGTCATGATATATGGTAGTTGATACATATTCCAGATGTCAATTATATTTTGTAGTTCGTAAGCAATAAGTAGGTATAAGCAGAATATATGGTTTTCTTTAACGAGATAAGACATCCTGCAACTCGAAGTAATTAAAGGCTGTGTAGATAGATTTGTGAGAACACAGGAGAACAGAGATATGGACTCAAGGACGAGAGAAACTAAGAATGCAAGTAAGAAGATAAGGGGTGGTTTGTTGGCATGAGACCAGCACTTTTGGAGGTCAAAGATTATTTGGCATGAAAGATCCAAGAAGAACAAAGGAAAAACAGAAGTTTAATATCAAGATATTGAAAAAGGTAAAGAACGGTTAAGTGAGGAAGAGGATGATAAGACCCCCGAAGAACACCCGACGACCACCCAAGGCAACAACTGCGACTGTGCGAAGGGCATTTGCATATGTTAATTATTTCCTGGAAATGTAATGAATATGTATAAGGTTTCTGGGAAATATGATGAATATTTATATCACACATGTATTTAAACTTCACTAACGAGCTTTACAGTGTGCACGATAGGTGGAGCGATCCCCCGTGTACCCAGCACTGAAATAAACATGCCTGCTTTATAACTCACTCTCCGAGTTGTAAAGTTTGTTCCGCGCGTCAGTCACAGATGCTCAGTTCCATTAAGAAGGGTCTTTGCCTTCTGAGTTGAGCTTTCTTGGTTTTCCATGAAGAGTGCCTCAAGCAGTATGATTTCAGATGGCAGCGGAGGAATAAAATCTACATGTGGATTTAGAGACGAATCAAAAAGGACGTCGTGTGACTGTTTTAGTATATGAACTTTTTAAATCAGGATTCTTTTTTTTTTTTTTTGAGCAAAAGGCCCACTTCCCATGCACCTACATAAAGCCCATTTTCTCTGACAGAAGCGTGCAATGTGGCTTGTGATGTAATATTTACTTTACATATAAGCTGTACTATGCTGTGCTCTTTTGGTCTTGTAGTATTCTTTTGAAAGCTGGCCCTCCACATCGAAGATGCAAGCTGTGTGATCTGCTTTCCCCCAAAATGTAGAGCAAAGAACTGCCATAAATACAGTCTGAACAAAACTAGTGGAGGGATTTGTTGGCTGTTGTTAGAATCATGATGGGCCAGAAATTAGCCCCTGCTTACTAACGAGTTGCTGTATTTTAATTGTCCTACGCTATCTGGGAAGCAGGTAAGTGTCAGAGCGCTTTCCCAGGGAATAAGTGTGCCCCTCTGCGATTCTTTCCGAGGGTCCCCTCTGTAAAATGCTGCATCCTCCAGAAGAGTCTGGGTGCTTGGTATTCTCAAAGGGTCCCAAATGGATGAGGTTCAATCCTCCTGACCGCGTGCCCGCAGGAGTTGTGTCTCCAGCTGTGCTTCTGTGCGCAGAGAAACTTCCTCAGTTTCTTTGCTTGGCAGAGCTGGTGTGTCTTCCTTTTGATTCAGTGTTTCAGTGGTGGTTAGGTACGGAGCAAATCTTTCTCAGGCTTGTGTTTCCCCAAATGCAGTAGAGATCCTAAACCTCTTTAGGCTTGGGTACCTGAAGAGCACTTGCGGCTTCCCATCCTGGGGCGTGTGGACAGAGGAGACGGGGGCAAGAGGCAGCAGTTGCTGAGGGAGAGACTGAGAAACGAAGCGTGTGTGGGGTGAGCCGCCTTCTGGTTTTGGACTTCGTGTGTCTGGGAGTCATTGGTACGGAATTCTTGAAGCAGCTGTTGTTTTTCTAAGACTAGAGTACATGGATAGATACAAATGAGCGGTGTTGGAGGTGTTTCTTGTTGGTAAGAGCTGTCTCTGTACTTCAGGTTTTTTCATGAAAAGGTAGTGGGATACTAGTTAAAGAAAAAATTGTCTGTAGGGGAGTGTGTATATACATACACATACACCCACACATAGACGTGGGTGTGAATACACACACCCCTACAAGCATGTTTTCCTTTCCTGTCCATATGTGTGTGTATGTGTATACACAACCCTACAATTTCTGTTCTTTAAAAAATATCCTACTACCTAGTCTGTGCTTGTGTGCGTATATGTGTATCTATACATACGTATATGTATATATGTTTAAAATAGGGGTTGTTTTGAAAGCACGTGGAACTCCCTTGGCTATTGAAACCCTTCTTGGTCTTAGTGCGGTGCTTCCCTTTGTTTTGTTTGTCGGGCCCTGGTCTAGGTTTGATTTTTCTAGTGTGAGACAGAATATTACTGTCTTTCCAGTAGGTGTTGCCACGAGAGGCTCTCCAAACACAAAGAGTTACAGGGCAGGATTCCACCCAAGAAGACTAATTTCAAGAGGGGTGTTGGTTATCAGTGAATAACTTTGGAATACAGCCGAGCAATATTGGTTTCCTGAAATCCTGTTGCAAGACTAATTAATGAAAGCTCAGTTTGTTTTGTCAAGCTATCAGTACGGTTGTGGGTGTATGTAAATGTGAGTGTGTGTATATGTATCTGCCAATATACGATGGCAGTTTATGCAGAAGGCTGTAATAGAACAGGTGAGTTATTGACTTTTTAGTAACTAGTTGGATAATCAGTGTAACTTTCTAAAGTATTCCTTACTTAGATAAAGGCAGCAGTACTAATATGGTGTTGCATTCATTTAGTAGTTGACTGTCTTTCTGTGCTGACAGGGTGTAGTATTCTGTACAAGGAGGTGTCAGAGTGCAGGTGACAGAGAATGGTAACAGTCTCATGTAAAAATCGACTATCTGAATTGTTAGTTCAGTAAGATTTTTTGGTTTTGTTTTTTGAAAACCCAAAAAGCTAATCCCGGAATTTGATTTTGAATTTAATGTAAAAGTTGATCCTTGTGAAAGTTATTTTTGGTTATTTACTCTTAGATTAGTTCTTTGAGTAGCTGGCACCTTTGTGCTGTATTGCGTTCTCTCAAGGTCAGTATAAAATGAAAATTGATCTTGATAAGCTCGTAGAGGATTATGGATAAGTTCAATGCAGAGTATGCAGCCTGCCTGGTAGAGAGTGTGAGTTTGTAAGGACACCTCTACTATAGGAACTAAGTCCCTTACTCTTTTATTTAATAGGAGCTGTGAGCTGTGTCCCTAGATGGGTATTTTCACCTTTGGAAAGCAGAGCACCTGCTTCTGCAGAAGGTGCAGAAGCTGCTGCTTGATGCAGAAAAGCATCAAAGGTGCTTTTCTGTTTGTAGGCGTTATATTTCAAAGATTGCCTAGCAGTTAAGGCTGTTCACTCTTCTTCATCTCCTTCAAAGGCTTGAAGAAAGAGCAGCAGTGTTTGTAAAACACTTAAAAGCTTTTGTGTCAGATGAAATGTGCTAAAAGGTAGAACTTGAGGGAACTCCCCACTCCCCTCATTTTGGAGGGTGGGAAGTGCTCTGAACTTTCTGCCAGTTCTGGGTTAGCTGAGGTGAACCGTTGCATAGAGAAGGAGGGCTACTTGATGAGCAGAATCCATAAAGGAAGTTGTCCTTCCTTAAGTGTAATTGCAGATCAAACCCAGACGTATCTGTGCTAGTGTACGAGGTAAGCTTTTATAGGTGAGAGCTGCTGTCTGTGTACAGCTGCTGAAGAAGTACCAGCAGCTTAGAAAGATGTAAAACAATTGACCACAATGTGCATTGTTCTTTGCGTGATACTTGGCTTCAGCCTTTCTCATCTCAGCTTGGTTCAGCTAAGGCATCCCATCTCCTTCAGTTTTTTTTCTCTGGGTCAGGTTGTTGCTTTTCTCTTAAAGGTCTGTTTTTGTGGTGAAGTTACTTTTTAGCTGAGTTCTTGTTTTTTTCACTGCAGCTTCCTTGACCTTAGCTTACAGAAGTGTTCTATGACAGTGTTCCTTGAGCAACCAAGAAACCGAACGCGAAAGCAAGTGTGAAATGTAATGGTAGCCAACATGAGTGCTTTTATGATCAACTAAATTGTACATTATCCAACTATTACTGAACTTTGAAAAGTGTGCATTTTGCTTCTACTTCTTTTTTGTACCGCGTCTTACTCTGTTTGGCTTCATCTCAAAGCAAATCCAGTCTTCGTACCACTGTTAATATAGTCTGTTCTTGCATTTTCCTCTGGGAATGGAAGAAAGCATGTTGTCTGCTCTGTGGTATCATGCTGGGAGTCTGTGCTGTGAGCGAATGGTTGCGTTGTAATTTTAAAGCCATGAGTGAGACTCTTAATTTTCAGTGTGTATTTATTTGCTTCAAACGTATAAAAGCTCACTCTTATCATAAAAACAAAACAAAACAAAAAAACCACCACCCCCACCCCCCCCAGTTTGCAGATTTGTGTGCTGTTTTCCTTTTCTGGTGTGGATGCAGTATGTGTAATGGAAGTTTACAGCAGGGCCAAGTGTGAGGGCTTGCAGGGTGCCTGGTCCCCTAAACTTCTTCCCAGACTCTTAATCTGAGGTACTTCAGCCCCTTAGGAGGCAGTTTGAAGTGGTGTGAGCTATCTTGTGTGGATGCTGAAGGCTTTTCTTTTCTAATGGCTTGTTAATGTGTCTGTGTTTTGATTGTCCAGGCCAAGCTCCTCCAAACATGCCCCGAGGTGTACCGCCCTTGTTGTCTAACCAGTATCTGGTGGGAGCTGGAGGACTTCTGCCTGCCTACCCAGTAAGTAATTTAATTGTTGCTGTCCTGGGTTGCTTAACCCTTGGTGCAAATGGGCCCTCGGGAGCTGCTGCTGTCTATGCCAAGGCATTTCTGTTGGCACATGTTGCATGTGGAGTTCTTGTTCCAAATGCTGAAGAACCTATGCTACTGGTCCTTAACGGTGTGGTTCTTGTAAACCAAGGGGAGAATGCTACTGTGTTCCTGAATGCAGGCTGGAGTGCTGGGATTTGTCTTTGAATGCCACTTTTTAACTTGCTGCAGCTACTTCCTCAGTTCCAGCACCGAAGGCAGAGCCTTTTTGCTCACTGCCTTCCGCTGGCTCTCTGCCTAGCGTGGTATCCACCACGGCTTCGCTTCTGCCTTCAGCCATCGCGGCACGCGGCAACGTTGCCCAGCTTGCCTCAGTCCAGTGATTTGGCCAGCAGGTGCCTTTGCCAGTGAAGCAGGTACGGTAGGAGTTGTGATAAACTGAAAGGGGTTCCATTTTGGGGAAAGGGCAGACGTGAGGGTGATTGCATCTGGGGGCTGTCAGACCTCAGGGTCCCCTTTTCTGACCCGACCTAGAATGAGGAGAGAGATTCAGAAGAGAACAGGATGTTTCTGGTTGCATAGGATGAGCTCTGGGCTGCCTCTTCATGATAGAGCAGCTGCTGCCCTCAAGTTTTTGTGGTATATAAAGACCTTTGTGTGTCAGGGGGCTCTTGCTTCAATCATGCCAGCTAAATTAGCCCAATTGATTCCCCCCGTTTGATTTTCCTGCTTTGTCCACAGTGCCTGCTGTTTGTTTAGTGCCATTCCCTAACAGTTTACTTCCTGGCTAATTTTGAAATACTGTAGTTTCCTTTATACATGTATTTGCTAAAGTTAAAAAGGAGAAGTAACTGCACAGGGCAAGTGTGTGTTTTTTCTTTTTCTAAGGGACGGAATTCTCAGCGTCTTCTCCTTAAGATGCTTTGAAATATCAGATTGGTGTTCCTGGAAGTGCACTCAGCACAGCTTAACTCATTTGCCCTATGTGTCTGATTGTCTCAGTGCCTGTTAGTTGAGCAACGTCCTGAGGCTGTACGGGTTGAGTTCTATTTTCATACTCTCCTTTGTACTGTATTTGTTGAAGTAAGAAACTAATTGGATGGGATATCAGGTGTTTGGGGTTTTTTTCCTGTTTCACAGCTAGGACATGGTTGATTCTCCTTTAATACCCTAGTGTTTTCTGTTGAATAAAAAGGTGACTATGTCAAATAACAGGAGTTCCTCCATTCACGTTAGAAACATCCTCTCGCCACATTTGTTTGTTGAAAAGCTGTGTACATGGTTAGAAGTTTTGGTTGGAGGGTTGCTGCTGTTGGGCGGATAGCAAGTGCCATGAAAAGAGGATGCCTGAATTCCAAGCGCGTCTGACTTGGTTGTGCTGGTGGCTCTTGTGTGTGTCTCTGCTCTAGGTCAGATGGTGAATTTGGGCTTCTTAGAAGAGCTGGGGAGAGTGGGCGAGGGAGTGGTTTAAAACTGTGTGTTGGACTGAAGTATTTCTTGCCTTGCTGCCTGAAGTGGTGTCATGGTCATTCCTGCAGATGGGGAACAGTTTTGAAGAATGGAGAAGTAAAATTAATCCATGAAAGTGCCCGGATTTATTCTGGTCCCACCCCTCCAAGAGCTGCCAGAAGTGGTTGCCCTTAAATGAGGGCATCTAATTTAGCTGGCAGCTTTGTTATGAAAACTGCTGTATTTTCTTGTGGCTATTTCTATAGAGAATAGTAAAATACTTGTTAGGGTTAGGCTCTCTCTTGCTTCTAATTTTGCACAAGGAGGGGCTTTTTGAGCACCAAAGCATCCCCATTTCTTACGGCTTTGTTTTGTTTGCCTTTGTTCAATGTTCATTCTGTTGGTTCCGTGCTGTACTGTAAGTTATGTTCTCGGCCTCGACCGTAAGGTATAACTTTCATCAGTGTAAATGTTGCAGAAGCAGTTTCGGTCTCCTTTCAGGGAGATCTTTGGATTACGGATGGGTGTGGGTGCTCGTGTTCCTGCCAAAAGTTGACGGGCCTGGTCAGCTAGGGAAAAAAAGTGTCATTTATAGTTTATATGAACAGTTTTCCTTCAATGTATTGTTCCTTTCAAAGATTTACAGGTGATGTTTTGCTATTTTCGTATGAGAATTTAGGGACTTTTAACGCAAAGCTCTCCACTGAAATGTAAAAAGAGTGACCGATGTGTCCTGGAAAGAAGTGCAATTACATAGACTGGCTAGTGTTACTCTTGTAGTTTACAGTTCTACATAAAACACAGGTGTGTGTTTTTTCACTTGGGCTGTGCAGTGGTGAGAAAACCCCACAGACAAAGACAAAAACCCACCCCTGGAACTTCCTCTGAAATTAGAGGTGGGTGAGACATATCATATTTTCTGCTTCTTCCGCTATCCTGCTTTCTCTTAAACTTGTTTGTATCACTATCATAAATTCCTTGCTTACTCTAGAGCCAAGAAAATGTAAGGTTTTTTTTTTTTTTCTTTTTTTCAGGCCAGTCATCTCCTGTCAGGCAGAGATAGCCATGAAGATGTGCTCAGTCACAGAGGCAGAAGGACTAACAGGTGGGTGCGTGGTTAGTGATGGTTCTCCCTTTTGAACAGTACTGTCAGTCACTTCAGGGAATAATGTGTTGGAGGGGATTCAGATTGGTGGTAATTACAGAATCATGATGTGATTATTACTGCAGTAGTCTGAGGGTATGAGAGGGACAAAGATTTGGGGAGGAGAGGGTAATTTTAATCAGCTGTGAGATTTTTTACAAGGCAGCTTTTGTGGGTCAGTGGTGATGATGATGATGCTGGAGGTGGTGGCTGAGATTCTGTAATGGATATTGTTTTGTTCTGGAACTGAATCCCAAATCACCCTCTGAGAGTCTTAGTCAGGCTACTGACTCTGGGAGCACACAGTTTGTTTTCTTAAAAGGCCAGGTAGTTGCAGGGAGAGCCTGTTTGGAAGTTTTAGTAGTTTGGGGACAGAGGCCAGCTGGGGGCTGGGGCCCTCGGGGGAGGGGGCTGTTTGTGCCCCGTGCCCTTGGGCTGGCGCTCACAGCTGGGAACGGGCTTTCCAAAATCCTGTTGGAAGGAGCCAGACGTGGGACCTGTGGCCGCGGACAGGGAGCAGCCCTGGACCAGCCGGCCTCAGGACCTGCAGCAAACTTGCCTTCAAATCGGCTCTTCCAGCAGGACAGTGCCCAGGAGTCACTTTGGTTGTTGCTGTTCTCCTTCAGGAAGCACGGTACGCACCAAGCACACCCAGAGCTGCGCCCGTGCCAGGAGAAGACTTGCAGTGCAGCCGGGGCTGATGGCGACAGTTGCCACCAGCTGTCCCACCAGCTCAGGAAGATGCAGGTAAGATGCCACAGAGGGGAGAGCAAGTGGTTGTCCCTTCTCTTGCAGGAACAGGATTTAACAGCAGAAGGGAGGCAGGCTGAAAGGGCTTTGGAGGTCCAAAAGTGCCTCAGGCAGCTGGAGCAGTCACGTGACAGCAGAGGAAGAAGAGAAGGAGATGCAGGTGACCCGTCTGGGACCATGTTTCCGAGGTAACATGTGCCCCACAAACACAGAGAAAGACAGAGGCATTGGGAAGACATGGAATGGGTGGGAAAGGTGCCTGGGCGAGAGGAGAGCACGGGGAGACGGGAGGCAGTGCTGTAGATGGAGGGGAAAAATCCAGGGTGTTGGAAGTGAGGATGCTTCTGCTGTGCAGAGGCCTTCTGTAAAAGCTCCGAGTTCATCTGCTGGCTTTGGTTTTCCCAGGCTGTGCTTTGCTGAGCCTCAAATGGGGCTCCTGTTCTCGTCCAGATTTTTGCTCGGAAACCATTCAAGTGTTGAGGGCTGGGATTTTTCAAGAGCATCATATTTCTCTTTGGGCTTGCTGGGGAGGGATTGCAGTCATGCAAGACCTGTTGGGGAGCTCAGTCTTGTCTTGGGATGCTCCCTGTGGGACAGGAGGACAATTGCTTTGAGCTGCCTCTATTTCTGGAAGGATTACCTACATTTGCCTTCCATCTGAAATCCTGCTTAGTGCAACTTGTTGGGGTTTTTTAAAGAAAACGGGGGGAGGTGTGTGTGAACAGCTGAGTGCCAGTATACGGTGAATTACCTTCCCTGCTGAGATTAAATGGTTTTAGGATTAAAAATAGCTGTTTTGTGTTACAAAAATTGGTGGTGATGGACTCCTGGCTGACAAAATCTCTTCCCAGCTTGCTTAAACATTAAACAGCCTTCACAGTGGCGTTCAGATGATCTTCTGTGATTTCTTGCAATTAATCATGGTTGTCTAAAGCGTACTACTTAAGCATACTACTAAAGCGTTTTGGTTGTTAAAAAGTAGGATGAGAAGTTCATAGAGACATGTTCTGTGTCTGGTTTCAATGAGTTCAAGCTCTTGTTGTGTCCGGTTGAGAGTTTCTGATGTTATTTTTCCCTCTTTCAGAGGGAGGTGAACATGCCCGTCTCGCCCTCCAGCAGCGAGGATGCCATGTCCGGGTTCAAGCCCATGCCACCCTCAAAGCTTGCGTCCTCGAGTTGAGCGTGGAGGGGCATCAGCCCGCGAAGGTTTGGTGTGTTGTAGCAGTCGGTGCTGTGAGGTCTGGTGGGTGGCAGTGGGTGGAAGCAGCTGTTGGGGGCTCCGTCATTTGCATAGCCCAGCCCCCCCCGCATGCTTCGGAATGTTGGGGTCCCTGTGGCAGTTTTTGAATGGTCCCTCCCAGTTGGGTCAACGGACCCAGCGCAGCCAGTAGATCCCGTCGGAGCTCCTCTGTGTGGTGTAAATCCCTCGGCATTTGGGCTTGAGAAGAGGTAAAGTTGGAATCTGCAGCTCTCCTTAGATGACGTTCAGGAGCTGTGGGCTGTGGGTGGGGACTGGCTCTCTGTCTCTGGTCCAGTGACTGGTGTCATTGCTCATAGGAAGAGCTTTCACAGGCGAATCTGCCATTTCCCTTCTTCTGGGGGTTACGGGAGCTGTTTTGGAGGTGAGGGAGATGTAAATTCCTGGTGTTGAGCCAACCTGGATGGAGCAGAGGTGGACTGTGATTTGTCTGACCTCAACTGTGTATCTGTAATGCAGTTGTAATCGTCTCTGCCTGCACAACTGGCGTGAGGTGCTGTTTTATTTTGAAGGAGATAGAGTGAATAAAATCAGTGAATCTAATGGGGGACCTTTCTGACCAAATATATAAGTATTTATTTAGGATAAGATGAACAGTCCCTTGAACTCACTGGTTATACTGACTTAACTCTGTGTTGCCTAAAAATGGGACCAAGTTTGGCTCGGCCATGGGCGTCTACCTTAGAGACATCCACGTTTAGTCAGATGAATCACACCCCAGTCTCCTGTGTTCCTCATCAGGTCTCTGGCAACTCTGCTGTTAGCCCTTATTGAAGCCAAGTCCAGTCTCTCATTGATGGATTGATTGATTTTAACAGAAAGGAAAGTCAGTCTTAGACATTTGGTTGCGGAAGAAAGTTTGTGTTTGAAGATCGTGCTTGGATCTTCGAGTAGGTCTAATTAGATGCCTTTTCCTCTTTGCTTCATCCCTGATAAGGTTAGGCACTCTCTGTTTGTCCTGTTTCTGAGGACCACTGCCCAAGGCGCCTAGCATTGCACAGGGAGATGCTGCGTCTCATTTTGCACTGTGAGTTTTGTTAGTCATCAGGAATGAAGTATTTTTAGGAGATAAGCTAACTACATTGCACTCAAGTGAAAAAAGTGCTCTATAACTCCTGAGAAATAATACTGGATTATAATCAAAATATAAGTATTTTGAGCAAAAGATGCTTAAGAAGTTAGGTAAAAATTATGAGCACGGTGCAATTATTTTAGTTTGGATTTTTATATATTTTCGATTTAAAGTTTGAATGTAAACAAATCTGGTTGAATTGATGTGGAGAAGATGTTCAAATTGCCAAGTATTTCTTTCAGACAAGACTAAGCAAAGTAGCAGCTAGAGAGAGTGTTTTGGCTTTAAAGTGTTTTGTATTTGTGCACCCAAATCTCCAAGTTGCTGGGCTGCTGGACAGGGTGAGACCTGTGCCAGCCAATTCATCTTTTAGCTCCAAATGCCTTTTGATAGAGATGCAGGTCTCCTGGGGATTGTGGGGACGTGCTCCTGCATGTGGGAAAGATGGCTGAGTTCCTGGTGTAAGAAGGGCACTGGGGTTTAGAGGTCAGAGTTGAGGCAGGTATGGCAGATGGCAACAGCTGTGATCTTCAGTGTGAAAAATTTATTCTTGTATATTCAAGCAGGTTTTTTTCTCTCCTGTGCTAATCCAGTGTGGAGTATGAGCCAATAAAGAGAAACCGACGCTGTACACGCTGGACACACTTAAGTATTTGTTTTAAAATATGTGTGAGGTCAAGCTAGCACATGCTTTGCAATTTGTGTATTTACTGCAGCAAATTTTCTGCTCTTCCTGGCTGTCTTCCGTGGTTTTCAGCCTGCTTCACCTCCGCAGAAAGAGATACCGTGCGTATGCAAGAGGCCGTTATGCGTCTTCCCTTAGGAGATGTTCTTTTGTGCTCTGCTCTTGAATTACGATCTGAATTATTTATGCCAACGTTTCCAATAGCTTTTGGATTCCCTGGTTAAAGTATTCTGCACCTACCCCAGCTACATGTTACAATGCACAACTCCCACCAGCCATCAGTTTTTATTTCATGTCGTTTTTCATGAAGTAACACACATTGCAGCCAGCATCCTGTGTTGCTGTTGCATGGTTTTCTTTACAGTAGTTTTCCAGCTGTATTCCTCCTCCCCATGATAAAGCGTGTTGCCAAGTATTTCTTGTTAGCTTAGAACACACATGGTAAGGATGGTTGCTGGATGTCTCATCCTTTTTAAGGCTGTGAAGACATGCTCTGACAAGGCCTTTTCCCAGTCCCAGGTATTCAGGGATGCAAGCTGTGCCTATCCCCATCAGCTCTGTGAAGGATTTAAGAGAGATTGTGGGCCTGAAGGTTGAACGATGCTTCTGTGTCAGAAGCTGAATTTCAGCAAGCAAAAGCAACTTCCCCGACTCTTGAAGTTGTGTGTCCTTTTAATGCTGCAAAATGTCAATAATGATCCTTGCGTACATCTTTCTCAATTAAACGTACAGTGGATGTCTTCTCCTTCAGCTAGCCTGGAGCTTAAAACCTAGCTTAAAAATACTGGACAGGGTAATTTTTGGTGGACATGGCCTGAGCCTGCTTGGAAGGCAATTGGTCTGGTTACACAAGTCTTTATGTAAGGCCCAAAGAGAGCCTAAGGTTTTGAGTGCCCTAGAATGCTCTTTTCAAGTAGGTTAACAGGCACATAGACACCCTGTAATGGCGTCAGGACTCCCCAGGACATCTTCAGGGCAGCTATATTTTATGTAAGCCACTGTTTTCATGCAACCTCAGCTAGCGTTGTGCTGCTCTTTGCAGGATCGGGTGAGCGGTGTTGTCTTTGGCTGTGTGGGCTTAAATGTGTTTCTAACGCGCGTGTCAAATAATTGCCTGTTAAACAGACTGCCAGTGTGGCTGAAGCCAGTGCTTCCGAAGAAGGTGAAATAAGAGCTTTGAAGATAGGGTCCTGCTGTGAATAGGATCCAGTCAAGTAAGTGTTGATTATGTCCAGTCTGATCTTTGCAGATTGTGGAAAAATTGCAGAGATGTTTGTTTTAACAAGAGAGACACATGCCTACCTTTTTGGTTTTTTCCCCCAAACCTTTTAGTTACCTGAAGAAACCCTTGGGTCCACCTCCACCATCATCTACTTGCTTTCGTTGCGGAAAACGTGGCCACTACATAAAGAACCGCCCGAAAAATGGGGTACGATTGTGGGGGACTTGTGGTGTTACTTAGTTTTTAACTGTTTTACCTTGGCAGTTACATAACAAATACATGAATACTCATATTAAGACTTGTTTCTGTTGGGGTGAAATGCAGAGGTTATATGGCACTGTTGCAAAGCCCTTCAAAATTCCAGGGGAAGCTGGAATTACAAATGTGCAATTTTCTTTTTTCTAGGTCGTAGACATTCAATATATCCATAGGTGTTTCTCGGTGAACTTTCATGCATGTTTTTATATCTTTCAGTATTAGTGGAAATGTTTCTGTTTTGCACTCTTTTTAATGACAGTTCACAGTTTTTATGGTTTTGTACAAAAGCAAGACATTTCTCTTTGCCCCATCTCTTGAATATTTGCGTGTTTTAATTACACTAAGTCCCTGGTTGAGGATTGATGCCATTTAACCTTAGTCACTGAAGGTATATGCGTGAGGTCCGAGTTCAACCTTCACGTGTATAGGCAGTGAATGCAGGTATCTGCAGTGAGTGATTCAGAGCACCGAATTAGTGTCTCTGAACTGCGCTGTGGAGGAGGAGCAGCGGGTTTGTGTCTCTTCTCTGAGTGGATGGTGAGCTAAGGGATATGTCACCCTTAAGGAACCTGAAGTTAAGCCAAAGGATGTCGCTTGAGTTGAAAAATCCTGCTCAAGCCTTTGGAACATCCTGGCTCTATTTGTTTAGGAAAAGAAGTATTTCAGTTGAGCATCCCTTACGCTAGGTAAAAGGAGAGGGTTAAAGGCTTTTGCTGCTTAAAATAATCACTGGAAGGTCATTTTAAGTGTGGGTCTTGAGGTACGTCTGCTTTTCTTTTCTGAAGAGGACAAAAATTCTGAGTCTGTTGCCAGAATGAAAGAGCACAGGAATTCCAAGGAGTTTCGTGCTAGAGGTACCCGATACAAAGGGTGCTATGCTGACAAACACTGGAAACTGTGCAATACCAACTATGAAAGCATAAGTATGGAATTAAGTGGACTGACCAAAAAGCGAAGGAGAGAAACCACACCTAAATATCTGAGTGGGAATGCAACTGAGTTGGCCAGCATGTGTCACTACAGGGGAGGAAGCACTGTCATTGTATCTTAACCTTAAAATCTGTGATACTTTGTAATATTAAAGAGGGTGGTCCTACTGTTTGTGTCCCTGGAATTTGGTTCAGGTTGTGGTATGCCAAGAATCTGTGTTTCTGCAAAACATTTCAGTAGCATTTACAGTGGATTTGTTCTCTTTGCAAGCTCATTTTGCTTCTGT
The DNA here is from genome assembly GCF_026419915.1 of Harpia harpyja. Classification (NCBI taxonomy): domain Eukaryota; kingdom Metazoa; phylum Chordata; class Aves; order Accipitriformes; family Accipitridae; genus Harpia; species Harpia harpyja. The sequence goes on along the minus strand of NC_068960.1, from coordinate 20,637,389 downwards.
TTTATGTTTCAAAAGCTTCTTGCCAAGTTTAACAGATGGCTGTTGGACTGAGATTTCCTCCCCCTCTGACTTTGAGGAAACCCCATGTGTGAAACAGACTGAAGTTTTCCTGTTGCTATACACTAAGAAAATACTGCCGTGTGCTGACAGGAGTGGCTGTTTTAAAATGCCCTTGGTAGCAGTTCTGGTTTTCCATCATGGATGTCCTTCTGCAGAAGCTGTAACATAGACTTCTTGCTTTTATAAAATGTAATTGCTCGGAGACTAACGTTACCCTGAGCCTGCAATTTACATTTATCCTCTGGCAAAGGAGAGGTGGGATTCATTTCACCTGCTTTCTAGCTGTGAAAAGATTCTTTTTCTAGTCTGAGCTTATTTCTTAGTTGATGCAATGAATGGGAGAGTTCTGCAGAAGGAAGGTTGTTCCTCCCTCCCTCTTCTAGTGTTGTGGCTATCGAAAAGTAGTTTCAACTAAGCGCCTATGCTTTAGGAGGCTAATGTGGAGTGAGAAGAATTCCATCTCTTCTCTTGCTTTGATAAAATCCAAAGCTTGGAAAAGTTTTCCTCTACCCATCTTTAACTCGTTTCTTTTTCCTTCCCCACCCCTCCTCCAGGGAAGCTTATGCTAGAGGAAGGATGGAGAAGCCTCCCTTTTTACCAGAGGAGCCGTCCTCTTCCTCCTCCTCCTCTTCCTCCACCTCAGATGGTCCTGTTCCAGGCGAGTTCTCGTGTCTCATCTGTAAGAATATAATGACTGATGCAGCTGTTATTCCCTGCTGTGGCAACAGTTATTGTGAGAAATGTAAGTGTTACTCCCATGTTTGTTAATTCTAAACCTCCCATCTGATTTTCTGAAAGCAGAAAGAGGAGAGAACGAAATTGCTTTGTTACCAGTTCTATTTTACACTTAAGTATACCCTGAACAGAAAAGGGCTCTTCTGGTGTGAAGGGAGAAAAAAGCCAGGAAGCTTTTTCCCCTTTTTATGTACCTAGTTAAGTCTTCTTCACAAGCAGAAGGACGAGTATGAGGAGAGTGGCTAATTGTGCAGGTGATTACAATATTAGATACTGAATGCGTTTAGTTTGTCCACAGCCCTTTGTCTCATACAAAATTATATAGCCAACTCTGGTGAACTTACAGTGGTCTGCAACAAATGGATAGTTAGGCATTTAATCCCCATTCTTCTCCACGGGAGAGTTGGTTAAAACCTTCAGAACTCAAACCTCCTAATGGTTTTTTGAACCTCTTAATGTTTTTTTTGAAACATGTTTTGTTCATTAACCTTGAGGTTGGGGACTTCCCGCTGTACTAGATAGTGGGGAAAAGACTAGTTGCAACATCAAGACACAGCCTAGGCTCCATCTTCAGATGTTCCAATGGTGAAATACAAAACGGTATGGTTATTTGCTGCATACTAGGAATTTTTTACACTATTGAACATTTATAGCTTCATGCTCTTAGTTCAAGACCATATTCAGCCATTAATCATATACATGTGTTTATGATTGGTGAGAACCCCCAAAACTTCCTTAGTTTGGCTAAATACTCTTTTGCTTATTCTAATTCTACACAGGTATTAGAACAGCATTAGTGGAATCTGAGGAACATATATGCCCAACGTGTCAGGAGACAGATATTTCGCCTGATGCTTTAATTCCCAACGAGTGCCTACGCCAGGTAACATGACGACTTTTACATAAAGTGCTTGTAAGAAAAGGCTATTTGTAAAAAGCGGAAAGGGAAGAAAATATTAATTTACATCTCCTTAAGCAAGGCGTAATTGAATAAGGCTAAATTGACTTTTCCAATACACTATTTGTTGCTGTCTCAGAAGCTTACGACTCTTTAGAGACAATCTGGCAAATTCAGGTCCCGCTCTTACTTAACACGATTGCCTCGCTTTCACATTTGGCGTTAACGCTGAAGGACTTGAAATACAGGTCCTCTGAGCTACCAGTCATTAGTATCAGTGTTGAATGTGACGTGTTCATACATCTGGATGTTGGTTTCTTTTAGGATTGATGACATTTAGAGGAATACACGAGTAATTTTCCTCTGTGAAGGCTTTTGTTTGTATATCTGCTGAAGTTTCATCTTACCTTCTTGTAAATGCTTTTCTGCCTGTAGGCTGTGAACAACTTCAAAAATGGAACTGGCTACACAAAAAGGCTCCATCAGCAGATTTGGCAGCAGCAACAGCAGCAGCCGCCACCGCCTCCGCCACCACTCATGACTGTTACACCTGCCGCTGCTCTGGTGAGTGCCTCTGAACCATGTACATCTTCCTCTCTGTCAATCAGCAATTTGTTGCAAGAGAAGGTAAGCTTTTTTTCAACATATGCAGTGATTCTTATATTGTAGTAGAGCTTCTTTTCCAACTGTCTGTGTTTATTCACAAGGGCTGTCGGGTTCCTGTGCGAAGACAAGCAGCATTAGCAAGTCGTCTGGGCCGCCAAGGACAATCAATACGCACCACTGGTAAGGAAGTGTAACTTTAGAATTCCTTTCAAAAAATTATCTTCAGATAAACTGAATGGGATTTTTTGCTTTTTCCTCTCTCCACTCCAAAAGGTCATCCAGGGAGAGGCAGTACAGTTGGCTCAGCAGGTGGCAGACCAGGCTGGGAACTGTAAGTATTCTGCAGAAATTCAATGTATTACTACTTGTAAGCTGTTAAAGGAGGCCGTAGCACTTAACTTCTGCAACGGCTGATTCATAATGAAGTGAGTATGCACAGATAGTTGTGGAGGATACAAGTGGTCGTTAATTTTTCAATGGCCTGATTTGAATTGGCTTTAACAAAGGGGATCTGTGCTTGCAGTGAAATTATTTAAAATAAACCTCCAGTACCTGATTGAGAAGAGGACTCTGACAAAGGAACTCTTTTTGAGGAAACCAGAATTACCTATCAAAATTAAATACAATTAAAGGATCAGGTGGAAAGCCACCCTTTTGGTTACTGGCTGCACAGGCCTGTAGAAATTGATTTCCCAATAGGAGTCAGCCTCCAACATTCTTTTTTTTCTAACAACTTAGTTGATGCCGATTGAGCAAATTCTTGGAAAAGTCAACACTGTTGTGTTATGACCATTTTGAATGTCTTCAGTTTAGTCAGCCCAAATAGCCAAGCTGCTTTCTCTCAGTTGGTGAGAGAGGAGTCTGTTTTATCTATGATTGCAGGGTCAGGTCAGCCCTTCCTTTTGGTATTTATGTGTTATAGATAGGTTGTAAGGGTGCCCTGTGTTTATAAAATCTTAAAGATAAATCAAAACAAACCCCAGGATCCATCCCACAGATTGTCTGAAATCTGCAATTGAGTAAGCAGGAGAATAACAATTTGGGGACAAGAGCAGGCCAAAGACATCATGGTGAGGCAACAACGCAGGAAGCATACGTGGAAGAAGATGATAGAAGTCTGGGAGAAGATGAGTTACTATCTGTGCAGTACTTTGCAGATCAGAAGTGTGAAGTGTTGGCACGTGCGAGATGGGAGTCTCTTTTAAGCCTGGGCAGCCTCCATCCACAGTCGCAAAGCTGAGTACGAGGAGAGCAGACTGAGGGAAGTGTTGGGGGTGAGGATGTGGAAGGCAGGTAGGAGGGTCAAGAAATGAGTGTAGTCTCCAATGAACAGAGAGCAGGGAGAAAAAGGCTTCGGTTGAGAACAAGAAGTGCTTGCCACCATGCTCCCGCTTCATTAGCTTTCCTCTTTAAAATGAGGGGAGAGAGAGTAACAGAGTGACGCATGTGGGGGGGTTTTCCTTTGAAGCTCAAATCGAGGCCGCCCGAACAGTGAACGTACCCAAAGGACTCGGGCCCCAACACTACCAGCATCAACACCAGTCTTTGTGCCTGTGCCTCCACCTTCCGTGTATCCTCCAGCACCCCATGCGCTTCCTCTTCCACCGGGGGGACCACCAAGACCGTTTCCTCCTCAGTTTCCACCTGGTCAGCCTCCGTCTGCTGGGTACACTGTCCCCCCTCCAGGATATCCCCCATCTCCTGCAAACCTGTCATCAGCTTGGGTACCAACAGCAGTACCAACGGCTCATTCAAATACCAACCCAACGAGACAAGCACCTCCTTTATAGAGTCATAGAATCATTTCGGTTGGAAAAATTTGTCAGAGCCCCTGGTTTTAACGTAGTTGTGCGTAAGGTTCTCTGTGCCTGTCTCGGCATTGTGTTGTCACCGTAAGCTTGTAACGGGCTGCGGCTGGGTGCTGCTCTGGGGCTACTGACCCAGCTTCAAGGCAGAAAAAAAAGTGGCTTTCTCTGAATGCTGTCGTCAGGAACAAGGTGCTTTAGCTTGCCAGCAGGTGTCTGCAGGCTTTTTTCCGCATGAGTTTGTGCGGTAGGAATGGAAGGTGTAGGTGGTTTTACTTCCGTGAAGGTCATGGGGCTTGGGGGTTTTCTTGGTTGGTTGGATTTGGTTGGTTTGTTCTTTGTTTTTTTTCGTTTTGTTTTGGTTTGTGCTATCAATTTTGGGGGTTCAGGAGCTGATTTCCAGTCATTCCTCCTCCCAAGTGGTGAGGGTGGAAAAGGCTGGAGTGATACATTTCTACCCGGCTGGAGGCAAGCCGACCTCATGAGTGGGAGAGACGCATTCACAGTGAAGGCTCATACAGCGCCCTGATGGCTGAAGGCAACTCCCTGAACTGTAATAGTGTAAACTTATCCGTTGTCTTCCGGAGGATGCAGGAGAAATGTCTTGCAGCTTTGTGAAGCTATAAAGGAGTGACAAAACTTGGAACAAATCAGTTGAACTTCTTGTATAAAATTGGGATCTCTCGCAAGAGAAGTATGTTGGAGATGTTCCCTATGGTGGACAAATCCTAGCAAGAGTTGGCAAAATATTAAACTGCCACAGACTTCTCATTTAAAGAGAAGGCTGGTGGATGAATAGGTAGTATGCCACGTATGCTCCTTTGTCTCATAAGATCTCTTCTTTGTATATGCCTGGCAGTCTGGTACAGTTGAGAGAGAGAGAAGGAAGTTTGGTTTTTTTTTTTTTTTTTTGAATTCCAAAAGGGGAACGAATGCTATTGGGCATAAGTCACTCTCTCAGTAAAACTTTCCAAGTGCCATTTTCCTCAACTTTTAAGGTGTGAGATCAAATTTTCAGTAATACATGCAAGCAACTGAAAAATATCTCCTACTGACTAAAAGAATTTGCTCTTCATAATATCGGATATATCTTATTGATATTGTCCTTTATGTCAGTCTCTAATTATAGCCTCTGTAGGAGGAATGGAGCAATGAAAGGCAGCTAGATGGTGGCCTTCTGTACATGGAAAGATCTTGGATGCTAGCAAAGTCTAAAACCCATTCTTGTGTTGTGCAAACTTTCTGAAGTGCAAGTTGTACACTGCAAGTAATATGTAAAGCATGTAGGAAGTTGCTGCTGTAGGTGTTTTAATTTAGATGTAATGCACAGCAATTAAACATAGGCTTTCCTTCTGTATGTGTTATGAAAATGGTATCGTAAGAAGGAAGATACTCATTAGGAACGTTTTTACTTATGAAGTGGAAGTAGGCAATGCCTATAAACAAGGCAAGGCAAATTAGGTCAAGGCCTCGTTACACTTGTAAGTCAACAGCCGTTCTGACTGAGGAGATTAGTTAATAGGACTACCATCCTAATACCACCCCCTGCCCCCTCCAGCTTTTTGGAAAACGCATAGAAAAAAGTTTGAAAAATGAGCTCATAGAGAAGGGGGTGGGGGAGCCCACTAGGTGACTAAAAGCCATGTCTGTAGTTGGACAAATCTACTCTGCGCGAGAGAAATCCATCTTCCCTCAGTGGCAGAGTAAAGGCAACAATTAGAAATGAGGAGTTGTAATAAGCTATCTTTTTAAAATCAAGTGTTGAAGCTGTCCTTTGAGCATTTCCTCATCCCATTCCAGCCAAAGTGGGTCAGATACCTTAAATAGTTCTAAGCGTCTCTTGACTAACCCAGCTAATATTTGCAGTTGTCCATTTGTGAAGTAGGAAAATGTCCGGTTTGAATAATGCCATCATTAATCCCTGTAGCCTTAGGGTCTGGATATGGACTCTTTGACAAGCATGATGAGTTGTAGAGACCTTTTCACTGTGTCTCCCCCTTTTGCTACTAGTGTTTCTGTAGAGACCCTTGATCCATTAAGTACAGTTCTTACCTCCTTTCTCTCTCCTGGTTTCAGCTGGTAATGCAAAGTAGGGTGGTTTTTCTCCATTTTTCCCTTTCTAAAGCAAGGGTCCTATGGTGTCAAAAATAAAAATGCTCATGCTGCTTTAAATTTAATGTTGTCCTGCCATGTCAGTCAGTCCTGTGCTGCTTCTGATTGCAAGGAAGTCTAAAGAGGCAGGGCAAGCGGAGGGTTGGGGGTGAAAATGGTGCCTTGCTGTGCTTGGAGTTCCAGGGGCAGTAAGCTTGTGGGCTTCCAAACCCAGGTGCCTGGTGTCCTGCTCAGCCTAACTGGGCAGTGAGCTAGCTAAAGCAGATTTGAGCACCTTCTACAAACAGAGCTTAACTTGTGCTGCTCTGCGTGCTGACGTACATCTCTTGGATTTAGATTAAAACAGATGTATGTAGAGCTAAGCCTCTGCGCTATAAAAATGGACCACTGTGTTAAGAGCACAAGGCTCTGCTAGCAGCAGTAGCTGCAGATGTGTTGATGTTTTCATTCATCCTCTTCCATAGGCAAAACCAAGGTAATGCTGAATTTACTGCAACAACTCTGTTTAACAGTCCGCTTTGTCCTTCCTCTGCAGTCAAGTATAATGTCCTTTTAGAATCAGTAGAAGCACAGCAACTACATTGAACTAAAAGAAGCCCGTGTTCAATTGTCTTGTTTAATGGGATTAGGAAGCTGATGGGAATAACCTTAAATCAAAAGTGCTGTGAAACTGAAATGTGTCCAAAACTTGTGCTGTATGTAGTGTCACCCTTAGTGGATTTCAAAGCTTTTCATTTCCTGGCGATCAGTTCTAACTGTCTAGCGCAATGCAAAGAAGCCGTCTTAAGATGGTAGCAACTTGGATCTTTTCTTATATCCACAAGTGTTTTTTAAAAAAGTAGTTGTGGCTTCTAAGTTAGGTCAAGTTATCTCAAAACCATAAGCAGGGTCTGTTTTCCCACATTTATGCTAATGCTGGGCAAAAGAGCAGAAGCTGATTTGGAAACCTGTGAGTGGAAAGGTGTTTTGCAGTAAGGTGGTGGTGGTTGTTTTGTTGTTTTTTGTTTTTTTTCTTTTGTGGAGTCTTCAGTATTTTATTTTCTCCCCCAGTACTCCTAGGCTGCAGAACCAGCCTCCAAGGCACTATGGAATTACTTCTGCAATTAGCTTGGCTCCTCCTAAGGATATAGATTCCATTCATACTCAGAAGCTGCTTGAAGCGATGAAAGCATGTGGGGTATTTGAAGACGAGGAAGAACTGAATCACAGGTATAACAAGACTGTAAAACTTGTTAATGTCCTGGGGTTTTTTTAGGGCAAACTTAACGTGAGTTTTCTTTACAGGCTGGTGGTTCTTGGTAGACTGAATAACTTGGTCAAAGAATGGATTTCAGAACTTGGTGAGAGCAAGGTAAGGTTTTTTGATAGGTTCTTATCAAAACAGCTGAAGCCTTTTTGTTTCTTCTGAAGGCTTTACTGCTAGGATTTACGCTAAAGTTCAACATTTCACTTCCTTCTTAAGTATCAAGGAGTTCTGTAGTAAGTGCCATTGAAATAATGTATAAAAGATACTTCAGATGAAGACCTTCAAGCCCTTGGGGCACTGAATAAATTTGTGAAGTGGCTCTATCAGTTGACTTGTAGCAGTTAACAAAGCTGAAACAACATATTGTGGGGGGGAGATAGATGGTAACTGGGCAGTAAACTTGCCCCAGACAGCCTGCAGCCCTCAATCTAGTTTGAAGTTATTACTCTAGAGTTGCCTTTGGTATGGCTCTTAGATGGTGTTAATTTGTGTGGGTCTGCTGCAGGGAAGACTGGTAGAAGGTCTTAATTTGTTTAAATTGATGAAACAACTGCTACATTACTCATCTTTGTTGTCGTTGTTTGTGAGTTGCAAGCCCTCCCTTCAGAAAAACAGTATCAGTCTATTAGACTAAGAACTCAGTATGGGAGGGAGAAGACATTGTTTATGGAGGCTGTTGTAGTCTTTGTAAGTAACTTATATGCTAGTTAAACTTGCACGTAGGTCAACGTGTATGTTCTATTGTCCAGAAAACTCTTTGTCTTCTACCCGCAGAATTTTCCCCCTTCAGCAGTAGCAAATGTTGGTGGCAAAATATTTACGTTTGGTTCTTACAGGCTTGGAGTACACACTAAAGGTAAACTTTTGTTGTGTGGTCATAGTTGTAATGTTTGAAAGTGTCTTCCAACAGTAACAGAAGAAATGGCATCTCTTTGCAGGTGCTGACATAGATGTGGCTTGTGTTGCTCCTAGACACGTCGAAAGATCGGATTTCTTTCAGTCGTTCTTTGAAAAACTAAAATGTCAGGAGGAAATAAAAAAGCTAAGAGTAAGCAAGCTCTCTCCTTGATAGATTGTGCAACTCCTCCAATAAGAATATTGATGTTAAAGACTCCTGTTGGTAGTGATTGTCTTACAAACCAAACTTAAAAAGGGACTTGTTTCTGAGCCCCTTGTAAAATCCTGTCTACGCAGCATGAAAGTGTTGAAGTGAAGCTTTTAGTTCCCTTCCCCAATGACTGTACACCCCATAAGAATCTCTGTGGTTCACTTCTCCCCTACCCATGGTTTGGGAATGAGTGGGCTATAGTATCAAAAAGCAAGGTTGTCCCGAGGAGCCTTGCTTTCACCTGAGCTGTAGTAAGGGGCTTGGCAAGAAGGTAACTGTATGCAGGTAGAGGAAGGGGCAGCCTGAGAGCTAAGGAAGTTGAATGTGATGTGGAAAGGCTTCTGTCAGTACCTTTGCCGTGGTGTTCCTCTGGGTGTACTTTAGGACCTCTAATTCCTTCTTCTCTGGTCCTGTTCTTCTGTGGCTACTCAGCCTGAGACTTTGTAGAAGAGATGCAGAGTCAGCTTTACATGAAGTCAATAGGAGCTGTGCTGTGAACATACAAAACTGCCTTGTAAAATGACCCTGCGGTGCATACGTTGTGTACCTTGCGTATAGAACCAAACTCCTGAGAAGTGTTTCTCTCAGCCTGGTCTTCCTTGTGCAGACATTTTGAAAGACTTCATCTGCATAGCTAATGAGGCTTTGTTTAGATGACCGAAGACAGACTCAGTGGGCTGTGGCACAGTTCTAACGAGTGGTCTACAAAATTGAAAACTGTCGCATAAGGTAGCTGATAGCATCTCAGGCATGGTAGAAGATAAAAATACAGGAGGCTAGTGCACGCTGTCAAAGGCGGACAGAATTTTCTCGATTTCTCTGGATGTTAACCAGTAGTAAGATAGCGACAGAAATCTCTTGCTTTTCTTCCTCACCACCAAGGTAAGTACCTTACAACCTCTGATACTGATGGCTCATTGTGCACTGTTTGTTCATTACAGTCCGTGATCAGCCTCTGAATCTCTTGGCTAAATAACTTGTTAAAGCTAGTATTTTACCGTCTTAGTGCTATAGTGCGTGCAGCTTATGAAGAATTCCTTTGGTTTGGAAGCAACTCAAGTCTTTATACTGAGTAGTTAGCAGTGTAACTTCTGCATTTGATCGTAGTTTAGGAGAAACATTAAAGTAGCAAACCATGTTTTCTTACACAGTTATCCTCTCCTTTCCAGGCAGTTGAAGATGCATATGTACCAGTTGTCAAGTTTGAGTTTGATGGCATCAAGGTAAGCATTTCTTTTTTTTCTTGCTTTGGAATAGGATAACTTTTCCAGGGAGCTGTGACTGTGCTATTTTGGACTACAACCTATCCCAGGAGAAGATATTGCAGTAGAACGGGAGCTTATAGGAAAATAAGGCCCTAGGGAGCCTAGCAGGCATGGGAGCATCAGGGACATCTTTTTCTAGACCTGTGCTGTAGACCAGGGTAGCCTGCTTGAATAGCATTTATCCCTAGGATCGTGCAGAGTGGGAGCAGAGGCGGTGTCCTTGCTAAGTCTTCTTAGCTCTGCCAAGCTAGGTATCTACAGAGGGATGTGTACAGTGTAGTTCACTGCACGAATCATGTGAGCAGACTAAATGTTTTGCTGCAAATCCAAAATGAAGTGGTCATGGGACAAACAATCTGGAAAATGGAAAGTAAAAGTACTCATTTGATTCCTGCCTAGGTTTGTCAGCTGCAGGAATCCTGCTATCTTGAATACATCTTATACAATGAATCAAGACCTGCATGCTGTAGTCCCTAAGCAAGTTACTGCTTGGTATCACTATCACAAAGAGATTTATTCAGTGACCTTTTTGTGGCCTTTATGTGGTACAGACTTTCACAGGATAATCTTCTTGCCTCAGACTGTACTAAAAAGCAGATACTTCAGGGTCAAAAGGGCTTCCTGCGTAAAGAAAATGCTCTCTCCTTTGCTGAAGTATAGTTGAGGTGACTGAACTTAAGTCTTAATTCTGTGAATAATTTTAAGTTCCCTTTTCATTGAAATTCTAAGTCTAGAGTAATCTTTTTCAACTTAAAATGCCCTCTTCCTTTCCCTAGCTTAAAAAGAAAGGGGTGATGCAGTGAAGGTTTTGTAAATAAAATTCAGAACTTCGAGAAATTGCATTGAGTCTTCTGGCAAATAAATGTCTTGGGAGATGTATCTATAGTCACCTAATTCTAAATACAAATGTTAACCACTCTTTTTAGACTTGACTAACTGTCCCCCACCAGTGTGCTGTTTGCAAACTGCGCGGCATTCTAACGGTTGGCACTTTTTTCCTCTTGAGATTGATCTCGTGTTTGCAAGACTGTCTGTGCCAACTGTTGCTGATGATCTTGATCTCAGAGACAACTCGTGTCTCAGAAGCCTGGATATAAGATGTATACGGAGCTTAAATGGTAAGCATATTTGCACATCTTTAACAAGAAAATGTTACTAAAATTGGTATGGAATGCAGGTTACACACCCCAAGTTTCTGTACAGGATGCAGAAACTGATCCCCTGTATCCTTGAGATCTGAGGAGGTGGCGAGTGGGCTTAAATTTAGCTGTTTCAAGTTGTGTGTTTAGATAGACCTGTGTTTCATGTTTCTTTGATTGGGGGGGGGGGGTGTTGTTCCAGTTTGCCACAGAAACTGCTTCAGCTGAATAGGTAGAGCACTTGATAGAGAAGAATGTGTGGTAGTGCATTTAAAAAAAAAAAAACAAAAACCACAAAAAAGGCTATTTAAAATACCTGAAGCCAAAGTTGCTCACTGTTTAACACTGACTGGTTTAACTGTTCCTGGCTGTCAAAAGAAACTTAGCTTTCGGAATCCTGTAGAAGGGCCTTATTGAAAATTGTTGGCTGGAGTCTAAAGTATGAAAAAGCTGTTGAGGGCACCAGTTACCTGAGGTGATGCTGAATGTTATGTGTAACCTCTAATTTTTAAGGTAATACAAAGCAAGTAATGCAAACTTGTTTCCATAGACTTGCAGGAGAAACTGTAAGCTGTTGATCCAGTATAGCACAGAACTGACTTGTACCTGTTACTAGGAAGTTCTGTACTTCAGCTGTTTTTTCTTACAGGCTGCAGAGTTACTGATGAAATACTGCACCTAGTGCCAAATAAAGAGAACTTCCGGCTCACGCTCCGTGCAATTAAACTGTGGGCAAAGCGTGAGTAATGTGATTGTTTGTGATCTTTAAACTTTTCAGAGGCACCTCATGCTGAAAAAACAATAGCATTAGAAGTCCTTCATCTTTGGATGGCTGTTTAAATAACAGGTTTTAGTTCAAGACCTGTTTTTTAGTTTAGATTCAAGGACTGTCCGTGGGGTAGAGATTCTGTTTTTTTTTTAATGGGGATAGAGTGGGGAGATGAGGGGAGTGCCTACAAGACAAGGTGCTACCTTGCTTACCAGGAACCTGACTAGAAAGGATAAAAATGCCCAGTGAAGTAGAAAAACTTGATAGGTAAGGAATAAGAAAATACTGTTTGCGCATGTGACTAGAGCAAGTGCTAGAAGAATGGCAGAACCTTCTTCTTAAGGGAAGTTGGAGCGAAGCAGTAGCTGTAGCAGTGCAGGCAAATTTCAGAGTAGCAGTATTTTGGGAAGTGGTGTGGTAACGATTCTTTTTCTCATCGCTGTAAGGACCGACAGTTTTGGCCTCGTTGCACTGCAGAAATAACTGACTTGGAGGCTGAAGTGTGCTAGGTATTCTATAGAATGTGAAGGTGGTGCTGTAAATTAGAAGGACTATACTTGGGTATGGAAAGACTACAGGCTAACGACAATGTATGCATTGTAGGACGTGGCATTTACTCCAGCGTGCTGGGATTTCTTGGTGGGGTTTCCTGCGCTGTGCTAGTAGCGAGAACGTGTCAACTCTATCCAAACGCTTTGGCTTCTACTCTGGTGAACAAGTTCTTCTTGGTTTTTTCAGGATGGTAAGAGCTATTTATGACTCTTGATTTGCGTAAAGCAGTAACACTTTCTGAGGTGGTTCTTTATATAAGATTTAGACCAACAGCATTCAGTCCTACCCTGAATTACATGGCAGAGTTTTAAATGGGCAGTCAGTTCCTGGCTTTTCTTGTATAGGGAGTGGCCAAAACCTGTATTGCTGAAACAACAGGAAGAGAGCAATCTCAACTTACCAGTATGGGACCCTAGGGTATGTAGACATGGAATTTGGAAGCCTTTAAACTTTCTTCTAAGCTAAGCTGCTGGTGCTGAGCACAATTGTTTTAACGTCATAGGTGAACCCATCAGACCGATCCCACGTCATGCCTATCATCACCCCAGCCTATCCGCAGCAGAACTCTACATACAACGTATCTACATCAACGCGAGCGGTAATGGTAGAGGAGTTGAAACACGGTAAAGTTCTCTCCATGCTTATTAACTGCTTAAAAGGTATAATTCTTGCAATATGAAACCACATGATGTGACTTGGTTATATTCCGTGCGGTGTTGTGCCCTTTTAGGCAGAAGAGTTCTCTGAGAAGTATACCTGTTGCAGGCAACAAGGGACCAGTTTTACAATGAACTGTTGTAGTAGACGTGTATTGTGTCAAGGGAATTCCTGCTTTTTGATCTGTCAATTACTGTTCAAAACCTTTATCTTGTAAAGTTTCTCTCACGCTCTGCTAGTCTTAAAAACAAAATGGTAGTAAGGTTTTCAACCTTAATTGTAGGTCTTGCAGTTACAAATGAGATTCTCCAAGGAAAATCAGACTGGTCAAAGCTCTTTGAACCACTGAACTTCTTCCAGAAATACAAGTATGTATGAAATCTGTTCCCTGAACTTGAAATGATTTCCGTACTGGTTAGCATAGTGAGTTTTACCTTGCAGTCTAAATGCAAGATGGCATTGATATGTTTGTTTTTTAGAAGCTGGAGGTAGTCATAGGAATTTTGGTAAGGATAAGCATAGGGAAGATGGAAAAACTGTTTGTGTTTTGCCACTGACACTGTTTTTATTAAAAAAAATCAGCTCTGATACTTAGAATGCAGCAGAACGCAATTCTGAAGGATGTAATCAGTTTTTCTTCAGTTAATGCTGTGCTGCCTGCAGGATATAATGTGTCTTGTCTGGAAGTAATTTTCTATAGGTTTAAGGCAGTTTTGGTTTCATTTGAAGGAATATCAAGTCCTGAGCTAGGATATTAATTTTTCTTTTCTTCTAGACATTATATTGTGCTGACTGCTAGTGCCTCTACTGAAGAGCATCACTTAGAGTGGTAAGTCTTGCTTTGAGTGTGGGTTCAATACATCACTGACGCTCAATTCAGTGTTGCGCTTCATTTGGTTAATACAGTTCACAAAAGCAAAGTATTCAACTGTGCAACTAGGCATGGAATACAGTACGGAGTTAAGTAGACAGTTCCTCAGCAAAACTAAAAGCTTTCTTGTGAAGGGAAGTTAACATAAGTCATCTTGCTGTTTAAGAAGTTAACCTAAAGACCCAAGTCATGATGAGAAGGAACGACGAGGGTTAGTGTGCGTATGCTCTGTGTCATGTGGAGAAGCAGATGCCAGGAGTCTAAGGAGACTACTTAGCCAAGGCTACTTCAGTTAGGAAGATGTTCCTTGTTGCAGAGACTGAAGTAAGTAGGGATTACTTGATGTCATCAGATGTGTAGTGGACACTGGAGAGCTTGATCTTTTAGTGACTTATAGAGCAGTGGTCTCCAAACTTTTGTGCACTCCTGTGAGCAAAAAAAAAAAAAATAATTTTTGAACACATAGTTGCAGTCTATATCTACTTCTTTACAAGTTACGTACACATTACTGAAGTTCTAGTCTTTTCTTCCCGGACCCAGTGGATTGTCTTGTGCACCCCCTGGGGTACATCCCCGCCGACACTTTGAAGACGACTGCTGTAGAGCCTTAGAAGACTTGGTTTCATAGCTTTTTTACTGGATGTAATATTTAATTTAGGACTAGATTGCACTCAATGCTAAGTTGCTCTGGTTATGTAGTCAGGCTGTTCCAGAGCCTACTGTTCTCCAGTGAAGTGAAACAAGGCTGTTTAATTGGGGTGAAACCTGACCATCTGCACAGAGCACCTGAATGCTGATAAATAGTGTTTACTAAGTTTTAATCTAGTAGTGTGCTCAGGCATCTTGTGTTTAGTGCTGGAAATGATCATCTCTTGTTGCTATAAGAACAAGTTTAGTTCACCAACTCTTGAATGGATTTGGGAATAGATTGCACATCTCTGTTGTTCATCAACACAAGATACTTGTGAAGAACGTACAGAGTTCTGACTGCCTTCAAAGCTAGCAGTGTTTTAGGTAGAAGGGTAAAATGCCAGTACTTCATTTAAAAGAAGAGCCTTTGTGGTCATGATAGATTTCTTGGGTAAGTTTCTGATGAGACTGTTGACTAAATCATTTGTTTATTAAAGGAACTATATTTTTCAGTTTGGCTGGAAAAGGGTAAACTCTTTTCACAGATCAATCTGCAGGAAGACTAGCATCTTTACTCAGGTGTAATGGAAGAGTTGTGCTTGAGCCTTTTCTAAACTGTTGTTCTCCTTGACCTTTGGGGTAAAAAGGAGTTTTGGTGCACTTCAAAATGCAGCCAGAGGTGCTGGGAATCTGCTGCTTGTTGATATTTTCATCATAGTTTATATGTTGAAGTGTTGTGTCTGACCTGTTAAGACTACAAGTTAATCTTACTGCCTCTGTCTTTGGAACCTTTAAAGCTCCAGTGTTACTGGAAACATCTCCAACTCCAGTGTGTGTGATATAACTATCTAGTATCTGCTCAGCCGAATGAATCTTACTACTTACTGACTGGTTAGCATTTTTGTGTTAGCATTGTATTATAAAAGGGCATATAACTACTGTGCTGGATCCAGTCAAAAATGAGTAAATGTCTCTTGTTCTTATCAGGATTGGCCTTGTGGAATCTAAAATTCGTGTGCTGGTTGGCAACTTGGAGAGGAATGAATTTATATCTATTGCACATGTAATGCCACAGTCTTTCCCTGGCAGCCGAGACCTTTGTAAACAGTGAGTTTCATTATTTTTCTGAAGTCGAGTTTGGCCGATGTATTGTACCTTGTTTATATTCCTTCACCTCAGCTTACCCGTGAGAGATGTTCAGTTACGTACCTACTGTTTTGTAGGTACGAGGTCTGACGGGCAAGGTTCTGAGCATGTAGGATCTTTTTAAAGAAGGGAGAACTTGAGGGAGGGGTTCTCGGAGAACTTGAGTATGGGCTGACTCCAATCTTTAGCTGCTGCGTACAACTAAACTGTTTTGCTTAATCCCTTTCTTGAGAGTAGATACTAGCATCCAAATAACTGGCATCTGTGCATAAATGATAGATTTGTGAATCTGTCTTTTTAGGAGTGGCTATGTGTCAATGTGGTTTCTTGGAATCGCGTTTAGGAAAGTGGAAAATGCAGGAAGTGTTAACGTTGATTTAACGTATGTTATACAGTCATTCAACGATACAGGTAAGCCTCTATTTTGCTCTAGTCTCGTAGGGTTTCATTTTCTTTATTCTAGCGCAAGCTGCTTTGCAAAGTGAATTGTGCTTCCTTCTGGTATTGGCTATTAGCTATTTCTGTAGAGCGTGACACGTAGAAGATTAGCCTTAAAAACATACTATTTTGACACTTTGGCAATGTAAGTCCACCTTGAAACAGAAGTGTGTACTACAGTCCTATATACCGTATCGCATATGTGAAATAACAGTTCTGCAGATCATAGTAAGCAGTCACAAAGGAACTGCGATTCCTGAAGTGGACAGCCAGATGTGAAGCCAGGAGAGAGATGTCCATTTAGTGGGTGTAGCTACACTTGTCAAAAGCAGTTGTCAGTTGCCGAACTTTGAAAGTGGGAATGAACTGTATCAGGCTCTAAAATAAGTTGTGAATGCCTGTTGACAGTATTGTTTCCAAAATAAGAGTTTGTGTATGATACCATCCCAGAACTTTGAAAGGCAGTGAGTGGTCACATTGTAGTGACATGCAGTCTTGCACGTCAAGCTCCATGTTCATGTTCATCTTACTTTATTCCTTTTGATAGATGCAGAAATAAAGTAATGTCGCAAGCGTTGTTAGATAATGCTAGAATAAAGGGGTTTGGGGGTGAGCAGTCATTTGAAAGTAGAGGTCTTTTCCACAGTCTGTTTACTTCTTCCCAAGCTGACTGCTCTTGTGCCTTTCAGAAGTGCATGTGTGCTGAGAGGCTCATGCCTTGCTATCGTAATGACAAACTACGGAAATCAGGTTACTCTTCTGAAGTGACAAGTGTGTTTGGCCAAAAAGTTCTAAACAGTGGGCTCCTTTAAACTCTTCCTCAGTGCAAACAAACATTTCTCCATAGTACCAGCGTGAGCTGTGTGTTGTGTTGCTCGGACAACATGAGTAAATGCAGTGAAAGCGGACCTTCTTTTTAGCTCATGCTTTGGGATATGAGAAAAGCACAGAAAAAAGGCATCAAAACTCTTGTCTGAGTTTCAAGCCAGGTGGGGTGACTTCCTCAGACTTGCACTGTGACCTGAACTGACGCTTGTCTTGTACGTTAGATCCAGTAGCACTGTGTTTGAATGTTGTGGCAAATGTAAATCCTGTCAACAAGGTTTGTGTACTGCTGAGAGGCTAGAACTGATGTTAAATCCTGTATTTCTGTGCACAAACTTGATTAGCATAGCTGTGTGCTCTCAGTTTAGTGAAGCACAGCCTATAGTATGTTTCAGATATAGGGTTTGAACCCAGAGAGCTTGACCAGAAAAGGTATTTCTTGAGAGGTGTGGTATCCTTTGGCAAATGTGGGAGTGAGCAGTAGTTATGTGCAAGAAAGCTTTTATCATGTGCCTTGACTTTGAGAGAATGTTTTTAGAGGGCAAAGTTGATGGGCTCAAGAGTGTGAGGCTCACAGTTTGGAAGGCTTTTGATAAATGAACTTTATCTCACTTTTGCATAAAAACATTACTGAATTTACTTTGAAGCAACTGTTCCTACTGGTGTGAATGTTCATATTTGTGCTTTTATTTCACTTCTAGGTCTCCTGCAGAAAGACTTGTTGTAAGCCTTTTTGTTTTGGTTGCATGTCCTTACTTTGATTCCCACTCTGTATGTTAGTAAGCTGACTTTCCAGCTATGCTCACGACAGGCTTGTGTAAACTTGTCTAAATGTGACTTAATTCTGTAATAACTGCTGTGCTACTGTAGGGGTTTTTAGTTGCAGGAAAGGCTGTTTGCAGGCAGTTAAGAAGAACTGGTTTAAATTGTAGTGGTTCTGATAAGTCAGATGTCCCTCAAATCCAGTCTGTCTTGGACAGGTAGGGTTTTAACACCTAAATTACTGAAAAGTTGTATGATGTTACAGAACTGTTAGGCAAAACCCCACAATCGCCACTGTAAATATCAAATAAAAAAAATGAGTCTGAATCTTGAGTGAGGTGTCTGTTCTCTCATCAGCTGAGCACAATTGGGTTGATTGAGAAAGTCATCTAGATCTATCTTCAACCAGCAAACTAAGGGTTAAGGAGTATGATCTCTTTCAGGTTAAAATCAGCTCAGAGGTGAGGTGCATGACTAGCAAACCACAGCTGTAACTGAGCACATAAATGCATGTTTGAACTTAAAGTAGCTGTTACGTATCTGGTGTGTACTGGATGTGAAATGGGCATCTTGGGTCACATTCATCTTGAGACCACTTCTTGTTCTTTGTTTGGGCTGGGCAGACTTCAAGGCTTGCTGTTTCTAAAGAAACCATATGTAACTTTGACAAATACCCAATGCAAACATTCCCACTAAGCTACAACACTAAATTTCCTGTTAGTTTACAGCCAGGCTAACAACCTCAATGTGCTAAAGGAAGGTATGAAGATTGAGGCAGCTCATGTGAAGAGAAAGCACCTCCACTATTTTTTGCCTGCGGAAACCTTACAGAAAAGAAAGAAGGTATAATAAAAATTGGGCTCTCTGGCAATGTTTTTTTTTTTTGCTTTAATAATTACTTGAAGACTTCATTATTTTGTTGTTGTTGTTTCAGCAAAGCATGCCAGGTACTAGTCAAAATGCTAGTGGGCTTCAGCGCAAAAGGACTTCTTCAGATGGAAGCTGTTTGGACAGTTCCAGAGACACGGAGTCCAGAACACCAGATAATTCCTCTTCGTTACATAAGATTTCTAAAGTGGACACCTCTACAGCCGAGAGAGAAAGGTTAGCACCATAACCTTAAAGCTGTGAAGAAGCTGCTTTTTAACTGACTCGCAATGTGAATGAGGTCTGGGATTTCTTGTTTGAATCTGTGTTGTTCATAAGCATGTTGTTGCCGAAATCCGGAATAAAACTCCTTAACAGCAATGAGAAGTTAAGAAGCAGGCACTCCTTTATTGCAGCGCTGGGCACATCGGGGATCGCTCCACCTATCGTGTGCACCTGTCTTGTCTAACAATACAGTTAAATACACACCTGTTATACATATTCACTAGATTTCCAAGCAAAATGTTAATTCCTTTTCAATGATTGGTCTTTTAATCATACCACCTTATTAATATTCCTATGTTAAAACAATCATTGGTCAATTTCACTTAACTCTACGAGATGGGAAGGGTAAGGGGGTTTCCAAGCAGCAAACTAGTGTACATGACGGTTTCCTTAGTTTTTGAAACAAAACATAGAAAGACCAGTATCTTCCTGGTGAGGTTTCTATGGTTTGCTTATTTCAAACTTAACAATACTAAGGTTCCTATAGTCACACATAACACAGTTCCTAAAGTTTCTATGACTACATTTCAAACTTAAAACTGCTATACATTATGCTTCACAATTTTCTACTTCTTAATCAAACCAAACTCTTATATAATTGGATTTTAATTTCTTTATCAAAATATTTTCAACAATGTGGAGGGCTCTAATGGCTTCAGGAACAAAGCTGTCATCTCCTTTGGGCACATGGGGGGAGGCAGGTTAAAGAAATCCTTGAAAAAATGAATCTAATGTACATGAAGACATGTAGGAAGAAAGGAGAAGTTGATACCGGAGGAATTATTTGGTCTTGAATGTAGATCCCCTTGGGTTAGTGTGTAACTTGAAGCCGGAGGGTTTTCTATGTAGGTCATTTTGTTCTTTCTAACAAAAAGTATGGTTAATGCCAAGCAGTGTTATGTGCTAATGAAGTGCTGATCTTGATCACAGCAACACTAGAGCTGCTGGTGCCTTGGTGCAGCAGTATGAGAACTCGGGCAGTAAAAGTGTGTGTCACTTCCTGGGAGGTCTGCTTGTTCATAAGCTACTTCAGCCCAGGAGGAATATGTAATCTTGAGAGTAATAGCCCAGGAGTACCAAATGTGTAATGCCTGCTGTGATCAGACCATTTGGTACTGTAGGAGTAGCATTAAAAATAAAATAAAATGGGATGCCTGTATGGGTCGAGCAGATACTGCTTTTCATGAATGTACAGAGTGCTGGATATACTAAGCTGGAAGACAGTACAAGTACATAGAGACCGACTAAAGAAAAGGCTTAAGTTTTAAATTTGCGGTCTGAAGTTCAGCAAAATGAAGATCTCCTGCTAGATTGCCCATAAGTTTGTTGTTTGGTAGAGCTGTGACAATGAGCTAAGAAGACAGACATTTGTCTTGCGTGGGCTTTCTGGAAAGGAAATGTATAGTATTTTACAAACTAGCATTTTATAACTCTAGCGTCTGAGTCTTACAGAAATGCTGTGTACCAGAAATCTAACAGTGCTAACAAGAGCGAGAAGCTACCTCGTGTAGCTGTGCCATCAGTGTCTAAGGGACTCTCCATTCCTGTTACTGATTCAAGTATGTATTGAAGTAGCGGGTAGAATGCAGTCTTTAATTTCATGGCTGAACTCTAGAAGCGCGGTGTCTCTTACAGAAACGGAGGCTACAGTTGCAATAAGAACATTGGGACCTCCAGTTGGCAGCACCATTCCAGGACGTAACACAGTTTCTCAACCAGGAGCACGTTTTGTCCAAGGACAGCATGAATTAAGTGGGACTCAAATTACAGATCCTAAGAACGCTGCACCTAAACGACCTTATTCACTGACCACTGAAGGGCCTCATTCACCTACATCAGAAGAACGCCCCAAAACACTAGCAGACGGAGAAAAGGTAAGGAAGGGGGGCTAGGCCAGGGAGGGTCTGAAGTAGAATTAATTCTTGATGTACAGTGAATGACATAACTGAGAAGAAATGCATATATACATCCCCAATGGATTCAGGAATCTAAATTTAAGCATAATGCTAGTTTTACTAGGAGGTAGGTGTGAGAAATTGTCTTGAACATACTGTACAGCTATGAAACGATTGTGGTTTTTTTTCCCAAGATCTGGCACTAGTGACTGTTTCTGGTCTGGTGGCAGGCTCTCTAAATACTACTGTACTTGTATATTACTGCACTGACCGATTGCTCAATGAACTGGAAGCAGTTCTTAATTCAGAAAAACACCCAAATCTCAAAAGGAAGAGGATATGAATCTTATAGATGTGGAAGTATGAGCTAATCTTGTTCTGGCAGATGATTTTTGAATGCCTCTTGATAGTTTTGCTGCTTTAGAAATCAGCAGCCTACTCAACAGGTTGTCCACTGCTGAAATGACCGTGTGGAGTTGCTTGTAAAATCTTGTTTTTGTGGAAGCTTTCGATTAATGCTTGATTTGTTTTCTTGCTATACATAACTCTCCTTAAAGAGCTGTTTGTGTGGCTTGACCTCTGATTTGAGGCAGAGGCAAAGAACAACTAGAAAAAACTCAATTTTGACACTTGTAAAGAATCAGCTTGCAGAAGTGTTACCTACTATGGAATACTTCAGGTACAGATTTCAAGGTTTGGGTAGTACGACTTTTTGCAAGGCTTGAGATTCCTGTGTGGTAAGGGTAGTCTTGTCTAAATGTTGTTTTAAGAATGGCCACTAATACATCTAATGTGTTGACTGGAAGCTGTACTCAAATATGAAGGTAACTTTAGAATAGCAATTATTTTGAGTCTGTGTATTCTGTTCTTCTAGTTAACTGGCCAGGATTCAGCATTCAAAGGCGGTGGCAATCCAGAAGATGTCAGCAGCAGATCTACAGACAATGTAATTAGGAAGGGGTTTTACTCAGTGGTCTGACTGAAAAGCTGAATGGACTCTTCTAGTGCCTAGACTACCTCACATCAATACTCTACGCGTTTATTGATGTAAACAAAAATATGCTTTTAAGTTTAACCTTTTTCAGTCTTCATTTCCCAAATATATTCTTGTAAGAGTTATCCCTATTAGTCTTTTTAAAAGTCTTGACTGTCACTAGCTGAAACAGCTTTGGAAAAGGCCACAAAACCCAAGCTGCCCTGTGACTTGGATTCAGAATGTATGTAAACAGGTTAAGTAGTTACTGCAACCACGTTGTGGTTTCAAGTGTGTATGAACGTGCTTGTATTCATTTGTGGCTTCCTGGTGCATGTGCATATATTGTTCTTCTCTTAAACTGTTTTCCCGTTTGGCACATACACTCCTGTGCATCTATCACAATGGTGCTCAGCTTCCTCAGCTAGCAGCTGTCCCCTGCCTAACACGGCCACGCACTACACAAGTATTGGCTCCCATGGAGGCCCATAAATAATTTAAGTATTGAAGAAAATGCAGCAGAGGATGCTACCAAGGTATGGAGATGATAGACGTGCCCCATGCCGTTGTATCTGATTTTTGTCTTGAGACTGCTCCAGCATGAGACTTGAGGGTTTTTTTGTTGTCGCTGGGTAGGAAAGCTAAACTCAGAACACACAGCAGAAGATGTACTTAAACGTTGCAATAGCCAAGGCTGTTGTGACACTGCTACCCACCTGCAAGGTAGAGTCTTGAAAGGAATTGGCATGCAGAGAGTGTTTTCAGATAAACCCTGAAAGCTGTTCTACGTGGTTACATGAAAACTCATAGTAGTCAGAAGGTCTGGTTCTGTAAACTGGTAACACTTCTTACCCGGTTAAGTGCATGAGGGTTTTTTGAGGGGTGGGGAGAAATTCTGATCCTATGAAACAAATGTTGTGCTATCTCTCTATTGTAATTTCTTTATAACTTGGTGTTTTTGTAAATGAAGTTGTATGTTTTTCCAGAGTATTTTTGTATGGACTGTAAAATACTGTCTTCCAAAGAGAAATTTAAAATCTTCAGTCTCTTTTTTTTTTTTTTTTTTTTTTTTTAAAACGCACGTGGGATGTGCTTAAAAACCCCAAACAACTAAACCAAATGTAAGGTTGGGGGGGGGGGGGGGGGCGATGGGGGCAGTGCCACAAAAAATATGTTCTACAAAATGATGATGTCATGGTAGAGTAAATTTGAGAAGACTAGGAACGCTGCTTTCCTGCTTCTGGTATTTCCAGGTTTTGAATTAACACCCTCTGAATAGTGCAGCTTGCAAACTGCGTTGACAGCTGAAGTCCCAGTTTTCTGGGCGGACAACAGATACCCCTGACTTCTTTTAAAATTAGTTGCTTGGCTTAAACCACAATTCTGAGCTCTGATCATCTTAAGCATCCACCTCAAACCCTAGTGACAAGACCGAAGGGGCATGTAGCTATCTTGCACGGACTTCATTCTCCAGCATTCCCCCTACCGCTAGTATTCCAGACTTGTGGAGAAGGCCTGACCATGTCAATAATCTTACCTTTTTTCCTTATTACCTCTGGTTTCCAGCTTGCTTCAAGTGCAATTCGTCTCTTAGAAAATGTGCCTTAGTGGGTTTGAGAGGTCTTATTCCTCCTTCTCCCCTCGAAAACACCCCCAAACTTAAGAGTGCAAGGCTTAGGTTTACTCACAGGTTAAAGTTAAGAAAGAGAACCCATGTTAGTTAAGTGGCTTTTAGCAGAGCTACCCCTTGAGTTTATAAAATGGTTACCTTGGTTTTGTGACTTGTGTTAAAACCATGGTCTTTCAATACTGTCAAGTGTGTGTACTAGTTACAGTAGGTATACAACTTCAGCACTTGTGTAAATAAAACTCCATCATGAATTTGAAGGAATTAAAGCTGAAGTAGGTGATAAGATAAACAGCAAAGCAACTATGAAAAGTGCTTTGTAATGGTCTACAAGCCTGTAATATTACCGTGCTTTTAAAAAAATTCTTCCACTTGAATATTCCAAGACTCTTGAAGGTTGTTGTGCCCTTAACCTCTAGTCAGCACATGCATTTCTGCAACTGGTCTCAAACTAACCTAGCTAATTGATATCAAAGTATATGCCTTTACATGGATTTTTTTTTTTAACTCTTGCTTTGCAGAATTATCTTCTAATTGTGCTTTTTTTTGTTGTTGTTTTTTTTCCCCCCTCACTCTTAGGGTGTTAAGAAGAAGTTTAGGAAGAAGTCAGGTTACTAGTTTGCTGGACTTGATCCAGCATAGGTCAGATGACACGCTTTATTTTAATCTACCCTGACTCAACGCTTGGCCCAGTGCAGAGTGATGTTGCTGTTCTGGAGTTTCCCTGGCTATTGCAGAGGTTGGATGCTGCCCCAGGACTATGCAGATTAGATTACCGCTGTTTTAAATAAAGTTCAGACTGCACCAATTCAACTGAAATGTTTTCCTTTGTTTATGGAGCAAGTCTTCTGTCAAAGTGATTGAAAGGCAAGTTCCTCATGCATAGACTCCTCTCCCTACAATACACAGAAGGAAACAACCCAAGCTAGAGACAATATTGCCAAGCGTGGCTCCTGTCCTTTTGGGTGAATCCTTCCGGCAGGCTTTTATATGCTCTGGGAAACGTCTGCGGTTCTAACTTTGCAGCTGCTGTTGACTCTAGCAGTCCTGTCTGAATGTGGTCCAGCGTAGGTCACCAAGAGTCAGTGCTAGAAGAAGCACTTCTTAGCTGTTACCAATTGCATCATCACATCACTTCCTGGCATAGTGTCTTACCACTGATCATCTGGGGACAGAGATTTTTATTCATTTGCCAGATGGAGCTGGTGGTAGGGCAAGTTCTTTCTGGAATACCTGAAGGAGAGAAAAGCTGTGCGTGGCCTTCTTTCTCATTTGTATTTTTACTGAAAAGTAAAGCAATCGTGCTAGCTTTGCAAGATGCTCACGGTTATCCCCAAACCCCAAGTAAGTAAATGCCTAAACTAAACCAAAACCCAGTAACAAACACATTGTTTTCTCTTGCTTCTACCACAATACATCCCCCTAAGACCCTAAACCCAATACTGAATGTATTTAATTGTGATCATGCTGAACACGAGATGACCAGAGCCAGAAAATATCTTGGACTTGAAGGTGAGGGAGGCTCCTTGATACCAGACGTCCTGCAAACTTTGCTGTTTTCTGTCTGCTTTCTTAGCTGGTTGCTGGGTGTGTGGCTTGGAGGTCCGGCTGGAGGGGGTGAGGGATGCGTGATCAATCTCCTTAAAGAGGAGCAGCTCTGCACTGAAATTGTGTATGGCTAGTAACTTTGAGCAAGATGTTCCATTGCAGGAATTAGCGTCTCCTGTGGTTTGACTTGTTAGGTCTAAGCAAAGAAGTGGTTCATGTGAAGTCGCCTCCGCTTCTGCTGTTGCAATGGATGTCCCTGTAGAAACTAGAGAGAGCAAGTAATAGAGGGATTGGGGGGACCAGCCGCAGCCCCCTGCTTCCTGGCCAGCTCTGCTGTTGCTCTGCCTTTGCTCGAGTCCTGCGGGGCCAGGTTGGACTAAGCAGAGTCCAGTGGGGTGTTTTCCGAGAAGGAGGCGAGGGGTGGGCTGTTGAGCACTGCCTGCTGCCTCCTAGCATGCTGGTCAGCATGGACTCCCTCCCCTTCCCTGTGCCTGAGGGTTTCTTCAGCCACCATCTACCCCTGGGGTGCCCAGCTCCGAGCGTGGCCCGAGGGCTCGGGGCTCCAGGCTGCTGGACCTTGTGTAGTTTCTGGGGGGCTCTTGGCAAAGCGGCAGCCTGGGGGCTGATGCTTACCTTGTGGCAGAAGATGCAGCCTGTTGAGCTCTCGGCTGCCTGACCTTCGGGAAAGGGCTCGAAATCAAGAAAATCAGACTGGGACTGCTCGTCCCTGGGCAGTTCCTCTTTGCTGGGAAGACCCTGTCTGAATCACCTGCTCTCTTCACCCAACCTTGTTTCTTACTCACACCTCATCTCTCCTCGTTTCGGCTGACCTCAGACTCTTGTTTGTCTTCCTTTCTCACCGCAATCCGTCTTTGCTTCCTCTGCATTTGAACCGGGTGGTACTTTATTCTGTGCTGGTGGAGTGAAAATGCCAGGAATCCTGAAACCAGAGGAGAGCTAACCTACCCTGTTTTGGTTTTAGTGTGTTGCAGCCTGGCAATCAGCCGCCTGCTGCGGGGACCATCCAGCTCACTCTCTGCAGTACGTGCAATGGAGAGAAAGCTGAAAAATTTGGCTACTAAGCAAGTCTGGCAAGCATGTGTAAGTTCACCCTTTTCCAAGGTTCCACACATGCCCAGGTACGTGCGTGTTTCCAAAGGAAGAGCAGAAAGTCCAAGAGTGCCACCAGCATAGCCTCTGTGCTAAATTTAACGTCCCTGTTTCTGAAATGTGGAGAAGTTAAGACTTTCTAAATAAAAGTTTTAAAAATTCTTTGAATCTAATTAAAGCAGCCTGTGTTCCTCATGATCATACTTAGCAAGGACTGAGTCATTTCTGTTCTGTTTTTCCTGAAGAATCAGCTGGCGGCCCGCTATATGTAATCTTACACCAAAGAAAAGTTTCTGGCAAACTTGGAGTGACTGAACATGTGGCCTTAAAATAGGACTTGTTGACTAGCCATAACCAACCAAGTGCGTTGAGGGTAATATGACAAAAATAAAACATCGTACCTGCTTGCTACAGCATTAACTAAAGCTAGAAAATGCTGTAATTTATTTTGTCCCTGCAGTTTTAGTTCTGCTCCATTTTTCCTGTGCGCTCACTTGGCAGAAGAGAATGTTATCATCAACGCTGTAGCCAAGTGCATGCACACAAAGAAGAAAAGGTGAGGTTTTGTGAATCGCTTGACGTAGCAGTGCTTGGCTGTCTGCCTTCAGCACTGCTTTGGTGTCTTCGTTGTGATTTTTGTTGGGCTGTCTTTTCTCTCTTACTTCTTTGATATTGAATTTACATCTTATTATGTACAGCCTTTGCTACTACTTGAGCAGAAGGGCGTAAACCTGTCATTGTGAGCAATGCAACAGCGATTTCTGATTACCAAGCTAAAGAAGTAACAGCTGGTTTAAGTTACATATTTTCTGCTCTCCCAAATGAGGCAGGCATTAGACTGTCAGGAAACTGAAAGTTGGTCCTGCTTCTGGATAGTATATATGAAAGCAGAAGTCTTAAGTATTTCTGGCAAGACTTGTAAGGGGTCATTACATTCACTTCTGGTTTGGTCTAGATGGTATAGCATAGGTTAATTTTCCCCACTCATTTTGAGTGTTTTTGCAGGTCTTTACCACGACTGTACCTTTTCTGCTATGTAGGATAACAGTCTGTAAAGCAACCCAGTGTAGGTTTTTTTGAATACATTTATAATTGACCAAAACAAAAAACAAAACCAAAAAAACCCAAACCAAGCGGAAGCTTTGCCTGTAAGAGAGGTGTGCGATTGGGTTTTTGACTCTTAACTCTACTGTGTTGCTATGAATGTATTATTGCATGTCCCCAAATTTAATAAACGTATTCTTGTAATCAAAGCTTGTTCAATGCACTGAACAAGCACAATGAGCGTGCTTCCAGGGCCTAAGAATGAGCTATTGCTTAATGAGTTGCTTAAAACCCCTCAACTAAAAGTGGACAAAACACTCAGTTGAGGGAAGTTGTCATACCCCTTCTCTCCAGCTTTAGGAGTGCGAATCTTTCTCGATTTCTGGAATAAAGCTGTTGATCAGTCTCTGCTGCGTGAGCGTATTGTGAGCAAAGATAGAGACCCTCTTGTAAAGGGAGCCACAGAGAATTCTGGCTCCTCTCCGTCTTACTGAGCCCGAACAGGAATTTATGAAGATCCCAAACTTCTGTTCATAAAACACTGCTGTGCACACTGCATTAGAAAGCTCTGGGTTGGAAGACAGCCAGTGTCTTCATCCCTAGCTGGAGATTCCTGCTTCATCAGGTGTGGGGAGTCAACTGTCTGTATATAGCTAAGGAGCCAAACACTCTGTTAAAGGAAGCAAAAATAACACTGCATTTATTTACCCCTGGTTTTTGTTCTTTCAAATTAATTACAGGGATGTTTATGAGGCCGGGTTGTTGACCACACAAATATAGGTTGTTCATAATGATACATATAGTCTGGGAGAAACTGTAATTGCCATGTTAAATATAATTTATTCTGTGGTTCCATTCAGCTATATATTTAATTTTATTTTTCCATTCTTCTTCGAGGGGCACTAGTAAACATTTGTTGGTTTGGGTTTTTTTTCTTTCCCCCAGCATCTTCCACTGTGGTTTATTTGCTCTGTGATCCTCATTCTTTTAGTCTCCTTTCTAGCACAGCAGCGCTGAGAACACAACTTTGCTCCAGCCCTCAAGAACCTTTTTGGCTGCTTCGACCTCAGCCCCCTGCACCACCTCTTTGGTTGTCAGCATGGCAAGCAGCATGAGCACTGCAAACAGCCTTGGCCTGAGCGTTACCAGTGTGTCTCTAGCAGCTGCTACCACAGGGGCAGCTCCCTTGGTGTCTTCAGGTTTGCAATATTAACTGACAGAGGACTTCTTTTTTTTGTAAAAATAGAGGAAAATGATCAATAGAAATGAATGGTGTTGTAGATGTTTCTTGTTAGTAAGAGTTGTTTCTGTACTTCAGTTTTTTTCATTAAAAGGTGGTAGGGTATTAGTTAAAAAATTGTCTGTAGGGTTGTGTGTATATATCTGCACATGCACAGACAGATGTATATATTATAAGTGTGTGTGTATCTATGCACACCCCTACAGGTGTTTTTTCCCTTTAATATCCTACTGTCACGGTTTAACCCCAGCCAGCAACTAAGCACTACGCAGCTGCTCACTCCCTTTCCCCACCACCCAGTGGGATGGGGGAGAAAATCGGGAAAAGAAGTAAAACTGGTAGGTTGAGATAAGATAAGAATGGTTTAATAGAACAGAAAAGAAGGAACTAATAATCATAACACTAATAAAATGACAACAGTAATAATAAAAGGATTGGAATATCCAAATGATGCACAATGCAATTGCTCACCACCTGCTGATCGACTCCCAGTTAGTCCCCGAGTGGCGATTCCCCCCAGCCGCACTCCCCCAGTTTCTATACTAGACATGATGTCACCTGGTATGGAATACCCCGTTGGCCACTTTGGATCAGCTGCCCTGGCTGTGTCCTGTGCCAACTTCTTGTGCCCCTCCAGCCTTCTCGCTGGCTGGGCATCAGAAGCTAAAAAATCCTTGACTTTAGACTAAACATTACTTAGCAACAACTGAAAACATCAGTGTTATCAACATTCTTCTCCCACCTAGCTCCAAACCATAGCACTGTACCAGCTACTAGGAAGACAATTAACTCTATTCCAGCTGAAACCATGACAGAGAAGTTCATGGAGAACTGTCTCCCGTGGGAGGGACCCCACGGAAGAGTGTGAGAAGTCCTGCCCCTGAGGAGGAAGGAGCAGCAGAGACAACATGTGATGAACTGACACCAACGCCCATTCCCCGTCCCCCTGCGCTGCTGTAGGGGGGCAGGTAGAGAATTTGGGAGGGAAGCTGTGCCCGGGAAGAAGGGAGGGGTGGGGGGAAGGTGATTCAGGATTTGTTCTTATTTCTCATTATCCTGTTCTGATTTGATTCGTAAGAAATCAAATTTCCCCAAGTCGAGTCTATTTTGCCCGTGATGGTAATTAGCTGAGTGATCTCTCCCTGTCCTTATCTTGACCCACGAGCCTTTCGTTACGTTTTCTCTCCCCTGTCCAGCTGAGTTGTGGAGTGATAGAGCGGCTTTGGTGGGCACCTGCCAGGGTCAACCCACCACAGTGGGTCTAGGTGATGCAGAGTCTACTTGAAGATGCTCCTGTAATCCTTTGGGTGGGATTTAGTGCAGTTTTGGCTATCCAAAAGAGCGCAATTCATTCACTTTTGCCTCCCTCTGTGAATTGAGGGAGTTCACGGCTTCAGCGTGTGTCTTTTTCTGTGTATAAAGAGTGAATGTGGACAAAGAGAGTCCCAGCAAGGAGGTGTCTGGGTGGGTCTTGGCATCTGTGCTTGACCCAGTATTGTGTCATCCACTGTGGGAAGTGGACTTCAGTGGAGGTAACATGGACTTAATATACACCTGAGGCATGTATTTTGTTTTTTATTGAACTATTGCCATTTGGGTTTGCTTGCTGGCAATTAAGAAGCATCCTCCTGTGTCTGGGTGCAGCTCCTTCTCCAAGAAAAGCAGGTGGGAATGGGTGCCAAGGGGTTAAGACATGCAGCTGTGGATGTGAGTGGAGAAAGCTCTGATTTCATAGAATCGTTGAATGGTTTGGGTTGGAAGGACCTCTCAAGGTCATCGAGTTTAACCCCCCTTGCAATGAGCAGGGACATCTTGAACTTCATCAGGTTGCTCAGAGCCCCATCCAACCTGACCTTGAATGTTTCCAAGGATGGGGCATCGACCACCTCTCTGGGCAACCCGTTCTCATGTTTCATCACCCTTGTCATGAAAAATTTCTTATATATCCACTCTAAATCTACCCTCTTTTAGTTTAAAACCATTCCCCCTCGTCCTATCGCAAGAGGCCCTCCTAAAAATTCTGTCCCCACACAAGGCTGCTGTAAATCCCAGGTGGCTGATGAGAGAAATGGTGGGGTGTGGGGACAGGACAAAACTTGCCCATAGAGTGGCCTCTGTAAAGGGTCTTGACTTCCCTCTATGTTCATACTCAATTAGGAGATGCTCAGGATCAATATCAATCACAGATTGCTGATATCACTGAATCTGGAAGCAGAAAAATAAGGAAAAGTGGAAAAAGAAGAAATCCTTTCCTACTGTTCCTTATTAGAGAAACCTTTTTGCTTTGACTACACTCCTGAAATCTCTCTGATGAACCACGTAAGAATTGGGGACTTAAGGAAAATGATGCAGAGAGAGGTGGCTCGTGAGGGAGTTTTGCATGTTAATGAGCCCTCTGGTGCCGAGTTCCCGAACTGCAGCCCTGGACAGAAGATGGAACAAGGCTGCGGAAACCCAAAAGTCAGCAGCAAACCTCCAAGTTTCTGAGGGTGTTTGCGAGCCCCATTGAGGACCACCACTGGAGAGACCGTGGAGGGGATGAGCAGACGAGGTGACCGTCCCTGTGGGCGGGTGAAGGAGAGCTCAGAAGCACTGGCTACAGGTAGAAAAATGAAGGTGGCGGTGGCTGTGAAAGCCCTTGCTTGGTGTGTTTTATCAAGCAGGACAGCCAAGCCCTGACCCCCATCCCCTAGGAATAGGGTCCTTTCATCACGGGTGTCTCAGGGCTCTTCCTGAGGGCAGTGAGATGTGAGGGTTTGCGATGCCGAGTGCGGGTCAGTGGTAGGACACCTCCCAGGCTCTACCAAGGGTGAGGAGGCAGCAAAAGGCCGGGGCTTTAAGGAACTGGTGTCTCCTCATGGGCCTCAGTGGAAGAGACAGCTGCCGTTGCTCAGAGGACATGGACCTCAGTTCTGCTGGGGGTCCCAGCCCCACCAAAGCCCTTGGCCATCCCGACCACAGGCTGCCCTACACTGTCCTATGCCTGTGCCTGTTTTCCCTGAAGATTTTAACCACCACCCCTCCTTCCGACCACACTCTGACCCCATGATGTCCCAGGCTTTACCGATGACTCTCTGTGCTCACAGAAGGAGGAAAAGAGAGCAAGATCAGCTCATGGGGCATGACTGAGCACAGCCACGCTCAGCAGCGGGCATTCACCACCTACCGAGGCGTGCACACAACATGGAAATGTCTCTTTCGTCCCTGATTTGCACAAGAAGGGTCTTCCTTCCTGCCATCTTCCCAGGACAAACCTCCTCCTCCTCCTCAACCCATAGACAACCACTCCTTTCCATTTCTGGGCTCAGGTATGGTTTAAGGATTTGCTAAAGCCATCCACCTTCCCTCTGTTTCCCACTGAAATCCCTTGACACTCTCTCCCAACCCTACACACGGCCAACCACTGCTGCTCAGGGCAGCTCTTAGAATCATAGAATCATTTAGGTTGGAAAAGACCTTCAAGATCATCGAGTCCAACCATCATCCATGCCCACTAAACCATGTTCTGGACTACCTTGTCTCTGTGCTTTTTGAATACCTCCAGGGATGGTGACTCAACCACTTCCCTGGGCAGCCTATTCCAATGGCTGACAACCCTCTCAGTAAAGAAAGTTTTCCTAATATCCAACCTAAATCTCCCTTCCCCCTACTTGACGCCATTTCCTCTCATCCTATCTCCAGCCACCTGACAGAAGAGATTAGCTTAGCAGAGAGCCTGCTGTTGCCCAGTTCTCATTAGTAGGGGTCCCGTTAAACGTTGCCCGGCTCCATCCCTTGCAACAGCCTCTTGGGAAGCATTTCTGGATAGTGTGGGGTGGTATCTATGCCGGGGTGAAGGGTTAAGCTCCTTCTGCCGTGGCAGTCAGGCTGTCAAGCTGCAAAAGAGCAAATGACAATTTCCGGCTGCTGCCTGGCTCTGTGCTTGACTCGCAATTTCTTCCCCACTTTGCACGAGGCCGGCAGCCCGCGGTGGACCTTCAGGCTGCCTCCTGTCCCAAGGACATTTCCTTGGGCTGGCAGACAACAGCCAGGTGCCTCAAGAAGAAGGATCGTTTTCTTTTCTGCTCTCAGAACAGCCGTTCCTGGCATTTGGCCCTGAAAAGGGGCAAACAGGGCACCCTGATAGAGGGCAGCAGTGCCCCAAGAGCAGCTGGGACCCGTGGCAGAAGAGCCTGGTCCAGTACCTTTGACAGCTTTCCCTCCGCTATTGGTTCACCGTGCTGAGGTCCGGGGGGGCTACAGTGCCCTTTGCTCTAAGCAAAATGGCACCTGCTTGATTCTGAGAGGTGCCCATAACACTTGGCTCCTGGCCGCAGGAGACCAGAAACCTCCGTGTGCCAGGTGGCCTACAGAGAAACCAGAGTTTTTCAAGCCTGACTGCTAGGGACTCGTCTGGGCAGGGGTCCTGTGAGGAGGAAGAGGAAAGCAAAGGGAGGTGAAGGAACCCATTCACTCATTAACTGCTCCTCCCTTTAGCCTCCAACGTGTGCCGGAGAAGAAGCGCCTAACAGCTGTGGGCTACGCTGGCAGAAGACCAGGAGCTTAAAGAGGTGGCTGAGACCGTGGTCCAGGAGGTGCTGGAGCGTGTGAAGGCGCTGGATCAGTCCGTCCGCGTCTTAAGGAGGGCTCCCCATGAGGTCAGCGGAAGGTTGTTTGCCAGTGCCAGAAGGCCAGAGCCTTTGGACACTTCTGCGGATCGCCAGGACAAGATCAGACTGGTGGCTCAAGAGATTGTGGCGTGCGTGTTGGAGAGCTTTGGGGAGCACTTGGTACCCAGCACGTCTGATGCAGCCGAGCCTGGGCCAGCAGGCAGGGAGAAGGTGTCAGAGCTTGTTGCGGGAAGAACCAGCCGAGCAGGCAAATCCGGAGAAGAGAGATGGAGGGAGGCGGAACTAGAAGCTTCCGACGGAGCATCTTCACAGTCTTCTATTGACAAAAGGACCAAAGAGGCTGTTGAAAGTGTTAGCTCCACCTTGTCATCCTTTGTAGCTTCTCAGTTTGAACAGGACTTCCGCTGTCAGTTTTCTGAGATCCTGAAGATTCAAGGCGTGACAGAAGGACAAGGACCAGCCAGAGCATCGGAACGGCAGATCCCAGAAGCAGGCAAGAGAGCAAAGGTGCCCGTGTTGCAACCGCTGCAAAACGCTGCTGCTGTCTCACGAGTGAGTCGTGAGCTTGCCAAGGAGAGCATCCAAAAGGCCATCTCCAGAGTTCAGCAGCTGCATGCTGAATTGATCGGGTATGCCAAAACCATTGTCCTTGAAATTCTGGAAACGGTGAGGAAGAAGTTAGAGGAAGAAAGGAAGCCCAAGCAAAAATCAGAGAAGCTTCAACCAAGGGAAGTCTTGCCACCTCTCAGCCTCCCTGCAATAGTCAGGCCTTCAGAGGAAGCGGGACAACTCAAAGAGGAGAGCTCACGTACTCTCCTCCCATCTCTCCGCCGAGGCGCTGAGCAAGGTGCTCGCCGGCCAACAGAAGGCCTTCAGGAGTCCAGGGATTCCACCTCCGGAGCCACAGCAAGGTCTTCGGTGCCTGCATGGGAAACTCTGTGTATACTCCGGCCAGGGAGCACCGCAGACACCCTTCCCTCCACGGGCCCCCAGTTTCCAAGAGAGCCCATGCCTCCAGCGGGTTCCAAGCCCCCTACCCAGGCAGGAGCACGGTGCAGACCAGTGCGTTTAAAGCTTGTCCTGGAGGAGCCCGTGCAGCCCGAGTCATTAAAGAGGGCGGTAGCTGGGAGCCTCGTGGAGGGTGTCCTGAGGAGGTGTGCGGCTCCAGGGCCACAGAGCCCCCGGGCAGCTCCCCCAGGCAGACAATAAAGAGTTTGCTCCTGAGGGCTTGCTTGTGCCTACATTTATTGACGCCAGGCCATACTGTGTCTGGGCGTTTTCCCTGCAAAGTTTTCCCTCGTCTTCCTCCCTCCTGCAGCCTCGGTCAGGCCAAGACCCAGTTCTACAGGGAATCTTAAGTAGGGACGAGAAAAGTAGTCAACGTTTTTGCCTTGTTTAGAAAGCTTTGTGGCTGGGCTATTGGAGGGGCTGGTCCAGCTCTGTAAAGCTGTACTCATGCCTTACGTGAGTCCCATAGGTGGGCGCTGTTGAAGGCTGCGCCTTGTTCTGTGTGTTTATTCTCTCGTCCCCTCACGACCTCCTGATGGGCCTTTGCGTTCCTGTGGGAGAAATTGTGGGAGAACTTGTGGGAGAACGAGGGAAACTGCGTAAGGCACAACTGTTATTCTCTGTTTGCTAGAACAAGACACTACTCTTCTTTGTTATAAGTTTGTTGAAGTAAGCACAAAAAGTAGAACAAGGTCGGGCGTACATGACTGATAACAGGAGGGCAACATGACCGAAGACAGGGTGCAAGACAGCATGCAGGTGGAGGAACTATTCGCGTGATCAGAAGACTTTATCCAATTAGACTACTGTTTAAGCGCGTGAACGGCACATGTTAACCAATCAACAAATGGCTTATGTGTGAGTAGATATTAGAAACATATATAACCGAGTGTTGCGCAGTTAATAAACGGAGAAACCGTTTGATCCACAGTATCTGTGTTGGTCCGTTTTCTCCCCAGGGCGAGTCCCTGGCGATGCGTCGTTTTCCCTAGATTGTCGCAGCGGAGAAAGTGCGGCAGTTCCCACCCAGGGCCGTTGGTGGTCCTTTCTGTGTCCCAACAAGGGAGTGGCCTTCAAAATGAGGCTTTGGACCATAAAAAGGAGGCTTTCAATGCTAGAATCAAAGCTCTGGACTCTAAAAATGAGGCTTTGGGCCCTAAAAGAGGGGTTCGGAGCATAAAAATGAGGGTTTGGAAACTGAGGATGCGGCTCGGGCCCTCAAAACGACTGGCCGGATCCTAAAAATGAGGCTTTGGAGATTGAAAATGCGAGTTCAGCAACTAAAAAAGTGGCTTTGGGCTCTAAAAAGGAGACTTTGCCAACTGCAACGGAGCCTGTGGACCCTCAGAATGAGGGTTTGGAGCCTCCAATGGGGCTCTGGAAGCCCAAACTAAGACTTTGGGAAGGGAAAGCGAGGCTTTCTGCCCTATAAATGTAACTTTGGACCCTAAAAGAGTGGCTTTCTGCCTTAAAGCTGAGGGTTAAACCCTCCAAATGAAACTGTGGGCCCTCAAAAAAGGCTATGGGTCATAAAAGGCCAAAAGGTTTGGACCAGAACAATGAGGACTTTGGCCCTCCAAATGAGGCTTTGGGCACTAAAAATGATGGGGGAGATGCTACACGTGCCCCTTTGGGCTCTGCAAAGGAGGGGACCCTGTTGGTCTCGATAGGGCCCCAAGAAACGAGGCTCTGGTCCCAAAGAGAGGGCTTGGGTCACTCCAGGGGAGGCCCTCAGCTGTAAAAGAGGCCTTTGGACCCTGAGAAGGAGACTTTGGACCCTCCAATGGAGGGTTTGGGTCCTAAAAATGGGGCTTTGGAAATGACACTGAGGCTTTGAACCCTGCAATGAGGTTTTGTGCCCTCAAGGGATGCTTCAGTACCAAAAACGAAGGCTTTGCACCCTAGAAATGGGTCTTTGGAGGCTCCAAATGAGGGGCTGTACATTAAACAAGTGACGCTTTATACCCTAAACGAGGAGCTTGGCCTCTCAAATGAGGCTTTGGGCCCTCCAACTGAGAATTTGGACCCTCAAAATGAGGCCTTGGGCTCTCCTAGTTGCAGACTGAATCCTAAAAATGAGCCTATGGTCCCTGAAAAGGAGGCTTTGTTCCCTGAAAAGGAGGCTTTGGAAGGGAAAGAATGAGGCTTGGGGCTCTAACAGTGGGGTTTGTGCTGTAAAAGGAAGGTTTGGACCTTAAAAATGGGTATTTGGGCCCTTGCAATGAGGCTTCAGGACCCTAAAAATGAAGGGCTGGATTGTGGAAATGATTCTTTGGACCCTGAACATGAGGCATTGGGCCCTAAAAATGAGGTTCGGAGCCTCAAAAGTTGAGTTTAGAAACAAGGTTGTGGACCCTGAAATGAGGCTCTGGAGTTTATAAATAAAGCTTTGGACCATCAAAATGAGGATTTGTTCACAAAAATAAGGGTTGGGACGCTAAAAGGAGTCTTTGGACAGTCAAAACGAGGCTTCGGGACAGAAAAATGTGTACTTGGGCCCTATAAACGAAGCTGTGGACTCTAAAAAGTGGCTTTCGGTCCTAAAAATGAAGGTTTGAAACCTAAAAGTGAGGCATGTTACCCTAAAAGAGCGATTAAAACCCTCAAAATGAGTCCCCGGGCCCAAAAAGCAAGGGTTTGGACCCCCAAAAGGAGGCTTTCAACCCTAGAATCACAGTTTTGGATGCTAAAAAATGAGGCTTTGGGTCCTGAAAGAGGGGTTTGGAGCATGAAAATGAGGGTTTGCAAACTCAGGATGCAGCGTGGACCCTCAGAGCAACTGGCCGGATCCTAAAAATGAGGCTTTGGAGCTTGACAAGGTGGCTTTGGGCTCCAAAAAGGAGACACTGCCAACTGCAACGGAGCCTGTGCACCATCCAAATGAGGCTTTGGAAGCCCAAACTGAGACTTTGGGAAGGGAAAACGAGGCTTTGGGCCCTACAGAGAAGAGGCTTTCTGCCCTAAAACTGAGGGCTTAAACCCCCCAGGTGAAACTGCGGGCCCTAAAAAAAGCCTACGGGTAATTGTGCCGGGTTTGTGTGGGGCGGTTTTTCTCGGGCCGCAGGGGTGGCTCCTGAGAGAAGCTGCTCGAAGGTTGCCGGGCTCCAAGTTGGACCCGCCCCTTCGAAGGCCGAGCCAATCAGCGACGGCGGTAGCGCCTCTGGCAGAACATGCTGAAGGCGGGGAAGCTGCAGTGAGGAGGGGGATGGGAATGGGCGAGGAAGAGCTCTGCAGATACCGAGGTGGGTGAGGAAGAAGAAGAAGGAGGAGGGGGAGGAGGGGCGCCTGAGGAGGTGGTGAGGCGGCAGGCTGTCCCCCTGCAGCCCATGGAGGTGAGCGGGGGAGCGGAGGCCCCCCCAAATGGCCGTGACTCCGGGGGAAAGCCCGCGCTGGAGCAGTGTGTGACTGAAGAGCGGCCCGCGGAAAGGCCCCGCGCCAGGGAAGTTCGTGAGGAACTGCAGCCCGCAGAAAGGACTCCCGCGGGAGCAGTTGGTGAAGGACTGTCTCCCGTGGGAGGGACCCCACGGTGGAGCAGGGGACGAGTGAGGAGTCCTCCCCCCCCGAGGAGGACGGAGCGGCAGAGACAAGGTGTGGTGAGCTGACCCCAACCCCCCTCGCCTGTTGCCCTGCGCCGCCGGGGGGAGGAGGTCGAGAGAGCCGGGAGTGGAGTTGAGGCGGGAAGGAGGGGGGGCTGGGGGGAAGGTGTTCTGAGGGGTGGTTTTGCTTCTCCTTAGCCTTGTTTCGATTGGATCGGTAGTAAAGCAAATTGATCTTGTTTCTTCCCCAAGTTGAGCCTGTCTTTTGCCCGTGACCATAAGTGGGGCAGTGCTTGTCTCGACCCACGAGCCTTTCTTTGTATTTTCTCCTCATCCCAGCGTGGCCACGGGGAGGGAGGAGCGAGTGCGCGGCTGCGTGGTGCTTTGCTCCCGGCTGGGCTGAAACCAGGACATGAGGCAAAAGGAGGCTGAAGGAGGAGGAAGAGGAGAAGGAGGAGGAAAGAGGAGGCAGCAGGAGGCAAGAGCAGAAGCCTGAAGCAAGTGGAGGAGGAGGCAAGGAAAGGCAAGAGGAGGCCCGGGAAGGACAAAGACACCTTTTCCTTTTGCCTCCTTTTGGCCTCCTCCCTCATCACGTTGCTTCCTATTTCTCCTGTTGCCTCCACCGATTCCTACATCCTCCTCGTCCTCCTCCATTACCTGTTTTATCCTGCTTCCTCTGCATGCATCTTATGGCATACTGTTGCCTCCTCCTAGTTTACCTCTGGTGTCCTCCCATGTTCCCTGGTGCCTCATCTTTTTCTTACTCCTGTTGCCTCCTGTTGCTTCCTGTGGCATCCTGTTGCCTCCTCCTCCTTCTCCTGTTGATTCTTGTTGCCTCCTCCTCCTCCTTTACCTCCCGCGTGCTGCTGTGTCCTCCTCTTGCCTCCGCTATTTCTCCTCCCGCTGTTGCTTCCTGTTGCCTCCTCCTTCTCCTGTTGCCACCTAGAGCATCTTGTTGCCTACTTCTCTCTTTGTTAGTGTTGCCACCTGTTGCATCCTATTGTCTCCTCCTTTCTCTCTTTTTCTTGCCTTCCGTTGCATCCTCCTTCTTTTGTCTCGTGTGTCCTGCTACGTCCTCCTCTTGCCTCCTTTTTTTCCTTCTCCTGTGGCGGTCTATTGCCTCGTCCTCCGCTTGCCTCCTGTTACCTCATGTGGCATCCTGTGGTCTCCTCCTTTTTCGCTTTCTGTTGCCTCTTGTTGCCTCCTCCTCCTCCTTTTCCTGCTACCTCCTTTTGCCTCCTCCTGCTTTACCTCCTGTGTCCTGCTGTGTCCTCGTGTTGCCTCCTCCTCCTGCCGAGACAAAGGTGACCTTTGTCTTGTGGTACGTCTTCCTCCTAAGCCCCTCTTGCCTTCTCTTGTCTGGAACCTTCCTTGTGGGAGAACTAGCTGGATGTTTCCAATTTTGGAAATAGGCTGTGCAGAGAATGAGAATAACGAGATGTTCAGTTCACCAAGCAAGCGCCGATCCCCAGTGCTGCTGAGCCTGTGAGTAGGCTGCAAAGGGACAGTGAGGGCCAGGAGCAACTTCCAGTGTGTGTACAAAAATAACCTCTACTGAGCCCCCTAATGCTGCTATAGGAGTGGAGAGAAAGGTGAGGCAGTAAACCTTTTGTTGAAGGTGTTATGCATAGTATCTCTATAAAACCATTGTCGCATTAGAAAAGTTTCAGTGAGGCTCTTAGTGAGGTGCAACATTTCAGCAGTCCTTTTTGTACAGCAGGGTGTCTTGGGACGTGCCTTGCATGTGTGTGTTCCTCACAGATGAGTTGGCCACGTAGCACTGGTCAGTCGTTTCTTCTGAGCAGAAGCAAAAAGTCAGACCTTGCTTAGCAGGGCAGGGGACCAGCGTAGGGATGAATGACTTTGAGGGAGAGAGGGTGCCAGGAAGTCGGTAAGCTCGAGCGCTGGCCAAAATCGGACCACCAAGATGTATGCAGGGGTGTGTGCTGGAGGTGGGTCAAGGTCAGGGAGCGGAGCACTGGGTAGGCCCCAGGGTGGGCTCAGGGTGAGAATAAGACCCGTGTGCAGTTAAGGATGAGGAATGCAGACAGATCTGGTGGGAAAGGGAGCGCAGGACCTTGCGGTGGGTGTTGACCGTGCCTCAGTAGTGTGTTAGTGATATAGCTGTGGATCCATAGATGGATTCTACTCAGTGTGCTTTCAGCTGTGTTGCAAACTGAAGGTTCAGGATTTTTCAGTTACAGTTTATAGTTTGGAGTTTGTTCTTGAGGGTTTCTCCAGTCAGGAGGTATGGTTTATTACTTGATTTTGTGGGGCTCGTTATTTCCCAGTCAGGGTTTGCAGTTTCCTCATTTACTGATCCGGGCCTGGGATTTCAAATCTAACCTCATCCATAAACTTCAAATCCCCAGTGACCATTTGGGTTCCAAGGTTTACAGTTTAGCACTTTGGGGCTGAGGCTTGATGACTTCCTGTTAAATGGAAAGGTCTAAATCCTTAGCTAATAAACTCTAAGCCCTAAACAGTACACTGGGAACCCTTCTTTGGGGTTTGAAACGGTAGTGCACTGGACGTAGTTTTCTTTGTGATCCCTGCAAGAAAGGTCCTCGGACTGCGTAACGTGTTGATTAGAATTCCATTTATTGAAGCTAACACCCGAAGGAAGAAGAGGATGGTTTAGATAATCTTATGTCCTTCAGATGCTGGGAACCGCAAGTGGTGTGGTCAGAGGGACCTTGGAGCAGGGCACGGCACGTGGTGCAGTTCCCTCCTGTGGAGAGGTTCCACAGACAACTTGATCTTTTGAGCTCTCCCAGGATTTTCTGAGAGCAAAATAATACCATTCATCATTTCTGCTGTCAAAGAAAAGGATGTTCACTTGAGAACCTCTTGCTTCACTTTGTGATAGAGACAAGGACATGTAATTGCCAGTAGCAGGAGCTGTCTGCAGGCTCCTTTGTTACGATGAGCTGGCTGAGGTGATCCTGTGAACAAGGGGTATATGCGGCACAACACAGGCTTGAAGACCAAGCTCTATTTGCAGCATTGCACAGCGCCAGGCCCGTGCCTTCTCCCGTTAACTGTTCTATGGACCACTGACTCCTCAAAATACAGTAGTCTCCTGGTTAGGATGAGGCCCGTGTCCTTGCCGATGCAAGGACTCCCACAGCAGCCAGTGCCGTGCTCCCCTGTCAGTTGTTAGGCAACCATCTGCAGCTGGAAGGTGTGGCATGTTCCTCTGATCTGTCCATTCTCCACCTTGCACAGCAACACATTTAAAATGCTGAAATGTGCTCTTTTTATTGCTGTTAATGTTCAACAATCTCGTTTTGGTCTGGTCAGCAAGGTATTTGGAAAACATCGCTGTTGCATTTTGAGAATCAAATAGGTTCCCATCCTTCCCCCTTCCCCCCAAATGCTGGATCCAGACCTTTTCCCACTACCCCCCTCTGTGTAGCCTGGCTTTGTTAATTTTGCTGCCTCATAGCAAGAATACAGCAAACAACCGAGATGTGTGCCGTGTGCTCCAGGCCAAAGACGGTTTTAAATGGTGCCGGTTCATTTTATGCAGCCATGCAGCCTGGTACATTTTGGGAGGACCACTGGGATGATGTATGCAAAGTTACTGAAAGTGAGGGGATACTGGTAGGGGTTCATGTTCAGTGCCTGGTTTGGGAAAGAATACACTCAGAATGTTCTAAGATACAGATCTATTAGAGAAAGAGGAGTGCAAGGTAAGGAGCATCATGCTGCATTTAATGCTAAGTGTCTGTTTCCTTTTCATTCAAAGTAGAAAGTAAACAAAGATTGTACCTGCAAAAGAATTGGAATAGCTGTCTTTGTTTCCCAGAGTGAGCATACAAGCACTGAGGAGCAGTTTTCAGGATCAGAAGTTGAGCCTGCTCTGGGCCATACACCCGCAGGAGAGGAAAGAGAAACCCCACTTTTTTTAAATACAGCTCTGCTTGTCTTAATAGTTCTTCTTGTTAGATTGTGTTGGCGGTCAGACTCTAAGCACGTGAGTAAACTGCTAGACTCGGTAGTTGCTGCCGTAATTCTCTAGCCTGGAAAGAAGAGCTGTGGAAGCGAGGAGGGTTTCTTTTTTCTTTTGTTGTTGTTATTAGGAGGAAAAGTAATAACTAACTCTCGCTCTGTGATACCCCGCAATGCCAAATGTGTAGCGCACTTGAGATGGATTGCTCCTGTACTGCCAAGAGTGAGCCAAGGCTCCTCAGTGCTTTGCACACTGGTGTGAGCGGTGGGAGTCTTTGTGCAGCTGTGGGTACTGGCTGTCTGTGCTGCAGCACGAAAAAGAAGAAACAGGAGGGTAAGTGAAAGAAATGGGTTATTTTGTGCTAAAAGGAGAACGTGTTGTAGCCTTCAAAGTTGGAATCTCTCTGCTTGGAATTTAAAAACTGTGTTTACTATGCTGTGATGTTTAAAAGAGGGAGAAGGTGTATTGTAGTCATGATATATGGTAGTTGATACATATTCCAGATGTCAATTATATTTTGTAGTTCGTAAGCAATAAGTAGGTATAAGCAGAATATATGGTTTTCTTTAACGAGATAAGACATCCTGCAACTCGAAGTAATTAAAGGCTGTGTAGATAGATTTGTGAGAACACAGGAGAACAGAGATATGGACTCAAGGACGAGAGAAACTAAGAATGCAAGTAAGAAGATAAGGGGTGGTTTGTTGGCATGAGACCAGCACTTTTGGAGGTCAAAGATTATTTGGCATGAAAGATACAAGAAGAACAAAGGAAAAACAGAAGTTTAATATCAAGATATTGAAAAAGGTAAAGAACGGTTAAGCGCGGAAGAGGATGATAAGACCCCCGAAGAACACCCGACGACCACCCAAGGCAACAACTGCGACTGTGCAAAGGGCATTTGCATATGTTAATTATTTCCTGGAAA
Source organism: Harpia harpyja (assembly GCF_026419915.1). Classification (NCBI taxonomy): domain Eukaryota; kingdom Metazoa; phylum Chordata; class Aves; order Accipitriformes; family Accipitridae; genus Harpia; species Harpia harpyja. Next base: position 20,595,139 of record NC_068960.1, on the reverse strand, counting down.
TGTAATGAATATGTATAAGGTTTCTGGGAAATATGATGAATATTTATATCACACATGTATTTAAACTTCACTAACGAGCTTTACAGTGTGCACGATAGGTGGAGCGATCCCCCGTGTACCCAGCACTGAAATAAACATGCCTGCTTTATAACTCACTCTCCGAGTTGTAAAGTTTGTTCCGCGCGTCAGTCACAGATGCTCAGTTCCATTAAGAAGGGTCTTTGCCTTCTGAGTTGAGCTTTCTTGGTTTTCCATGAAGAGTGCCTCAAGCAGTATGATTTCAGATGGCAGCGGAGGAATAAAATCTACATGTGGATTTAGAGACGAATCAAAAAGGACGTCGTGTGACTGTTTTAGTATATGAACTTTTTAAATCAGGATTCTTTTTTTTTTTTTTTGAGCAAAAGGCCCACTTCCCATGCACCTACATAAAGCCCATTTTCTCTGACAGAAGCGTGCAATGTGGCTTGTGATGTAATATTTACTTTACATATAAGCTGTACTATGCTGTGCTCTTTTGGTCTTGTAGTATTCTTTTGAAAGCTGGCCCTCCACATCGAAGATGCAAGCTGTGTGATCTGCTTTCCCCCAAAATGTAGAGCAAAGAACTGCCATAAATACAGTCTGAACAAAACTAGTGGAGGGATTTGTTGGCTGTTGTTAGAATCATGATGGGCCAGAAATTAGCCCCTGCTTACTAACGAGTTGCTGTATTTTAATTGTCCTACGCTATCTGGGAAGCAGGTAAGTGTCAGAGCGCTTTCCCAGGGAATAAGTGTGCCCCTCTGCGATTCTTTCCGAGGGTCCCCTCTGTAAAATGCTGCATCCTCCAGAAGAGTCTGGGTGCTTGGTATTCTCAAAGGGTCCCAAATGGATGAGGTTCAATCCTCCTGACCGCGTGCCCGCAGGAGTTGTGTCTCCAGCTGTGCTTCTGTGCGCAGAGAAACTTCCTCAGTTTCTTTGCTTGGCAGAGCTGGTGTGTCTTCCTTTTGATTCAGTGTTTCAGTGGTGGTTAGGTACGGAGCAAATCTTTCTCAGGCTTGTGTTTCCCCAAATGCAGTAGAGATCCTAAACCTCTTTAGGCTTGGGTACCTGAAGAGCACTTGCGGCTTCCCATCCTGGGGCGTGTGGACAGAGGAGACGGGGGCAAGAGGCAGCAGTTGCTGAGGGAGAGACTGAGAAACGAAGCGTGTGTGGGGTGAGCCGCCTTCTGGTTTTGGACTTCGTGTGTCTGGGAGTCATTGGTACGGAATTCTTGAAGCAGCTGTTGTTTTTCTAAGACTAGAGTACATGGATAGATACAAATGAGCGGTGTTGGAGGTGTTTCTTGTTGGTAAGAGCTGTCTCTGTACTTCAGGTTTTTTCATGAAAAGGTAGTGGGATACTAGTTAAAGAAAAAATTGTCTGTAGGGGAGTGTGTATATACATACACATACACCCACACATAGACGTGGGTGTGAATACACACACCCCTACAAGCATGTTTTCCTTTCCTGTCCATATGTGTGTGTATGTGTATACACAACCCTACAATTTCTGTTCTTTAAAAAATATCCTACTACCTAGTCTGTGCTTGTGTGCGTATATGTGTATCTATACATACGTATATGTATATATGTTTAAAATAGGGGTTGTTTTGAAAGCACGTGGAACTCCCTTGGCTATTGAAACCCTTCTTGGTCTTAGTGCGGTGCTTCCCTTTGTTTTGTTTGTCGGGCCCTGGTCTAGGTTTGATTTTTCTAGTGTGAGACAGAATATTACTGTCTTTCCAGTAGGTGTTGCCACGAGAGGCTCTCCAAACACAAAGAGTTACAGGGCAGGATTCCACCCAAGAAGACTAATTTCAAGAGGGGTGTTGGTTATCAGTGAATAACTTTGGAATACAGCCGAGCAATATTGGTTTCCTGAAATCCTGTTGCAAGACTAATTAATGAAAGCTCAGTTTGTTTTGTCAAGCTATCAGTACGGTTGTGGGTGTATGTAAATGTGAGTGTGTGTATATGTATCTGCCAATATACGATGGCAGTTTATGCAGAAGGCTGTAATAGAACAGGTGAGTTATTGACTTTTTAGTAACTAGTTGGATAATCAGTGTAACTTTCTAAAGTATTCCTTACTTAGATAAAGGCAGCAGTACTAATATGCTGTTGCATTCATTTAGTAGTTGACTGTCTTTCTGTGCTGACAGGGTGTAGTATTCTGTACAAGGAGGTGTCAGAGTGCAGGTGACAGAGAATGGTAACAGTCTCATGTAAAAATTGACTATCTGAATTGTTAGTTCAGTAAGATTTTTTGGTTTTGTTTTTTGAAAACCCAAAAAGCTAATCCCGGAATTTGATTTTGAATTTAATGTAAAAGTTGATCCTTGTGAAAGTTATTTTTGGTTATTTACTCTTAGATTAGTTCTTTGAGTAGCTGGCACCTTTGTGCTGTATTGCGTTCTCTCAAGGTCAGTATAAAATGAAAATTGATCTTGATAAGCTCGTAGAGGATTATGGATAAGTTCAATGCAGAGTATGCAGCCTGCCTGGTAGAGAGTGTGAGTTTGTAAGGACACCTCTACTATAGGAACTAAGTCCCTTACTCTTTTATTTAATAGGAGCTGTGAGCTGTGTCCCTAGATGGGTATTTTCACCTTTGGAAAGCAGAGCACCTGCTTCTGCAGAAGGTGCAGAAGCTGCTGCTTGATGCAGAAAAGCATCAAAGGTGCTTTTCTGTTTGTAGGCGTTATATTTCAAAGATTGCCTAGCAGTTAAGGCTGTTCACTCTTCTTCATCTCCTTCAAAGGCTTGAAGAAAGAGCAGCAGTGTTTGTAAAACACTTAAAAGCTTTTGTGTCAGATGAAATGTGCTAAAAGGTAGAACTTGAGGGAACTCCCCACTCCCCTCATTTTGGAGGGTGGGAAGTGCTCTGAACTTTCTGCCAGTTCTGGGTTAGCTGAGGTGAACCGTTGCATAGAGAAGGAGGGCTACTTGATGAGCAGAATCCATAAAGGAAGTTGTCCTTCCTTAAGTGTAATTGCAGATCAAACCCAGACGTATCTGTGCTAGTGTACGAGGTAAGCTTTTATAGGTGAGAGCTGCTGTCTGTGTACAGCTGCTGAAGAAGTACCAGCAGCTTAGAAAGATGTAAAACAATTGACCACAATGTGCATTGTTCTTTGCGTGATACTTGGCTTCAGCCTTTCTCATCTCAGCTTGGTTCAGCTAAGGCATCCCATCTCCTTCAGTTTTTTTTCTCTGGGTCAGGTTGTTGCTTTTCTCTTAAAGGTCTGTTTTTGTGGTGAAGTTACTTTTTAGCTGAGTTCTTGTTTTTTTCACTGCAGCTTCCTTGACCTTAGCTTACAGAAGTGTTCTATGACAGTGTTCCTTGAGCAACCAAGAAACCGAACGCGAAAGCAAGTGTGAAATGTAATGGTAGCCAACATGAGTGCTTTTATGATCAACTAAATTGTACATTATCCAACTATTACTGAACTTTGAAAAGTGTGCATTTTGCTTCTACTTCTTTTTTGTACCGCGTCTTACTCTGTTTGGCTTCATCTCAAAGCAAATCCAGTCTTCGTACCACTGTTAATATAGTCTGTTCTTGCATTTTCCTCTGGGAATGGAAGAAAGCATGTTGTCTGCTCTGTGGTATCATGCTGGGAGTCTGTGCTGTGAGCGAATGGTTGCGTTGTAATTTTAAAGCCATGAGTGAGACTCTTAATTTTCAGTGTGTATTTATTTGCTTCAAACGTATAAAAGCTCACTCTTATCATAAAAACAAAACAAAACAAAAAAACCACCACCCCCACCCCCCCCAGTTTGCAGATTTGTGTGCTGTTTTCCTTTTCTGGTGTGGATGCAGTATGTGTAATGGAAGTTTACAGCAGGGCCAAGTGTGAGGGCTTGCAGGGTGCCTGGTCCCCTAAACTTCTTCCCAGACTCTTAATCTGAGGTACTTCAGCCCCTTAGGAGGCAGTTTGAAGTGGTGTGAGCTATCTTGTGTGGATGCTGAAGGCTTTTCTTTTCTAATGGCTTGTTAATGTGTCTGTGTTTTGATTGTCCAGGCCAAGCTCCTCCAAACATGCCCCGAGGTGTACCGCCCTTGTTGTCTAACCAGTATCTGGTGGGAGCTGGAGGACTTCTGCCTGCCTACCCAGTAAGTAATTTAATTGTTGCTGTCCTGGGTTGCTTAACCCTTGGTGCAAATGGGCCCTCGGGAGCTGCTGCTGTCTATGCCAAGGCATTTCTGTTGGCACATGTTGCATGTGGAGTTCTTGTTCCAAATGCTGAAGAACCTATGCTACTGGTCCTTAACGGTGTGGTTCTTGTAAACCAAGGGGAGAATGCTACTGTGTTCCTGAATGCAGGCTGGAGTGTCAGGTGTGCTGGGATTTGTCTTTGAATGCCACTTTTTAACTTGCTGCAGCTACTTCCTCAGTTCCAGCACCGAAGGCAGAGCCTTTTTGCTCACTGCCTTCCGCTGGCTCTCTGCCTAGCGTGGTATCCACCACGGCTTTGCTTCTGCCTTCAGCCATCGCGGCACGCGGCAACGTTGCCCAGCTTGCCTCAGTCCAGTGATTTGGCCAGCAGGTGCCTTTGCCAGTGAAGCAGGTACGGTAGGAGTTGTGATAAACTGAAAGGGGTTCCATTTTGGGGAAAGGGCAGACGTGAGGGTGATTGCATCTGGGGGCTGTCAGACCTCAGGGTCCCCTTTTCTGACCCGACCTAGAATGAGGAGAGAGATTCAGAAGAGAACAGGATGTTTCTGGTTGCATAGGATGAGCTCTGGGCTGCCTCTTCATGATAGAGCAGCTGCTGCCCTCAAGTTTTTGTGGTATATAAAGACCTTTGTGTGTCAGGGGGCTCTTGCTTCAATCATGCCAGCTAAATTAGCCCAATTGATTCCCCCCGTTTGATTTTCCTGCTTTGTCCACAGTGCCTGCTGTTTGTTTAGTGCCATTCCCTAACAGTTTACTTCCTGGCTAATTTTGAAATACTGTAGTTTCCTTTATACATGTATTTGCTAAAGTTAAAAAGGAGAAGTAACTGCACAGGGCAAGTGTGTGTTTTTTCTTTTTCTAAGGGACGGAATTCTCAGCGTCTTCTCCTTAAGATGCTTTGAAATATCAGATTGGTGTTCCTGGAAGTGCACTCAGCACAGCTTAACTCATTTGCACTATGTGTCTGATTGTCTCAGTGCCTGTTAGTTGAGCAACGTCCTGAGGCTGTACGGGTTGAGTTCTATTTTCATACTCTCCTTTGTACTGTATTTGTTGAAGTAAGAAACTAATTGGATGGGATATCAGGTGTTTGGGGTTTTTTTCCTGTTTCACAGCTAGGACATGGTTGATTCTCCTTTAATACCCTAGTGTTTTCTGTTGAATAAAAAGGTGACTATGTCAAATAACAGGAGTTCCTCCATTCACGTTAGAAACATCCTCTCGCCACATTTGTTTGTTGAAAAGCTGTGTACATGGTTAGAAGTTTTGGTTGGAGGGTTGCTGCTGTTGGGCGGATAGCAAGTGCCATGAAAAGAGGATGCCTGAATTCCAAGCGCGTCTGACTTGGTTGTGCTGGTGGCTCTTGTGTGTGTCTCTGCTCTAGGTCAGATGGTGAATTTGGGCTTCTTAGAAGAGCTGGGGAGAGTGGGCGAGGGAGTGGTTTAAAACTGTGTGTTGGACTGAAGTATTTCTTGCCTTGCTGCCTGAAGTGGTGTCATGGTCATTCCTGCAGATGGGGAACAGTTTTGAAGAATGGAGAAGTAAAATTAATCTATGAAAGTGCCCGGATTTATTCTGGTCCCACCCCTCCAAGAGCTGCCAGAAGTGGTTGCCCTTAAATGAGGGCATCTAATTTAGCTGGCAGCTTTGTTATGAAAACTGCTGTATTTTCTTGTGGCTATTTCTATAGAGAATAGTAAAATACTTGTTAGGGTTAGGCTCTCTCTTGCTTCTAATTTTGCACAAGGAGGGGCTTTTTGAGCACCAAAGCATCCCCATTTCTTACGGCTTTGTTTTGTTTGCCTTTGTTCAATGTTCATTCTGTTGGTTCCGTGCTGTACTGTAAGTTATGTTCTCGGCCTCGACCGTAAGGTATAACTTTCATCAGTGTAAATGTTGCAGAAGCAGTTTCGGTCTCCTTTCAGGGAGATCTTTGGATTACGGATGGGTGTGGGTGCTCGTGTTCCTGCCAAAAGTTGACGGGCCTGGTCAGCTAGGGAAAAAAAGTGTCATTTATAGTTTATATGAACAGTTTTCCTTCAATGTATTGTTCCTTTCAAAGATTTACAGGTGATGTTTTGCTATTTTCGTATGAGAATTTAGGGACTTTTAACGCAAAGCTCTCCACTGAAATGTAAAAAGAGTGACCGATGTGTCCTGGAAAGAAGTGCAATTACATAGACTGGCTAGTGTTACTCTTGTAGTTTACAGTTCTACATAAAACACAGGTGTGTGTTTTTTCACTTGGGCTGTGCAGTGGTGAGAAAACCCCACAGACAAAGACAAAAACCCACCCCTGGAACTTCCTCTGAAATTAGAGGTGGGTGAGACATATCATATTTTCTGCTTCTTCCGCTATCCTGCTTTCTCTTAAACTTGTTTGTATCACTATCATAAATTCCTTGCTTACTCTAGAGCCAAGAAAATGTAAGGTTTTTTTTTTTTTTCTTTTTTTCAGGCCGGTCATCTCCTGTCAGGCAGAGATAGCCATGAAGATGTGCTCAGTCACAGAGGCAGAAGGACTAACAGGTGGGTGCGTGGTTAGTGATGGTTCTCCCTTTTGAACAGTACTGTCAGTCACTTCAGGGAATAATGTGTTGGAGGGGATTCAGATTGGTGGTAATTACAGAATCATGATGTGATTATTACTGCAGTAGTCTGAGGGTATGAGAGGGACAAAGATTTGGGGAGGAGAGGGTAATTTTAATCAGCTGTGAGATTTTTTACAAGGCAGCTTTTGTGGGTCAGTGGTGATGATGATGATGCTGGAGGTGGTGGCTGAGATTCTGTAATGGATATTGTTTTGTTCTGGAACTGAATCCCAAATCACCCTCTGAGAGTCTTAGTCAGGCTACTGACTCTGGGAGCACACAGTTTGTTTTCTTAAAAGGGCAGGTAGTTGCAGGGAGAGCCTGTTTGGAAGTTTTAGTAGTTTGGGGACAGAGGCCAGCTGGGGGCTGGGGCCCTCGGGGGAGGGGGCTGTTTGTGCCCCGTGCCCTTGGGCTGGCGCTCACAGCTGGGAACGGGCTTTCCAAAATCCTGTTGGAAGGAGCCAGACGTGGGACCTGTGGCCGCGGACAGGGAGCAGCCCTGGACCAGCCGGCCTCAGGACCTGCAGCAAACTTGCCTTCAAATCGGCTCTTCCAGCAGGACAGTGCCCAGGAGTCACTTTGGTTGTTGCTGTTCTCCTTCAGGAAGCACGGTACGCACCAAGCACACCCAGAGCTGCGCCCGTGCCAGGAGAAGACTTGCAGTGCAGCCGGGGCTGATGGCGACAGTTGCCACCAGCTGTCCCACCAGCTCAGGAAGATGCAGGTAAGATGCCACAGAGGGGAGAGCAAGTGGTTGTCCCTTCTCTTGCAGGAACAGGATTTAACAGCAGAAGGGAGGCAGGCTGAAAGGGCTTTGGAGGTCCAAAAGTGCCTCAGGCAGCTGGAGCAGTCACGTGACAGCAGAGGAAGAAGAGAAGGAGATGCAGGTGACCCATCTGGGACCATGTTTCCGAGGTAACATGTGCCCCACAAACACAGAGAAAGACAGAGGCATTAGGAAGACATGGAATGGGTGGGAAAGGTGCCTGGGCGAGAGGAGAGCACGGGGAGACGGGAGGCAGTGCTGTAGATGGAGGGGAAAAATCCAGGGTGTTGGAAGTGAGGATGCTTCTGCTGTGCAGAGGCCTTCTGTAAAAGCTCCGAGTTCATCTGCTGGCTTTGGTTTTCCCAGGCTGTGCTTTGCTGAGCCTCAAATGGGGCTCCTGTTCTCGTCCAGATTTTTGCTCGGAAACCATTCAAGTGTTGAGGGCTGGGATTTTTCAAGAGCATCATATTTCTCTTTGGGCTTGCTGGGGAGGGATTGCAGTCATGCAAGACCTGTTGGGGAGCTCAGTCTTGTCTTGGGATGCTCCCTGTGGGACAGGAGGACAATTGCTTTGAGCTGCCTCTATTTCTGGAAGGATTACCTACATTTGCCTTCCATCTGAAATCCTGCTTAGTGCAACTTGTTGGGGTTTTTTTTAAAAGAAGTGGGGAAGTGTGTGTGAACAGCTGAGTGCTAGTATACAGTGAATTCCCTTCCCTGCTGAGATTAAATGGTTTTAGGATTAAAAATAGCCGTTTTGTGTTACAAAAATTGGTGCTGATGGACTCCTGGCTGACAAAATCTCTTCCCAGCTTGCTTAAACATTAAACAGCCTTCACAGTGGCATTCAGATGATCTTCTGTGATTTCTTGCAATTAATCATGTTTGTCTAAAGCGTACTACTAAAGCGTACCACTAAAGTGTTTTGGTTGTTAAGAACTAGGATGAGAAGTTCATAGAGACATGTTCTGTGTTGGGTTTCAATGAGTTCAAGCTCTTGTTGTGTCCGGTTGAGAGTTTCTGATGTTATTTTTCCCTCTTTCAGAGGGAGGTGAACATGCCCGTCTCGCCCTCCAGCAGCGAGGATGCCATGTCTGGGTTCAAGCCCATGCCACCCTCAAAGCTTGCGTCCTCGAGTTGAGCGTGGAGGGGCATCAGCCCGCGAAGGTTTGGTGTGTTGTAGCAGTCGGTGCTGTGAGGTCTGGTGGGTGGCAGTGGGTGGAAGCAGCTGTTGGGGGCTCCGTCATTTGCATAGCCCAGCCCCCCCCGCATGCTTCGGAATGTTGGGGTCCCTGTGGCAGTTTTTGAATGGTCCCTCCCAGTTGGGTCAACGGACCCAGCGCAGCCAGTAGATCCCGTCGGAGCTCCTCTGTGTGGCGTAAATCCCTCGGCATTTGGGCTTGAGAAGAGGTAAAGTTGGAATCTGCAGCTCTCCTTAGATGACGTTCAGGAGCTGTGGGCTGTGGGTGGGGACTGGCTCTCTGTCTCTGGTCCAGTGACTGGTGTCATTGCTCATAGGAAGAGCTTTCACAGGCGAATCTGCCATTTCCCTTCTTCTGGGGGTTACGGGAGCTGTTTTGGAGGTGAGGGAGATGTCAATTCCCGGTGTTGAGCCAACCTGGATGGAGCAGAGGTGGACTGTGATTTGTCTGACCTCAACTGTGTATCTGTAATGCAGTTGTAATCGTCTCTGCCTGCACAACTGGCGTGAGGTGCTGTTTTATTTTGAAGGAGATAGAGTGAATAAAATCAGTGAATCTAATGGGGGACCTTTCTGACCAAATATATAAGTATTTATTTAGGATAAGATGAACAGTCCCTTGAACTCACTGGTTATACTGACTTAACTCTGTGTTGCCTAAAAACGGGACCAAGTTTGGCTCGGCCATGGGTGTCTACCTTAGAGACATCCACGTTTAGTCAGATGAATCACACCCCAGTCTCCTGTGTTCCTCATCAGGTCTCTGGCAACTCTGCTGTTAGCCCTTATTGAAGCCAAGTCCAGTCTCTCATTGATGGATTGATTGATTTTAACAGAAAGGAAAGTCAGTCTTAGATATTTGGTTGCGGAAGAAAGTTTGTGTTTGAAGATCGTGCTTGGATCTTCGAGTAGGTCTAATTAGATGCCTTTTCCTCTTTGCTTCATCCCTGATAAGCTTAGGCACTCTCTGTTTGTCCTGTTTCTGAGGACCACTGCCCAAGGCGCCTAGCATTGCACAGGGAGATGCTGCATTTCATTTTGCACTGTGAGTTTTGTTAGTCATCAGGAATGAAGTACTTTTAGGAGATAAGCTAACTACATTGCACTCAAGTGAAAAAAGTGCTCTATAACTCCCGAGAAATAATACTGGATTATAATCAAAATACTTATATTTTGAGCAAAAGATGCTTAAAAAGTTAGGTAAAAATTATGAGCACGGTGCAATTTTTTTAGTTTGGATTTTTACATATTTTCGATTTAAAGTTTGAATGTAAACAAATCTGGTTGAATTGATGTGGAGAAGATGTTCAAATTGCCAAGTATTTCTTTCAAACAAGACTAAGCAAAGTAGCAGCTAGAGAGAGTGTTTTGGCTTTAAAGTGTTTTGTATTTGTGAACCCAAATCTCCAAGTTGCTGGGCTGCTGGACAGGGTGAGACCTGTGCCAGCCAATTCATCTTTTAGCTCCAAATGCCTTTTGATAGAGAAGCAGGTCTCCTGGGGATTGTGGGGACGTGCTCCTGCATGTGGGAAAGATGGCTGAGTTCCTGGCGTAAGAAGGGCACTGGGGTTTAGAGGTCAGAGTTGAGGCAGGTATGGAAGATGGCAACAGCTGTGTTCTTCAGTGTGAAAAATTTATTCTTGTATATTCAAGCAGGTTTTTTTCTCTCCTGTGCTAATCCAGTGTGGAGTATGAGCCAATAAAGAGAAACCGACGCTGTACACGCTGGACACACTTAAGTATTTGTTTTAAAATATGTGTGAGGTCAAGCTAGCACATGCTTTGCAATTTGTGTATTTACTGCAGCAAATTTTCTGCTCTTCCTGGCTGTCTTCCGTGGTTTTCAGCCTGCTTCACCTCCGCAGAAAGAGATACCGTGCGTATGCAAGAGGCCGTTATGCGTCTTCCCTTAGGAGATGTTCTTTTGTGCTCTGCTCTTGAATTACGATCTGAATTATTTATGCCAACGTTTCCAATAGCTTTTGGATTCCCTGGTTAAAGTATTCTGCACCTACCCCAGCTACATGTTACAATGCACAACTCCCACCAGCCATCAGTTTTTATTTCATGTCATTTTTCACGAAGTAACACACATTGCAGCCAGCATCCTGTGTTGCTGTTGCATGGTTTTCTTTACAGTAGTTTTCCAGCTGTATTCCTCCTCCCCATGATAAAGAGTGTTGCCAAGTATTTCTTGTTATCTTAGAACACACATGGTAAGGATGGTTGCTGGATGTCTCATCCTTTTTAAGGCTGTGAAGACATGCTCTGACAAGGCCTTTTCCCAGTCCCAGGTATTCAGGGATGCAAGCTGTGCCTATCCCCATCAGCTCTGTGAAGGATTTAAGAGAGATTGTGGGCCTGAAGGTTGAACGATGCTTCTGTGTCAGAAGCTGAATTTCAGCAAGCAAAAGCAACTTCCCCGACTCTTGAAGTTGTGTGTCCTTTTAATGCTGCAAAATGTCAATAATGATCCTTGCGTACATCTTTCTCAATTCAATGTACAGTGGATGTCTCCTCCTTCAGCTAGCCTGGAGCTTAAAACCCAGCTTAAAAATACTGGATAGGGTAATTTTTGGTGGACATGGCCTGAGCCTGCTTGGAAGGAAATTGGTCTGGTTACACATGTCTTTATGTAAGGCCCAAAGAGAGCCTAAGTTTTTGAGTGCCCTAGAATGCTCTTTTCAAGTAGGTTAACAGGCACATAGACACCCTGTAATGGCGTCAGGACTCCCCAGGACATCTTCAGGGCAGCTATATTTTATGTAAGCCACTGTTTTCATGCAACCTCAGCTAGCGTTGTGCTGCTCTTTGCAGGATCGGGTGAGCGGTGTTGTCTTTGGCTGTGTGGGCTTAAATGTGTTTCTAACGCGCGTGTCAAATAATTGGCTGTTAAACAGACTGCCAGTGTGGCTGAAGCCAGTGCTTCCGAAGAAGGTGAAATAAGAGCTTTGAAGATAGGGTCCTGCTGCGAATAGGATCCAGTCAAGTAAGTGTTGATTATGTCCAGTCTGATCTTTGCAGATTGTGGAAAAATTGCAGAGATGTTTGTTTTAACAAGAGAGACACATGCCTACCTTTTTGGTTTTTTCCCCCAAACCTTTTAGTTACCTGAAGAAACCCTTGGGTCCACCTCCACCATCATCTACTTGCTTTCGTTGCGGAAAACGTGGCCACTACATAAAGAACCGCCCGACAAATGGGGTACGATTGTGGGGGACTTGTGGTGTTACTTAGTTTTTAACTGTTTTACCTTGGCAGTTACGTAACAAATACATGAATACTCATATTAAGACTTGTTTCTGTTGGGGTGAAATGCAGAGGTTATATGGCACTGTTGCAAAGCCCTTCAAAATTCCAGGGGAAGCTGGAATTACAAATGTGAAATTTTCTTTTTTCTAGGTGGTAGACATTCAATATATCCATAGGTGTTTCTCGGTGAACTTTCATGCATGTTTTTATATCTTTCAGTATTAGTGGAAATGTTTCTGTTTTGCACTCTTTTTAATGACAGTTCACAGTTTTTGTAATTTTGTACAAAAGCAAGACATTTCTCTTTGCCCCATCTCTTGAATATTTGCGTGTTTTAATTACACGAAGTCCCTGGTTGAGGATTGATGCCATTTAACCTTAGTCACTGAAGGTATATGCGTGAGGTCCGAGTTCAACCTTCACGTGTATAGGCAGTGAATGCAGGTATCTGCAGTGAGTGATTCAGAGCACCGAATTAGTGTCTCTGAACTGCGCTGTGGAGGAGGAGCAGCGGGTTTGTGTCTCTTCTCTGAGTGGATGGTGAGCTAAGGGACATGGTGAGCTTAAGGAACCTGAAGTTAAGCCAAAGGATGTCGCTTGAGTTGAAAAACCCTGCTCAAGCCTTTGGAACATCCTGGCTCTATTTGTTTAGGAAAAGAAGTATTTCAGTTGAGCATCCCTTACGCTAGGTAAAAGGAGAGGGTTAAAGGCTTTTGCTGCTTAAAATAATCACTGGAAAGTCATTTTAAGTGTGGGTCTTGAGGTACGTCTGCTTTTCTTTTCTGAAGAGGACAAAAATTCTGAGTCTGTTGCCAGAATGAAAGAGCACAGGAATTCCAAGGAGTTTCATGCTACAGGTACCCGATACAAAGGGTGCTATGCTGACAAACACTGGAAACTCTGCAATACCAACTATGAAAGCATAAGTATGGAATTAAGTGGACTGACCAAAAAGCGAAGGAGAGAAACCATGCCTAAATGTCTGAGTGGCAATGCAACTGAGTTGGCCAGCATGTGTCATTACAGGGGAGGAAGCACTGTCATTGTATCTTAACCTTAAAATCTGTGATACTTTGTAATATTAAAAGAGGGTGGTCCTACTGTTTGTGTCCCTGGAATTTGGTTCAGGTTGTGGTATGCCAAGAATGTGTGTTTCTGCAAAACATTTCAGTAGCGTTTACAGTGGATTTGTTGTCTTTGCAAGCTCATTTTGCTTCTGTTTTATGTTTCAAAAGCTTCTTGCCAAGTTTAACAGATGGCTGTTGGACTGAGATTTCCTCCCCCTCTGACTTTGAGGAAACCCCATGTGTGAAACAGACTGAAGTTTTCCTGTTGCTATACACTAAGAAAATACTGCCGTGTGCTGACAGGAGTGGCTGTTTTAAAATGCCCTTGGTAGCACTTCTGGTTTTCTGTCATGGATGTCCTTCTGTAGAAGCTGTAACATAGACTTCTTGCTTTTATAAAATGTAATTGCTCGGAGACTAACGTTACCCTGAGCCTGCAATTTACATTTATGCTCTGGCAAAGGAGAGGTGGGATTCATTTCACCTGCTTTCTAGCTGTGAAAAGATTCTTTTTCTAGTCTGAGCTTATTTCTTAGTTGATGCAATGAATGGGAGAGTTCTGCAGAAGGAAGGTTGTTCCTCCCTCCCTCTTCTAGCGTTGTGGCTATCGAAAAGTAGTTTCAACTAAGCGCCTATGCTTTAGGAGGCTAATGTGGAGTGAGAAGAATTCCATCTCTTCTCTTGCTTTGATAAAATCCAAAGCTTGGAAAAGTTTTCCTCTACCCATCTTTAACTCGTTTCTTTTTCCTTCCCCACCCCTCCTCCAGGGAAGCTTATGCTAGAGGAAGGATGGAGAAGCCTCCCTTTTTACCAGAGGAGCCGTCCTCTTCCTCCTCCTCCTCTTCCTCCACCTCAGATGGTCCTGTTCCAGACGAGTTCTCGTGTCTCATCTGTAAGAATATAATGACTGATGCAGCTGTTATTCCCTGCTGTGGCAACAGTTATTGTGAGAAATGTAAGTGTTACTCCCATGTTTGTTAATTCTAAACCTCCCATCTGATTTTCTGAAAGCAGAAAGAGGAGAGAACGAAATTGCTTTGTTACCAGTTCTATTTTACACTTAAGTATACCCTGAACAGAAAAGGGCTCTTCTGGTGTGAAGGGAGAAAAAAGCCAGGAAGCTTTTTCCCCTTTTTATGTACCTAGTTAAGTCGTCTTCACAAGCGGAAGGACGAGTATGAGGAGAGTGGCTAATTGTGCAGGTGATTACAATATTAGATACTGAATGCGTTTAGTTTGTCCACAGCCCTTTGTCTCATACAAAATTATATAGCCAACTCTGGTGAACTTACAGTGGTCTGCAACAAATGGATAGTTAGGCATTTAATCCCCATTCTTCTCCACGGGAGAGTTGGTTAAAACCTTCAGAACTCAAACCTCCTAATGGCTTTTTGAACCTCTTAATGGTTTTTTTGAAACACGTTTCGTTCGTTAACCTTGAGGTTGGGGACTTCTCGCTGTACTAGATAGTGGGGAAAAGACTAGTTGCAACATCAAGACACAGCCTAGGCTCCATCTTCAGATGTTCCAATGGTGAAATACAAAACGGTATGGTTATTTGCTGCATACTATAAATTTTTTACACTCTTGAACATTTATAGCTTCATGCTCTCAGTTCAAGACCATATTCAGCCATTAATCATATACATGTGTTTATGATTGGTGAGAACCCCCAAAACTTCCTTAGTTTGGCTAAATACTCTTTTGCTTATTCTAATTCTACACAGGTATTAGAACAGCATTAGTGGAATCTGAGGAACATATATGCCCAACGTGTCAGGAGACAGATATTTCGCCTGATGCTTTAATTCCCAACGAGTGCCTACGCCAGGTAACATGACGACTTTTACATAAAGTGCTTGTAAGAAAAGGCTATCTGTAAAAAGGGGAAAGGGAAGAAAATATTAATTTACATCTCCTTAAGCAAGACGTAATTGAATAAGGCTAAATTGACTTTTCCAATACACTATTTGTTGCTGTCTCAGAAGCTTACGACTCTTTAGAGACAATCTGGCAAATTCAGGTCCCGCTCTTACTTAACACGATTGCCTCGCTTTCACATTTGGCATTAACGCTGAAGGACTTGAAATACAGGTCCTCTGAGCTACCAGTCATTAGTATCAGTGTTGAATGTGACGTGTTCATACATCTGGATGTTGGTTTCTTTTAGGATTGATGGCATTTACAGGAATACACGAGTAATTTTCCTCTGTGAAGGCTTTTGTTTGTATATCTGCTGAAGTTTCATCTTACCTTCTTGTAAATGCTTTTCTGCCTGTAGGCTGTGAACAACTTCAAAAATGGAACTGGCTACACAAAAAGGCTCCATCAGCAGATTTGGCAGCAGCAACAGCAGCAGCCGCCACCGCCTCCGCCACCACTCATGACTGTTACACCTGCCGCTGCTCTGGTGAGTGCCTCTGAACCATGTACATCTTCCTCTCTGTCAATCAGCAATTTGTTGCAAGAGAAGGTAAGCTTTTTTTCAACATATGCAGTGATTCTTATATTGTAGCAGAGCTTCTTTTCCAACTGTCTGTGTTTATTCACAAGGGCTGTCGGGTTCCTGTGCGAAGACAAGAAGCATTAACAAGTCCTCTGGGCCGCCAAGGACGATCAATACGCACCACTGGTAAGGAACTGTAACTTTAGAATTCCTTTCAAAAAATTATCTTCAGATAAACTGAATGGGATTTTTTGCTTTTTCCTCTCTCCACTCCAAAAGGTCATCCAGGGAGAGGCAGTACAGTTGGCTCAGCAGGTGGCAGACCAGGCTGGGAACTGTAAGTATTCTGCAGAAATTCAACGTATTACTACTTGTAAGCTGTTAAAGGAGGCCGTAGCACTTAACTTCTGCAACGGCTGATTCATAATGAAGTGAGTATGCACAGATAGTTGTGGAGGATACAAGTGGTCGTTAATTTTTCAATGGCCTGATTTGAATTGGCTTTAACAAAGGGGATCTGTGCTTGCAGTGAAATTATTTAAAATAAACCTCCAGTACCTGATTGAGAAGAGGACTCTGACAAAGGAACTCTTTTTGAGGAAACCAGAATTACCTATCAAAAGTAAATACAATTAAAGGATCAGGTGGAAAGCCACCCTTTTGGTTACTGGCTGCACAGGCCTGTAGAAATTGATTTCCCAATAGGAGTCAGCCTCCAACATTCTTTTTTTTCTAACAACTTAGTTGATGCTGATGGAGCAAATTCTTGGAAAAGTCAACACTGTTGTGTTATGACCATTTTGAATGTCTTCAATTTAGTCAGCCCAAATAGCCAAGCTGCTTTCTCTCAGTTGGCGAGAGAGGAGTCTGTTTTATCTATGATTGCAGGGTCAGGTCAGCCCTTCCTTTTGGTATATATGTGTTATAGATAGGTTGTAAGGGTGCCCTGTGTTTATAAAATCTTAAAGATAAATCAAAACAAACCCCAGGATCCATCCCACAGATTGTCTGAAATCTGCAATTGAGTAAGCAGGAGAATAACAATTTGGGGACAAGAGCAGGCCAAAGACATCATGGTGAGGCAACAACGTAGGAAGTGTACGTGGAAGAAGATGATAGAAGTCTGGGAGAAGATGAGTCACTATCTGTGCAGTACTTTGCAGATCAGAAGTGTGAAGTGTTGGCACGTGCGAGATGGGAGTCTCTTTTAAGCCTGGGCAGCCTCCATCCACAGTCGCAAAGCTGAGTACGAGGAGAGCAGACTGAGGGAAGTGTTGGGGGTGAGGATGTGGAAGGCAGGTAGGAGGGTCAAGAAATGAGTGTAGTCTCCAATGAACAGAGAGCAGGGAGAAAAAGGCTTCAGTTGAGAACAAGAAGTGCTTGCCACCATGCTCCCGCTTCATTAGCTTTCCTCTTTAGAATGAGGGGAGAGAGAGTAACAGAGTGACGCATGTGGGGGGGTTTTCCTTTGAAGCTCAAATCGAGGCCGCCCGAACAGTGAACGTACCCAAAGGACTCGGGCCCCAACACTACCAGCATCAACACCAGTCTTTGTGCCTGTGCCTCCACCTTCCGTGTATCCTCCAGCACCCCATGCGCTTCCTCTTCCACCGGGGGGACCACCAAGACCGTTTCCTCCTCAGTTTCCACCTGGTCAGCCTCCGTCTGCTGGGTACACTGTCCCCCCTCCAGGATATCCCCCATCTCCTGCAAACCTGTCATCAGCTTGGGTACCAACAGCAGTACCAACGGCTCATTCAAATACCAACCCAACGAGACAAGCACCTCCTTTATAGAGTCATAGAATCATTTCGGTTGGAAAAATTTGTCAGAGCCCCTGGTTTTAACGTAGTTGTGCGTAAGGTTCTCTGTGCCTGTCTCGGCATTGTGTTGTCACCGTAAGCTTGTAACGGGCTGCGGCTGGGTGCTGCTCTGGGGCTACTGACCCAGCTTCAAGGCAGAAAAAAAAGTGGCTTTCTCTGAATGCTGTCGTCAGGAACAAGGTGCTTTAGCTTGCCAGCAGGTGTCTGCAGGCTTTTTTCCGCATGAGTTTGTGCGGTAGGAATGGAAGGTGTAGGTGGTTTTACTTCCGTGAAGGTCATGGGGCTTGGGGGTTTTCTTGGTTGGTTGGATTTGGTTGGTTTGTTCTTTGTTTTTTTTCGTTTTGGTTTGGTTTGTGCTATCAATTTTGGGGGTTCAGGAGCTGATTTCCAGTCATTCCTCCTCCCAAGTGGTGAGGGTGGAAAAGGCTGGAGTGATACATTTCTACCCGGCTGGAGGCAAGCCGACCTCATGAGTGGGAGAGACGCATTCACAGTGAAGGCTCATACAGCGCCCTGATGGCTGAAGGCAACTCCCTGAACTGTAATAGTGTAAACTTATCCGTTGTCTTCCGGAGGATGCAGGAGAAATGTCTTGTAGCTTTGTGAAGCTATAAAGGAGTGACAAAACTTGGAACAAATCAGTTGAACTTCTTGTATAAAATTGGGATCTCTCGCAAGAGAAGTATGTTGGAGATGTTCCCTATGGTGGACAAATCCTAGCAAGAGTTGGCAAAATATTAAACTGCCACAGACTTCTCATTTAAAGAGAAGGCTGGTGGATGAATAGGTAGTATGCCACGTATGCTCCTTTGTCTCATAAGATCTCTTCTTTGTATATGCCTGGCAGTCTGGTACAGTTGAGAGAGAGAGAAGGAAGATTTTTTTTTTTTTTTTTTTTGAATTCCA
Source organism: Harpia harpyja (assembly GCF_026419915.1). Lineage (NCBI taxonomy): Eukaryota > Metazoa > Chordata > Aves > Accipitriformes > Accipitridae > Harpia > Harpia harpyja. The sequence continues at coordinate 20,576,880 of NC_068960.1, read as the reverse complement.
AAAGGGGAACGAATGCTATTGGGCATAAGTCACTCTCTCAGTAAAACTTTCCAAGTGCCATTTTCCTCAACTTTTAAGGTGTGAGATCAAATTTTCAGTAATACATGCAAGCAACTGAAAAATATCTCCTACTGACTAAAAGAATTTGCTCTTCATAATATCGGATATATCTTATTGATATTGTCCTTTATGTCAGTCTCTAATTATAGCCTCTGTAGGAGGAATGGAGCAATGAAAGGCAGCTAGATGGTGGCCTTCTGTACATGGAAAGATCTTGGATGCTAGCAAAGTCTAAAACCCATTCTTGTGTTGTGCAAACTTTCTGACGTGCAAGTTGTACACTGCAAGTAATACGTAAAGCATGTAGGAAGTTGCTGCTGTAGGTGTTTTAATTTAGATGTAATGCACAGCAATTAAACATAGGCTTTCCTTCTGTATGTGTTATGAAAATGGTATCGTAAGAAGGAAGATACTCATTAGGAACGTTTTTACTTATGAAGTGGAAGTAGGCAATGCCTATAAACAAGGCAAGGCAAATTAGGTCAAGGCCTCGTTACACTTGTAAGTCAACAGCCGTTCTGACTGAGGAGATTAGTTAATAGGACTACCATCCTAATACCACCCCCTGCCCCCTCCAGCTTTTTGGAAAACGCATAGAAAAAAGTTTGAAAAATGAGCTCATAGAGAAGGGGGTGGGGGAGCCCACTAGGTGACTAAAAGCTATGTCTGTAGTTGGACAAAGCTACTCTGCGCGAGAGAAATCCATCTTCCCTCAGTGGCAGAGTAAAGGCAACAATTAGAAATAAGGAGTTGTAATAAGCTATCTTTTTAAAATCAAGTGTTGAAGCTGTCCTTTGAGCATTTCCTCATCCCATTCCAGCCAAAGTGGGTCAGATACCTTAAATAGTTCTAAGCGTCTCTTGACTAACCCAGCTAATATTTGCAGTTGTCCATTTGTGAAGTAGGAAAATGTCCGGTTTGAATAATGCCATCATTAATCCCTGTAGCCTTAGGGTCTGGATATGGACTCTTTGACAAGCATGATGAGTTGTAGAGACCTTTTCACTGTGTCTCCCCCTTTTGCTACTAGTGTTTCTGTAGAGACCCTTGATCCTTTAAGTACAGTTCTTACCTCCTTTCTCTCTCCTGGTTTCAGCTGGTAATGCAAAGTAGGGTGGTTTTTCTCCATTTTTCCCTTTCTAAAGCAAGGGTCCTATGGTGTCAAAAATAAAAATGCTCATGCTGCTTTAAATTTAATGTTGTCCTGCCATGTCAGTCAGTCCTGTGCTGCTTCTGATTGCAAGGAAGTCTAAAGAGGCAGGGCAAGCGGAGGGTTGGGGGTGAAAATGGTGCCTTGCTGTGCTTGGAGTTCCAGGGGCAGTAAGCTTGTGGGCTTCCAAACCCAGGTGCCTGGTGTCCTGCTCAGCCTAACTGGGCAGTGAGCTAGCTAAAGCAGATTTGAGCACCTTCTACAAACAGAGCTTAACTTGTGCTGCTCTGCGTGCTGACGTACATCTCTTGGATTTAGATTAAAACAGATGTATGTAGAGCTAAGCCTCTGCGCTATAAAAATGGACCACTGTGTTAAGAGCACAAGGCTCTGCTAGCAACAGTAGCTGCAGATGTGTTGATGTTTTCATTCATCCTCTTCCATAGACAAAACCAAGGTAATGCTGAATTTACTGCAACAACTCTGTTTAACAGTGCGCTTTGTCCTTCCTCTGCAGTCAAGTATAATGTCCTTTTAGAATCAGTAGAAGCACAGCAACTACATTGAACTAAAAGAAGCCCGTGTTCAATTGTCTTGTTTAATGGGATCAGGAAGCTGATGGGAGTAACCTTAAATCAAAAGTGCTGTGAAACTGAAATGTGTCCAAAACTTGTGCTGTATGTAGTGTCACCCTTAGTGGATTTCAAAGCTTTTCATTTCCTGGCGATCAGTTCTAACTGTCTAGCGCAATGCAAAGAAGCCGTCTTAAGATGGTAGCAACTTGGATCTTTTCTTATATCCACAAGTGTTTTTTAAAAAAGTAGTTGTGGCTTCTAAGTTAGGTCAAGTTATCTCAAAACCATAAGCAGGGTCTGTTTTCCCTCATTTATGCTAATGCTGGGCAAAAGAGCAGAAGCTGATTTGGAAACCTGTAAGTGGAAAGGTGTTTTGCAGTAAGGTGGTGGTGGTTGTTTTGTTGTTTTTTGTTTTTTTCTTTTGTGGAGTCTTCAGTATTTTATTTTCTCCCCCAGTACTCCTAGGCTGCAGAACCAGCCTCCAAGGCACTATGGAATTACTTCTGCAATTAGCTTGGCGCCTCCTAAGGATATAGATTCCATTCATACTCAGAAGCTGCTTGAAGCGATGAAAGCATGTGGGGTATTTGAAGACGAGGAAGAACTGAATCACAGGTATAACAAGACTAAAACTTGTTAATGTCCTGGGGTTTTTTTAGGGCAAACTTAACGTGAGTTTTCTTTACAGGCTGGTGGTTCTTGGTAGACTGAATAACTTGGTCAAAGAATGGATTTCAGAACTTGGTGAGAGCAAGGTAAGGTTTTTTGATAGGTTCTTATCAAAACAGCTGAAGCCTTTTTGTTTCTTCTAAAGGCTTTACTGCTAGGATTTCTGCTAAAGTTCAACATTTCACTTCCTTCTTAAGTATCAAGGAGTTCTGTAGTAAGTGCCATTGAAATAATGTATAAAAGATACTTCAGATGAAGACCTTCAAGCCCTTGGGGCACTGAATAAATTTGTGAAGTGGCTCTATCAGTTGACTTGTAGCAGTTAACAAAGCTGAAACAACATATTGTGGGGGGGAGACAGATGGTAACTGGGCAGTAAACTTGCCCCAGACAGCCTGCAGCCCTCAATCTAGTTTGAAGTTATTACTCTAGAGTTGCCTTTGGTATGGCTCTTAGATGGTGTTAATTTGTGTGGGTCTGCTGCAGGGAAGACTGGTAAAAGGTCTTAATTTGTTTAAATTGATGAAACGACTGCTCCATTACTCATCTTTGTTGTCGTTGTTTGTGAGTTGCAAGCCCTCCCTTCAGAAAAACAGTATCAGTCTATTAGACTAAGAACTCAGTATGGGAGGGAGAAGACATTGTTTATGGAGGCTGTTGTAGTCTTTCTAAATAACTTATATGCTAGTTAAACTTGCACGTAGGTCAACGTGTATGTTCTATTGTCCAGAAAACTCTTTCTCTTCTACCCGCAGAATTTTCCCCCTTCAGCAGTAGCAAATGTTGGTGGCAAAATATTTACGTTTGGTTCTTACAGGCTTGGAGTACACACTAAAGGTAAACTTTTGTTGTGTGGTCATAGTTGTAATGTTTGAAAGTGTCTTCCAACAGTAACAGAAGAAATGGCATCTCTTTGCAGGTGCTGACATAGATGTGGCTTGTGTTGCTCCTAGACACGTCGAAAGATCGGATTTCTTTCAGTCGTTCTTTGAAAAACTAAAACGTCAGGAGGAAATAAAAAAGCTAAGAGTAAGCAAGCTCTCTCCTTGATAGATTGTGCAACTCCTCCAATAAGAATAGTCATGTTAAAGACTCCTGTTGGTAGTGATTGTCTTACAAACCAAACTTAAAAAGGGACTTGTTTCTGAGCCCCTTGTAAAATCCTGTCTACGCAGCATGAAAGTGTTGAAGTGAAGCTTTTAGTTCCCTTCCCCAATGACTGTACACCCCATAAGAATCTCTGTGGTTCACTTCTCCCCTACCCATGGTTTGGGAATGAGTGGGCTATAGTATCAAAAAGCAAGGTTGTCCCGAGGAGCCTTGCTTTCATCTGAGCTGTAGTAAGGGGCTTGGCAAGAAGGTAACTGCATGCAGGTAGAGGAAGGGGCAGCCTGAGAGCTAAGGAAGTTGAATGTGATGTGGAAAGGCTTCTGTCAGTACCTTTGCCGTGGTGTTCCTCTGGGTGTACTTTAGGACCTCTAATTCCTTCTTCTCTGGTCCTGTTCTTCTGTGGCTACTCAGCCTGAGACTTTGTAGAAGAGATGCAGAGTCAGCTTTACATGAAGTCAATAGGAGCTGTGCTGTGAACATACAAAACTGCCTTGTAAAATGACCCTGCGGTGCATACGTTGTGTACCTTGCGTATAGAACCAAACTCCTGAGAAGTGTTTCTCTCAGCCTGGTCTTCCTTGTGCAGACATTTTGAAAGACTTCATATGCATAGCTAATGAGGCTTTGTTTAGATGACCGAAGACAGACTCAGTGGGCTGTGGCACAGTTCTAACGAGTGGTCTACAAAATTGAAAACTGTCGCATAAGGTAGCTGATAGCATCTCAGGCATGGTAGAAAATAAAAATACAGGAGGCTAGTGCACGCTGTCAAAGGCGGACAGAATTTTCTCGATTTCTCTGGATGTTAACCAGTAGTAAGATAGCGACAGAAATCTCTTGCTTTTCTTCCTCACCACCAAGGTAAGTACCTTACAACCTCTGATACTGATGGCTCATTGTGCACTGTTTGTTCATTACAGTCCGTGATCAGCCTCTGAATCTCTTGGCTAAATAACTTGTTAAAGCTAGTATTTTACCGTCTTAGTGCTATAGTGCGTGCAGCTTATGAAGAATTCCTTTGGTTTGGAAGCAACTCAAGTCTTTATACTGAGTAGTTAGCAGTGTAACTTCTGCATTTGATCGTAGTTTAGGAGAAACATTAAAGTAGCAAACCATGTTTTCTTACACAGTTATCCTCTCCTTTCCAGGCAGTTGAAGATGCATATGTACCAGTTGTCAAGTTTGAGTTTGATGGCATCAAGGTAAGCATTTCTTTTTTTTCTTGCTTTGGAATAGGATAACTTTTCCAGGGAGCTGTGACTGTGCTATTTTGGACCACAACCTATCCCAGGAGAAGATATTGCAGTAGAACGGGAGCTTATAGGAAAATAAGGCCCTAGGGAGCCTAGCAGGCATGGGAGCATCAGGGACATCTTTTTCTAGACCTGTGCTGTAGACCAGGGTAGCCTGCTTGAATAGCATTTATCCCTAGGATCGTGCAGAGTGGGAGCAGAGGCGGTGTCCTTGCTAAGTCTTCTTAGCTCTGCCAAGCTAGGTATCTACAGAGGGATGTGTACAGTGTAGTTCACTGCACGAATCATGTGAGCAGACTAAATGTTTTGCTGCAAATCCAAAATGAAGTGGTCATGGGACAAACAATCTGGAAAATGGAAAGTAAAAGTACTCATTTGATTCCTGCCTAGGTTTGTCAGCTGCAGGAATCCTGCTATCTTGAATACATCTTATACAATGAATCAAGACCTGCATGCTGTAGTCCCTAAGCAAGTTACTGCTTGGTATCACTATCACAAAGAGATTTATTCAGTGACCTTTTTGTGGCCTTTATGTGGTACAGACTTTCACAGGATAATCTTCTTGCCTCAGACTGTACTAAAAAGCAGATACTTCAGGGTCAAAAGGGCTTCCTGCGTAAAGAAAATGCTCTCTCCTTTGCTGAAGTATAGTTGAGGTGACTGAACTTAAGTCTTAATTCTGTGAATAATTTTAAGTTCCCTTTTCATTGAAATTCTAAGTCTAGAGTAATCTTTTTCAACTTAAAATGCCCTCTTCCTTTCCCTAGCTTAAAAAGAAAGGGGTGATGCAGTGAAGGTTTTGTAAATAAAATTCAGAACTTCGAGAAATTGCATTGAGTCTTCTGGCAAATAAATGTCTTGGGAGATGTATCTATAGTCACCTAATTCTAAATACAAATGTTAACCACTCTTTTTAGACTTGACTAACTGTCCCCCACCAGTGTGCTGTTTGCAAACTGCGCGGCATTCTAACGGTTGGCACTTTTTTTCCTCTTGAGATTGATCTCGTGTTTGCAAGACTGTCTGTGCCAACTGTTGCTGATGATCTTGATCTCAGAGACAACTCGTGTCTCAGAAGCCTGGATATAAGATGTATACGGAGCTTAAATGGTAAGCATATTTGCACATCTTTAACAAGAAAATGTTACTAAAATTGGTATGGAGTGCAGGTTACACACCCCAAGTTTCTGTACAGGATGCAGAAACTGATCCCCTGTATCCTTGAGATCTGAGGAGGTGGCGAGTGGGCTTAAATTTAGCTGTTTCAAGTTGTGTGTTTAGGTAGAACTGTGTTTCATGTTTCTTTGATTGGGGGGGGGGGGTGTTGTTCCAGTTTGCCACAGAAACTGCTTCAGCTGAATAGGTAGAGCACTTGATAGAGAAGAATGTGTGGTAGTTCATTTAAAAAAACAAACAAACAAACAAAGGCTATTTAAAATACCTGAAGCCGAAGTTGCTCACTGTTTAACACTGCCTGGTTTAATTGTTCCTGGCTGTCGAAAGAAACCTAGCTTTCGGAATCCTGTAGAAGGGCCTTATTGAAAATTGTTGGCTGGAGTCTAAAGTATGAAAAAGCTGTTGAGGGCACCAGTTACCTGAGGTGATGCTGAATGTTATGTGTAACCTCTAATTTTTAAGGTAATACAAAGCAAGTAATGCAAACTTGTTTCCATAGACTTGCAGGAGAAACTGTAAGCTGTTGATCCAGTATAGCACAGAACTGACTTGTACCTGTTACTAGGAAGTTCTGTACTTCAGCTGTTTTTTCTTACAGGCTGCAGAGTTACTGATGAAATACTGCACCTAGTGCCAAATAAAGAGAACTTCCGGCTCACGCTCCGTGCAATTAAACTGTGGGCAAAACGTGAGTAATGTGATTGTTTGTGATCTTTAAACTTTTCAGAGGCACCTCATGCTGAAAAAACAATAGCATTAGAAGTCCTTCATCTTTGGATGGCTGTTTAAATAACAGGTTTTAGTTCAGAACCTGTTTTTTAGTTTAGATTCAAGGACTGTCCATGGGGTAGAGATTCTGTGTTTTTTTTAATGGGGGTAGAGTGGGGAGATGAGGGGAGTGCCTACAAGACAAGGTGCTGCGTTGCTTACCAGGAACCTGACTAGAAAGGATAAAAATGCCCAGTGAAGTAGAAAAGCTTGATAGGTAAGGAATAAGAAAATACCGTTTGCGCATGTGACTAGAGCAAGTGCTAGAAGAATGGCAGAACCTTCTTCTTAAGCGAAGTTGGAGCGAAGCAGTAGCTGTAGCAGTGCAGGCAAATTTCAGAGTAGCAGTATTTTGGGAAGTGGTGCGGTAACGATTCTTTTTCTCATCGCTGTAAGGACCGACAGTTTTGGCCTCGTTGCACTGCAAAAATAACTGACTTGGAGGCTGAAGTATGCTAGGTATTCTATAGAATGTGAAGGTGGTGCTGTAAATTAGAAGGACTATACTTGGGTATGGAAAGACTACAGGCTAACGACAATGTATGCATTGTAGGACGTGGCATTTACTCCAGCGTGCTGGGGTTTCTTGGTGGGGTTTCCTGCGCTGTGCTAGTAGCGAGAACGTGTCAACTCTATCCAAACGCTTTGGCTTCTACTCTGGTGAACAAGTTCTTCTTGGTTTTTTCAGGATGGTAAGAGCTATTTATGACTCTCTTGATTTGCGTAAAGCAGTAACACTTTCTGAGGTGGTTCTTTATATAAGATTTAGACCAACAGCATTCAGTCCTACCCTGAATTACATGGCAGAGTTTTAAATGGGCAGTCAGTTCCTGGCTTTTCTTGTATAGGGAGTGGCCAAAACCTGTATTGCTGAAACAACAGGAAGAGAGCAATCTCAACTTACCAGTATGGGACCCTAGGGTATGTAGACATGGAATTTGGAAGCCTTTAAACTTTCTTCTAAGCTAAGCTGCTGGTGCTGAGCACAATTGTTTGAACATCATAGGTGAACCCATCAGACCGATCCCACGTAATGCCTATCATCACCCCAGCCTATCCGCAGCAGAACTCTACATACAACGTATCTACATCAACGCGAGCGGTAATGGTAGAGGAGTTCAGACACGGTAAAGTTCTTTCCATGCTTATTAACTGCTTAAAAGGTATAATTCTTGCAATATGAAACCACATGACGTGACTTGGTTATATTCCGTGCGGTGTTGTGCCCTTTTAGGCAGAAGAGTTCTCTGGGAAGTATACCTGTTGCAGGCAACAAGGGACGAGTTTTACAATGAACTGTTGTAGTAGACGTGTATTGTGTCAAGGGAATTCCTGCTTTTTGATCTGTCAATTACTGTTCAAAACCTTTATCTTGTAAAGTTTCTCTCACGCTCTGCTAGTCTTAAAAACAAAATGGTAGTAAGGTTTTCAACCTTAATTGTAGGTCTTGCAGTTACAAATGAGATTCTCCAAGGAAAATCAGACTGGTCAAAGCTCTTTGAACCACTGAACTTCTTCCAGAAATACAAGTATGTATGAAATCTGTTCCCTGAACTTGAAATTATTTCCGTACTGGTTAGCATAGTGAGTTTTAGCTTGTAGTGTGAATACAAGATGGCATTGATATGTTTGTTTTTCAGAAGCTGGAGGTAGTCATAGGAATTTTGGTAAGGATAAGCATAGGGAAGATGGAAAAACTGTTTGTGTTTTGCCACCGACACTGTTTGTATTAAAAAAAATCAGCTCTGATACTTAGAATGCAGCAGAACGCAATTCTGAAGGATGTAATCAGTTTTTCTTCAGTTAATGCTGTGCTGCCTGCAGGATATAATGTGTCTTGTCTGGAAGTAATTTTCTATAGGTTTAAGGCAGTTTTGGTTTCATTTGAAGGAATATCAAGTCCTGAGCTAGGATATTAATTTTTCTTTTCTTCTAGACATTATATTGTGCTGACTGCTAGTGCCTCTACTGAAGAGCATCACTTAGAGTGGTAAGTCTTGCTTTGAGTGTGGGTTCAATACATCATTGACGCTCAATTCCGTGTTGCGCTTCATTTGGTTAATACAGTTCACAAAAGCAAAGTATTCAACTGTGCAACTAGGCATGGAATACAGTACGGAGTTAAGTAGACAGTTCCTCAGCAAAACTGAAAGCTTTCTTGTGAAGGGAAGTTAACATAAGTTATCTTGCTGTTTAAGAAGTTAACCTAAAGACCCAAGTCATGATGAGAAGGAACGACGAGGGTTAGTGTGCGTATGCTCTGTGTCATGTGGAGAAGCAGATGCCAGGAGTCTAAGGAGACTACTTAGCCAAGGCTACTTCCGTTAGGAAGATGTTCCTTGTTGCAGAGACTGAAGTAAGTGGGGATTACTTGATGTCATCAGATGTGTAGTGGACACTGGAGAGCTTGATCTTTTAGTGACTTATAGAGCAGTGGTCTCCAAACTTTTGTGCACTCCTGTGAGCAAAAAAAAAAAAGAATTTTTGAACACATAGTTGCAGTCTATATCTACTTCTTTACAAGTTACGTACACATTACTGAAGTTCTAATCTTTTCTTCCCGGACCCAGTGGATTGTCTTGTGCACCCCCTGGGGTACATCCCCCCCGACACTTTGAAGACGACTGTTGTAGAGCCTTAGAAGACTTGGTTTCGTAGCTTTTTTACTGGATGTAATATTTAATTTAGGACTAGACTGCACTCAATGCTAAGTTGCTCTGGTTATGTAGTCAGCCTGTTCCAGAGCCTACTGTTCTCCAGTGAAGTGAAACAAGGCTGTTTAATTGGGGTGAAACCTGACCATCTGCACAGAGCACCTGAATGCTGATAAATAGTGTTTACTAAGTTTTAATCTAGTAGTGTGCTCAGGCATCTTGTGTTTAGTGCTGGAAATGATCATCTCAGCACGCTTGGTAGTGGATAGGTAAATTGCAGGAGTGCTGATCTACTTAGTGAAATGTAATGTGAGAACCACTTCAATTGTGGTTAGAGAAAATGACTGCTTCTGACATGATATTTGTCACTGCCTCAAGGGAGACATGCCAATAATAACTTGTTGAACCTGTGTGAATGGGCTGACTAACTGTGAGTCTTGAAATAAGGGGAAACGGTGAGGAATTAAGGAACTGTAATGTGTGTGGTGTTCTTATTCTGAAGAAATGAGTGCTTTGCCTGCCTTGCTCAAGTAACAAGCAAAATAGCTGTGTGTACCAGACCCCTGTTCTGCGGGCACCTTGGTTATACTTCAAAGTTTGGCTTGCGCTTTAAGGCAAATGATTTAATTCTTGTGCGACCTCTGAAAGACATCTTATTTCCTGTTTAAAAATAGCTGTAGTAGGTAATACCTCTTACCTGAACTTTTAAATTTGTTCACTTCAAAATCGTGTCAGCTACAGCTTGATGGCAGTCGCAGTTAGGTATACAACAAGGAGTTATGGGCAGAGGGCTTAGAGCCAAACAGTTTTTAATGTGAAATGTTTTAAGTGAAGAAAGCTTATTGTATCTCACAATAAAGATGAGGGAAGTTCTGGCTGCAGTAAAAGCTGACGTTTTTGCAGTGACAGAAATGGCAGCAAACGGGGCTTAGTTTTGCATCAGGGAAAATGAAAAGCAGAAGACAAACTTGCTTCCGTTTGCTATAAGAACAAGTTTAGTTCACCAGCTCTTGAATGGATTTGGGAATAGATGGCACATCTCTGTTGTTCCTCAACATAAGATAGTTGTGAAGAACGTACAGAGTTCTGACTGCCTTCAAAGCTAGCAGTGTTTTAGGTAGAAGGGTAAAATGCCAGTACTTCATTTAAAAGAAGAGCCTTTGTGGTCATGATACATTTCTTGGGTAAGTTTCTGATGAGACTGTTGACTAGATCATTTGTTTATTAAAGGAACTATATTTTTCAGTTTGGCTGGAAAAGGGTAAACTCTTTTCACAGATCAATCTGCAGGAAGACTAGCATCTTTACTCAGGTGTAATGGAAGAGTTGTGCTTGAGCCTTTTCTAAACTGTTGTTCTCCTTGATCTTTGGGGTAAAAAGGAGTTTTGGTGCACTTCAAAATGCAGCCAGAGGTGCTGGGAATCTGCTTCTTGTTGATATTTTCATCATAGGTTATATGTTGAAGTGTTGTGTCTGACCTGTTAAGACTACAAGTTAAACTTACTGCCTCTGTCTTTGGAACCTTTAAAGCTCCAGTGTCACTGGAAACATCTCCAACTCCAGTGTGTGTGATATAAATATCTAGTATCTGCTCAGCTGAATGAATCTTACTACTTACTGACTGGTTAGCATTTTTGTGTTAGCATTGTATTATAAGAAGGCATATAACTACTGTGCTGGATCCAGTCAAAAATGAGTAAATGTCTCTTGTTCTTATCAGGATTGGCCTTGTGGAATCTAAAATTCGTGTGCTGGTTGGCAACTTGGAGAGGAATGAATTTATATCTGTCGCACATGTAACGCCACAGTCTTTCCCTGGCAGCCGAGACCTTTGTAAACAGTGAGTTTCATTACTTTTCTGAAGTCGAGTTTGGCCGATGTATTGTACCTTGTTTATATTCCTTCACCTCAGCTTACCCGTGAGAGATGTTCAGTTACGTACCTACTGTTTTGTAGGTACGAGGTCTGACGGGCAAGGTTCTGAGCATGTAGGATCTTTTTAAAGAAGGGAGAACTTGAGGGAGGAGTTCTCGGAGAACTTGAGTATGGGCTGACTCCAATCTTTAGCTGCTGCGTACAACTAAACTGTTTTGCTTAATCCCTTCTTGAGAGTAGATACTAGCATCCAAATAACTGGCATCTGTGCATAAATGATGGATTTGTGAATCTGTCTTTTTAGGAGTGGCTATGTGTCAATGTGGTTTCTTGGAATCGCGTTTAGGAAAGTGGAAAATGCAGAAAGGGTTAACGTTGATTTAACGTATGTTATACAGTCATTCAACGATACAGGTAAGCCTCTATTTTGCTCTAGTCTCGCAGGGTTTCATTTCTTTATTCTAGCGCAAGCTGCTTCGCAAAGTGAATTGTGCTTCCTTCTGGTATTGGCTATTAGCTATTTCTGTAGAGCGTGACACGTAGAAGATTAGCCTTAAAAACATACTATTTTGACACTTGGGCAATGTAAGTCCACCTTGAAACAAAAGTGTGTACTACAGTCCTATATACCGTATCGCATATGTGAAATAACAGTTCTGCAGATCATAGTAAACACTCACAAAGGAACTGCGATTCCTGAAGTGGACAGCCAGATGTGAAGCCAGGAGAGAGATGTCCATTTACTGGGTGTAGCTACACTTGTCAAAAGCAGTTGTCAGTTGCCGAACTTTGAAAGTGGGAATGAACTGTATCAGGCTCTAAAATAAGTTGTGAATGCCTGTTGACAGTATTGTTTCCAAAATAAGAGTTTGTGTATGATACCGTCCCAGAACTTTGAAAGGCCGTGAGTGGTCACATTGTAGTGACATGCAGTCTTGCACGTCAAGCTCCATGTTCATGTTCATCTTCCGTTATTCCTTTTGATAGATGCAGAAATAAAGTAATATCGCAAGCGTTGTTAGATAATGCTAGAATAAAGGGGTTTGGGGGTGAGCAGTCATTTGAAAGTAGAGGTCGTTTCCACAGTCTGTTTACTTCTTCCCAAGCTGACTGCTCTTGTGCCTTTCAGAAGTGCATGTGTGCTGAGAGGCTCGTGCCTTGCTATCATAATGACAAACTAAGGAAATCAGGTTACTCTTCTGAAGTGACAATTGTGTTTGGCCAAAAAGTTCTAAACAGTGGGCTCCTTTAAACTCTTCATCAGTGCAAACAAACATTTCTCCATGGTACCAGCGTGAGCTGTGTGTTGTGTTGCTCGGACAACATGAGTAAATGCAGTAAAAGCGGACCTTCTTTTTAGCTCATGCTTTGGGATATGAGAAAAGCACAGAAAAAAGGCATCAAAACTCTTGTCTGTGCTTCAAGCCAGGTGGGGTGACTTCCTCAGACTTGCACTGTTACCTGAACTGACGCTTGTCTTGTACGTTACATCCAGTAGCACTGTGTTTGAATGTTGTGGCAAATGTAAATCATGTCAACAAGGTTTGTGTACTGCTGAGAGGCTAGAACTGATGTTAAATCCTGTATTTCTGTGCACAAACTTGATTAGCATAGCTGTGTGCTCTCAGTTTAGTGAAGCACAGCCTATAGTATGTTTCAGATATAGGGTTTGAACCCAGAGAGCTTGACCAGAAAAGGTATTTCTTGAGAGGTGTGGTATCCTTTGGCAAATGTGGGAGTGAGCAGTAGTTATGTGCAAGAAAGCTTTTATCACGTGCCTTGACTTTGAGAGAATGTTTTTAGAGGGCAAAGTTGATGGGCTCAAGAGTGTGAGGCTCACAGTTTGGAAGGCTTTTGATAAATGAACTTTATCTCACTTTTGCATAAAAACATTATTGAATTTACTTTGAAGCAACTGTTCCTACTGGTGTGAATGTTCATATTTGTGCTTTTATTTCACTTCTAGGTCTCCTGCAGAAAGACTTGTTGTAAGCCTTTTTGTTTTGGTTGCATGTCCTTACTTTGATTCCCACTCTGTATGTTAGTAAGCTGACTTTCCAGCTATGCTCACGACAGGCTTGTGTAAACTTGTCTAAATGTGACTTAATTCTGTAATAACTGCTGTGCTACTGTAGGGGTTTTTAGTTGCAGGAAAGGCTGTTTGCAGGCAGTTAAGAAGAACTGGTTTAAATTGTAGTGGTTCTGATAAGTCAGATGTCCCTCAAATCCAGTCTGTCTTGGACAGGTAGGGTTTTAACACCTAAATTACTGAAAAGTTGTATGATGTTACAGAACTGTTAGGCAAAACCCCACAATCGCCACTGTAAATATCAAATAAAAAAAATGAGTCTGAATCTTGAGTGAGGTGTCTGTTCTCTCATCAGCTGAGCACAATTGGGTTGATTGAGAAAGTCATCTAGATCTATCTTCAACCAGCAAACTAAGGGTTAAGGAGTATGATCTCTTCCAGGTTAAAATCAGCTCAGAGGTGAGGTGCATGACTAGCAAACCACAGCTGTAACTGAGCACAGAAATGCATGTTTGAACTTAAAATAGCTGTTACGTATCTGGTGTGTACTGGATGTGAAATGGGCATCTTGGGTCACATTCATCTTGAGACCACTTCTTGTTCTTTGTTTGGGCTGGGCAGAGTTCAAGGCTTGCTGTTTCTAAAGAAACCATATGTAACTTTGACAAATACCCAATGCAAACATTCCCACTAAGCTACAACACTAAATTTCCTGTTAGTTTACAGCCAGGCTAACAACCTCAATGTGCTAAAGGAAGGTATGAATATTGAGGCAGCTCATGTGAAGAGAAAGCACCTCCACTATTTTTTGCCTGCAGAAACCTTACAGAAAAGAAAGAAGGTATAATAAAAATTGGGCTCTTCTGGCAATATTTGGGGGTTTTTTTTTGCTTTAATAATTACTTGAAGACTTCATTATTTTGTTGTTGTTGTTTCAGCAAAGCATGCCAGGTACTAGTCAAAATGCTGGTGGGCTTCAGCACAAAAGGACTTCTTCAGATGGAAGCTGTTTGGACAGTTCCAGAGACAGGGACTCCAGAACATCAGATAATTCCCCTTCGTTACATAAGATTTCTAAAGTGGACACCTCTACAGCCGAGAGAGAAAGGTTAGCACCATAACCTTAAAGCTGCGAAGAAGCTGCTTTTTAACTGACTCGCAATGTGAATGAGGTCTGGGATTTCTTGTTTGAATCTGTGTTGTTCATAAGCATGTGGAGGGCTCTAATGGCTTCAGGAACAAAGCTGTCATCTCCTTTGGGCTCGTGGGGGGAGGCAGGTTAAAGAAATCCTTGAAAAAATGAATCTAATATACATGAAGACATGTAGGAAGAAAGGAGAAGTTGATACCGGAGGAATTATTTGGTCTTGAATGTAGATCCCCTTGGGTTAGTGTGTAACTTGAAGCCGGAATGTTTTCTATGTAGGTCATTTTGTTCCTTCTAACAAAAAGTATGGTTAATGCCAAGCAGTGTTATGTTCTAATGAAGTGCTGATCTTGATCACAGCAACCCTAGAGCTGCTGGTGCCTTGGTGCAGCAGTATGAGAACTCGGGCAGTAAAAGTGTGTGTCACTTCCTGGGAGGTCTGCTTGTTCATAAGCTACTTCAGCCCAGGAGGAATATGTAATCTTGAGAGTAATAGCCCAAGAGTACCAAATGTGTAATGCCTGCTGTGATCAGACCGTTTGGTACTGTAGGAGTAGCATTAAAAATGAAATAAAATGGGATGCCCGTATGGGTCGAGCAGATACTGCTTTTCATGAATGTACAGAGTGCTGGATGTACTAAGCTGGAAGACAGTACAAGTACATAGAGACTGACTAAAGAAAAGGCTTAAGTTTTAAATTTGCGGTCTGAAGTTCAGCAAAATGAAGATCTCCTGCTAGATTGCCCGTGAGTTTGTTGTTTGGTAGAGCTGTGACAATGAGCTAAGAAGACAGACATTTGTCTTGCGTGGGCTTTCTGGAAAGGAAATGTATAGTATTTTACAAACTAGCATTTTATAGCGCTAGCATCTGACTCTTACAGAAATGCTGTGTACCAGAAATCTAATGGTGCTAACAAGAGCGAGAAGCTACCTCGTGTAGCTGTGCCATCAGTGTCTAAGGGACTCTCCATTCCTGTTACTGATTCAAGTATGTATTGAAGTAGCGGGTGGAATGCAGTCTTTAATTTCATGGCTGAACTCTAGAAGCGCGGTGTCTCTTACAGAAACGGAGGCTACAGTTGCAATAAGAACATTGGGACCTCCAGTTGGCAGCACCATTCCAGGACGTAACACAGTTTCTCAACCAGGAGCACGTTTTGTCCAAGGACAGCATGAATTAAGTGGGACTCGAATTACAGATCCTAAGAACACTGCACCTAAACGACCTTATTCACTGACCACTGAAGGGCCTCATTCACCTACATCAGAAGAACGCCCCAAAACTCTAGCAGACGGAGAAAAGGTAAGGAAGGGGGGCTAGGCCAGGGAGGGTCTGAAGTAGAATTAATTCTTGATGTACAGTGAATGACATAACTGAGAAGAAATGCATATATACATCCCCAATGGATTCAGGAATCTAAATTTAAGCATAATGCTAGTTTTACTAGGATGTAGGTGTGAGAAATTGTCTTGAACGTACTGTACAGCTATGAAACGATTGTGTTTTTTTTTCCCAAGATCTGGCACTAGTGACTGTTTCTGGTCTGGTGGCAGGCTCTCTAAATACTACTGTACTTGTATATTACTGCACTGACCGATTGCTCAATGAACTGGCTTATTTGGAAGCAGTTCTTAATTCAGAAAAAACCCCAAATCTCAAAAGGAAGAGGATATGAATCTTATAGATGTAGAAGTATGAGCTAATCTTGTTCTGGCAGATGATTTTTGAATGCCTCTTGATAGTTTTAGTGCTTTCGAAATCAGCAGCCTACTCAACAGGTTGTCCACTGCTGAAATGACCGTGTGGAGTTGTTTGTTAAATCTTGTTTCTGTGGAAGCTTTCGATTAATGCTTGATTTGTTTTCTTGCTATACATAACTCTCCTTAAAGAGCTGTTTGTGTGGCTTGACCTCTGATTTGAGGCAGAGGCAAAGAACAACTAGAAAAAACTCAATTTTGACACTTGTAAAGAATCAGCTTGCAGAAGTGTTACCTACTATGGAATACTTCAGGTACAGATTTCAAGGTTTGGGTAGTACGACTTTTTGCAAGGCTTGAGATTCCTGTGTGGTAAGGGTAGTCTTGTCTAAATGTTGTTTTAAGAATGGCCACTAATACATTTAATGTGTTGACTGGAAGCTGTACTCAAATATGAAGGTAACTTTAGAATAGCAATTATTTTGAGTCTGTGTATTCTGTACTTCTAGTTAACTGGCCAGGGTTCAGCATTCAAAGGCAGTGGCAATCCAGAAGATGTCAGCAGCAGATCTACAGACAATGTAATTAGGAAGGGGTTGTACTGAGTGGTCTGACTGAAAAGCTGAATGGACTCTTCTAGTGCCTAGACTACCTCACATCAATACTCTACGCGTTTATTGATGTAAACAAAAATATGCTTTTTAGTTTAACTTTTTTCAGTCTTCATTTCCCAAATATATTCTTGTAAGAGTTATCCCTATTAGTCTTTTAAAAAGTCTTGACTGTCACTAGCTGAAACAGCTTTGGAAAAAGCCACAAAACCCAAGCTGCCCTGTGACTTGGATTCAGAATGTATGTAAACAGGTTAACTAGTTACTGCAACCACATTGTGGTTTCAAGTGTGTATGAACGTGCTTGTATTCATTTGTGGTTTCCTGGTGGACGTGCATATATTGTTCTTCTCTTACACTAATTTCCCGTTTGGCACATACACTCCTGTGCATCTATCACAATGGTGCTCAGCTTCCTCAGCTAGCAGCTGTCCCCTGCCTAACACGGCCACGCACTACACAAGTATTGGCTCCCATGGAGGCCCATAAATAATTTAAGTATTGAAGAAAATGCAGCAGAGGATGCTACCAAGGTATGGAGATGATAGACGTGTCCCATGCCGTTGTATCTGATTTTTGTCTTGAGACTGCTCCAGCATGAGACTTGAGGGGTTTTTTGTTGTCGCTGGGTAGGAAAGCTAAACTCAGAACACACAGCCGAAGATGTACTTAAACATTGCAATAGCCAAGGCTGTTGTGACACTGCTACCCACCTGCAAGGTAGAGTCTTGAAAGGAATTGGCATGCAGAGAGTGTTTTCAGATAAACCCTGAAAGCTGTTCTACGTGGTTACATGAAAACTTGTAGTAGTCTGAAGGTCTGGTTCTGTAAACCGGTAACACTGCTTACCCAGTTAAGTGCATGAGGGTTTTTTGAGGGGTGGGGAGAAATTCTGATCCTATGAAACAAATGTTGTGCTATCTCTCTATTGTAATTTCTTTATTACTCGGTGTTTTTGTAAATGAAGTTGTATGTTTTTCCAGAGTATTTTTGTATGGACTGTAAATTACTGTCTTCCAAAGAGAAATTTAAAATCTTCAGTCTCTTTTTTTTTTGTTTTTTTTGTTTTTTTAAATGCACGTGGGATGTGCTTAAAAACCCCAAACAACTAAACCAAATGTAAGGTTGTGGAGGGGGGGGGCGATGGGGGCAGTGCCACAAAAAATATGTTCTACAAAATGATGATGTCATGGTAGAGTAAATTTGAGGAGACTAGGAACGCTGCTTTCCTGCTTCTAGTATTTCCAGGTTTTGAATTAACACCCTCTGAATAGTGCAGCTTGCAAACTGCGTTGACAGCTGAAGTCCCAGTTTGCTGGGCGGACAACAGATACCCCTGACTTCTTTTAAAATTAGTTGCTTGGCTTAAACCACAATTCTGAGCTCTGATCATCTTAAGCATCCACCTCAAACCCTAGTGACAAGACCGAAGGGGCATGTAGCTATCTTGCACGGACTTCATTCTCCAGCATTCCCCCTACCGCTAGTATTCCAGACTTGTGGAGAAAGCATGACCATGTCAATAATCTTACCTTTTTTCCTTATTACCTCTGGTTTCCAGCTTGCTTCAAGTGCAATTCATCTCTTAGAAAATGTGCCTTAGTGGGTTTGAGAGGTCTTATTCCTCCTTCTCCCCTCCAAAAAACCCCCAAACTTAAGAGGGCAAGGCTTAGGTTTACTCACAGGTTAAAGTTAAGAAAGAGAACCCATGTTAGTCAAGTGGCTTTTAGCAGAGCTACACCTTGAGTTTATAAAATGGTTACCTTGGTTTTGTGACCTGTGTTAAAACCATGGTCTTTCAATACTGTCAAGTGTGTGTACTAGTTACAGTAGGTATACAACTTCAGCACTTGTGTAAATAAAACTCCATCATGAATTTGAAGGAATTAAAGCTGAAGCAGGTGATAAGATAAACAGCAAAGCAACTATGAAAAGTGCTTTGTAATGGTCTACAAGCCTGTAATATTACCATGCTTTTAAACAAATTCTTCCACTTGAGTATTCCAAGACGCTTGAAGGCTGTTGTGCCCTTAACCTCTAGTCAGCACATGCATTTCTGCAACTGGTCTCAAACTAACCTAGCTAATTGATATCAAAGTATATGCCTTTACACGGATTTTTTTTTTTTAACTCTTGCTTTGCAGAATTATCTTCTAATTGTGCTTTTTTTTGTTGTTGTTTTTTTTCCCCCCTCACTCTTAGGGTGTTAAGAAGAAGTTTAGGAAGAAGTCAGGTTACTAGTTTGCTGGACTTGATCCAGCACAAGTCAGATTACACGCTTTATTTTAATCTACCCTGACTCAACGCTTGGCCCAGTGCAGAGTGATGTTGCTGTTCTGGAGTTTCCCTGGCTATTGCAGAGGTTGGATGCTGCCCCAGGACTATGCAGATTAGATTACCGCTGTTTTAAATAAAGTTCAGACTGCACCAATTCAACTGAAATGTTTTCCTTTGTTTATGGAGCAAGTCTTCTGTCAAAGTGATTGAAAGGCAAGTTCCTCATGCATAAAGACTCCTCTCCCTACAATACACAGAAGGAAACAACCCAAGCTAGAGACAATATTGCCAAGCGTGGTTCCTGTCCTTTAGGGTGAATCCTTCCGGCAGGCTTTTATATGCTCTGGGAAATGTATGCGGTTCTAACTTTGCAGCTGCTGTTGACTCTAGCAGTCCTGTCTGAATGTGGTCCAGCGTAGGTCACCAAGAGTCAGTGCTAGAAGAAGCACTTCTTAGCTGTTACCAATTGCATCATCACATCACTTCCTGGCATAGTGTCTTATCACTGATCATCTGGGGACAGAGATTTTTATTCATTTGCCAGATGGAGCTGGTGGTAGGGCAAGTTCTTTCTGGAATACCTGAAGGAGAGAAAAGCTGTATGTGGCCTTCTTTCTCATTTGTATTTTTACTGAAAAGTAAAGCAATCGTGCTAGCTTTGCAAGATGCTCACGGTTATCCCCAAACCCCAAGTAAGTAAATGCCTAAACTAAACCAAAACCCAGTAACAAACACATTGTTTTCTCTTGCTTCTACCACAATACATCCCCCTAAGACCCTAAACCCAATATTGAATGTATTTAATTGTGATCATGCTGAACACGAGATGACCAGAGCCAGAAAATATCTTGGACTTGAAGGTGAGGGAGGCTCCTTGATACCAGACTTCCTGCAAACTTTGCTGTTTTCTGTCTGCTTTCTTAGCTGGTTGCTGTGTGTGTGGCTTGGAGGTCCGGCTGGAGGGGGTGAGGGATGCATGATCAATCTCCTTAAAGAGGAGCAGCTCTGCACTGAAATTGTGTATGGCTAGTAACTTTGAGCAAGACGTTCCATTGCAGGAATTAACGTCTCCTGTGGTTTGACTTGTTAGGTCTAAGCAAAGAAGTGGTTCATGTGAAGTCGCCTCCGCTTCTGCTGTTGCAATGGATGTCCCTGTAGAAACTAGAGAGAGCAAGTAATAGAGGGGTTGGGGGGACCAGCCGCAGCCCCCTGCTTCCTGGCCAGCTCTGCTGTTGCTCTGCCTTTGCTCGAGTCCTGCGGGGCCAGGTTGGACTAAGCAGAGTCCAGTGGGGTGTTTTCCGAGAAGGAGGCGAGGGGTGGGCTGTTGAGCACTGCCTGCTGCCTCCTAGCATGCTGGTCAGCATGGACTCCCTCCCCTTCCCTGTGCCTGAGGGTTTCTTCAGCCACCATCTACCCCTGGGGTGCCCAGCTCCGAGCGTGGCCCGAGGGCTCGGGGCTCCAGGCTGCTGCACCTTGTGTAGTTTGGGGGGGGGGGGGGGGCTCTTGGCAAAGCGGCAGCCTGGGGGCTGATGCTTACCTTGTGGCAGAAGATGCAGCCTGTTGAGCTCTCGGCTGCCTGACCTTCAGGAAAGGGCTCGAAATCAAGAAAATCAGACTGGGACTGCTCGTCCCTGGGCAGTTCCTCTTTGCTGGGAAGACCCTGTCTGAATCGCCTGCTCTCTTCACCCAACCTTGTTTCTTACACCTCATCTCTCCTCGTTTCGGCTGACCTCAGGCTCTTGTGTCCGTCTTCCTTTCTCACCCCAATCCATCTTTGCTTCCTCTGCATTTGAACCGGGTGGTACTTTATTCTGTGCTGGTGGAGTGAAAATGCCAGGAATCCTGAAACCAGAGGAGAGCTAACCTACCCTGTTTTGGTTTTAGTGTGTGGCAGCCTGGCAATCAGCCGCCTGCTGCGGGGACCATCCAGCTCACTCTCTGCAGTACGTGCAACGAAGAGAAAGCTGAAAAATTTGGCTACTAAGCAAGTCTGGCAAGCACGTGTAAGTTCACCCTTTTCCAAGGTTCCACACATGCCCAGGTACGTGCGTGTTTCCAAAGGAAGAGCAGAAAGTCCAAGAGTGACACCAGCATAGCCTCTGTGCTAAATTTAACATCCCTGTTTCTGAAATGTGGAGAAGACTTTCTAAATAAAAGTTTTAAAAATTCTTTGAATCTAATTAAAGCAGCCTGTGTTCCTCATGATCATTCTTAGCAAGGACTGAGTCATTTCTGTTCTGTTTTTCCTGAAGAATCAGCTGGCAGCCCGCTATATGTAATCTTACACCAAAGAAAAGTTTCTGGCAAACTTGGAGTAACTGAACATGTGGCCTTAAAATAGGACGTGTTGACTAGCCATAACCAACCAAGTGCGTTGAGGGTAATATGACAAAAATAAAACATCGTATCTGCTTGCTACAGCATTAACTAAAGTTAGAAAATGCTGTAATTTATTTTGTCCCTGCAGTTTTAGTTCTGCTCCATTTTCCTGTGCGCTCACTTGGCAAGAACAGAACGTTATCATCAGTGCTGTAGCCAAGTGCATGCACACAAGGAAGAAAAGTTGAGGTTTTGTGAATCACTTGACGTAGCAGTGCTTGGCTGTCTGCCTTCAGCGCTGCTTTAGTGTGTTTGTTGCGATTTTTGTCGGGCTGTCTTTCCTCTCTTACTTCTTTGATATTGAATTTACATCTTATTATGTACAGCCTTTGCTACTACTTGAGCAGAAGGGCGTAAACCTGTCATTGTGAGCAATGCAACAGCGATTTCTGATTACCAAGCTAAAGAAGTAACAGCTGGTTTAAGTTACATATTTTCTGCTCTCCCAAATGAGGCAGGCATTAGACTGTCAGGAAACTGAAAGTTGGTCCTGCTTCTGGATAGTATATACAAAAACAGAAGTCTTAAGTATTTCTAGCAAGACTTGTAACGGGTCATTACATTCACTTCTGGTTTGGTCTAGATGGTATAGCATAGGTTAATTTTCCGCATTCATTTTGAGTGGTTTTGCAGGTCTTTACCACGACTGTACCTTTTCTGCTATGTAGGATAACAGTCTGTAAAGCAACCCAGTGTAGGTTTTGTTCAATACATTTATAATTTACCAAAAAATAAAATAAAAAAAAAAATCAAAAAAACCCAAACCAAGTGGAAGCTTTGCCTGTAAGAGAGGTGTGCGATTGGGTTTTTGACTCTTAACTCGACTGTGTTGCTATGAATGTATTATTGCATGCCCCCAAATTTAATAAACATATTCCTGTAATCGAAGCTTGTTCAATGCACCGAACAAGCACAATGAGCGTGCTTCCATGGCCTAAGAATGAGCTATTGCT
The DNA here is from genome assembly GCF_026419915.1 of Harpia harpyja. NCBI lineage: Eukaryota > Metazoa > Chordata > Aves > Accipitriformes > Accipitridae > Harpia > Harpia harpyja. The sequence continues at coordinate 20,554,495 of NC_068960.1, read as the reverse complement.
TAATGAGTTGCTTAAAACCCCTCAACTAAAAGTGGACAAAACACTCAGTTGAGGGAAGTTGTCATACCCCTTCTCTCCAGCTTTAGGAGTGCGAATCTTTCTCGATTTCTGGAATAAAGCTGTTGATCAGTCTCTGCTGCTTGAGCGTATTGTGAGCAAAGATGGAGACCCTCTTGTAAAGGGAGCCACAGAGAATTCTGGCTCCCCTCCGTCTTACTGAGCCCGAACAGGAATTTATGAAGATCCCAAACTGTTCATAAAACACTGCTGTGCACACTGCATTAGAAAGCTCTGGGTTGGAAGACAGCCAGTATCTTCATCCCTAGCTGGAGATTCCTGCTTCATCAGGTGTGGGGAGTCAACTGTCTGTATATAGCTAAGGAGCCAAACACTCTGTTAAAGGGAGCAAAAATAACACTACATTTATTGACCCCTGGTTTTTGTTCTTTCAAATAATTACAGGGATGTTTATGAGGCAGGGTTGTTGACCACACAAATATAGGTTGTTCATAGTAATACATATAGTCTGGGAGAAACTGTAATTGCCATGCTAAATATAATTTATTCTGTGGTTCCATTCAGCTATATATTTAATTTTATTTTTCCACTCTTCTTCAGGGGGCACTAGTAAACGTTTGTTGGTTTGGGTTTTTTTTCTTTCCCCCAGCATCTTCCACTGTGGTTTATTTGCTCTGTGATCCTCATTCTTTTAGTCTCCTTTCTAGCACACCAGCGCTGAGAACACAACTTTGCTCCAGCCCTCAAGAACCTTTTTGGCTGCTTCGACCTCAGCCCCCTGCACCACCTCTTTGGTTGTCAGCATGGCAAGCAGCATGAGCACTGCAAACAGCCTTGGCCTGAGCGTTACCAGTGTGTCTCTAGCAGCTGCTACCACAAGGGCAGCTCCCTTGGTTTCTTCAAGTTTGCAATATTAACTGACAGAGGACTTCTTTTTTTTGTAAAAATAGAGGAAATTGATCAATAGAAATGAATGGTGTTGTAGATGTTTTTTGTTAGTAAGAGTTGTTTCTGTACTTCAGTTTTTTTCATTAAAAGTTAGTAGGGTATTAGTTAAAAAATTGTCTGTAGGGTTGTGTGTATATATCTACACATGCACAGACAGATGTATATATTCTAAGTGTGTGTGTATATGCGCACACCCTTACAGGCGTTTTTACCCTTTAATATCCTACTGTCACGGTTTAACCCCAGCCAGCAACTAAGCACCACGCAGCTGCTCACTCCCTTTCCCCACCACCCAGTGGGATGGGGGAGAAAATCGGGAAAAGAAGTAAAACTGGTGGGTTGAGATAAGATAAGAATGGTTTAATAGAACAGAAAAGAAGGAACTAATAATCATAACACTAATAAAATGACAACAGTAATAATAAAAGGATTGGAATATACAAATGATGCACAATGCAATTGCTTAACACCTGCTGATTGACTCCCAGTTAGTCCCCGAGTGGCGATTCCCCCCAGCCGCACTCCCCCAGTTTCTATACTAGACATGACGTCACCTGGTATGGAATACCCCGTTGGCCACTTTGGATCAGCTGCCCTGGCTGTGTCCTGTGCCAACTTCTTGTGCCCCTCCAGCCTTCTCGCTGGCTGGGCATCAGAAGCTAAAAAATCCTTGACTTTAGACTAAACATTACTTAGCAACAGCTGACAACATCAGTGTTATCAACATTCTTCTCCCACCTAGCTCCAAACCATAGCACTGTACCAGCTACTAGGAAGACAATTAACTCTATTCCAGCTGAAACCATGACAGAGAAGTTCATGGAGAACTGTCTCCCGTGGGAGGGACCCCACGGAAGAGTGTGAGAAGTCCTGCCCCTGAGGAGGAAGGAGCAGCAGAGACAACATGTGATGAACTGACACCAACGCCCATTCCCCGTCCCCCTGCGCTGCTGTAGGGGGGCAGGTAGAGAATTTGGGAGGGAAGCTGTGCCCGGGAAGAAGGGAGGGGTGGGGGGAAGGTGATTCAGGATTTGTTCTTATTTCTCATTATCCTGTTCTGATTTGATTCGTAAGAAATCAAATTTCCCCAAGTCGAGTCTATTTTGCCCGTGATGGTAATTAGCTGAGTGATCTCTCCCTGTCCTTATCTTGACCCACGAGCCTTTCGTTACATTTTCTCTCCCCTGTCCAGCTGAGTTGTGGAGTGATAGAGCGGCTTTGGTGGGCACCTGCCAGGGTCAACCCACCACAGTGGGTCTAGGTGATGCAGGGTCTACTTGAAGATGCTCCTGTAATCACTATTGGGTGGGATTTAGTGTGGTTTTGGCTATCCAAAAGAGAGCATTTCATTCACTTTTGCTTCTCTCTGTGAATTGAGGGAGTTCACGGCTTCAGCGTGTGTCTTTTTTTGTGTATAAAGAGTGAATGTGGACAAAGAGAGTCCCAGCAAGGAGGTGTCTGGGTGGGTCTTGGCATCTGTGCTTGACCCAGTATTGTGTCATCCACTCTGGGAAGTGGACTTCAGTGGAGGTAACATGGACTTAATATACACCTGAGGCATGTATTTTGTTTTTTATTGAACTATTGCCATTTGGTTTTGCTTGCTGGCAATTAAGAAGCATCCTCCTGTGTCTGGGTGCAGCTCCTTCTCCAAGAAAAGCAGGTGGGAATTGGTGCCAAAGGGTTAAGACATGCAGCTGTGGATGTGAGTGGAGAAAGCTCTGATTTCATAGAATCGTTGAATGGTTTGGGTTGGAAGGGACCTTTCAAGGTCATCGAGTTCAACCCCCCTTGCAATGAGCAGGGACATCTTCAACTACATCAGGTTGCTCAGAGCCCCGTCCAACCTGACCTTGAATGTTTCCAAGGATGGGGCATCGACCACCTCTCTGGGCAACCCGTTCTGGTGTTTCATCACCCCCGTCATAAAAAATTTCTTATATATCCACTCTAAATCTACCCTCTTTTAGTTTAAAACCATTCCCCCTCGTCCTATCGCAAGAGGCCCTCCTAAAAATTCTGTCCCCACACAAGGCTGCTGTAAATCCCAGGTGGCTGATGAGAGAAATGGTGGGGGGTGGGGACAGGCCAAAACTTGCCCATAGAGTGGCCTCTGTAAAGGGTCTTGACTTCCCTCTATGTTCATACTCAATTAGGAGATGCTCAGGATCAATATCACTCACAGATTGCTGATATCACTGAATCTGGAAGCAGAAAAATAAGGAAAAGTGGAAAAAGAAGAAATCCTTTCCTACTGTTACTTATTAGAGAAACCTTTTTGCTTTGACTACACTCCTGAAATCTCTCTGATGAACCACGTAAGAATTGGGGACTTAAGGAAAATGATGCAGAGGTAGGTGGCTCGTGAGGGAGTTTTGCATGTTAATGAGCCCTCTGGTGCCGAGTTCCCGAACTGCAGCCCTGGACAGAAGATGGAACAAGGCTGCGGAAACCCAAAAGTCAGCAGCAAACCTCCAAGTTTCTGAGGGTGTTTGCGAGCCCCATTGAGGACCACCACTGGAGAGACCGTGGAGGGGATGAGCAGACGAGGTGACCATCCCTGTGGGCGGGTGAAGGAGAGCTCAGAAGCACTGGCTACAGGTAGAAAAATGAAGGTGGCGGTGGCTGTGAAAGCCCTTGCTTGGTGTGTTTTATCAAGCAGGACAGCCAAGCCCTGACCCCCATCCCCTAGGAATAGGGTCCTTTCATCACGGGTGTCTCAGGGCTCTTCCTGAGGGCAGTGAGATGTGAGGGTTTGCGATGCCGAGTGCGGGTCAGTGGTAGGACACCTCCCAGGCTCTACCAAGGGTGAGGAGGCAGCAAAAGGCCGGGGCTTTAAGGAACTGGTGTCTCCTCATGGGCCTCAGTGGAAGAGACAGCTGCCGTTGCTCAGAGGACATGGACCTCAGTTCTGCTGGGGGTCCCAGCCCCACCAAAGCCCTTGGCCATCCCGACCACAGGCTGCCCTACACTGTCCTATGCCTGTGCCTGTTTTCCCTGCAGATTTTAACCACCACCCCTCCTTCCGACCACACTCTGACCCCATGATGTCCCAGGCTTTACCGATGACTCTCTGTGCTCACAGAAGGAGGAAAAGAGAGCAAGATCAGCTCATGGGGCATGACTGAGCACAGCCACCCTCAGCAGCGGGCATTCACCACCTACCGAGGCGTGCACACAACATGGAAATGTCTCTTTCGTCCCTGATTTGCACAAGAAAGGTCTTCCTTCCTGCCATCTTCCCAGGACAAACCTCCTCCTTCTCCTCCTCAACCCACAGACAACCACTCCTTTCCATTTCTGGGCTCAGGTATGGTTTAAGGATTTGCTAAAGCCATCCACCTTCCCTTTGTTTCTCACTGAAATCCCTTGACACTCTCTCCCAACCCTACACACGGCCAACCACTGCTGCTCCGGGCAGCTCTTAGAATCATAGAATCATTTCGGTTGGAAAAGACCTTCAAGATCATCGAGTCCAACCATCATCCATGCCCACTAAACCATGTTCTGGGCTACCTTGTCTCTGTGCTTTTTGAATACCTCCAGGGATGGTGACTCAACCACTTCCCTGGGCAGCCTATTCCAATGGCTGACAACCCTCTCAGTAAAGAAAGTTTTCCTAATATCCAGCCTAAATCTCCCTTCCCCCTACTTGACGCCATTTCCTCTCATCCTATCTCCAGCTACCTGACAGAAGAGATTAGCTTAGCAGAGAGCCTGCTGTTGCCCAGTTCTCGTTAGTAGGGGTCCCGTTAAATGTTGCCCGGCTCCATCCCTTGCAACAGCCTCTTGGGAAGCATTTCTGGATAGTGTGGGGTGGTATCTATGCCGGGGTGAAGGGTTAAGCTCCTTCTGCCGTGGTAGTCAGGCTGTCAAGCTGCAAAAGAGCAAATGACAATTTCCGGCTGCTGCCTGGCTCTGTGCTTGACTCGCAATTTCTTCCCCACTTTGCACGAGGCCGGCAGCCCGCGGTGGACCTTCAGGCTGCCTCCTGTCCCAAGGACATTTCCTTGGGCTGGCAGACAACAGCCAGGTGCCTCAAGAAGAAGGATCGTTTTCTTTTCTGCTCTCAGAACAGCCGTTCCTGGCATTTGGCCCTGAAAAGGGGCAAACAGGGCACCCTGATAGAGGGCAGCAGTGCCCCAAGAGCAGCTGGGACCCGTGGCAGAAGAGCCTGGTCCAGTACCTTTGACAGCTTTCCCTCCGCTATTGGTTCACCGTGCTGAGGTCCAGGGGGGCTACAGTGCCCTTTGCTCTAAGCAAAATGGCACCTGCTTGATTCTGAGAGGTGCCCATAACACTTGGCTCCTGGCCGCAGGAGACCAGAAACCTCCGTGTGCCAGGTGGCCTACAGAGAAACCAGAGTTTTTCAAGCCTGACTGCTAGGGACTCGTCTGGGCAGGGGTCCTGTGAGGAGGAAGAGGAAAGCAAAGGGAGGTGAAGGAACCCATTCACTCATTAACTGCTCCTCCCTTTAGCCTCCAACGTGTGCCGGAGAAGAAGCGCCTAACAGCTGCGGCCTACGCTGGCAGAAGACCAGGAGCTTAAAGAGGTGGCTGAGACCGTGGTCCAGGAGGTGCTGGAGCGTGTGAAGGCGCTGGATCAGTCCGTCCGCGTCTTAAGGAGGGCTCCCCATGAGGTCAGCGGAAGGTTGTTTGCCAGTGCCAGAAGGCCAGAGCCTTTGGACACTTCTGCGGATCGCCGGGACAAGATCAGACTGGTGGCTCAAGAGATTGTGGCGTGCGTGTTGGAGAGCTTTGGGGAGCACTTGGTACCCAGCACGTCTGATGCAGCCGAGCCTGGGCCAGCAGGCAGGGAGAAGGTGTCAGAGCTTGTTGCGGGAAGAACCAGCCGAGCAGGCAAATCCGGAGAAGAGAGATGGAGGGAGGCGGAACTAGAAGCTTCCGACGGAGCATCTTCACAGTCTTCTATTGACAAAAGGACCAAAGAGGCTGTTGAAAGTGTTAGCTCCACCTTGTCATCCTTTGTAGCTTCTCAGTTTGAACAGGACTTCCGCTGTCAGTTTTCTGAGATCCTGAAGATTCAAGGCGTGACAGAAGGACAAGGACCAGCCAGAGCATCGGAACGGCAGATCCCAGAAGCAGGCAAGAGAGCAAAGGTGCCCGTGTTGCAACCGCTGCAAAACGCTGCTGATGTCTCACGAGTGAGTCGTGAGCTTGCCAAGGAGAGCATCCAAAAGGCCATCTCCAGAGTTCAGCAGCTGCATGCTGAATTGATCGGGTATGCCAAAATCATTGTCCTTGAAATTCTGGAAACGGTGAGGAAGAAGTTAGAGGAAGAAAGGAAGCCCAAGCAAAAATCAGAGAAGCTTCAACCAAGGGAAGTCTTGCCACCTCTCAGCCTCCCTGCAATAGTCAGGCCTTCAGAGGAAGCGGGACAACTCAAAGAGGAGAGCTCACGTACTCTCCTCCCATCTCTCCGCCGAGGCGCTGAGCAAGGTGCTCGCCGGCCAACAGAAGGCCTTCAGGAGTCCAGGGATTCCACCTCCGGAGCCACAGCAAGGTCTTCGGTGCCTGCATGGGAAACTCTGTGTATACTCCGGCCAGGGAGCACCGCAGACACCCTTCCCTCCACGGGCCCCCAGTTTCCAAGAGAGCCCATGCCTCCAGCGGGTTCCAAGCCCCCTACCCAGGCAGGAGCACGGCGCAGACCAGTGCGTTTAAAGCTTGTCCTGGAGGAGCCCGTGCAGCCCGAGTCATTAAAGAGGGCGGTAGCTGGGAGCCTCGTGGAGGGTGTCCTGAGGAGGTGTGCGGCTCCAGGGCCACAGAGCCCCCGGGCAGCTCCCCCAGGCAGACAATAAAGAGTTTGCTCCTGAGGGCTTGCTTGTGCCTACATTTATTGACGCCAGGCCATACTGTGTCTGGGCGTTTTCCCTGCAAAGTTTTCCCTCGTCTTCCTCCCTCCTGCAGCCTCGGTCAGGCCAAGACCCAGTTCTACAGGGAATCTTAAGTAGGGACGAGAAAAGTAGTCAACGTTTTTGCCTTGTTTAGAAAGCTTTGTGGCTGGGCTATTGGAGGGGCTGGTCCAGCTCTGTAAAGCTGTACTCATGCCTTACGTGAGTCCCATAGGTGGGCGCTGTTGAAGGCTGCGCCTTGTTCTGTGTGTTTATTCTCTCGTCCCCTCACGACCTCCTGATGGGCCTTTGCGTTCCTGTGGGAGAAATTGTGGGAGAACTTGTGGGAGAACGAGGGAAACTGCGTAAGGCACAACTGTTATTCTCTGTTTGCTAGAACAAGACACTACTCTTCTTTGTTATAAGTTTGTTGAAGTAAGCACAAAAAGTAGAACAAGGTCGGGCGTACATGACTGATAACAGGAGGGCAACGTGACCGAAGACAGGGTGCAAGACAGCATGCAGGTGGAGGAACTATTCGCGTGATCAGAAGACTTTATCCAATTAGACTACTGTTTAAGCGCGTGAACGGCACATGTTAACCAATCAACAAATGGCTTATGTGTGAGTAGATATTAGAAACATATATAACCGAGTGTTGCGCAGTTAATAAACGGAGAAACCGTTTGATCCACAGTATCTGTGTTGGTCCGTTTTCTCCCCAGGGCGAGTCCCTGGCGATGCGTCGTTTTCCCTAGATTGTCGCAGCGGAGAAAGTGCGGCAGTTCCCACCCAGGGCCGTTGGTGGTCCTTTCTGTGTCCCAACAAGGGAGTGGCCTTCAAAATGAGGCTTTGGACCATAAAAAGGAGGCTTTCAATGCTAGAATCAAAGCTCTGGACTCTAAAAATGAGGCTTTGGGCCCTAAAAGAGGGGTTCGGAGCATAAAAATGAGGGTTTGGAAACTGAGGATGCGGCTCGGGCCCTCAAAACGACTGGCCGGATCCTAAAAATGAGGCTTTGGAGATTGAAAATGCGAGTTCAGCAACTAAAAAAGTGGCTTTGGGCTCTAAAAAGGAGACTTTGCCAACTGCAACGGAGCCTGTGGACCCTCAGAATGAGGGTTTGGAGCCTCCAATGGGGCTCTGGAAGCCCAAACTAAGACTTTGGGAAGGGAAAGCGAGGCTTTCTGCCCTATAAATGTAACTTTGGACCCTAAAAGAGTGGCTTTCTGCCTTAAAGCTGAGGGTTAAACCCTCCAAATGAAACTGTGGGCCCTCAAAAAAGGCTATGGGTAATGAAAGGCCAAAAGGTTTGGACCAGAACAATGAGGACTTTGGCCCTCCAAATGAGGCTTTGGGCACTAAAAATGATGGGGGAGATGCTACACGTGCCCCTTTGGGCTCTGCAAAGGAGGGGACCCTGTTGGTCTCGATAGGGCCCCAAGAAACGAGGCTCTGGTCCCAAAGAGAGGGCTTGGGTCACTCCAGGGGAGGCCCTCAGCTGTAAAAGAGGCCTTTGGACCCTGAGAAGGAGACTTTGGACCCTCCAATGGAGGGTTTGGGTCCTAAAAATGGGGCTTTGGAAATGACACTGAGGCTTTGAACCCTGCAATGAGGTTTTGTGCCCTCAAGGGATGCTTCGGTACCAAAAACGAAGGCTTTGCACCCTAGAAATGGGTCTTTGGAGGCTCCAAATGAGGGGCTGTACATTAAACAAGTGACGCTTTATACCCTAAACGAGGAGCTTGGCCTCTCAAATGAGGCTTTGGGCCCTCCAACTGAGAATTTGGACCCTCAAAATGAGGCCTTGGGCTCTCCTAGTTGCAGACTGAATCCTAAAAATGAGCCTATGGTCCCTGAAAAGGAGGCTTTGTTCCCTGAAAAGGAGGCTTTGGAAGGGAAAGAATGAGGCTTGGGGCTCTAACAGTGGGGTTTGTGCTGTAAAAGGAAGGTTTGGACCTTAAAAATGGGTATTTGGGCCCTTGCAATGAGGCTTCAGGACCCTAAAAATGAAGGGCTGGATTGTGGAAATGATTCTTTGGACCCTGAACATGAGGCATTGGGCCCTAAAAATGAGGTTCGGAGCCTCAAAAGTTGAGTTTAGAAACAAGGTTGTGGACCCTGAAATGAGGCTCTGGAGTTTATAAATAAAGCTTTGGACCATCAAAATGAGGATTTGTTCACAAAAATAAGGGTTGGGACGCTAAAAGGAGTCTTTGGACAGTCAAAACGAGGCTTCGGGACAGAAAAATGTGTACTTGGGCCCTATAAACGAAGCTGTGGACTCTAAAAAGTGGCTTTCGGTCCTAAAAATGAAGGTTTGAAACCTAAAAGTGAGGCATGTTACCCTAAAAGAGCAATTAAAACCCTCAAAATGAGTCCCCGGGCCCAAAAAGCGAGGGTTTGGACCCCCAAAAGGAGGCTTTCAACCCTAGAATCACAGATTCAGATGCTAAAAAATGAGGCTTTGGGCCCTGAAAGAGGGGTTTGGAGCATGAAAATAAGGGTTTGCAAACTCAGGATGCAGCGTGGACCCTCAAAGCAACTGGCCGGATCCTAAAAATGAGGCTTTGGAGCTTGACAAGGTGGCTTTGGGCTCCAAAAAGGAGACACTGCCAACTGCAACGGAGCCTGTGCACCATCCAAATGAGGCTTTGGAAGCCCAAACTGAGACTTTGGGAAGGGAAAACGAGGCTTTGGGCCCTACAGAGAAGAGGCTTTCTGCCCTAAAACTGAGGGCTTAAACCCCCCAGGTGAAACTGCGGGCCCTAAAAAAAGCCTACGGGTAATTGTGCCGGGTTTGTGTGGGGCGGTTTTTCTCGGGCCGCAGGGGTGGCTCCTGAGAGAAGCTGCTCGAAGGTTGCCGGGCTCCAAGTTGGACCCGCCCCTTCGAAGGCCGAGCCAATCAGCGGCGGCGGTAGCGCCTCTGGCAGAACATGCTGAAGGCGGGGAAGCTGCAGTGAGGAGGGGGATGGGAATGGGCGAGGAAGAGCTCTGCAGATACCGAGGTGGGTGAGGAAGAAGAAGAAGGAGGAGGGGGAGGAGGGGCGCCTGAGGAGGTGGTGAGGCGGCAGGCTGTCCCCCTGCAGCCCATGGAGGTGAGCGGGGGAGCGGAGGCCCCCCCAAATGGCCGTGACTCCGGGGGAAAGCCCGCGCTGGAGCAGTGTGTGACTGAAGAGCGGCCCGCGGAAAGGCCCCGCGCCAGGGAAGTTCGTGAGGAACTGCAGCCCGCAGAAAGGACTCCCGCGGGAGCAGTTGGTGAAGGACTGTCTCCCGTGGGAGGGACCCCACGGTGGAGCAGGGGACGAGTGAGGAGTCCTCCCCCCCCGAGGAGGACGGAGCGGCAGAGACAAGGTGTGGTGAGCTGACCCCAACCCCCCTCGCCTGTTGCCCTGCGCCGCCGGGGGGAGGAGGTCGAGAGAGCCGGGAGTGGAGTTGAGGCGGGAAGGAGGGGGGGCTGGGGGGAAGGTGTTCTGAGGGGTGGTTTTGCTTGTCCTTAGCCTTGTTTCGATTGGATCGGTAGTAAAGCAAATTGATCTTGTTTCTTCCCCAAGTTGAGCCTGTCTTTTGCCCGTGACCATAAGTGGGGCAGTGCTTGTCTCGACCCCCGAGCCTTTCTTTGTATTTTCTCCTCATCCCAGCGTGGCCACGGGGAGGGAGGAGTGAGTGCGCGGCTGCGTGGTGCTTTGCTCCCGGCTGGGCTGAAACCAGGACATGAGGCAAAAGGAGGCTGAAGGAGGAGGAAAGAGGAGGCAGCAGGAGGCAAGAGCAGAAGCCTGAAGCAAGTGGAGGAGGAGGCAAGGAAAGGCAAGAGGAGGCCCGGGAAGGACAAAGACACCTTTTCCTTTTGTCTCCTTTTGGCCTCCTCCCTCATCACGTTGCTTCCTATTTCTCCTGTTGCCTCCACCGATTCCTACATCCTCCTCGTCCTCCTCCATTACCTGTTTTATCCTGCTTCCTCTGCATGCATCTTATGGCATACTGTTGCCTCCTCCTAGTTTACCTCTGGTGTCCTCCCATGTTCCCTGGTGCCTCATCTTTTTCTTACTCCTATTGCCTCCTGTTGCTTCCTGTGGCATCCTGTTGCCTCCTCCTCCTTCTCCTGTTGATTCTTGTTGCCTCCTCCTCCTCCTTTACCTCCCGCGTGCTGCTGTGTCCTCCTCTTGCCTCCGCTATTTCTCCTCCCGCTGTTGCTTCCTGTTGCCTCCTCCTTCTCCTGTTGCCACCTAGAGCATCTTGTTGCCTCCTTCTCTCTTTGTTAGTGTTGCCACCTGTTGCATCCTATTGTCTCCTCCTTTCTCTCTTTTTCTTGCCTCCCGTTGCATCCTCCTTCTTTTGTCTCGTGTGTCCTGCTACGTCCTGCTCTTGCCTCCTTTTTTTCCTTCTCCTGTGGCGGTCTATTGCCTCGTCCTCCGCCTGCCTCCTGTTACCTCATGTGGCATCCTGTGGTCTCCTCCTTTTTCGCTTTCTGTTGCCTCTTGTTGCCTCCTCCTCCTCCTTTTCCTGCTACCTCCTTTTGCCTCCTCCTGCTTTACCTCCTGTGTCCTGCTGTGTCCTCGTGTTGCCTCCTCCTCCTGCCGAGACAAAGGTGACCTTTGTCTTGTGGTACGTCTTCCTCCTAAGCCCCTCTTGCCTTCTCTTGTCTGGAACCTTCCTTGTGGGAGAACTAGCTGGATGTTTCCAATTTTGGAAATAGGCTGTGCAGAGAATGAGAATAACGAGATGTTCAGTTCACCAAGCAAGCGCCGATCCCCAGTGCTGCTGAGCCTGTGAGTAGGCTGCAAAGGGACAGTGAGGGCCAGGAGCAACTTCCAGTGTGTGTACAAAAATAACCTCTACTGAGCCCCCTAATGCTGCTATAGGAGTGGAGAGAAAGGTGAGGCAGTAAACCTTTTGTTGAAGGTGTTATGCATAGTATCTCTATAAAACCATTGTCGCATTAGAAAAGTTTCAGTGAGGCTCTTAGTGAGGTGCAACATTTCAGCAGTCCTTTTTGTACAGCAGGGTGTCTTGGGACGTGCCTTGCATGTGTGTGTTCCTCACAGATGAGTTGGCCACGTAGCACTGGTCAGTCGTTTCTTCTGAGCAGAAGCAAAAAGTCAGACCTTGCTTAGCAGGGCAGGGGACCAGCGTAGGGATGAATGACTTTGAGGGAGAGAGGGTGCCAGGAAGTCGGTAAGCTCGAGCGCTGGCCAAAATCGGACCACCAAGATGTATGCAGGGGTGTGTGCTGGAGGTGGGTCAAGGTCAGGGAGCGGAGCACTGGGTAGGCCCCAGGGTGGGCTCAGGGTGAGAATAAGACCCGTGTGCAGTTAAGGATGAGGAATGCAGACAGATCTGGTGGGAAAGGGAGCGCAGGACCTTGCGGTGGGTGTTGACCGTGCCTCAGTAGTGTGTTAGTGATATAGCTGTGGATCCATAGATGGATTCTACTCAGTGTGCTTTCAGCTGTGTTGCAAACTGAAGGTTCAGGATTTTTCAGTTACAGTTTATAGTTTGGAGTTTGTTCTTGAGGGTTTCTCCAGTCAGGAGGTATGGTTTATTACTTGATTTTGTGGGGCTCGTTATTTCCCAGTCAGGGTTTGCAGTTTCCTCATTTACTGATCCGGGCCTGGGATTTCAAATCTAACCTCATCCATAAACTTCAAATCCCCAGTGACCATTTGGGTTCCAAGGTTTACAGTTTAGCACTTTGGGGCTGAGGCTTGATGACTTCCTGTTAAATGGAAAGGTCTAAATCCTTAGCTAATAAACTCTAAGCCCTAAACAGTACACTGGGAACCCTTCTTTGGGGTTTGAAACGGTAGTGCACTGGACGTAGTTTTCTTTGTGATCCCTGCAAGAAAGGTCCTCGGACTGCGTAACGTGTTGATTAGAATTCCATTTATTGAAGCTAACACCCGAAGGAAGAAGAGGATGGTTTAGATAATCTTATGTCCTTCAGATGCTGGGAACCGCAAGTGGTGTGGTCAGAGGGACCTTGGAGCAGGGCACGGCACGTGGTGCAGTTCCCTCCTGTGGAGAGGTTCCACAGACAACTTGATCTTTTGAGCTCTCCCAGGATTTTCTGAGAGCAAAATAATACCATTCATCATTTCTGCTGTCAAAGAAAAGGATGTTCACTTGAGAACCTCTTGCTTCACTTTGTGATAGAGACAAGGACATGTAATTGCCAGTAGCAGGAGCTGTCTGCAGGCTCCTTTGTTATGATGAGCTGGCTGAGGTGATCCTGTGAACAAGGGGTATATGCGGCACAACACAGGCTTGAAGACCAAGCTCTATTTGCAGCATTGCACAGCGCCAGGCCCGTGCCTTCTCCCGTTAACTGTTCTATGGACCACTGACTCCTCAAAATACAGTAGTCTCCTGGTTAGGATGAGGCCCGTGTCCTTGCCGATGCAAGGACTCCCACAGCAGCCAGTGCCGTGCTCCCCTGTCAGTTGTTAGGCAACCATCTGCAGCTGGAACGTGTGGCACGTTCCTCTGATCTGTCCATTCTCCACCTTGCACAGCAACACATTTAAAATGCTGAAATGTGCTCTTTTTATTGCTGTTAATGTTCAACAATCTCGTTTTGGTCTGGTCAGCAAGGTATTTGGAAAACATCGCTGTTGCATTTTGAGAATCAAATAGGTTCCCATCCTTCCCCCTTCCCCCCAAATGCTGGATCCAGACCTTTTCCCACTACCCCCCTCTGTGTAGCCTGGCTTTGTTAATTTTGCTGCCTCATAGCAAGAATACAGCAAACAACCGAGATGTGTGCCGTGTGCTCCAGGCCAAAGACGGTTTTAAATGGTGCCGGTTCATTTTATGCAGCCATGCAGCCTGGTACATTTTGGGAGGACCACTGGGATGATGTATGCAAAGTTACTGAAAGTGAGGGGATACTGGTAGGGGTTCATGTTCAGTGCCTGGTTTGGGAAAGAATACACTCAGAATGTTCTAAGATACAGATCTATTAGAGAAAGAGGAGTGCAAGGTAAGGAGCATCATGCTGCATTTAATGCTAAGTGTCTGTTTCCTTTTCATTCAAAGTAGAAAGTAAACAAAGATTGTACCTGCAAAAGAATTGGAATAGCTGTCTTTGTTTCCCAGAGTGAGCATACAAGCACTGAGGAGCAGTTTTCAGGATCAGAAGTTGAGCCTGCTCTGGGCCATACACCCGCAGGAGAGGAAAGAGAAACCCCACTTTTTTTAAATACAGCTCTGCTTGTCTTAATAGTTCTTCTTGTTAGATTGTGTTGGCAGTCAGACTCTAAGCACGTGAGTAAACTGCTAGACTCGGTAGTTGCTGCCGTAATTCTCTAGCCTGGAAAGAAGAGCTGTGGAAGCGAGGAGGGTTTCTTTTTTCTTTTGTTGTTGTTATTAGGAGGAAAAGTAATAACTAAGTCTCGCTCTGTGATACCCCGCAATGCCAAATGTGTAGCGCACTTGAGATGGATTGCTCCTGTACTGCCAAGAGTGAGCCAAGGCTCCTCAGTGCTTTGCACACTGGTGTGAGCGGTGGGAGTCTTTGTGCAGCTGTGGGTACTGGCTGTCTGTGCTGCAGCACGAAAAAGAAGAAACAGGAGGGTAAGTGAAAGAAATGGGTTATTTTGTGCTAAAAGGAGAACGTGTTGTAGCCTTCAAAGTTGGAATCTCTCTGCTTGGAATTTAAAAACTGTGTTTACTATGCTGTGATGTTTAAAAGAGGGAGAAGGTGTATTGTAGTCATGATATATGGTAGTTGATACATATTCCAGATGTCAATTATATTTTGTAGTTCGTAAGCAATAAGTAGGTATAAGCAGAATATATGGTTTTCTTTAACGAGATAAGACATCCTGCAACTCGAAGTAATTAAAGGCTGTGTAGATAGATTTGTGAGAACACAGGAGAACAGAGATATGGACTCAAGGACGAGAGAAACTAAGAATGCAAGTAAGAAGATAAGGGGTGGTTTGTTGGCATGAGACCAGCACTTTTGGAGGTCAAAGATTATTTGGCATGAAAGATCCAAGAAGAACAAAGGAAAAACAGAAGTTTAATATCAAGATATTGAAAAAGGTAAAGAACGGTTAAGTGAGGAAGAGGATGATAAGACCCCCGAAGAACACCCGACGACCACCCAAGGCAACAACTGCGACTGTGCGAAGGGCATTTGCATATGTTAATTATTTCCTGGAAATGTAATGAATATGTATAAGGTTTCTGGGAAATATGATGAATATTTATATCACACATGTATTTAAACTTCACTAACGAGCTTTACAGTGTGCACGATAGGTGGAGCGATCCCCCGTGTACCCAGCACTGAAATAAACATGCCTGCTTTATAACTCACTCTCCGAGTTGTAAAGTTTGTTCCGCGCGTCAGTCACAGATGCTCAGTTCCATTAAGAAGGGTCTTTGCCTTCTGAGTTGAGCTTTCTTGGTTTTCCATGAAGAGTGCCTCAAGCAGTATGATTTCAGATGGCAGCGGAGGAATAAAATCTACATGTGGATTTAGAGACGAATCAAAAAGGACGTCGTGTGACTGTTTTAGTATATGAACTTTTTAAATCAGGATTCTTTTTTTTTTTTTTTGAGCAAAAGGCCCACTTCCCATGCACCTACATAAAGCCCATTTTCTCTGACAGAAGCGTGCAATGTGGCTTGTGATGTAATATTTACTTTACATATAAGCTGTACTATGCTGTGCTCTTTTGGTCTTGTAGTATTCTTTTGAAAGCTGGCCCTCCACATCGAAGATGCAAGCTGTGTGATCTGCTTTCCCCCAAAATGTAGAGCAAAGAACTGCCATAAATACAGTCTGAACAAAACTAGTGGAGGGATTTGTTGGCTGTTGTTAGAATCATGATGGGCCAGAAATTAGCCCCTGCTTACTAACGAGTTGCTGTATTTTAATTGTCCTACGCTATCTGGGAAGCAGGTAAGTGTCAGAGCGCTTTCCCAGGGAATAAGTGTGCCCCTCTGCGATTCTTTCCGAGGGTCCCCTCTGTAAAATGCTGCATCCTCCAGAAGAGTCTGGGTGCTTGGTATTCTCAAAGGGTCCCAAATGGATGAGGTTCAATCCTCCTGACCGCGTGCCCGCAGGAGTTGTGTCTCCAGCTGTGCTTCTGTGCGCAGAGAAACTTCCTCAGTTTCTTTGCTTGGCAGAGCTGGTGTGTCTTCCTTTTGATTCAGTGTTTCAGTGGTGGTTAGGTACGGAGCAAATCTTTCTCAGGCTTGTGTTTCCCCAAATGCAGTAGAGATCCTAAACCTCTTTAGGCTTGGGTACCTGAAGAGCACTTGCGGCTTCCCATCCTGGGGCGTGTGGACAGAGGAGACGGGGGCAAGAGGCAGCAGTTGCTGAGGGAGAGACTGAGAAACGAAGCGTGTGTGGGGTGAGCCGCCTTCTGGTTTTGGACTTCGTGTGTCTGGGAGTCATTGGTACGGAATTCTTGAAGCAGCTGTTGTTTTTCTAAGACTAGAGTACATGGATAGATACAAATGAGCGGTGTTGGAGGTGTTTCTTGTTGGTAAGAGCTGTCTCTGTACTTCAGGTTTTTTCATGAAAAGGTAGTGGGATACTAGTTAAAGAAAAAATTGTCTGTAGGGGAGTGTGTATATACATACACATACACCCACACATAGACGTGGGTGTGAATACACACACCCCTACAAGCATGTTTTCCTTTCCTGTCCATATGTGTGTGTATGTGTATACACAACCCTACAATTTCTGTTCTTTAAAAAATATCCTACTACCTAGTCTGTGCTTGTGTGCGTATATGTGTATCTATACATACGTATATGTATATATGTTTAAAATAGGGGTTGTTTTGAAAGCACGTGGAACTCCCTTGGCTATTGAAACCCTTCTTGGTCTTAGTGCGGTGCTTCCCTTTGTTTTGTTTGTCGGGCCCTGGTCTAGGTTTGATTTTTCTAGTGTGAGACAGAATATTACTGTCTTTCCAGTAGGTGTTGCCACGAGAGGCTCTCCAAACACAAAGAGTTACAGGGCAGGATTCCACCCAAGAAGACTAATTTCAAGAGGGGTGTTGGTTATCAGTGAATAACTTTGGAATACAGCCGAGCAATATTGGTTTCCTGAAATCCTGTTGCAAGACTAATTAATGAAAGCTCAGTTTGTTTTGTCAAGCTATCAGTACGGTTGTGGGTGTATGTAAATGTGAGTGTGTGTATATGTATCTGCCAATATACGATGGCAGTTTATGCAGAAGGCTGTAATAGAACAGGTGAGTTATTGACTTTTTAGTAACTAGTTGGATAATCAGTGTAACTTTCTAAAGTATTCCTTACTTAGATAAAGGCAGCAGTACTAATATGGTGTTGCATTCATTTAGTAGTTGACTGTCTTTCTGTGCTGACAGGGTGTAGTATTCTGTACAAGGAGGTGTCAGAGTGCAGGTGACAGAGAATGGTAACAGTCTCATGTAAAAATCGACTATCTGAATTGTTAGTTCAGTAAGATTTTTTGGTTTTGTTTTTTGAAAACCCAAAAAGCTAATCCCGGAATTTGATTTTGAATTTAATGTAAAAGTTGATCCTTGTGAAAGTTATTTTTGGTTATTTACTCTTAGATTAGTTCTTTGAGTAGCTGGCACCTTTGTGCTGTATTGCGTTCTCTCAAGGTCAGTATAAAATGAAAATTGATCTTGATAAGCTCGTAGAGGATTATGGATAAGTTCAATGCAGAGTATGCAGCCTGCCTGGTAGAGAGTGTGAGTTTGTAAGGACACCTCTACTATAGGAACTAAGTCCCTTACTCTTTTATTTAATAGGAGCTGTGAGCTGTGTCCCTAGATGGGTATTTTCACCTTTGGAAAGCAGAGCACCTGCTTCTGCAGAAGGTGCAGAAGCTGCTGCTTGATGCAGAAAAGCATCAAAGGTGCTTTTCTGTTTGTAGGCGTTATATTTCAAAGATTGCCTAGCAGTTAAGGCTGTTCACTCTTCTTCATCTCCTTCAAAGGCTTGAAGAAAGAGCAGCAGTGTTTGTAAAACACTTAAAAGCTTTTGTGTCAGATGAAATGTGCTAAAAGGTAGAACTTGAGGGAACTCCCCACTCCCCTCATTTTGGAGGGTGGGAAGTGCTCTGAACTTTCTGCCAGTTCTGGGTTAGCTGAGGTGAACCGTTGCATAGAGAAGGAGGGCTACTTGATGAGCAGAATCCATAAAGGAAGTTGTCCTTCCTTAAGTGTAATTGCAGATCAAACCCAGACGTATCTGTGCTAGTGTACGAGGTAAGCTTTTATAGGTGAGAGCTGCTGTCTGTGTACAGCTGCTGAAGAAGTACCAGCAGCTTAGAAAGATGTAAAACAATTGACCACAATGTGCATTGTTCTTTGCGTGATACTTGGCTTCAGCCTTTCTCATCTCAGCTTGGTTCAGCTAAGGCATCCCATCTCCTTCAGTTTTTTTTCTCTGGGTCAGGTTGTTGCTTTTCTCTTAAAGGTCTGTTTTTGTGGTGAAGTTACTTTTTAGCTGAGTTCTTGTTTTTTTCACTGCAGCTTCCTTGACCTTAGCTTACAGAAGTGTTCTATGACAGTGTTCCTTGAGCAACCAAGAAACCGAACGCGAAAGCAAGTGTGAAATGTAATGGTAGCCAACATGAGTGCTTTTATGATCAACTAAATTGTACATTATCCAACTATTACTGAACTTTGAAAAGTGTGCATTTTGCTTCTACTTCTTTTTTGTACCGCGTCTTACTCTGTTTGGCTTCATCTCAAAGCAAATCCAGTCTTCGTACCACTGTTAATATAGTCTGTTCTTGCATTTTCCTCTGGGAATGGAAGAAAGCATGTTGTCTGCTCTGTGGTATCATGCTGGGAGTCTGTGCTGTGAGCGAATGGTTGCGTTGTAATTTTAAAGCCATGAGTGAGACTCTTAATTTTCAGTGTGTATTTATTTGCTTCAAACGTATAAAAGCTCACTCTTATCATAAAAACAAAACAAAACAAAAAAACCACCACCCCCACCCCCCCCAGTTTGCAGATTTGTGTGCTGTTTTCCTTTTCTGGTGTGGATGCAGTATGTGTAATGGAACTTTACAGCAGGGCCAAGTGTGAGGGCTTGCAGGGTGCCTGGTCCCCTAAACTTCTTCCCAGACTCTTAATCTGAGGTACTTCAGCCCCTTAGGAGGCAGTTTGAAGTGGTGTGAGCTATCTTGTGTGGATGCTGAAGGCTTTTCTTTTCTAATGGCTTGTTAATGTGTCTGTGTTTTGATTGTCCAGGCCAAGCTCCTCCAAACATGCCCCGAGGTGTACCGCCCTTGTTGTCTAACCAGTATCTGGTGGGAGCTGGAGGACTTCTGCCTGCCTACCCAGTAAGTAATTTAATTGTTGCTGTCCTGGGTTGCTTAACCCTTGGTGCAAATGGGCCCTCGGGAGCTGCTGCTGTCTATGCCAAGGCATTTCTGTTGGCACATGTTGCATGTGGAGTTCTTGTTCCAAATGCTGAAGAACCTATGCTACTGGTCCTTAACGGTGTGGTTCTTGTAAACCAAGGGGAGAATGCTACTGTGTTCCTGAATGCAGGCTGGAGTGCTGGGATTTGTCTTTGAATGCCACTTTTTAACTTGCTGCAGCTACTTCCTCAGTTCCAGCACCGAAGGCAGAGCCTTTTTGCTCACTGCCTTCCGCTGGCTCTCTGCCTAGCGTGGTATCCACCACGGCTTCGCTTCTGCCTTCAGCCATCGCGGCACGCGGCAACGTTGCCCAGCTTGCCTCAGTCCAGTGATTTGGCCAGCAGGTGCCTTTGCCAGTGAAGCAGGTACGGTAGGAGTTGTGATAAACTGAAAGGGGTTCCATTTTGGGGAAAGGGCAGACGTGAGGGTGATTGCATCTGGGGGCTGTCAGACCTCAGGGTCCCCTTTTCTGACCCGACCTAGAATGAGGAGAGAGATTCAGAAGAGAACAGGATGTTTCTGGTTGCATAGGATGAGCTCTGGGCTGCCTCTTCATGATAGAGCAGCTGCTGCCCTCAAGTTTTTGTGGTATATAAAGACCTTTGTGTGTCAGGGGGCTCTTGCTTCAATCATGCCAGCTAAATTAGCCCAATTGATTCCCCCCGTTTGATTTTCCTGCTTTGTCCACAGTGCCTGCTGTTTGTTTAGTGCCATTCCCTAACAGTTTACTTCCTGGCTAATTTTGAAATACTGTAGTTTCCTTTATACATGTATTTGCTAAAGTTAAAAAGGAGAAGTAACTGCACAGGGCAAGTGTGTGTTTTTTCTTTTTCTAAGGGACGGAATTCTCAGCGTCTTCTCCTTAAGATGCTTTGAAATATCAGATTGGTGTTCCTGGAAGTGCACTCAGCACAGCTTAACTCATTTGCCCTATGTGTCTGATTGTCTCAGTGCCTGTTAGTTGAGCAACGTCCTGAGGCTGTACGGGTTGAGTTCTATTTTCATACTCTCCTTTGTACTGTATTTGTTGAAGTAAGAAACTAATTGGATGGGATATCAGGTGTTTGGGGTTTTTTTCCTGTTTCACAGCTAGGACATGGTTGATTCTCCTTTAATACCCTAGTGTTTTCTGTTGAATAAAAAGGTGACTATGTCAAATAACAGGAGTTCCTCCATTCACGTTAGAAACATCCTCTCGCCACATTTGTTTGTTGAAAAGCTGTGTACATGGTTAGAAGTTTTGGTTGGAGGGTTGCTGCTGTTGGGCGGATAGCAAGTGCCATGAAAAGAGGATGCCTGAATTCCAAGCGCGTCTGACTTGGTTGTGCTGGTGGCTCTTGTGTGTGTCTCTGCTCTAGGTCAGATGGTGAATTTGGGCTTCTTAGAAGAGCTGGGGAGAGTGGGCGAGGGAGTGGTTTAAAACTGTGTGTTGGACTGAAGTATTTCTTGCCTTGCTGCCTGAAGTGGTGTCATGGTCATTCCTGCAGATGGGGAACAGTTTTGAAGAATGGAGAAGTAAAATTAATCCATGAAAGTGCCCGGATTTATTCTGGTCCCACCCCTCCAAGAGCTGCCAGAAGTGGTTGCCCTTAAATGAGGGCATCTAATTTAGCTGGCAGCTTTGTTATGAAAACTGCTGTATTTTCTTGTGGCTATTTCTATAGAGAATAGTAAAATACTTGTTAGGGTTAGGCTCTCTCTTGCTTCTAATTTTGCACAAGGAGGGGCTTTTTGAGCACCAAAGCATCCCCATTTCTTACGGCTTTGTTTTGTTTGCCTTTGTTCAATGTTCATTCTGTTGGTTCCGTGCTGTACTGTAAGTTATGTTCTCGGCCTCGACCGTAAGGTATAACTTTCATCAGTGTAAATGTTGCAGAAGCAGTTTCGGTCTCCTTTCAGGGAGATCTTTGGATTACGGATGGGTGTGGGTGCTCGTGTTCCTGCCAAAAGTTGACGGGCCTGGTCAGCTAGGGAAAAAAAGTGTCATTTATAGTTTATATGAACAGTTTTCCTTCAATGTATTGTTCCTTTCAAAGATTTACAGGTGATGTTTTGCTATTTTCGTATGAGAATTTAGGGACTTTTAACGCAAAGCTCTCCACTGAAATGTAAAAAGAGTGACCGATGTGTCCTGGAAAGAAGTGCAATTACATAGACTGGCTAGTGTTACTCTTGTAGTTTACAGTTCTACATAAAACACAGGTGTGTGTTTTTTCACTTGGGCTGTGCAGTGGTGAGAAAACCCCACAGACAAAGACAAAAACCCACCCCTGGAACTTCCTCTGAAATTAGAGGTGGGTGAGACATATCATATTTTCTGCTTCTTCCGCTATCCTGCTTTCTCTTAAACTTGTTTGTATCACTATCATAAATTCCTTGCTTACTCTAGAGCCAAGAAAATGTAAGGTTTTTTTTTTTTTTCTTTTTTTCAGGCCAGTCATCTCCTGTCAGGCAGAGATAGCCATGAAGATGTGCTCAGTCACAGAGGCAGAAGGACTAACAGGTGGGTGCGTGGTTAGTGATGGTTCTCCCTTTTGAACAGTACTGTCAGTCACTTCAGGGAATAATGTGTTGGAGGGGATTCAGATTGGTGGTAATTACAGAATCATGATGTGATTATTACTGCAGTAGTCTGAGGGTATGAGAGGGACAAAGATTTGGGGAGGAGAGGGTAATTTTAATCAGCTGTGAGATTTTTTACAAGGCAGCTTTTGTGGGTCAGTGGTGATGATGATGATGCTGGAGGTGGTGGCTGAGATTCTGTAATGGATATTGTTTTGTTCTGGAACTGAATCCCAAATCACCCTCTGAGAGTCTTAGTCAGGCTACTGACTCTGGGAGCACACAGTTTGTTTTCTTAAAAGGCCAGGTAGTTGCAGGGAGAGCCTGTTTGGAAGTTTTAGTAGTTTGGGGACAGAGGCCAGCTGGGGGCTGGGGCCCTCGGGGGAGGGGGCTGTTTGTGCCCCGTGCCCTTGGGCTGGCGCTCACAGCTGGGAACGGGCTTTCCAAAATCCTGTTGGAAGGAGCCAGACGTGGGACCTGTGGCCGCGGACAGGGAGCAGCCCTGGACCAGCCGGCCTCAGGACCTGCAGCAAACTTGCCTTCAAATCGGCTCTTCCAGCAGGACAGTGCCCAGGAGTCACTTTGGTTGTTGCTGTTCTCCTTCAGGAAGCACGGTACGCACCAAGCACACCCAGAGCTGCGCCCGTGCCAGGAGAAGACTTGCAGTGCAGCCGGGGCTGATGGCGACAGTTGCCACCAGCTGTCCCACCAGCTCAGGAAGATGCAGGTAAGATGCCACAGAGGGGAGAGCAAGTGGTTGTCCCTTCTCTTGCAGGAACAGGATTTAACAGCAGAAGGGAGGCAGGCTGAAAGGGCTTTGGAGGTCCAAAAGTGCCTCAGGCAGCTGGAGCAGTCACGTGACAGCAGAGGAAGAAGAGAAGGAGATGCAGGTGACCCGTCTGGGACCATGTTTCCGAGGTAACATGTGCCCCACAAACACAGAGAAAGACAGAGGCATTGGGAAGACATGGAATGGGTGGGAAAGGTGCCTGGGCGAGAGGAGAGCACGGGGAGACGGGAGGCAGTGCTGTAGATGGAGGGGAAAAATCCAGGGTGTTGGAAGTGAGGATGCTTCTGCTGTGCAGAGGCCTTCTGTAAAAGCTCCGAGTTCATCTGCTGGCTTTGGTTTTCCCAGGCTGTGCTTTGCTGAGCCTCAAATGGGGCTCCTGTTCTCGTCCAGATTTTTGCTCGGAAACCATTCAAGTGTTGAGGGCTGGGATTTTTCAAGAGCATCATATTTCTCTTTGGGCTTGCTGGGGAGGGATTGCAGTCATGCAAGACCTGTTGGGGAGCTCAGTCTTGTCTTGGGATGCTCCCTGTGGGACAGGAGGACAATTGCTTTGAGCTGCCTCTATTTCTGGAAGGATTACCTACATTTGCCTTCCATCTGAAATCCTGCTTAGTGCAACTTGTTGGGGTTTTTTAAAGAAAACGGGGGGAGGTGTGTGTGAACAGCTGAGTGCCAGTATACGGTGAATTACCTTCCCTGCTGAGATTAAATGGTTTTAGGATTAAAAATAGCTGTTTTGTGTTACAAAAATTGGTGGTGATGGACTCCTGGCTGACAAAATCTCTTCCCAGCTTGCTTAAACATTAAACAGCCTTCACAGTGGCGTTCAGATGATCTTCTGTGATTTCTTGCAATTAATCATGGTTGTCTAAAGCGTACTACTTAAGCATACTACTAAAGCGTTTTGGTTGTTAAAAAGTAGGATGAGAAGTTCATAGAGACATGTTCTGTGTCTGGTTTCAATGAGTTCAAGCTCTTGTTGTGTCCGGTTGAGAGTTTCTGATGTTATTTTTCCCTCTTTCAGAGGGAGGTGAACATGCCCGTCTCGCCCTCCAGCAGCGAGGATGCCATGTCCGGGTTCAAGCCCATGCCACCCTCAAAGCTTGCGTCCTCGAGTTGAGCGTGGAGGGGCATCAGCCCGCGAAGGTTTGGTGTGTTGTAGCAGTCGGTGCTGTGAGGTCTGGTGGGTGGCAGTGGGTGGAAGCAGCTGTTGGGGGCTCCGTCATTTGCATAGCCCAGCCCCCCCCGCATGCTTCGGAATGTTGGGGTCCCTGTGGCAGTTTTTGAATGGTCCCTCCCAGTTGGGTCAACGGACCCAGCGCAGCCAGTAGATCCCGTCGGAGCTCCTCTGTGTGGTGTAAATCCCTCGGCATTTGGGCTTGAGAAGAGGTAAAGTTGGAATCTGCAGCTCTCCTTAGATGACCTTCAGGAGCTGTGGGCTGTGGGTGGGGACTGGCTCTCTGTCTCTGGTCCAGTGACTGGTGTCATTGCTCATAGGAAGAGCTTTCACAGGCGAATCTGCCATTTCCCTTCTTCTGGGGGTTACGGGAGCTGTTTTGGAGGTGAGGGAGATGTAAATTCCTGGTGTTGAGCCAACCTGGATGGAGCAGAGGTGGACTGTGATTTGTCTGACCTCAACTGTGTATCTGTAATGCAGTTGTAATCGTCTCTGCCTGCACAACTGGCGTGAGGTGCTGTTTTATTTTGAAGGAGATAGAGTGAATAAAATCAGTGAATCTAATGGGGGACCTTTCTGACCAAATATATAAGTATTTATTTAGGATAAGATGAACAGTCCCTTGAACTCACTGGTTATACTGACTTAACTCTGTGTTGCCTAAAAATGGGACCAAGTTTGGCTCGGCCATGGGCGTCTACCTTAGAGACATCCACGTTTAGTCAGATGAATCACACCCCAGTCTCCTGTGTTCCTCATCAGGTCTCTGGCAACTCTGCTGTTAGCCCTTATTGAAGCCAAGTCCAGTCTCTCATTGATGGATTGATTGATTTTAACAGAAAGGAAAGTCAGTCTTAGACATTTGGTTGCGGAAGAAAGTTTGTGTTTGAAGATCGTGCTTGGATCTTCGAGTAGGTCTAATTAGATGCCTTTTCCTCTTTGCTTCATCCCTGATAAGGTTAGGCACTCTCTGTTTGTCCTGTTTCTGAGGACCACTGCCCAAGGCGCCTAGCATTGCACAGGGAGATGCTGCGTCTCATTTTGCACTGTGAGTTTTGTTAGTCATCAGGAATGAAGTATTTTTAGGAGATAAGCTAACTACATTGCACTCAAGTGAAAAAAGTGCTCTATAACTCCTGAGAAATAATACTGGATTATAATCAAAATATAAGTATTTTGAGCAAAAGATGCTTAAGAAGTTAGGTAAAAATTATGAGCACGGTGCAATTATTTTAGTTTGGATTTTTATATATTTTCGATTTAAAGTTTGAATGTAAACAAATCTGGTTGAATTGATGTGGAGAAGATGTTCAAATTGCCAAGTATTTCTTTCAGACAAGACTAAGCAAAGTAGCAGCTAGAGAGAGTGTTTTGGCTTTAAAGTGTTTTGTATTTGTGCACCCAAATCTCCAAGTTGCTGGGCTGCTGGACAGGGTGAGACCTGTGCCAGCCAATTCATCTTTTAGCTCCAAATGCCTTTTGATAGAGATGCAGGTCTCCTGGGGATTGTGGGGACGTGCTCCTGCATGTGGGAAAGATGGCTGAGTTCCTGGTGTAAGAAGGGCACTGGGGTTTAGAGGTCAGAGTTGAGGCAGGTATGGCAGATGGCAACAGCTGTGATCTTCAGTGTGAAAAATTTATTCTTGTATATTCAAGCAGGTTTTTTTCTCTCCTGTGCTAATCCAGTGTGGAGTATGAGCCAATAAAGAGAAACCGACGCTGTACACGCTGGACACACTTAAGTATTTGTTTTAAAATATGTGTGAGGTCAAGCTAGCACATGCTTTGCAATTTGTGTATTTACTGCAGCAAATTTTCTGCTCTTCCTGGCTGTCTTCCGTGGTTTTCAGCCTGCTTCACCTCCGCAGAAAGAGATACCGTGCGTATGCAAGAGGCCGTTATGCGTCTTCCCTTAGGAGATGTTCTTTTGTGCTCTGCTCTTGAATTACGATCTGAATTATTTATGCCAACGTTTCCAATAGCTTTTGGATTCCCTGGTTAAAGTATTCTGCACCTACCCCAGCTACATGTTACAATGCACAACTCCCACCAGCCATCAGTTTTTATTTCATGTCGTTTTTCATGAAGTAACACACATTGCAGCCAGCATCCTGTGTTGCTGTTGCATGGTTTTCTTTACAGTAGTTTTCCAGCTGTATTCCTCCTCCCCATGATAAAGCGTGTTGCCAAGTATTTCTTGTTAGCTTAGAACACACATGGTAAGGATGGTTGCTGGATGTCTCATCCTTTTTAAGGCTGTGAAGACATGCTCTGACAAGGCCTTTTCCCAGTCCCAGGTATTCAGGGATGCAAGCTGTGCCTATCCCCATCAGCTCTGTGAAGGATTTAAGAGAGATTGTGGGCCTGAAGGTTGAACGATGCTTCTGTGTCAGAAGCTGAATTTCAGCAAGCAAAAGCAACTTCCCCGACTCTTGAAGTTGTGTGTCCTTTTAATGCTGCAAAATGTCAATAATGATCCTTGCGTACATCTTTCTCAATTAAACGTACAGTGGATGTCTTCTCCTTCAGCTAGCCTGGAGCTTAAAACCTAGCTTAAAAATACTGGACAGGGTAATTTTTGGTGGACATGGCCTGAGCCTGCTTGGAAGGCAATTGGTCTGGTTACACAAGTCTTTATGTAAGGCCCAAAGAGAGCCTAAGGTTTTGAGTGCCCTAGAATGCTCTTTTCAAGTAGGTTAACAGGCACATAGACACCCTGTAATGGCGTCAGGACTCCCCAGGACATCTTCAGGGCAGCTATATTTTATGTAAGCCACTGTTTTCATGCAACCTCAGCTAGCGTTGTGCTGCTCTTTGCAGGATCGGGTGAGCGGTGTTGTCTTTGGCTGTGTGGGCTTAAATGTGTTTCTAACGCGCGTGTCAAATAATTGCCTGTTAAACAGACTGCCAGTGTGGCTGAAGCCAGTGCTTCCGAAGAAGGTGAAATAAGAGCTTTGAAGATAGGGTCCTGCTGTGAATAGGATCCAGTCAAGTAAGTGTTGATTATGTCCAGTCTGATCTTTGCAGATTGTGGAAAAATTGCAGAGATGTTTGTTTTAACAAGAGAGACACATGCCTACCTTTTTGGTTTTTTCCCCCAAACCTTTTAGTTACCTGAAGAAACCCTTGGGTCCACCTCCACCATCATCTACTTGCTTTCGTTGTGGAAAACGTGGCCACTACATAAAGAACCGCCCGAAAAATGGGGTACGATTGTGGGGGACTTTTGTTGTTACTTAGTTTTTAACTGTTTTACCTTGGCAGTTACATAACAAATACATGAATACTCATATTAAGACTTGTTTCTGTTGGGGTGAAATGCAGAGGTTATATGGCACTGTTGCAAAGCCCTTCAAAATTCCAGGGGAAGCTGGAATTACAAATGTGCAATTTTCTTTTTTCTAGGTCGTAGACATTCAATATATCCATAGGTGTTTCTCGGTGAACTTTCATGCATGTTTTTATATCTTTCAGTATTAGTGGAAATGTTTCTGTTTTGCACTCTTTTTAATGACAGTTCACAGTTTTTATGGTTTTGTACAAAAGCAAGACATTTCTCTTTGCCCCATCTCTTGAATATTTGCGTGTTTTAATTACACTAAGTCCCTGGTTGAGGATTGATGCCATTTAACCTTAGTCACTGAAGGTATATGCGTGAGGTCCGAGTTCAACCTTCACGTGTATAGGCAGTGAATGCAGGTATCTGCAGTGAGTGATTCAGAGCACCGAATTAGTGTCTCTGAACTGCGCTGTGGAGGAGGAGCAGCGGGTTTGTGTCTCTTCTCTGAGTGGATGGTGAGCTAAGGGATATGTCACCCTTAAGGAACCTGAAGTTAAGCCAAAGGATGTCGCTTGAGTTGAAAAATCCTGCTCAAGCCTTTGGAACATCCTGGCTCTATTTGTTTAGGAAAAGAAGTATTTCAGTTGAGCATCCCTTACGCTAGGTAAAAGGAGAGGGTTAAAGGCTTTTGCTGCTTAAAATAATCACTGGAAGGTCATTTTAAGTGTGGGTCTTGAGGTACGTCTGCTTTTCTTTTCTGAAGAGGACAAAAATTCTGAGTCTGTTGCCAGAATGAAAGAGCACAGGAATTCCAAGGAGTTTCGTGCTAGAGGTACCCGATACAAAGGGTGCTATGCTGACAAACACTGGAAACTGTGCAATACCAACTATGAAAGCATAAGTATGGAATTAAGTGGACTGACCAAAAAGCGAAGGAGAGAAACCACACCTAAATATCTGAGTGGGAATGCAACTGAGTTGGCCAGCATGTGTCACTACAGGGGAGGAAGCACTGTCATTGTATCTTAACCTTAAAATCTGTGATACTTTGTAATATTAAAGAGGGTGGTCCTACTGTTTGTGTCCCTGGAATTTGGTTCAGGTTGTGGTATGCCAAGAATCTGTGTTTCTGCAAAACATTTCAGTAGCATTTACAGTGGATTTGTTCTCTTTGCAAGCTCATTTTGCTTCTGTTTTATGTTTCAAAAGCTTCTTGCCAAGTTTAACAGATGGCTGTTGGACTGAGATTTCCTCCCCCTCTGACTTTGAGGAAACCCCATGTGTGAAACAGACTGAAGTTTTCCTGTTGCTATACACTAAGAAAATACTGCCGTGTGCTGACAGGAGTGGCTGTTTTAAAATGCCCTTGGTAGCAGTTCTGGTTTTCCATCATGGATGTCCTTCTGCAGAAGCTGTAACATAGACTTCTTGCTTTTATAAAATGTAATTGCTCGGAGACTAACGTTACCCTGAGCCTGCAATTTACATTTATCCTCTGGCAAAGGAGAGGTGGGATTCATTTCACCTGCTTTCTAGCTGTGAAAAGATTCTTTTTCTAGTCTGAGCTTATTTCTTAGTTGATGCAATGAATGGGAGAGTTCTGCAGAAGGAAGGTTGTTCCTCCCTCCCTCTTCTAGTGTTGTGGCTATCGAAAAGTAGTTTCAACTAAGCGCCTATGCTTTAGGAGGCTAATGTGGAGTGAGAAGAATTCCATCTCTTCTCTTGCTTTGATAAAATCCAAAGCTTGGAAAAGTTTTCCTCTACCCATCTTTAACTCGTTTCTTTTTCCTTCCCCACCCCTCCTCCAGGGAAGCTTATGCTAGAGGAAGGATGGAGAAGCCTCCCTTTTTACCAGAGGAGCCGTCCTCTTCCTCCTCCTCCTCTTCCTCCACCTCAGATGGTCCTGTTCCAGGCGAGTTCTCGTGTCTCATCTGTAAGAATATAATGACTGATGCAGCTGTTATTCCCTGCTGTGGCAACAGTTATTGTGAGAAATGTAAGTGTTACTCCCATGTTTGTTAATTCTAAACCTCCCATCTGATTTTCTGAAAGCAGAAAGAGGAGAGAACGAAATTGCTTTGTTACCAGTTCTATTTTACACTTAAGTATACCCTGAACAGAAAAGGGCTCTTCTGGTGTGAAGGGAGAAAAAAGCCAGGAAGCTTTTTCCCCTTTTTATGTACCTAGTTAAGTCTTCTTCACAAGCAGAAGGACGAGTATGAGGAGAGTGGCTAATTGTGCAGGTGATTACAATATTAGATACTGAATGCGTTTAGTTTGTCCACAGCCCTTTGTCTCATACAAAATTATATAGCCAACTCTGGTGAACTTACAGTGGTCTGCAACAAATGGATAGTTAGGCATTTAATCCCCATTCTTCTCCACGGGAGAGTTGGTTAAAACCTTCAGAACTCAAACCTCCTAATGGTTTTTTGAACCTCTTAATGTTTTTTTTGAAACATGTTTTGTTCATTAACCTTGAGGTTGGGGACTTCCCGCTGTACTAGATAGTGGGGAAAAGACTAGTTGCAACATCAAGACACAGCCTAGGCTCCATCTTCAGATGTTCCAATGGTGAAATACAAAACGGTATGGTTATTTGCTGCATACTAGGAATTTTTTACACTATTGAACATTTATAGCTTCATGCTCTTAGTTCAAGACCATATTCAGCCATTAATCATATACATGTGTTTATGATTGGTGAGAACCCCCAAAACTTCCTTAGTTTGGCTAAATACTCTTTTGCTTATT
The DNA here is from genome assembly GCF_026419915.1 of Harpia harpyja. Taxonomy (NCBI): domain Eukaryota; kingdom Metazoa; phylum Chordata; class Aves; order Accipitriformes; family Accipitridae; genus Harpia; species Harpia harpyja. The sequence goes on along the minus strand of NC_068960.1, from coordinate 20,524,721 downwards.
CTAATTCTACACAGGTATTAGAACAGCATTAGTGGAATCTGAGGAACATATATGCCCAACGTGTCAGGAGACAGATATTTCGCCTGATGCTTTAATTCCCAACGAGTGCCTACGCCAGGTAACATGACGACTTTTACATAAAGTGCTTGTAAGAAAAGGCTATTTGTAAAAAGCGGAAAGGGAAGAAAATATTAATTTACATCTCCTTAAGCAAGGCGTAATTGAATAAGGCTAAATTGACTTTTCCAATACACTATTTGTTGCTGTCTCAGAAGCTTACGACTCTTTAGAGACAATCTGGCAAATTCAGGTCCCGCTCTTACTTAACACGATTGCCTCGCTTTCACATTTGGCGTTAACGCTGAAGGACTTGAAATACAGGTCCTCTGAGCTACCAGTCATTAGTATCAGTGTTGAATGTGACGTGTTCATACATCTGGATGTTGGTTTCTTTTAGGATTGATGACATTTAGAGGAATACACGAGTAATTTTCCTCTGTGAAGGCTTTTGTTTGTATATCTGCTGAAGTTTCATCTTACCTTCTTGTAAATGCTTTTCTGCCTGTAGGCTGTGAACAACTTCAAAAATGGAACTGGCTACACAAAAAGGCTCCATCAGCAGATTTGGCAGCAGCAACAGCAGCAGCCGCCACCGCCTCCGCCACCACTCATGACTGTTACACCTGCCGCTGCTCTGGTGAGTGCCTCTGAACCATGTACATCTTCCTCTCTGTCAATCAGCAATTTGTTGCAAGAGAAGGTAAGCTTTTTTTCAACATATGCAGTGATTCTTATATTGTAGTAGAGCTTCTTTTCCAACTGTCTGTGTTTATTCACAAGGGCTGTCGGGTTCCTGTGCGAAGACAAGCAGCATTAGCAAGTCGTCTGGGCCGCCAAGGACAATCAATACGCACCACTGGTAAGGAAGTGTAACTTTAGAATTCCTTTCAAAAAATTATCTTCAGATAAACTGAATGGGATTTTTTGCTTTTTCCTCTCTCCACTCCAAAAGGTCATCCAGGGAGAGGCAGTACAGTTGGCTCAGCAGGTGGCAGACCAGGCTGGGAACTGTAAGTATTCTGCAGAAATTCAATGTATTACTACTTGTAAGCTGTTAAAGGAGGCCGTAGCACTTAACTTCTGCAACGGCTGATTCATAATGAAGTGAGTATGCACAGATAGTTGTGGAGGATACAAGTGGTCGTTAATTTTTCAATGGCCTGATTTGAATTGGCTTTAACAAAGGGGATCTGTGCTTGCAGTGAAATTATTTAAAATAAACCTCCAGTACCTGATTGAGAAGAGGACTCTGACAAAGGAACTCTTTTTGAGGAAACCAGAATTACCTATCAAAATTAAATACAATTAAAGGATCAGGTGGAAAGCCACCCTTTTGGTTACTGGCTGCACAGGCCTGTAGAAATTGATTTCCCAATAGGAGTCAGCCTCCAACATTCTTTTTTTTCTAACAACTTAGTTGATGCCGATTGAGCAAATTCTTGGAAAAGTCAACACTGTTGTGTTATGACCATTTTGAATGTCTTCAGTTTAGTCAGCCCAAATAGCCAAGCTGCTTTCTCTCAGTTGGTGAGAGAGGAGTCTGTTTTATCTATGATTGCAGGGTCAGGTCAGCCCTTCCTTTTGGTATTTATGTGTTATAGATAGGTTGTAAGGGTGCCCTGTGTTTATAAAATCTTAAAGATAAATCAAAACAAACCCCAGGATCCATCCCACAGATTGTCTGAAATCTGCAATTGAGTAAGCAGGAGAATAACAATTTGGGGACAAGAGCAGGCCAAAGACATCATGGTGAGGCAACAACGCAGGAAGCATACGTGGAAGAAGATGATAGAAGTCTGGGAGAAGATGAGTTACTATCTGTGCAGTACTTTGCAGATCAGAAGTGTGAAGTGTTGGCACGTGCGAGATGGGAGTCTCTTTTAAGCCTGGGCAGCCTCCATCCACAGTCGCAAAGCTGAGTACGAGGAGAGCAGACTGAGGGAAGTGTTGGGGGTGAGGATGTGGAAGGCAGGTAGGAGGGTCAAGAAATGAGTGTAGTCTCCAATGAACAGAGAGCAGGGAGAAAAAGGCTTCGGTTGAGAACAAGAAGTGCTTGCCACCATGCTCCCGCTTCATTAGCTTTCCTCTTTAAAATGAGGGGAGAGAGAGTAACAGAGTGACGCATGTGGGGGGGTTTTCCTTTGAAGCTCAAATCGAGGCCGCCCGAACAGTGAACGTACCCAAAGGACTCGGGCCCCAACACTACCAGCATCAACACCAGTCTTTGTGCCTGTGCCTCCACCTTCCGTGTATCCTCCAGCACCCCATGCGCTTCCTCTTCCACCGGGGGGACCACCAAGACCGTTTCCTCCTCAGTTTCCACCTGGTCAGCCTCCGTCTGCTGGGTACACTGTCCCCCCTCCAGGATATCCCCCATCTCCTGCAAACCTGTCATCAGCTTGGGTACCAACAGCAGTACCAACGGCTCATTCAAATACCAACCCAACGAGACAAGCACCTCCTTTATAGAGTCATAGAATCATTTCGGTTGGAAAAATTTGTCAGAGCCCCTGGTTTTAACGTAGTTGTGCGTAAGGTTCTCTGTGCCTGTCTCGGCATTGTGTTGTCACCGTAAGCTTGTAACGGGCTGCGGCTGGGTGCTGCTCTGGGGCTACTGACCCAGCTTCAAGGCAGAAAAAAAAGTGGCTTTCTCTGAATGCTGTCGTCAGGAACAAGGTGCTTTAGCTTGCCAGCAGGTGTCTGCAGGCTTTTTTCCGCATGAGTTTGTGCGGTAGGAATGGAAGGTGTAGGTGGTTTTACTTCCGTGAAGGTCATGGGGCTTGGGGGTTTTCTTGGTTGGTTGGATTTGGTTGGTTTGTTCTTTGTTTTTTTTCGTTTTGTTTTGGTTTGTGCTATCAATTTTGGGGGTTCAGGAGCTGATTTCCAGTCATTCCTCCTCCCAAGTGGTGAGGGTGGAAAAGGCTGGAGTGATACATTTCTACCCGGCTGGAGGCAAGCCGACCTCATGAGTGGGAGAGACGCATTCACAGTGAAGGCTCATACAGCGCCCTGATGGCTGAAGGCAACTCCCTGAACTGTAATAGTGTAAACTTATCCGTTGTCTTCCGGAGGATGCAGGAGAAATGTCTTGCAGCTTTGTGAAGCTATAAAGGAGTGACAAAACTTGGAACAAATCAGTTGAACTTCTTGTATAAAATTGGGATCTCTCGCAAGAGAAGTATGTTGGAGATGTTCCCTATGGTGGACAAATCCTAGCAAGAGTTGGCAAAATATTAAACTGCCACAGACTTCTCATTTAAAGAGAAGGCTGGTGGATGAATAGGTAGTATGCCACGTATGCTCCTTTGTCTCATAAGATCTCTTCTTTGTATATGCCTGGCAGTCTGGTACAGTTGAGAGAGAGAGAAGGAAGTTTGGTTTTTTTTTTTTTTTTTTGAATTCCAAAAGGGGAACGAATGCTATTGGGCATAAGTCACTCTCTCAGTAAAACTTTCCAAGTGCCATTTTCCTCAACTTTTAAGGTGTGAGATCAAATTTTCAGTAATACATGCAAGCAACTGAAAAATATCTCCTACTGACTAAAAGAATTTGCTCTTCATAATATCGGATATATCTTATTGATATTGTCCTTTATGTCAGTCTCTAATTATAGCCTCTGTAGGAGGAATGGAGCAATGAAAGGCAGCTAGATGGTGGCCTTCTGTACATGGAAAGATCTTGGATGCTAGCAAAGTCTAAAACCCATTCTTGTGTTGTGCAAACTTTCTGAAGTGCAAGTTGTACACTGCAAGTAATATGTAAAGCATGTAGGAAGTTGCTGCTGTAGGTGTTTTAATTTAGATGTAATGCACAGCAATTAAACATAGGCTTTCCTTCTGTATGTGTTATGAAAATGGTATCGTAAGAAGGAAGATACTCATTAGGAACGTTTTTACTTATGAAGTGGAAGTAGGCAATGCCTATAAACAAGGCAAGGCAAATTAGGTCAAGGCCTCGTTACACTTGTAAGTCAACAGCCGTTCTGACTGAGGAGATTAGTTAATAGGACTACCATCCTAATACCACCCCCTGCCCCCTCCAGCTTTTTGGAAAACGCATAGAAAAAAGTTTGAAAAATGAGCTCATAGAGAAGGGGGTGGGGGAGCCCACTAGGTGACTAAAAGCCATGTCTGTAGTTGGACAAATCTACTCTGCGCGAGAGAAATCCATCTTCCCTCAGTGGCAGAGTAAAGGCAACAATTAGAAATGAGGAGTTGTAATAAGCTATCTTTTTAAAATCAAGTGTTGAAGCTGTCCTTTGAGCATTTCCTCATCCCATTCCAGCCAAAGTGGGTCAGATACCTTAAATAGTTCTAAGCGTCTCTTGACTAACCCAGCTAATATTTGCAGTTGTCCATTTGTGAAGTAGGAAAATGTCCGGTTTGAATAATGCCATCATTAATCCCTGTAGCCTTAGGGTCTGGATATGGACTCTTTGACAAGCATGATGAGTTGTAGAGACCTTTTCACTGTGTCTCCCCCTTTTGCTACTAGTGTTTCTGTAGAGACCCTTGATCCATTAAGTACAGTTCTTACCTCCTTTCTCTCTCCTGGTTTCAGCTGGTAATGCAAAGTAGGGTGGTTTTTCTCCATTTTTCCCTTTCTAAAGCAAGGGTCCTATGGTGTCAAAAATAAAAATGCTCATGCTGCTTTAAATTTAATGTTGTCCTGCCATGTCAGTCAGTCCTGTGCTGCTTCTGATTGCAAGGAAGTCTAAAGAGGCAGGGCAAGCGGAGGGTTGGGGGTGAAAATGGTGCCTTGCTGTGCTTGGAGTTCCAGGGGCAGTAAGCTTGTGGGCTTCCAAACCCAGGTGCCTGGTGTCCTGCTCAGCCTAACTGGGCAGTGAGCTAGCTAAAGCAGATTTGAGCACCTTCTACAAACAGAGCTTAACTTGTGCTGCTCTGCGTGCTGACGTACATCTCTTGGATTTAGATTAAAACAGATGTATGTAGAGCTAAGCCTCTGCGCTATAAAAATGGACCACTGTGTTAAGAGCACAAGGCTCTGCTAGCAGCAGTAGCTGCAGATGTGTTGATGTTTTCATTCATCCTCTTCCATAGGCAAAACCAAGGTAATGCTGAATTTACTGCAACAACTCTGTTTAACAGTCCGCTTTGTCCTTCCTCTGCAGTCAAGTATAATGTCCTTTTAGAATCAGTAGAAGCACAGCAACTACATTGAACTAAAAGAAGCCCGTGTTCAATTGTCTTGTTTAATGGGATTAGGAAGCTGATGGGAATAACCTTAAATCAAAAGTGCTGTGAAACTGAAATGTGTCCAAAACTTGTGCTGTATGTAGTGTCACCCTTAGTGGATTTCAAAGCTTTTCATTTCCTGGCGATCAGTTCTAACTGTCTAGCGCAATGCAAAGAAGCCGTCTTAAGATGGTAGCAACTTGGATCTTTTCTTATATCCACAAGTGTTTTTTAAAAAAGTAGTTGTGGCTTCTAAGTTAGGTCAAGTTATCTCAAAACCATAAGCAGGGTCTGTTTTCCCACATTTATGCTAATGCTGGGCAAAAGAGCAGAAGCTGATTTGGAAACCTGTGAGTGGAAAGGTGTTTTGCAGTAAGGTGGTGGTGGTTGTTTTGTTGTTTTTTGTTTTTTTTCTTTTGTGGAGTCTTCAGTATTTTATTTTCTCCCCCAGTACTCCTAGGCTGCAGAACCAGCCTCCAAGGCACTATGGAATTACTTCTGCAATTAGCTTGGCTCCTCCTAAGGATATAGATTCCATTCATACTCAGAAGCTGCTTGAAGCGATGAAAGCATGTGGGGTATTTGAAGACGAGGAAGAACTGAATCACAGGTATAACAAGACTGTAAAACTTGTTAATGTCCTGGGGTTTTTTTAGGGCAAACTTAACGTGAGTTTTCTTTACAGGCTGGTGGTTCTTGGTAGACTGAATAACTTGGTCAAAGAATGGATTTCAGAACTTGGTGAGAGCAAGGTAAGGTTTTTTGATAGGTTCTTATCAAAACAGCTGAAGCCTTTTTGTTTCTTCTGAAGGCTTTACTGCTAGGATTTACGCTAAAGTTCAACATTTCACTTCCTTCTTAAGTATCAAGGAGTTCTGTAGTAAGTGCCATTGAAATAATGTATAAAAGATACTTCAGATGAAGACCTTCAAGCCCTTGGGGCACTGAATAAATTTGTGAAGTGGCTCTATCAGTTGACTTGTAGCAGTTAACAAAGCTGAAACAACATATTGTGGGGGGGAGATAGATGGTAACTGGGCAGTAAACTTGCCCCAGACAGCCTGCAGCCCTCAATCTAGTTTGAAGTTATTACTCTAGAGTTGCCTTTGGTATGGCTCTTAGATGGTGTTAATTTGTGTGGGTCTGCTGCAGGGAAGACTGGTAGAAGGTCTTAATTTGTTTAAATTGATGAAACAACTGCTACATTACTCATCTTTGTTGTCGTTGTTTGTGAGTTGCAAGCCCTCCCTTCAGAAAAACAGTATCAGTCTATTAGACTAAGAACTCAGTATGGGAGGGAGAAGACATTGTTTATGGAGGCTGTTGTAGTCTTTGTAAGTAACTTATATGCTAGTTAAACTTGCACGTAGGTCAACGTGTATGTTCTATTGTCCAGAAAACTCTTTGTCTTCTACCCGCAGAATTTTCCCCCTTCAGCAGTAGCAAATGTTGGTGGCAAAATATTTACGTTTGGTTCTTACAGGCTTGGAGTACACACTAAAGGTAAACTTTTGTTGTGTGGTCATAGTTGTAATGTTTGAAAGTGTCTTCCAACAGTAACAGAAGAAATGGCATCTCTTTGCAGGTGCTGACATAGATGTGGCTTGTGTTGCTCCTAGACACGTCGAAAGATCGGATTTCTTTCAGTCGTTCTTTGAAAAACTAAAATGTCAGGAGGAAATAAAAAAGCTAAGAGTAAGCAAGCTCTCTCCTTGATAGATTGTGCAACTCCTCCAATAAGAATATTGATGTTAAAGACTCCTGTTGGTAGTGATTGTCTTACAAACCAAACTTAAAAAGGGACTTGTTTCTGAGCCCCTTGTAAAATCCTGTCTACGCAGCATGAAAGTGTTGAAGTGAAGCTTTTAGTTCCCTTCCCCAATGACTGTACACCCCATAAGAATCTCTGTGGTTCACTTCTCCCCTACCCATGGTTTGGGAATGAGTGGGCTATAGTATCAAAAAGCAAGGTTGTCCCGAGGAGCCTTGCTTTCACCTGAGCTGTAGTAAGGGGCTTGGCAAGAAGGTAACTGTATGCAGGTAGAGGAAGGGGCAGCCTGAGAGCTAAGGAAGTTGAATGTGATGTGGAAAGGCTTCTGTCAGTACCTTTGCCGTGGTGTTCCTCTGGGTGTACTTTAGGACCTCTAATTCCTTCTTCTCTGGTCCTGTTCTTCTGTGGCTACTCAGCCTGAGACTTTGTAGAAGAGATGCAGAGTCAGCTTTACATGAAGTCAATAGGAGCTGTGCTGTGAACATACAAAACTGCCTTGTAAAATGACCCTGCGGTGCATACGTTGTGTACCTTGCGTATAGAACCAAACTCCTGAGAAGTGTTTCTCTCAGCCTGGTCTTCCTTGTGCAGACATTTTGAAAGACTTCATCTGCATAGCTAATGAGGCTTTGTTTAGATGACCGAAGACAGACTCAGTGGGCTGTGGCACAGTTCTAACGAGTGGTCTACAAAATTGAAAACTGTCGCATAAGGTAGCTGATAGCATCTCAGGCATGGTAGAAGATAAAAATACAGGAGGCTAGTGCACGCTGTCAAAGGCGGACAGAATTTTCTCGATTTCTCTGGATGTTAACCAGTAGTAAGATAGCGACAGAAATCTCTTGCTTTTCTTCCTCACCACCAAGGTAAGTACCTTACAACCTCTGATACTGATGGCTCATTGTGCACTGTTTGTTCATTACAGTCCGTGATCAGCCTCTGAATCTCTTGGCTAAATAACTTGTTAAAGCTAGTATTTTACCGTCTTAGTGCTATAGTGCGTGCAGCTTATGAAGAATTCCTTTGGTTTGGAAGCAACTCAAGTCTTTATACTGAGTAGTTAGCAGTGTAACTTCTGCATTTGATCGTAGTTTAGGAGAAACATTAAAGTAGCAAACCATGTTTTCTTACACAGTTATCCTCTCCTTTCCAGGCAGTTGAAGATGCATATGTACCAGTTGTCAAGTTTGAGTTTGATGGCATCAAGGTAAGCATTTCTTTTTTTTCTTGCTTTGGAATAGGATAACTTTTCCAGGGAGCTGTGACTGTGCTATTTTGGACTACAACCTATCCCAGGAGAAGATATTGCAGTAGAACGGGAGCTTATAGGAAAATAAGGCCCTAGGGAGCCTAGCAGGCATGGGAGCATCAGGGACATCTTTTTCTAGACCTGTGCTGTAGACCAGGGTAGCCTGCTTGAATAGCATTTATCCCTAGGATCGTGCAGAGTGGGAGCAGAGGCGGTGTCCTTGCTAAGTCTTCTTAGCTCTGCCAAGCTAGGTATCTACAGAGGGATGTGTACAGTGTAGTTCACTGCACGAATCATGTGAGCAGACTAAATGTTTTGCTGCAAATCCAAAATGAAGTGGTCATGGGACAAACAATCTGGAAAATGGAAAGTAAAAGTACTCATTTGATTCCTGCCTAGGTTTGTCAGCTGCAGGAATCCTGCTATCTTGAATACATCTTATACAATGAATCAAGACCTGCATGCTGTAGTCCCTAAGCAAGTTACTGCTTGGTATCACTATCACAAAGAGATTTATTCAGTGACCTTTTTGTGGCCTTTATGTGGTACAGACTTTCACAGGATAATCTTCTTGCCTCAGACTGTACTAAAAAGCAGATACTTCAGGGTCAAAAGGGCTTCCTGCGTAAAGAAAATGCTCTCTCCTTTGCTGAAGTATAGTTGAGGTGACTGAACTTAAGTCTTAATTCTGTGAATAATTTTAAGTTCCCTTTTCATTGAAATTCTAAGTCTAGAGTAATCTTTTTCAACTTAAAATGCCCTCTTCCTTTCCCTAGCTTAAAAAGAAAGGGGTGATGCAGTGAAGGTTTTGTAAATAAAATTCAGAACTTCGAGAAATTGCATTGAGTCTTCTGGCAAATAAATGTCTTGGGAGATGTATCTATAGTCACCTAATTCTAAATACAAATGTTAACCACTCTTTTTAGACTTGACTAACTGTCCCCCACCAGTGTGCTGTTTGCAAACTGCGCGGCATTCTAACGGTTGGCACTTTTTTCCTCTTGAGATTGATCTCGTGTTTGCAAGACTGTCTGTGCCAACTGTTGCTGATGATCTTGATCTCAGAGACAACTCGTGTCTCAGAAGCCTGGATATAAGATGTATACGGAGCTTAAATGGTAAGCATATTTGCACATCTTTAACAAGAAAATGTTACTAAAATTGGTATGGAATGCAGGTTACACACCCCAAGTTTCTGTACAGGATGCAGAAACTGATCCCCTGTATCCTTGAGATCTGAGGAGGTGGCGAGTGGGCTTAAATTTAGCTGTTTCAAGTTGTGTGTTTAGATAGACCTGTGTTTCATGTTTCTTTGATTGGGGGGGGGGGGTGTTGTTCCAGTTTGCCACAGAAACTGCTTCAGCTGAATAGGTAGAGCACTTGATAGAGAAGAATGTGTGGTAGTGCATTTAAAAAAAAAAAAACAAAAACCACAAAAAAGGCTATTTAAAATACCTGAAGCCAAAGTTGCTCACTGTTTAACACTGACTGGTTTAACTGTTCCTGGCTGTCAAAAGAAACTTAGCTTTCGGAATCCTGTAGAAGGGCCTTATTGAAAATTGTTGGCTGGAGTCTAAAGTATGAAAAAGCTGTTGAGGGCACCAGTTACCTGAGGTGATGCTGAATGTTATGTGTAACCTCTAATTTTTAAGGTAATACAAAGCAAGTAATGCAAACTTGTTTCCATAGACTTGCAGGAGAAACTGTAAGCTGTTGATCCAGTATAGCACAGAACTGACTTGTACCTGTTACTAGGAAGTTCTGTACTTCAGCTGTTTTTTCTTACAGGCTGCAGAGTTACTGATGAAATACTGCACCTAGTGCCAAATAAAGAGAACTTCCGGCTCACGCTCCGTGCAATTAAACTGTGGGCAAAGCGTGAGTAATGTGATTGTTTGTGATCTTTAAACTTTTCAGAGGCACCTCATGCTGAAAAAACAATAGCATTAGAAGTCCTTCATCTTTGGATGGCTGTTTAAATAACAGGTTTTAGTTCAAGACCTGTTTTTTAGTTTAGATTCAAGGACTGTCCGTGGGGTAGAGATTCTGTTTTTTTTTTAATGGGGATAGAGTGGGGAGATGAGGGGAGTGCCTACAAGACAAGGTGCTACATTGCTTACCAGGAACCTGACTAGAAAGGATAAAAATGCCCAGTGAAGTAGAAAAACTTGATAGGTAAGGAATAAGAAAATACTGTTTGCGCATGTGACTAGAGCAAGTGCTAGAAGAATGGCAGAACCTTCTTCTTAAGGGAAGTTGGAGCGAAGCAGTAGCTGTAGCAGTGCAGGCAAATTTCAGAGTAGCAGTATTTTGGGAAGTGGTGTGGTAACGATTCTTTTTCTCATCGCTGTAAGGACCGACAGTTTTGGCCTCGTTGCACTGCAGAAATAACTGACTTGGAGGCTGAAGTGTGCTAGGTATTCTATAGAATGTGAAGGTGGTGCTGTAAATTAGAAGGACTATACTTGGGTATGGAAAGACTACAGGCTAACGACAATGTATGCATTGTAGGACGTGGCATTTACTCCAGCGTGCTGGGATTTCTTGGTGGGGTTTCCTGCGCTGTGCTAGTAGCGAGAACGTGTCAACTCTATCCAAACGCTTTGGCTTCTACTCTGGTGAACAAGTTCTTCTTGGTTTTTTCAGGATGGTAAGAGCTATTTATGACTCTTGATTTGCGTAAAGCAGTAACACTTTCTGAGGTGGTTCTTTATATAAGATTTAGACCAACAGCATTCAGTCCTACCCTGAATTACATGGCAGAGTTTTAAATGGGCAGTCAGTTCCTGGCTTTTCTTGTATAGGGAGTGGCCAAAACCTGTATTGCTGAAACAACAGGAAGAGAGCAATCTCAACTTACCAGTATGGGACCCTAGGGTATGTAGACATGGAATTTGGAAGCCTTTAAACTTTCTTCTAAGCTAAGCTGCTGGTGCTGAGCACAATTGTTTGAACATCATAGGTGAACCCATCAGACCGATCCCACGTCATGCCTATCATCACCCCAGCCTATCCGCAGCAGAACTCTACATACAACGTATCTACATCAACGCGAGCGGTAATGGTAGAGGAGTTGAAACACGGTAAAGTTCTCTCCATGCTTATTAACTGCTTAAAAGGTATAATTCTTGCAATATGAAACCACATGACGTGACTTGGTTATATTCCGTGCGGTGTTGTGCCCTTTTAGGCAGAAGAGTTCTCTGAGAAGTATACCTGTTGCAGGCAACAAGGGACCAGTTTTACAATGAACTGTTGTAGTAGACGTGTATTGTGTCAAGGGAATTCCTGCTTTTTGATCTGTCAATTACTGTTCAAAACCTTTATCTTGTAAAGTTTCTCTCACGCTCTGCTAGTCTTAAAAACAAAATGGTAGTAAGGTTTTCAACCTTAATTGTAGGTCTTGCAGTTACAAATGAGATTCTCCAAGGAAAATCAGACTGGTCAAAGCTCTTTGAACCACTGAACTTCTTCCAGAAATACAAGTATGTATGAAATCTGTTCCCTGAACTTGAAATGATTTCCGTACTGGTTAGCATAGTGAGTTTTACCTTGCAGTCTAAATGCAAGATGGCATTGATATGTTTGTTTTTTAGAAGCTGGAGGTAGTCATAGGAATTTTGGTAAGGATAAGCATAGGGAAGATGGAAAAACTGTTTGTGTTTTGCCACTGACACTGTTTTTATTAAAAAAAATCAGCTCTGATACTTAGAATGCAGCAGAACGCAATTCTGAAGGATGTAATCAGTTTTTCTTCAGTTAATGCTGTGCTGCCTGCAGGATATAATGTGTCTTGTCTGGAAGTAATTTTCTATAGGTTTAAGGCAGTTTTGGTTTCATTTGAAGGAATATCAAGTCCTGAGCTAGGATATTAATTTTTCTTTTCTTCTAGACATTATATTGTGCTGACTGCTAGTGCCTCTACTGAAGAGCATCACTTAGAGTGGTAAGTCTTGCTTTGAGTGTGGGTTCAATACATCACTGACGCTCAATTCAGTGTTGCGCTTCATTTGGTTAATACAGTTCACAAAAGCAAAGTATTCAACTGTGCAACTAGGCATGGAATACAGTACGGAGTTAAGTAGACAGTTCCTCAGCAAAACTAAAAGCTTTCTTGTGAAGGGAAGTTAACATAAGTCATCTTGCTGTTTAAGAAGTTAACCTAAAGACCCAAGTCATGATGAGAAGGAACGACGAGGGTTAGTGTGCGTATGCTCTGTGTCATGTGGAGAAGCAGATGCCAGGAGTCTAAGGAGACTACTTAGCCAAGGCTACTTCAGTTAGGAAGATGTTCCTTGTTGCAGAGACTGAAGTAAGTAGGGATTACTTGATGTCATCAGATGTGTAGTGGACACTGGAGAGCTTGATCTTTTAGTGACTTATAGAGCAGTGGTCTCCAAACTTTTGTGCACTCCTGTGAGCAAAAAAAAAAAAAATAATTTTTGAACACATAGTTGCAGTCTATATCTACTTCTTTACAAGTTACGTACACATTACTGAAGTTCTAGTCTTTTCTTCCCGGACCCAGTGGATTGTCTTGTGCACCCCCTGGGGTACATCCCCGCCGACACTTTGAAGACGACTGCTGTAGAGCCTTAGAAGACTTGGTTTCATAGCTTTTTTACTGGATGTAATATTTAATTTAGGACTAGATTGCACTCAATGCTAAGTTGCTCTGGTTATGTAGTCAGGCTGTTCCAGAGCCTACTGTTCTCCAGTGAAGTGAAACAAGGCTGTTTAATTGGGGTGAAACCTGACCATCTGCACAGAGCACCTGAATGCTGATAAATAGTGTTTACTAAGTTTTAATCTAGTAGTGTGCTCAGGCATCTTGTGTTTAGTGCTGGAAATGATCATCTCTTGTTGCTATAAGAACAAGTTTAGTTCACCAACTCTTGAATGGATTTGGGAATAGATTGCACATCTCTGTTGTTCATCAACACAAGATACTTGTGAAGAACGTACAGAGTTCTGACTGCCTTCAAAGCTAGCAGTGTTTTAGGTAGAAGGGTAAAATGCCAGTACTTCATTTAAAAGAAGAGCCTTTGTGGTCATGATAGATTTCTTGGGTAAGTTTCTGATGAGACTGTTGACTAAATCATTTGTTTATTAAAGGAACTATATTTTTCAGTTTGGCTGGAAAAGGGTAAACTCTTTTCACAGATCAATCTGCAGGAAGACTAGCATCTTTACTCAGGTGTAATGGAAGAGTTGTGCTTGAGCCTTTTCTAAACTGTTGTTCTCCTTGACCTTTGGGGTAAAAAGGAGTTTTGGTGCACTTCAAAATGCAGCCAGAGGTGCTGGGAATCTGCTGCTTGTTGATATTTTCATCATAGTTTATATGTTGAAGTGTTGTGTCTGACCTGTTAAGACTACAAGTTAATCTTACTGCCTCTGTCTTTGGAACCTTTAAAGCTCCAGTGTTACTGGAAACATCTCCAACTCCAGTGTGTGTGATATAACTATCTAGTATCTGCTCAGCCGAATGAATCTTACTACTTACTGACTGGTTAGCATTTTTGTGTTAGCATTGTATTATAAAAGGGCATATAACTACTGTGCTGGATCCAGTCAAAAATGAGTAAATGTCTCTTGTTCTTATCAGGATTGGCCTTGTGGAATCTAAAATTCGTGTGCTGGTTGGCAACTTGGAGAGGAATGAATTTATATCTATTGCACATGTAATGCCACAGTCTTTCCCTGGCAGCCGAGACCTTTGTAAACAGTGAGTTTCATTATTTTTCTGAAGTCGAGTTTGGCCGATGTATTGTACCTTGTTTATATTCCTTCACCTCAGCTTACCCGTGAGAGATGTTCAGTTACGTACCTACTGTTTTGTAGGTACGAGGTCTGACGGGCAAGGTTCTGAGCATGTAGGATCTTTTTAAAGAAGGGAGAACTTGAGGGAGGGGTTCTCGGAGAACTTGAGTATGGGCTGACTCCAATCTTTAGCTGCTGCGTACAACTAAACTGTTTTGCTTAATCCCTTTCTTGAGAGTAGATACTAGCATCCAAATAACTGGCATCTGTGCATAAATGATAGATTTGTGAATCTGTCTTTTTAGGAGTGGCTATGTGTCAATGTGGTTTCTTGGAATCGCGTTTAGGAAAGTGGAAAATGCAGGAAGTGTTAACGTTGATTTAACGTATGTTATACAGTCATTCAACGATACAGGTAAGCCTCTATTTTGCTCTAGTCTCGTAGGGTTTCATTTTCTTTATTCTAGCGCAAGCTGCTTTGCAAAGTGAATTGTGCTTCCTTCTGGTATTGGCTATTAGCTATTTCTGTAGAGCGTGACACGTAGAAGATTAGCCTTAAAAACATACTATTTTGACACTTTGGCAATGTAAGTCCACCTTGAAACAGAAGTGTGTACTACAGTCCTATATACCGTATCGCATATGTGAAATAACAGTTCTGCAGATCATAGTAAGCAGTCACAAAGGAACTGCGATTCCTGAAGTGGACAGCCAGATGTGAAGCCAGGAGAGAGATGTCCATTTAGTGGGTGTAGCTACACTTGTCAAAAGCAGTTGTCAGTTGCCGAACTTTGAAAGTGGGAATGAACTGTATCAGGCTCTAAAATAAGTTGTGAATGCCTGTTGACAGTATTGTTTCCAAAATAAGAGTTTGTGTATGATACCATCCCAGAACTTTGAAAGGCAGTGAGTGGTCACATTGTAGTGACATGCAGTCTTGCATGTCAAGCTCCATGTTCATGTTCATCTTACTTTATTCCTTTTGATAGATGCAGAAATAAAGTAATGTCGCAAGCGTTGTTAGATAATGCTAGAATAAAGGGGTTTGGGGGTGAGCAGTCATTTGAAAGTAGAGGTCTTTTCCACAGTCTGTTTACTTCTTCCCAAGCTGACTGCTCTTGTGCCTTTCAGAAGTGCATGTGTGCTGAGAGGCTCATGCCTTGCTATCGTAATGACAAACTACGGAAATCAGGTTACTCTTCTGAAGTGACAAGTGTGTTTGGCCAAAAAGTTCTAAACAGTGGGCTCCTTTAAACTCTTCCTCAGTGCAAACAAACATTTCTCCATAGTACCAGCGTGAGCTGTGTGTTGTGTTGCTCGGACAACATGAGTAAATGCAGTGAAAGCGGACCTTCTTTTTAGCTCATGCTTTGGGATATGAGAAAAGCACAGAAAAAAGGCATCAAAACTCTTGTCTGAGTTTCAAGCCAGGTGGGGTGACTTCCTCAGACTTGCACTGTGACCTGAACTGACGCTTGTCTTGTACGTTAGATCCAGTAGCACTGTGTTTGAATGTTGTGGCAAATGTAAATCCTGTCAACAAGGTTTGTGTACTGCTGAGAGGCTAGAACTGATGTTAAATCCTGTATTTCTGTGCACAAACTTGATTAGCATAGCTGTGTGCTCTCAGTTTAGTGAAGCACAGCCTATAGTATGTTTCAGATATAGGGTTTGAACCCAGAGAGCTTGACCAGAAAAGGTATTTCTTGAGAGGTGTGGTATCCTTTGGCAAATGTGGGAGTGAGCAGTAGTTATGTGCAAGAAAGCTTTTATCATGTGCCTTGACTTTGAGAGAATGTTTTTAGAGGGCAAAGTTGATGGGCTCAAGAGTGTGAGGCTCACAGTTTGGAAGGCTTTTGATAAATGAACTTTATCTCACTTTTGCATAAAAACATTACTGAATTTACTTTGAAGCAACTGTTCCTACTGGTGTGAATGTTCATATTTGTGCTTTTATTTCACTTCTAGGTCTCCTGCAGAAAGACTTGTTGTAAGCCTTTTTGTTTTGGTTGCATGTCCTTACTTTGATTCCCACTCTGTATGTTAGTAAGCTGACTTTCCAGCTATGCTCACGACAGGCTTGTGTAAACTTGTCTAAATGTGACTTAATTCTGTAATAACTGCTGTGCTACTGTAGGGGTTTTTAGTTGCAGGAAAGGCTGTTTGCAGGCAGTTAAGAAGAACTGGTTTAAATTGTAGTGGTTCTGATAAGTCAGATGTCCCTCAAATCCAGTCTGTCTTGGACAGGTAGGGTTTTAACACCTAAATTACTGAAAAGTTGTATGATGTTACAGAACTGTTAGGCAAAACCCCACAATCGCCACTGTAAATATCAAATAAAAAAAATGAGTCTGAATCTTGAGTGAGGTGTCTGTTCTCTCATCAGCTGAGCACAATTGGGTTGATTGAGAAAGTCATCTAGATCTATCTTCAACCAGCAAACTAAGGGTTAAGGAGTATGATCTCTTTCAGGTTAAAATCAGCTCAGAGGTGAGGTGCATGACTAGCAAACCACAGCTGTAACTGAGCACATAAATGCATGTTTGAACTTAAAGTAGCTGTTACGTATCTGGTGTGTACTGGATGTGAAATGGGCATCTTGGGTCACATTCATCTTGAGACCACTTCTTGTTCTTTGTTTGGGCTGGGCAGACTTCAAGGCTTGCTGTTTCTAAAGAAACCATATGTAACTTTGACAAATACCCAATGCAAACATTCCCACTAAGCTACAACACTAAATTTCCTGTTAGTTTACAGCCAGGCTAACAACCTCAATGTGCTAAAGGAAGGTATGAAGATTGAGGCAGCTCATGTGAAGAGAAAGCACCTCCACTATTTTTTGCCTGCGGAAACCTTACAGAAAAGAAAGAAGGTATAATAAAAATTGGGCTCTCTGGCAATGTTTTTTTTTTTTGCTTTAATAATTACTTGAAGACTTCATTATTTTGTTGTTGTTGTTTCAGCAAAGCATGCCAGGTACTAGTCAAAATGCTAGTGGGCTTCAGCGCAAAAGGACTTCTTCAGATGGAAGCTGTTTGGACAGTTCCAGAGACACGGAGTCCAGAACACCAGATAATTCCTCTTCGTTACATAAGATTTCTAAAGTGGACACCTCTACAGCCGAGAGAGAAAGGTTAGCACCATAACCTTAAAGCTGTGAAGAAGCTGCTTTTTAACTGACTCGCAATGTGAATGAGGTCTGGGATTTCTTGTTTGAATCTGTGTTGTTCATAAGCATGTTGTTGCCGAAATCCGGAATAAAACTCCTTAACAGCAATGAGAAGTTAAGAAGCAGGCACTCCTTTATTGCAGCGCTGGGCACATCGGGGATCGCTCCACCTATCGTGTGCACCTGTCTTGTCTAACAATACAGTTAAATACACACCTGTTATACATATTCACTAGATTTCCAAGCAAAATGTTAATTCCTTTTCAATGATTGGTCTTTTAATCATACCACCTTATTAATATTCCTATGTTAAAACAATCATTGGTCAATTTCACTTAACTCTACGAGATGGGAAGGGTAAGGGGGTTTCCAAGCAGCAAACTAGTGTACATGACGGTTTCCTTAGTTTTTGAAACAAAACATAGAAAGACCAGTATCTTCCTGGTGAGGTTTCTATGGTTTGCTTATTTCAAACTTAACAATACTAAGGTTCCTATAGTCACACATAACACAGTTCCTAAAGTTTCTATGACTACATTTCAAACTTAAAACTGCTATACATTATGCTTCACAATTTTCTACTTCTTAATCAAACCAAACTCTTATATAATTGGATTTTAATTTCTTTATCAAAATATTTTCAACAATGTGGAGGGCTCTAATGGCTTCAGGAACAAAGCTGTCATCTCCTTTGGGCACATGGGGGGAGGCAGGTTAAAGAAATCCTTGAAAAAATGAATCTAATGTACATGAAGACATGTAGGAAGAAAGGAGAAGTTGATACCGGAGGAATTATTTGGTCTTGAATGTAGATCCCCTTGGGTTAGTGTGTAACTTGAAGCCGGAGGGTTTTCTATGTAGGTCATTTTGTTCTTTCTAACAAAAAGTATGGTTAATGCCAAGCAGTGTTATGTGCTAATGAAGTGCTGATCTTGATCACAGCAACACTAGAGCTGCTGGTGCCTTGGTGCAGCAGTATGAGAACTCGGGCAGTAAAAGTGTGTGTCACTTCCTGGGAGGTCTGCTTGTTCATAAGCTACTTCAGCCCAGGAGGAATATGTAATCTTGAGAGTAATAGCCCAGGAGTACCAAATGTGTAATGCCTGCTGTGATCAGACCATTTGGTACTGTAGGAGTAGCATTAAAAATAAAATAAAATGGGATGCCTGTATGGGTCGAGCAGATACTGCTTTTCATGAATGTACAGAGTGCTGGATATACTAAGCTGGAAGACAGTACAAGTACATAGAGACCGACTAAAGAAAAGGCTTAAGTTTTAAATTTGCGGTCTGAAGTTCAGCAAAATGAAGATCTCCTGCTAGATTGCCCATAAGTTTGTTGTTTGGTAGAGCTGTGACAATGAGCTAAGAAGACAGACATTTGTCTTGCGTGGGCTTTCTGGAAAGGAAATGTATAGTATTTTACAAACTAGCATTTTATAACTCTAGCGTCTGAGTCTTACAGAAATGCTGTGTACCAGAAATCTAACAGTGCTAACAAGAGCGAGAAGCTACCTCGTGTAGCTGTGCCATCAGTGTCTAAGGGACTCTCCATTCCTGTTACTGATTCAAGTATGTATTGAAGTAGCGGGTAGAATGCAGTCTTTAATTTCATGGCTGAACTCTAGAAGCGCGGTGTCTCTTACAGAAACGGAGGCTACAGTTGCAATAAGAACATTGGGACCTCCAGTTGGCAGCACCATTCCAGGACGTAACACAGTTTCTCAACCAGGAGCACGTTTTGTCCAAGGACAGCATGAATTAAGTGGGACTCAAATTACAGATCCTAAGAACGCTGCACCTAAACGACCTTATTCACTGACCACTGAAGGGCCTCATTCACCTACATCAGAAGAACGCCCCAAAACACTAGCAGACGGAGAAAAGGTAAGGAAGGGGGGCTAGGCCAGGGAGGGTCTGAAGTAGAATTAATTCTTGATGTACAGTGAATGACATAACTGAGAAGAAATGCATATATACATCCCCAATGGATTCAGGAATCTAAATTTAAGCATAATGCTAGTTTTACTAGGAGGTAGGTGTGAGAAATTGTCTTGAACATACTGTACAGCTATGAAACGATTGTGGTTTTTTTTCCCAAGATCTGGCACTAGTGACTGTTTCTGGTCTGGTGGCAGGCTCTCTAAATACTACTGTACTTGTATATTACTGCACTGACCGATTGCTCAATGAACTGGAAGCAGTTCTTAATTCAGAAAAACACCCAAATCTCAAAAGGAAGAGGATATGAATCTTATAGATGTGGAAGTATGAGCTAATCTTGTTCTGGCAGATGATTTTTGAATGCCTCTTGATAGTTTTGCTGCTTTAGAAATCAGCAGCCTACTCAACAGGTTGTCCACTGCTGAAATGACCGTGTGGAGTTGCTTGTAAAATCTTGTTTTTGTGGAAGCTTTCGATTAATGCTTGATTTGTTTTCTTGCTATACATAACTCTCCTTAAAGAGCTGTTTGTGT
Organism: Harpia harpyja; assembly: GCF_026419915.1. NCBI lineage: Eukaryota > Metazoa > Chordata > Aves > Accipitriformes > Accipitridae > Harpia > Harpia harpyja. The sequence goes on along the minus strand of NC_068960.1, from coordinate 20,505,041 downwards.
GGCTTGACCTCTGATTTGAGGCAGAGGCAAAGAACAACTAGAAAAAACTCAATTTTGACACTTGTAAAGAATCAGCTTGCAGAAGTGTTACCTACTATGGAATACTTCAGGTACAGATTTCAAGGTTTGGGTAGTACGACTTTTTGCAAGGCTTGAGATTCCTGTGTGGTAAGGGTAGTCTTGTCTAAATGTTGTTTTAAGAATGGCCACTAATACATCTAATGTGTTGACTGGAAGCTGTACTCAAATATGAAGGTAACTTTAGAATAGCAATTATTTTGAGTCTGTGTATTCTGTTCTTCTAGTTAACTGGCCAGGATTCAGCATTCAAAGGCGGTGGCAATCCAGAAGATGTCAGCAGCAGATCTACAGACAATGTAATTAGGAAGGGGTTTTACTCAGTGGTCTGACTGAAAAGCTGAATGGACTCTTCTAGTGCCTAGACTACCTCACATCAATACTCTACGCGTTTATTGATGTAAACAAAAATATGCTTTTAAGTTTAACCTTTTTCAGTCTTCATTTCCCAAATATATTCTTGTAAGAGTTATCCCTATTAGTCTTTTTAAAAGTCTTGACTGTCACTAGCTGAAACAGCTTTGGAAAAGGCCACAAAACCCAAGCTGCCCTGTGACTTGGATTCAGAATGTATGTAAACAGGTTAAGTAGTTACTGCAACCACGTTGTGGTTTCAAGTGTGTATGAACGTGCTTGTATTCATTTGTGGCTTCCTGGTGCATGTGCATATATTGTTCTTCTCTTAAACTGTTTTCCCGTTTGGCACATACACTCCTGTGCATCTATCACAATGGTGCTCAGCTTCCTCAGCTAGCAGCTGTCCCCTGCCTAACACGGCCACGCACTACACAAGTATTGGCTCCCATGGAGGCCCATAAATAATTTAAGTATTGAAGAAAATGCAGCAGAGGATGCTACCAAGGTATGGAGATGATAGACGTGCCCCATGCCGTTGTATCTGATTTTTGTCTTGAGACTGCTCCAGCATGAGACTTGAGGGTTTTTTTGTTGTCGCTGGGTAGGAAAGCTAAACTCAGAACACACAGCAGAAGATGTACTTAAACGTTGCAATAGCCAAGGCTGTTGTGACACTGCTACCCACCTGCAAGGTAGAGTCTTGAAAGGAATTGGCATGCAGAGAGTGTTTTCAGATAAACCCTGAAAGCTGTTCTACGTGGTTACATGAAAACTCATAGTAGTCAGAAGGTCTGGTTCTGTAAACTGGTAACACTTCTTACCCGGTTAAGTGCATGAGGGTTTTTTGAGGGGTGGGGAGAAATTCTGATCCTATGAAACAAATGTTGTGCTATCTCTCTATTGTAATTTCTTTATAACTTGGTGTTTTTGTAAATGAAGTTGTATGTTTTTCCAGAGTATTTTTGTATGGACTGTAAAATACTGTCTTCCAAAGAGAAATTTAAAATCTTCAGTCTCTTTTTTTTTTTTTTTTTTTTTTTTTAAAACGCACGTGGGATGTGCTTAAAAACCCCAAACAACTAAACCAAATGTAAGGTTGGGGGGGGGGGGGGGGGCGATGGGGGCAGTGCCACAAAAAATATGTTCTACAAAATGATGATGTCATGGTAGAGTAAATTTGAGAAGACTAGGAACGCTGCTTTCCTGCTTCTGGTATTTCCAGGTTTTGAATTAACACCCTCTGAATAGTGCAGCTTGCAAACTGCGTTGACAGCTGAAGTCCCAGTTTTCTGGGCGGACAACAGATACCCCTGACTTCTTTTAAAATTAGTTGCTTGGCTTAAACCACAATTCTGAGCTCTGATCATCTTAAGCATCCACCTCAAACCCTAGTGACAAGACCGAAGGGGCATGTAGCTATCTTGCACGGACTTCATTCTCCAGCATTCCCCCTACCGCTAGTATTCCAGACTTGTGGAGAAGGCCTGACCATGTCAATAATCTTACCTTTTTTCCTTATTACCTCTGGTTTCCAGCTTGCTTCAAGTGCAATTCGTCTCTTAGAAAATGTGCCTTAGTGGGTTTGAGAGGTCTTATTCCTCCTTCTCCCCTCGAAAACACCCCCAAACTTAAGAGTGCAAGGCTTAGGTTTACTCACAGGTTAAAGTTAAGAAAGAGAACCCATGTTAGTTAAGTGGCTTTTAGCAGAGCTACCCCTTGAGTTTATAAAATGGTTACCTTGGTTTTGTGACTTGTGTTAAAACCATGGTCTTTCAATACTGTCAAGTGTGTGTACTAGTTACAGTAGGTATACAACTTCAGCACTTGTGTAAATAAAACTCCATCATGAATTTGAAGGAATTAAAGCTGAAGTAGGTGATAAGATAAACAGCAAAGCAACTATGAAAAGTGCTTTGTAATGGTCTACAAGCCTGTAATATTACCGTGCTTTTAAAAAAATTCTTCCACTTGAATATTCCAAGACTCTTGAAGGTTGTTGTGCCCTTAACCTCTAGTCAGCACATGCATTTCTGCAACTGGTCTCAAACTAACCTAGCTAATTGATATCAAAGTATATGCCTTTACATGGATTTTTTTTTTTAACTCTTGCTTTGCAGAATTATCTTCTAATTGTGCTTTTTTTTGTTGTTGTTTTTTTTCCCCCCTCACTCTTAGGGTGTTAAGAAGAAGTTTAGGAAGAAGTCAGGTTACTAGTTTGCTGGACTTGATCCAGCATAGGTCAGATGACACGCTTTATTTTAATCTACCCTGACTCAACGCTTGGCCCAGTGCAGAGTGATGTTGCTGTTCTGGAGTTTCCCTGGCTATTGCAGAGGTTGGATGCTGCCCCAGGACTATGCAGATTAGATTACCGCTGTTTTAAATAAAGTTCAGACTGCACCAATTCAACTGAAATGTTTTCCTTTGTTTATGGAGCAAGTCTTCTGTCAAAGTGATTGAAAGGCAAGTTCCTCATGCATAGACTCCTCTCCCTACAATACACAGAAGGAAACAACCCAAGCTAGAGACAATATTGCCAAGCGTGGCTCCTGTCCTTTTGGGTGAATCCTTCCGGCAGGCTTTTATATGCTCTGGGAAACGTCTGCGGTTCTAACTTTGCAGCTGCTGTTGACTCTAGCAGTCCTGTCTGAATGTGGTCCAGCGTAGGTCACCAAGAGTCAGTGCTAGAAGAAGCACTTCTTAGCTGTTACCAATTGCATCATCACATCACTTCCTGGCATAGTGTCTTACCACTGATCATCTGGGGACAGAGATTTTTATTCATTTGCCAGATGGAGCTGGTGGTAGGGCAAGTTCTTTCTGGAATACCTGAAGGAGAGAAAAGCTGTGCGTGGCCTTCTTTCTCATTTGTATTTTTACTGAAAAGTAAAGCAATCGTGCTAGCTTTGCAAGATGCTCACGGTTATCCCCAAACCCCAAGTAAGTAAATGCCTAAACTAAACCAAAACCCAGTAACAAACACATTGTTTTCTCTTGCTTCTACCACAATACATCCCCCTAAGACCCTAAACCCAATACTGAATGTATTTAATTGTGATCATGCTGAACACGAGATGACCAGAGCCAGAAAATATCTTGGACTTGAAGGTGAGGGAGGCTCCTTGATACCAGACGTCCTGCAAACTTTGCTGTTTTCTGTCTGCTTTCTTAGCTGGTTGCTGGGTGTGTGGCTTGGAGGTCCGGCTGGAGGGGGTGAGGGATGCGTGATCAATCTCCTTAAAGAGGAGCAGCTCTGCACTGAAATTGTGTATGGCTAGTAACTTTGAGCAAGATGTTCCATTGCAGGAATTAGCGTCTCCTGTGGTTTGACTTGTTAGGTCTAAGCAAAGAAGTGGTTCATGTGAAGTCGCCTCCGCTTCTGCTGTTGCAATGGATGTCCCTGTAGAAACTAGAGAGAGCAAGTAATAGAGGGATTGGGGGGACCAGCCGCAGCCCCCTGCTTCCTGGCCAGCTCTGCTGTTGCTCTGCCTTTGCTCGAGTCCTGCGGGGCCAGGTTGGACTAAGCAGAGTCCAGTGGGGTGTTTTCCGAGAAGGAGGCGAGGGGTGGGCTGTTGAGCACTGCCTGCTGCCTCCTAGCATGCTGGTCAGCATGGACTCCCTCCCCTTCCCTGTGCCTGAGGGTTTCTTCAGCCACCATCTACCCCTGGGGTGCCCAGCTCCGAGCGTGGCCCGAGGGCTCGGGGCTCCAGGCTGCTGGACCTTGTGTAGTTTCTGGGGGGCTCTTGGCAAAGCGGCAGCCTGGGGGCTGATGCTTACCTTGTGGCAGAAGATGCAGCCTGTTGAGCTCTCGGCTGCCTGACCTTCGGGAAAGGGCTCGAAATCAAGAAAATCAGACTGGGACTGCTCGTCCCTGGGCAGTTCCTCTTTGCTGGGAAGACCCTGTCTGAATCACCTGCTCTCTTCACCCAACCTTGTTTCTTACTCACACCTCATCTCTCCTCGTTTCGGCTGACCTCAGACTCTTGTTTGTCTTCCTTTCTCACCGCAATCCGTCTTTGCTTCCTCTGCATTTGAACCGGGTGGTACTTTATTCTGTGCTGGTGGAGTGAAAATGCCAGGAATCCTGAAACCAGAGGAGAGCTAACCTACCCTGTTTTGGTTTTAGTGTGTTGCAGCCTGGCAATCAGCCGCCTGCTGCGGGGACCATCCAGCTCACTCTCTGCAGTACGTGCAATGGAGAGAAAGCTGAAAAATTTGGCTACTAAGCAAGTCTGGCAAGCATGTGTAAGTTCACCCTTTTCCAAGGTTCCACACATGCCCAGGTACGTGCGTGTTTCCAAAGGAAGAGCAGAAAGTCCAAGAGTGCCACCAGCATAGCCTCTGTGCTAAATTTAACGTCCCTGTTTCTGAAATGTGGAGAAGTTAAGACTTTCTAAATAAAAGTTTTAAAAATTCTTTGAATCTAATTAAAGCAGCCTGTGTTCCTCATGATCATACTTAGCAAGGACTGAGTCATTTCTGTTCTGTTTTTCCTGAAGAATCAGCTGGCGGCCCGCTATATGTAATCTTACACCAAAGAAAAGTTTCTGGCAAACTTGGAGTGACTGAACATGTGGCCTTAAAATAGGACTTGTTGACTAGCCATAACCAACCAAGTGCGTTGAGGGTAATATGACAAAAATAAAACATCGTACCTGCTTGCTACAGCATTAACTAAAGCTAGAAAATGCTGTAATTTATTTTGTCCCTGCAGTTTTAGTTCTGCTCCATTTTTCCTGTGCGCTCACTTGGCAGAAGAGAATGTTATCATCAACGCTGTAGCCAAGTGCATGCACACAAAGAAGAAAAGGTGAGGTTTTGTGAATCGCTTGACGTAGCAGTGCTTGGCTGTCTGCCTTCAGCACTGCTTTGGTGTCTTCGTTGTGATTTTTGTTGGGCTGTCTTTTCTCTCTTACTTCTTTGATATTGAATTTACATCTTATTATGTACAGCCTTTGCTACTACTTGAGCAGAAGGGCGTAAACCTGTCATTGTGAGCAATGCAACAGCGATTTCTGATTACCAAGCTAAAGAAGTAACAGCTGGTTTAAGTTACATATTTTCTGCTCTCCCAAATGAGGCAGGCATTAGACTGTCAGGAAACTGAAAGTTGGTCCTGCTTCTGGATAGTATATATGAAAGCAGAAGTCTTAAGTATTTCTGGCAAGACTTGTAAGGGGTCATTACATTCACTTCTGGTTTGGTCTAGATGGTATAGCATAGGTTAATTTTCCCCACTCATTTTGAGTGTTTTTGCAGGTCTTTACCACGACTGTACCTTTTCTGCTATGTAGGATAACAGTCTGTAAAGCAACCCAGTGTAGGTTTTTTTGAATACATTTATAATTGACCAAAACAAAAAACAAAACCAAAAAAACCCAAACCAAGCGGAAGCTTTGCCTGTAAGAGAGGTGTGCGATTGGGTTTTTGACTCTTAACTCTACTGTGTTGCTATGAATGTATTATTGCATGTCCCCAAATTTAATAAACGTATTCTTGTAATCAAAGCTTGTTCAATGCACTGAACAAGCACAATGAGCGTGCTTCCAGGGCCTAAGAATGAGCTATTGCTTAATGAGTTGCTTAAAACCCCTCAACTAAAAGTGGACAAAACACTCAGTTGAGGGAAGTTGTCATACCCCTTCTCTCCAGCTTTAGGAGTGCGAATCTTTCTCGATTTCTGGAATAAAGCTGTTGATCAGTCTCTGCTGCGTGAGCGTATTGTGAGCAAAGATAGAGACCCTCTTGTAAAGGGAGCCACAGAGAATTCTGGCTCCTCTCCGTCTTACTGAGCCCGAACAGGAATTTATGAAGATCCCAAACTTCTGTTCATAAAACACTGCTGTGCACACTGCATTAGAAAGCTCTGGGTTGGAAGACAGCCAGTGTCTTCATCCCTAGCTGGAGATTCCTGCTTCATCAGGTGTGGGGAGTCAACTGTCTGTATATAGCTAAGGAGCCAAACACTCTGTTAAAGGAAGCAAAAATAACACTGCATTTATTTACCCCTGGTTTTTGTTCTTTCAAATTAATTACAGGGATGTTTATGAGGCCGGGTTGTTGACCACACAAATATAGGTTGTTCATAATGATACATATAGTCTGGGAGAAACTGTAATTGCCATGTTAAATATAATTTATTCTGTGGTTCCATTCAGCTATATATTTAATTTTATTTTTCCATTCTTCTTCGAGGGGCACTAGTAAACATTTGTTGGTTTGGGTTTTTTTTCTTTCCCCCAGCATCTTCCACTGTGGTTTATTTGCTCTGTGATCCTCATTCTTTTAGTCTCCTTTCTAGCACAGCAGCGCTGAGAACACAACTTTGCTCCAGCCCTCAAGAACCTTTTTGGCTGCTTCGACCTCAGCCCCCTGCACCACCTCTTTGGTTGTCAGCATGGCAAGCAGCATGAGCACTGCAAACAGCCTTGGCCTGAGCGTTACCAGTGTGTCTCTAGCAGCTGCTACCACAGGGGCAGCTCCCTTGGTGTCTTCAGGTTTGCAATATTAACTGACAGAGGACTTCTTTTTTTTGTAAAAATAGAGGAAAATGATCAATAGAAATGAATGGTGTTGTAGATGTTTCTTGTTAGTAAGAGTTGTTTCTGTACTTCAGTTTTTTTCATTAAAAGGTGGTAGGGTATTAGTTAAAAAATTGTCTGTAGGGTTGTGTGTATATATCTGCACATGCACAGACAGATGTATATATTATAAGTGTGTGTGTATCTATGCACACCCCTACAGGTGTTTTTTCCCTTTAATATCCTACTGTCACGGTTTAACCCCAGCCAGCAACTAAGCACTACGCAGCTGCTCACTCCCTTTCCCCACCACCCAGTGGGATGGGGGAGAAAATCGGGAAAAGAAGTAAAACTGGTAGGTTGAGATAAGATAAGAATGGTTTAATAGAACAGAAAAGAAGGAACTAATAATCATAACACTAATAAAATGACAACAGTAATAATAAAAGGATTGGAATATCCAAATGATGCACAATGCAATTGCTCACCACCTGCTGATCGACTCCCAGTTAGTCCCCGAGTGGCGATTCCCCCCAGCCGCACTCCCCCAGTTTCTATACTAGACATGATGTCACCTGGTATGGAATACCCCGTTGGCCACTTTGGATCAGCTGCCCTGGCTGTGTCCTGTGCCAACTTCTTGTGCCCCTCCAGCCTTCTCGCTGGCTGGGCATCAGAAGCTAAAAAATCCTTGACTTTAGACTAAACATTACTTAGCAACAACTGAAAACATCAGTGTTATCAACATTCTTCTCCCACCTAGCTCCAAACCATAGCACTGTACCAGCTACTAGGAAGACAATTAACTCTATTCCAGCTGAAACCATGACAGAGAAGTTCATGGAGAACTGTCTCCCGTGGGAGGGACCCCACGGAAGAGTGTGAGAAGTCCTGCCCCTGAGGAGGAAGGAGCAGCAGAGACAACATGTGATGAACTGACACCAACGCCCATTCCCCGTCCCCCTGCGCTGCTGTAGGGGGGCAGGTAGAGAATTTGGGAGGGAAGCTGTGCCCGGGAAGAAGGGAGGGGTGGGGGGAAGGTGATTCAGGATTTGTTCTTATTTCTCATTATCCTGTTCTGATTTGATTCGTAAGAAATCAAATTTCCCCAAGTCGAGTCTATTTTGCCCGTGATGGTAATTAGCTGAGTGATCTCTCCCTGTCCTTATCTTGACCCACGAGCCTTTCGTTACGTTTTCTCTCCCCTGTCCAGCTGAGTTGTGGAGTGATAGAGCGGCTTTGGTGGGCACCTGCCAGGGTCAACCCACCACAGTGGGTCTAGGTGATGCAGAGTCTACTTGAAGATGCTCCTGTAATCCTTTGGGTGGGATTTAGTGCAGTTTTGGCTATCCAAAAGAGCGCAATTCATTCACTTTTGCCTCCCTCTGTGAATTGAGGGAGTTCACGGCTTCAGCGTGTGTCTTTTTCTGTGTATAAAGAGTGAATGTGGACAAAGAGAGTCCCAGCAAGGAGGTGTCTGGGTGGGTCTTGGCATCTGTGCTTGACCCAGTATTGTGTCATCCACTGTGGGAAGTGGACTTCAGTGGAGGTAACATGGACTTAATATACACCTGAGGCATGTATTTTGTTTTTTATTGAACTATTGCCATTTGGGTTTGCTTGCTGGCAATTAAGAAGCATCCTCCTGTGTCTGGGTGCAGCTCCTTCTCCAAGAAAAGCAGGTGGGAATGGGTGCCAAGGGGTTAAGACATGCAGCTGTGGATGTGAGTGGAGAAAGCTCTGATTTCATAGAATCGTTGAATGGTTTGGGTTGGAAGGACCTCTCAAGGTCATCGAGTTTAACCCCCCTTGCAATGAGCAGGGACATCTTGAACTTCATCAGGTTGCTCAGAGCCCCATCCAACCTGACCTTGAATGTTTCCAAGGATGGGGCATCGACCACCTCTCTGGGCAACCCGTTCTCATGTTTCATCACCCTTGTCATGAAAAATTTCTTATATATCCACTCTAAATCTACCCTCTTTTAGTTTAAAACCATTCCCCCTCGTCCTATCGCAAGAGGCCCTCCTAAAAATTCTGTCCCCACACAAGGCTGCTGTAAATCCCAGGTGGCTGATGAGAGAAATGGTGGGGTGTGGGGACAGGACAAAACTTGCCCATAGAGTGGCCTCTGTAAAGGGTCTTGACTTCCCTCTATGTTCATACTCAATTAGGAGATGCTCAGGATCAATATCAATCACAGATTGCTGATATCACTGAATCTGGAAGCAGAAAAATAAGGAAAAGTGGAAAAAGAAGAAATCCTTTCCTACTGTTCCTTATTAGAGAAACCTTTTTGCTTTGACTACACTCCTGAAATCTCTCTGATGAACCACGTAAGAATTGGGGACTTAAGGAAAATGATGCAGAGAGAGGTGGCTCGTGAGGGAGTTTTGCATGTTAATGAGCCCTCTGGTGCCGAGTTCCCGAACTGCAGCCCTGGACAGAAGATGGAACAAGGCTGCGGAAACCCAAAAGTCAGCAGCAAACCTCCAAGTTTCTGAGGGTGTTTGCGAGCCCCATTGAGGACCACCACTGGAGAGACCGTGGAGGGGATGAGCAGACGAGGTGACCGTCCCTGTGGGCGGGTGAAGGAGAGCTCAGAAGCACTGGCTACAGGTAGAAAAATGAAGGTGGCGGTGGCTGTGAAAGCCCTTGCTTGGTGTGTTTTATCAAGCAGGACAGCCAAGCCCTGACCCCCATCCCCTAGGAATAGGGTCCTTTCATCACGGGTGTCTCAGGGCTCTTCCTGAGGGCAGTGAGATGTGAGGGTTTGCGATGCCGAGTGCGGGTCAGTGGTAGGACACCTCCCAGGCTCTACCAAGGGTGAGGAGGCAGCAAAAGGCCGGGGCTTTAAGGAACTGGTGTCTCCTCATGGGCCTCAGTGGAAGAGACAGCTGCCGTTGCTCAGAGGACATGGACCTCAGTTCTGCTGGGGGTCCCAGCCCCACCAAAGCCCTTGGCCATCCCGACCACAGGCTGCCCTACACTGTCCTATGCCTGTGCCTGTTTTCCCTGAAGATTTTAACCACCACCCCTCCTTCCGACCACACTCTGACCCCATGATGTCCCAGGCTTTACCGATGACTCTCTGTGCTCACAGAAGGAGGAAAAGAGAGCAAGATCAGCTCATGGGGCATGACTGAGCACAGCCACGCTCAGCAGCGGGCATTCACCACCTACCGAGGCGTGCACACAACATGGAAATGTCTCTTTCGTCCCTGATTTGCACAAGAAGGGTCTTCCTTCCTGCCATCTTCCCAGGACAAACCTCCTCCTCCTCCTCAACCCATAGACAACCACTCCTTTCCATTTCTGGGCTCAGGTATGGTTTAAGGATTTGCTAAAGCCATCCACCTTCCCTCTGTTTCCCACTGAAATCCCTTGACACTCTCTCCCAACCCTACACACGGCCAACCACTGCTGCTCAGGGCAGCTCTTAGAATCATAGAATCATTTAGGTTGGAAAAGACCTTCAAGATCATCGAGTCCAACCATCATCCATGCCCACTAAACCATGTTCTGGACTACCTTGTCTCTGTGCTTTTTGAATACCTCCAGGGATGGTGACTCAACCACTTCCCTGGGCAGCCTATTCCAATGGCTGACAACCCTCTCAGTAAAGAAAGTTTTCCTAATATCCAACCTAAATCTCCCTTCCCCCTACTTGACGCCATTTCCTCTCATCCTATCTCCAGCCACCTGACAGAAGAGATTAGCTTAGCAGAGAGCCTGCTGTTGCCCAGTTCTCATTAGTAGGGGTCCCGTTAAACGTTGCCCGGCTCCATCCCTTGCAACAGCCTCTTGGGAAGCATTTCTGGATAGTGTGGGGTGGTATCTATGCCGGGGTGAAGGGTTAAGCTCCTTCTGCCGTGGCAGTCAGGCTGTCAAGCTGCAAAAGAGCAAATGACAATTTCCGGCTGCTGCCTGGCTCTGTGCTTGACTCGCAATTTCTTCCCCACTTTGCACGAGGCCGGCAGCCCGCGGTGGACCTTCAGGCTGCCTCCTGTCCCAAGGACATTTCCTTGGGCTGGCAGACAACAGCCAGGTGCCTCAAGAAGAAGGATCGTTTTCTTTTCTGCTCTCAGAACAGCCGTTCCTGGCATTTGGCCCTGAAAAGGGGCAAACAGGGCACCCTGATAGAGGGCAGCAGTGCCCCAAGAGCAGCTGGGACCCGTGGCAGAAGAGCCTGGTCCAGTACCTTTGACAGCTTTCCCTCCGCTATTGGTTCACCGTGCTGAGGTCCGGGGGGGCTACAGTGCCCTTTGCTCTAAGCAAAATGGCACCTGCTTGATTCTGAGAGGTGCCCATAACACTTGGCTCCTGGCCGCAGGAGACCAGAAACCTCCGTGTGCCAGGTGGCCTACAGAGAAACCAGAGTTTTTCAAGCCTGACTGCTAGGGACTCGTCTGGGCAGGGGTCCTGTGAGGAGGAAGAGGAAAGCAAAGGGAGGTGAAGGAACCCATTCACTCATTAACTGCTCCTCCCTTTAGCCTCCAACGTGTGCCGGAGAAGAAGCGCCTAACAGCTGTGGGCTACGCTGGCAGAAGACCAGGAGCTTAAAGAGGTGGCTGAGACCGTGGTCCAGGAGGTGCTGGAGCGTGTGAAGGCGCTGGATCAGTCCGTCCGCGTCTTAAGGAGGGCTCCCCATGAGGTCAGCGGAAGGTTGTTTGCCAGTGCCAGAAGGCCAGAGCCTTTGGACACTTCTGCGGATCGCCAGGACAAGATCAGACTGGTGGCTCAAGAGATTGTGGCGTGCGTGTTGGAGAGCTTTGGGGAGCACTTGGTACCCAGCACGTCTGATGCAGCCGAGCCTGGGCCAGCAGGCAGGGAGAAGGTGTCAGAGCTTGTTGCGGGAAGAACCAGCCGAGCAGGCAAATCCGGAGAAGAGAGATGGAGGGAGGCGGAACTAGAAGCTTCCGACGGAGCATCTTCACAGTCTTCTATTGACAAAAGGACCAAAGAGGCTGTTGAAAGTGTTAGCTCCACCTTGTCATCCTTTGTAGCTTCTCAGTTTGAACAGGACTTCCGCTGTCAGTTTTCTGAGATCCTGAAGATTCAAGGCGTGACAGAAGGACAAGGACCAGCCAGAGCATCGGAACGGCAGATCCCAGAAGCAGGCAAGAGAGCAAAGGTGCCCGTGTTGCAACCGCTGCAAAACGCTGCTGCTGTCTCACGAGTGAGTCGTGAGCTTGCCAAGGAGAGCATCCAAAAGGCCATCTCCAGAGTTCAGCAGCTGCATGCTGAATTGATCGGGTATGCCAAAACCATTGTCCTTGAAATTCTGGAAACGGTGAGGAAGAAGTTAGAGGAAGAAAGGAAGCCCAAGCAAAAATCAGAGAAGCTTCAACCAAGGGAAGTCTTGCCACCTCTCAGCCTCCCTGCAATAGTCAGGCCTTCAGAGGAAGCGGGACAACTCAAAGAGGAGAGCTCACGTACTCTCCTCCCATCTCTCCGCCGAGGCGCTGAGCAAGGTGCTCGCCGGCCAACAGAAGGCCTTCAGGAGTCCAGGGATTCCACCTCCGGAGCCACAGCAAGGTCTTCGGTGCCTGCATGGGAAACTCTGTGTATACTCCGGCCAGGGAGCACCGCAGACACCCTTCCCTCCACGGGCCCCCAGTTTCCAAGAGAGCCCATGCCTCCAGCGGGTTCCAAGCCCCCTACCCAGGCAGGAGCACGGTGCAGACCAGTGCGTTTAAAGCTTGTCCTGGAGGAGCCCGTGCAGCCCGAGTCATTAAAGAGGGCGGTAGCTGGGAGCCTCGTGGAGGGTGTCCTGAGGAGGTGTGCGGCTCCAGGGCCACAGAGCCCCCGGGCAGCTCCCCCAGGCAGACAATAAAGAGTTTGCTCCTGAGGGCTTGCTTGTGCCTACATTTATTGACGCCAGGCCATACTGTGTCTGGGCGTTTTCCCTGCAAAGTTTTCCCTCGTCTTCCTCCCTCCTGCAGCCTCGGTCAGGCCAAGACCCAGTTCTACAGGGAATCTTAAGTAGGGACGAGAAAAGTAGTCAACGTTTTTGCCTTGTTTAGAAAGCTTTGTGGCTGGGCTATTGGAGGGGCTGGTCCAGCTCTGTAAAGCTGTACTCATGCCTTACGTGAGTCCCATAGGTGGGCGCTGTTGAAGGCTGCGCCTTGTTCTGTGTGTTTATTCTCTCGTCCCCTCACGACCTCCTGATGGGCCTTTGCGTTCCTGTGGGAGAAATTGTGGGAGAACTTGTGGGAGAACGAGGGAAACTGCGTAAGGCACAACTGTTATTCTCTGTTTGCTAGAACAAGACACTACTCTTCTTTGTTATAAGTTTGTTGAAGTAAGCACAAAAAGTAGAACAAGGTCGGGCGTACATGACTGATAACAGGAGGGCAACATGACCGAAGACAGGGTGCAAGACAGCATGCAGGTGGAGGAACTATTCGCGTGATCAGAAGACTTTATCCAATTAGACTACTGTTTAAGCGCGTGAACGGCACATGTTAACCAATCAACAAATGGCTTATGTGTGAGTAGATATTAGAAACATATATAACCGAGTGTTGCGCAGTTAATAAACGGAGAAACCGTTTGATCCACAGTATCTGTGTTGGTCCGTTTTCTCCCCAGGGCGAGTCCCTGGCGATGCGTCGTTTTCCCTAGATTGTCGCAGCGGAGAAAGTGCGGCAGTTCCCACCCAGGGCCGTTGGTGGTCCTTTCTGTGTCCCAACAAGGGAGTGGCCTTCAAAATGAGGCTTTGGACCATAAAAAGGAGGCTTTCAATGCTAGAATCAAAGCTCTGGACTCTAAAAATGAGGCTTTGGGCCCTAAAAGAGGGGTTCGGAGCATAAAAATGAGGGTTTGGAAACTGAGGATGCGGCTCGGGCCCTCAAAATGACTGGCCGGATCCTAAAAATGAGGCTTTGGAGATTGAAAATGCGAGTTCAGCAACTAAAAAAGTGGCTTTGGGCTCTAAAAAGGAGACTTTGCCAACTGCAACGGAGCCTGTGGACCCTCAGAATGAGGGTTTGGAGCCTCCAATGGGGCTCTGGAAGCCCAAACTAAGACTTTGGGAAGGGAAAGCGAGGCTTTCTGCCCTATAAATGTAACTTTGGACCCTAAAAGAGTGGCTTTCTGCCTTAAAGCTGAGGGTTAAACCCTCCAAATGAAACTGTGGGCCCTCAAAAAAGGCTATGGGTCATAAAAGGCCAAAAGGTTTGGACCAGAACAATGAGGACTTTGGCCCTCCAAATGAGGCTTTGGGCACTAAAAATGATGGGGGAGATGCTACACGTGCCCCTTTGGGCTCTGCAAAGGAGGGGACCCTGTTGGTCTCGATAGGGCCCCAAGAAACGAGGCTCTGGTCCCAAAGAGAGGGCTTGGGTCACTCCAGGGGAGGCCCTCAGCTGTAAAAGAGGCCTTTGGACCCTGAGAAGGAGACTTTGGACCCTCCAATGGAGGGTTTGGGTCCTAAAAATGGGGCTTTGGAAATGACACTGAGGCTTTGAACCCTGCAATGAGGTTTTGTGCCCTCAAGGGATGCTTCAGTACCAAAAACGAAGGCTTTGCACCCTAGAAATGGGTCTTTGGAGGCTCCAAATGAGGGGCTGTACATTAAACAAGTGACGCTTTATACCCTAAACGAGGAGCTTGGCCTCTCAAATGAGGCTTTGGGCCCTCCAACTGAGAATTTGGACCCTCAAAATGAGGCCTTGGGCTCTCCTAGTTGCAGACTGAATCCTAAAAATGAGCCTATGGTCCCTGAAAAGGAGGCTTTGTTCCCTGAAAAGGAGGCTTTGGAAGGGAAAGAATGAGGCTTGGGGCTCTAACAGTGGGGTTTGTGCTGTAAAAGGAAGGTTTGGACCTTAAAAATGGGTATTTGGGCCCTTGCAATGAGGCTTCAGGACCCTAAAAATGAAGGGCTGGATTGTGGAAATGATTCTTTGGACCCTGAACATGAGGCATTGGGCCCTAAAAATGAGGTTCGGAGCCTCAAAAGTTGAGTTTAGAAACAAGGTTGTGGACCCTGAAATGAGGCTCTGGAGTTTATAAATAAAGCTTTGGACCATCAAAATGAGGATTTGTTCACAAAAATAAGGGTTGGGACGCTAAAAGGAGTCTTTGGACAGTCAAAACGAGGCTTCGGGACAGAAAAATGTGTACTTGGGCCCTATAAACGAAGCTGTGGACTCTAAAAAGTGGCTTTCGGTCCTAAAAATGAAGGTTTGAAACCTAAAAGTGAGGCATGTTACCCTAAAAGAGCGATTAAAACCCTCAAAATGAGTCCCCGGGCCCAAAAAGCAAGGGTTTGGACCCCCAAAAGGAGGCTTTCAACCCTAGAATCACAGTTTTGGATGCTAAAAAATGAGGCTTTGGGTCCTGAAAGAGGGGTTTGGAGCATGAAAATGAGGGTTTGCAAACTCAGGATGCAGCGTGGACCCTCAGAGCAACTGGCCGGATCCTAAAAATGAGGCTTTGGAGCTTGACAAGGTGGCTTTGGGCTCCAAAAAGGAGACACTGCCAACTGCAACGGAGCCTGTGCACCATCCAAATGAGGCTTTGGAAGCCCAAACTGAGACTTTGGGAAGGGAAAACGAGGCTTTGGGCCCTACAGAGAAGAGGCTTTCTGCCCTAAAACTGAGGGCTTAAACCCCCCAGGTGAAACTGCGGGCCCTAAAAAAAGCCTACGGGTAATTGTGCCGGGTTTGTGTGGGGCGGTTTTTCTCGGGCCGCAGGGGTGGCTCCTGAGAGAAGCTGCTCGAAGGTTGCCGGGCTCCAAGTTGGACCCGCCCCTTCGAAGGCCGAGCCAATCAGCGACGGCGGTAGCGCCTCTGGCAGAACATGCTGAAGGCGGGGAAGCTGCAGTGAGGAGGGGGATGGGAATGGGCGAGGAAGAGCTCTGCAGATACCGAGGTGGGTGAGGAAGAAGAAGAAGGAGGAGGGGGAGGAGGGGCGCCTGAGGAGGTGGTGAGGCGGCAGGCTGTCCCCCTGCAGCCCATGGAGGTGAGCGGGGGAGCGGAGGCCCCCCCAAATGGCCGTGACTCCGGGGGAAAGCCCGCGCTGGAGCAGTGTGTGACTGAAGAGCGGCCCGCGGAAAGGCCCCGCGCCAGGGAAGTTCGTGAGGAACTGCAGCCCGCAGAAAGGACTCCCGCGGGAGCAGTTGGTGAAGGACTGTCTCCCGTGGGAGGGACCCCACGGTGGAGCAGGGGACGAGTGAGGAGTCCTCCCCCCCCGAGGAGGACGGAGCGGCAGAGACAAGGTGTGGTGAGCTGACCCCAACCCCCCTCGCCTGTTGCCCTGCGCCGCCGGGGGGAGGAGGTCGAGAGAGCCGGGAGTGGAGTTGAGGCGGGAAGGAGGGGGGGCTGGGGGGAAGGTGTTCTGAGGGGTGGTTTTGCTTCTCCTTAGCCTTGTTTCGATTGGATCGGTAGTAAAGCAAATTGATCTTGTTTCTTCCCCAAGTTGAGCCTGTCTTTTGCCCGTGACCATAAGTGGGGCAGTGCTTGTCTCGACCCACGAGCCTTTCTTTGTATTTTCTCCTCATCCCAGCGTGGCCACGGGGAGGGAGGAGCGAGTGCGCGGCTGCGTGGTGCTTTGCTCCCGGCTGGGCTGAAACCAGGACATGAGGCAAAAGGAGGCTGAAGGAGGAGGAAGAGGAGAAGGAGGAGGAAAGAGGAGGCAGCAGGAGGCAAGAGCAGAAGCCTGAAGCAAGTGGAGGAGGAGGCGGCAAGGAAAGGCAAGAGGAGGCCCGGGAAGGACAAAGACACCTTTTCCTTTTGCCTCCTTTTGGCCTCCTCCCTCATCACGTTGCTTCCTATTTCTCCTGTTGCCTCCACCGATTCCTACATCCTCCTCGTCCTCCTCCATTACCTGTTTTATCCTGCTTCCTCTGCATGCATCTTATGGCATACTGTTGCCTCCTCCTAGTTTACCTCTGGTGTCCTCCCATGTTCCCTGGTGCCTCATCTTTTTCTTACTCCTGTTGCCTCCTGTTGCTTCCTGTGGCATCCTGTTGCCTCCTCCTCCTTCTCCTGTTGATTCTTGTTGCCTCCTCCTCCTCCTTTACCTCCCGCGTGCTGCTGTGTCCTCCTCTTGCCTCCGCTATTTCTCCTCCCGCTGTTGCTTCCTGTTGCCTCCTCCTTCTCCTGTTGCCACCTAGAGCATCTTGTTGCCTACTTCTCTCTTTGTTAGTGTTGCCACCTGTTGCATCCTATTGTCTCCTCCTTTCTCTCTTTTTCTTGCCTTCCGTTGCATCCTCCTTCTTTTGTCTCGTGTGTCCTGCTACGTCCTCCTCTTGCCTCCTTTTTTTCCTTCTCCTGTGGCGGTCTATTGCCTCGTCCTCCGCTTGCCTCCTGTTACCTCATGTGGCATCCTGTGGTCTCCTCCTTTTTCGCTTTCTGTTGCCTCTTGTTGCCTCCTCCTCCTCCTTTTCCTGCTACCTCCTTTTGCCTCCTCCTGCTTTACCTCCTGTGTCCTGCTGTGTCCTCGTGTTGCCTCCTCCTCCTGCCGAGACAAAGGTGACCTTTGTCTTGTGGTACGTCTTCCTCCTAAGCCCCTCTTGCCTTCTCTTGTCTGGAACCTTCCTTGTGGGAGAACTAGCTGGATGTTTCCAATTTTGGAAATAGGCTGTGCAGAGAATGAGAATAACGAGATGTTCAGTTCACCAAGCAAGCGCCGATCCCCAGTGCTGCTGAGCCTGTGAGTAGGCTGCAAAGGGACAGTGAGGGCCAGGAGCAACTTCCAGTGTGTGTACAAAAATAACCTCTACTGAGCCCCCTAATGCTGCTATAGGAGTGGAGAGAAAGGTGAGGCAGTAAACCTTTTGTTGAAGGTGTTATGCATAGTATCTCTATAAAACCATTGTCGCATTAGAAAAGTTTCAGTGAGGCTCTTAGTGAGGTGCAACATTTCAGCAGTCCTTTTTGTACAGCAGGGTGTCTTGGGATGTGCCTTGCATGTGTGTGTTCCTCACAGATGAGTTGGCCACGTAGCACTGGTCAGTCGTTTCTTCTGAGCAGAAGCAAAAAGTCAGACCTTGCTTAGCAGGGCAGGGGACCAGCGTAGGGATGAATGACTTTGAGGGAGAGAGGGTGCCAGGAAGTCGGTAAGCTCGAGCGCTGGCCAAAATCGGACCACCAAGATGTATGCAGGGGTGTGTGCTGGAGGTGGGTCAAGGTCAGGGAGCGGAGCACTGGGTAGGCCCCAGGGTGGGCTCAGGGTGAGAATAAGACCCGTGTGCAGTTAAGGATGAGGAATGCAGACAGATCTGGTGGGAAAGGGAGCGCAGGACCTTGCGGTGGGTGTTGACCGTGCCTCAGTAGTGTGTTAGTGATATAGCTGTGGATCCATAGATGGATTCTACTCAGTGTGCTTTCAGCTGTGTTGCAAACTGAAGGTTCAGGATTTTTCAGTTACAGTTTATAGTTTGGAGTTTGTTCTTGAGGGTTTCTCCAGTCAGGAGGTATGGTTTATTACTTGATTTTGTGGGGCTCGTTATTTCCCAGTCAGGGTTTGCAGTTTCCTCATTTACTGATCCGGGCCTGGGATTTCAAATCTAACCTCATCCATAAACTTCAAATCCCCAGTGACCATTTGGGTTCCAAGGTTTACAGTTTAGCACTTTGGGGCTGAGGCTTGATGACTTCCTGTTAAATGGAAAGGTCTAAATCCTTAGCTAATAAACTCTAAGCCCTAAACAGTACACTGGGAACCCTTCTTTGGGGTTTGAAACGGTAGTGCACTGGACGTAGTTTTCTTTGTGATCCCTGCAAGAAAGGTCCTCGGACTGCGTAACGTGTTGATTAGAATTCCATTTATTGAAGCTAACACCCGAAGGAAGAAGAGGATGGTTTAGATAATCTTATGTCCTTCAGATGCTGGGAACCGCAAGTGGTGTGGTCAGAGGGACCTTGGAGCAGGGCACGGCACGTGGTGCAGTTCCCTCCTGTGGAGAGGTTCCACAGACAACTTGATCTTTTGAGCTCTCCCAGGATTTTCTGAGAGCAAAATAATACCATTCATCATTTCTGCTGTCAAAGAAAAGGATGTTCACTTGAGAACCTCTTGCTTCACTTTGTGATAGAGACAAGGACATGTAATTGCCAGTAGCAGGAGCTGTCTGCAGGCTCCTTTGTTACGATGAGCTGGCTGAGGTGATCCTGTGAACAAGGGGTATATGCGGCACAACACAGGCTTGAAGACCAAGCTCTATTTGCAGCATTGCACAGCGCCAGGCCCGTGCCTTCTCCCGTTAACTGTTCTATGGACCACTGACTCCTCAAAATACAGTAGTCTCCTGGTTAGGATGAGGCCCGTGTCCTTGCCGATGCAAGGACTCCCACAGCAGCCAGTGCCGTGCTCCCCTGTCAGTTGTTAGGCAACCATCTGCAGCTGGAAGGTGTGGCATGTTCCTCTGATCTGTCCATTCTCCACCTTGCACAGCAACACATTTAAAATGCTGAAATGTGCTCTTTTTATTGCTGTTAATGTTCAACAATCTCGTTTTGGTCTGGTCAGCAAGGTATTTGGAAAACATCGCTGTTGCATTTTGAGAATCAAATAGGTTCCCATCCTTCCCCCTTCCCCCCAAATGCTGGATCCAGACCTTTTCCCACTACCCCCCTCTGTGTAGCCTGGCTTTGTTAATTTTGCTGCCTCATAGCAAGAATACAGCAAACAACCGAGATGTGTGCCGTGTGCTCCAGGCCAAAGACGGTTTTAAATGGTGCCGGTTCATTTTATGCAGCCATGCAGCCTGGTACATTTTGGGAGGACCACTGGGATGATGTATGCAAAGTTACTGAAAGTGAGGGGATACTGGTAGGGGTTCATGTTCAGTGCCTGGTTTGGGAAAGAATACACTCAGAATGTTCTAAGATACAGATCTATTAGAGAAAGAGGAGTGCAAGGTAAGGAGCATCATGCTGCATTTAATGCTAAGTGTCTGTTTCCTTTTCATTCAAAGTAGAAAGTAAACAAAGATTGTACCTGCAAAAGAATTGGAATAGCTGTCTTTGTTTCCCAGAGTGAGCATACAAGCACTGAGGAGCAGTTTTCAGGATCAGAAGTTGAGCCTGCTCTGGGCCATACACCCGCAGGAGAGGAAAGAGAAACCCCACTTTTTTTAAATACAGCTCTGCTTGTCTTAATAGTTCTTCTTGTTAGATTGTGTTGGCGGTCAGACTCTAAGCACGTGAGTAAACTGCTAGACTCGGTAGTTGCTGCCGTAATTCTCTAGCCTGGAAAGAAGAGCTGTGGAAGCGAGGAGGGTTTCTTTTTTCTTTTGTTGTTGTTATTAGGAGGAAAAGTAATAACTAACTCTCGCTCTGTGATACCCCGCAATGCCAAATGTGTAGCGCACTTGAGATGGATTGCTCCTGTACTGCCAAGAGTGAGCCAAGGCTCCTCAGTGCTTTGCACACTGGTGTGAGCGGTGGGAGTCTTTGTGCAGCTGTGGGTACTGGCTGTCTGTGCTGCAGCACGAAAAAGAAGAAACAGGAGGGTAAGTGAAAGAAATGGGTTATTTTGTGCTAAAAGGAGAACGTGTTGTAGCCTTCAAAGTTGGAATCTCTCTGCTTGGAATTTAAAAACTGTGTTTACTATGCTGTGATGTTTAAAAGAGGGAGAAGGTGTATTGTAGTCATGATATATGGTAGTTGATACATATTCCAGATGTCAATTATATTTTGTAGTTCGTAAGCAATAAGTAGGTATAAGCAGAATATATGGTTTTCTTTAACGAGATAAGACATCCTGCAACTCGAAGTAATTAAAGGCTGTGTAGATAGATTTGTGAGAACACAGGAGAACAGAGATATGGACTCAAGGACGAGAGAAACTAAGAATGCAAGTAAGAAGATAAGGGGTGGTTTGTTGGCATGAGACCAGCACTTTTGGAGGTCAAAGATTATTTGGCATGAAAGATACAAGAAGAACAAAGGAAAAACAGAAGTTTAATATCAAGATATTGAAAAAGGTAAAGAACGGTTAAGTGAGGAAGAGGATGATAAGACCCCCGAAGAACACCCGACGACCACCCAAGGCAACAACTGCGACTGTGCGAAGGGCATTTGCATATGTTAATTATTTCCTGGAAATGTAATGAATATGTATAAGGTTTCTGGGAAATATGATGAATATTTATATCACACATGTATTTAAACTTCACTAACGAGCTTTACAGTGTGCACGATAGGTGGAGCGATCCCCCGTGTACCCAGCACTGAAATAAACATGCCTGCTTTATAACTCACTCTCCGAGTTGTAAAGTTTGTTCCGCGCGTCAGTCACAGATGCTCAGTTCCATTAAGAAGGGTCTTTGCCTTCTGAGTTGAGCTTTCTTGGTTTTCCATGAAGAGTGCCTCAAGCAGTATGATTTCAGATGGCAGCGGAGGAATAAAATCTACATGTGGATTTAGAGACGAATCAAAAAGGACGTCGTGTGACTGTTTTAGTATATGAACTTTTTAAATCAGGATTCTTTTTTTTTTTTTTTGAGCAAAAGGCCCACTTCCCATGCACCTACATAAAGCCCATTTTCTCTGACAGAAGCGTGCAATGTGGCTTGTGATGTAATATTTACTTTACATATAAGCTGTACTATGCTGTGCTCTTTTGGTCTTGTAGTATTCTTTTGAAAGCTGGCCCTCCACATCGAAGATGCAAGCTGTGTGATCTGCTTTCCCCCAAAATGTAGAGCAAAGAACTGCCATAAATACAGTCTGAACAAAACTAGTGGAGGGATTTGTTGGCTGTTGTTAGAATCATGATGGGCCAGAAATTAGCCCCTGCTTACTAACGAGTTGCTGTATTTTAATTGTCCTACGCTATCTGGGAAGCAGGTAAGTGTCAGAGCGCTTTCCCAGGGAATAAGTGTGCCCCTCTGCGATTCTTTCCGAGGGTCCCCTCTGTAAAATGCTGCATCCTCCAGAAGAGTCTGGGTGCTTGGTATTCTCAAAGGGTCCCAAATGGATGAGGTTCAATCCTCCTGACCGCGTGCCCGCAGGAGTTGTGTCTCCAGCTGTGCTTCTGTGCGCAGAGAAACTTCCTCAGTTTCTTTGCTTGGCAGAGCTGGTGTGTCTTCCTTTTGATTCAGTGTTTCAGTGGTGGTTAGGTACGGAGCAAATCTTTCTCAGGCTTGTGTTTCCCCAAATGCAGTAGAGATCCTAAACCTCTTTAGGCTTGGGTACCTGAAGAGCACTTGCGGCTTCCCATCCTGGGGCGTGTGGACAGAGGAGACGGGGGCAAGAGGCAGCAGTTGCTGAGGGAGAGACTGAGAAACGAAGCGTGTGTGGGGTGAGCCGCCTTCTGGTTTTGGACTTCGTGTGTCTGGGAGTCATTGGTACGGAATTCTTGAAGCAGCTGTTGTTTTTCTAAGACTAGAGTACATGGATAGATACAAATGAGCGGTGTTGGAGGTGTTTCTTGTTGGTAAGAGCTGTCTCTGTACTTCAGGTTTTTTCATGAAAAGGTAGTGGGATACTAGTTAAAGAAAAAATTGTCTGTAGGGGAGTGTGTATATACATAC
The DNA here is from genome assembly GCF_026419915.1 of Harpia harpyja. Taxonomy (NCBI): domain Eukaryota; kingdom Metazoa; phylum Chordata; class Aves; order Accipitriformes; family Accipitridae; genus Harpia; species Harpia harpyja. The sequence continues at coordinate 20,482,598 of NC_068960.1, read as the reverse complement.
ACATACACCCACACATAGACGTGGGTGTGAATACACACACCCCTACAAGCATGTTTTCCTTTCCTGTCCATATGTGTGTGTATGTGTATACACAACCCTACAATTTCTGTTCTTTAAAAAATATCCTACTACCTAGTCTGTGCTTGTGTGCGTATGTGTATCTATACATACGTATATGTATATATGTTTAAAATAGGGGTTGTTTTGAAAGCACGTGGAACTCCCTTGGCTATTGAAACCCTTCTTGGTCTTAGTGCGGTGCTTCCCTTTGTTTTGTTTGTCGGGCCCTGGTCTAGGTTTGATTTTTCTAGTGTGAGACAGAATATTACTGTCTTTCCAGTAGGTGTTGCCACGAGAGGCTCTCCAAACACAAAGAGTTACAGGGCAGGATTCCACCCAAGAAGACTAATTTCAAGAGGGGTGTTGGTTATCAGTGAATAACTTTGGAATACAGCCGAGCAATATTGGTTTCCTGAAATCCTGTTGCAAGACTAATTAATGAAAGCTCAGTTTGTTTTGTCAAGCTATCAGTACGGTTGTGGGTGTATGTAAATGTGAGTGTGTGTATATGTATCTGCCAATATACGATGGCAGTTTATGCAGAAGGCTGTAATAGAACAGGTGAGTTATTGACTTTTTAGTAACTAGTTGGATAATCAGTGTAACTTTCTAAAGTATTCCTTACTTAGATAAAGGCAGCAGTACTAATATGCTGTTGCATTCATTTAGTAGTTGACTGTCTTTCTGTGCTGACAGGGTGTAGTATTCTGTACAAGGAGGTGTCAGAGTGCAGGTGACAGAGAATGGTAACAGTCTCATGTAAAAATTGACTATCTGAATTGTTAGTTCAGTAAGATTTTTTGGTTTTGTTTTTTGAAAACCCAAAAAGCTAATCCCGGAATTTGATTTTGAATTTAATGTAAAAGTTGATCCTTGTGAAAGTTATTTTTGGTTATTTACTCTTAGATTAGTTCTTTGAGTAGCTGGCACCTTTGTGCTGTATTGCGTTCTCTCAAGGTCAGTATAAAATGAAAATTGATCTTGATAAGCTCGTAGAGGATTATGGATAAGTTCAATGCAGAGTATGCAGCCTGCCTGGTAGAGAGTGTGAGTTTGTAAGGACACCTCTACTATAGGAACTAAGTCCCTTACTCTTTTATTTAATAGGAGCTGTGAGCTGTGTCCCTAGATGGGTATTTTCACCTTTGGAAAGCAGAGCACCTGCTTCTGCAGAAGGTGCAGAAGCTGCTGCTTGATGCAGAAAAGCATCAAAGGTGCTTTTCTGTTTGTAGGCGTTATATTTCAAAGATTGCCTAGCAGTTAAGGCTGTTCACTCTTCTTCATCTCCTTCAAAGGCTTGAAGAAAGAGCAGCAGTGTTTGTAAAACACTTAAAAGCTTTTGTGTCAGATGAAATGTGCTAAAAGGTAGAACTTGAGGGAACTCCCCACTCCCCTCATTTTGGAGGGTGGGAAGTGCTCTGAACTTTCTGCCAGTTCTGGGTTAGCTGAGGTGAACCGTTGCATAGAGAAGGAGGGCTACTTGATGAGCAGAATCCATAAAGGAAGTTGTCCTTCCTTAAGTGTAATTGCAGATCAAACCCAGACGTATCTGTGCTAGTGTACGAGGTAAGCTTTTATAGGTGAGAGCTGCTGTCTGTGTACAGCTGCTGAAGAAGTACCAGCAGCTTAGAAAGATGTAAAACAATTGACCACAATGTGCATTGTTCTTTGCGTGATACTTGGCTTCAGCCTTTCTCATCTCAGCTTGGTTCAGCTAAGGCATCCCATCTCCTTCAGTTTTTTTTCTCTGGGTCAGGTTGTTGCTTTTCTCTTAAAGGTCTGTTTTTGTGGTGAAGTTACTTTTTAGCTGAGTTCTTGTTTTTTTCACTGCAGCTTCCTTGACCTTAGCTTACAGAAGTGTTCTATGACAGTGTTCCTTGAGCAACCAAGAAACCGAACGCGAAAGCAAGTGTGAAATGTAATGGTAGCCAACATGAGTGCTTTTATGATCAACTAAATTGTACATTATCCAACTATTACTGAACTTTGAAAAGTGTGCATTTTGCTTCTACTTCTTTTTTGTACCGCGTCTTACTCTGTTTGGCTTCATCTCAAAGCAAATCCAGTCTTCGTACCACTGTTAATATAGTCTGTTCTTGCATTTTCCTCTGGGAATGGAAGAAAGCATGTTGTCTGCTCTGTGGTATCATGCTGGGAGTCTGTGCTGTGAGCGAATGGTTGCGTTGTAATTTTAAAGCCATGAGTGAGACTCTTAATTTTCAGTGTGTATTTATTTGCTTCAAACGTATAAAAGCTCACTCTTATCATAAAAACAAAACAAAACAAAAAAACCACCACCCCCACCCCCCCCAGTTTGCAGATTTGTGTGCTGTTTTCCTTTTCTGGTGTGGATGCAGTATGTGTAATGGAAGTTTACAGCAGGGCCAAGTGTGAGGGCTTGCAGGGTGCCTGGTCCCCTAAACTTCTTCCCAGACTCTTAATCTGAGGTACTTCAGCCCCTTAGGAGGCAGTTTGAAGTGGTGTGAGCTATCTTGTGTGGATGCTGAAGGCTTTTCTTTTCTAATGGCTTGTTAATGTGTCTGTGTTTTGATTGTCCAGGCCAAGCTCCTCCAAACATGCCCCGAGGTGTACCGCCCTTGTTGTCTAACCAGTATCTGGTGGGAGCTGGAGGACTTCTGCCTGCCTACCCAGTAAGTAATTTAATTGTTGCTGTCCTGGGTTGCTTAACCCTTGGTGCAAATGGGCCCTCGGGAGCTGCTGCTGTCTATGCCAAGGCATTTCTGTTGGCACATGTTGCATGTGGAGTTCTTGTTCCAAATGCTGAAGAACCTATGCTACTGGTCCTTAACGGTGTGGTTCTTGTAAACCAAGGGGAGAATGCTACTGTGTTCCTGAATGCAGGCTGGAGTGCTGGGATTTGTCTTTGAATGCCACTTTTTAACTTGCTGCAGCTACTTCCTCAGTTCCAGCACCGAAGGCAGAGCCTTTTTGCTCACTGCCTTCCGCTGGCTCTCTGCCTAGCGTGGTATCCACCACGGCTTCGCTTCTGCCTTCAGCCATCGCGGCACGCGGCAACGTTGCCCAGCTTGCCTCAGTCCAGTGATTTGGCCAGCAGGTGCCTTTGCCAGTGAAGCAGGTACGGTAGGAGTTGTGATAAACTGAAAGGGGTTCCATTTTGGGGAAAGGGCAGACGTGAGGGTGATTGCATCTGGGGGCTGTCAGACCTCAGGGTCCCCTTTTCTGACCCGACCTAGAATGAGGAGAGAGATTCAGAAGAGAACAGGATGTTTCTGGTTGCATAGGATGAGCTCTGGGCTGCCTCTTCATGATAGAGCAGCTGCTGCCCTCAAGTTTTTGTGGTATATAAAGACCTTTGTGTGTCAGGGGGCTCTTGCTTCAATCATGCCAGCTAAATTAGCCCAATTGATTCCCCCCGTTTGATTTTCCTGCTTTGTCCACAGTGCCTGCTGTTTGTTTAGTGCCATTCCCTAACAGTTTACTTCCTGGCTAATTTTGAAATACTGTAGTTTCCTTTATACATGTATTTGCTAAAGTTAAAAAGGAGAAGTAACTGCACAGGGCAAGTGTGTGTTTTTTCTTTTTCTAAGGGACGGAATTCTCAGCGTCTTCTCCTTAAGATGCTTTGAAATATCAGATTGGTGTTCCTGGAAGTGCACTCAGCACAGCTTAACTCATTTGCACTATGTGTCTGATTGTCTCAGTGCCTGTTAGTTGAGCAACGTCCTGAGGCTGTACGGGTTGAGTTCTATTTTCATACTCTCCTTTGTACTGTATTTGTTGAAGTAAGAAACTAATTGGATGGGATATCAGGTGTTTGGGGTTTTTTTCCTGTTTCACAGCTAGGACATGGTTGATTCTCCTTTAATACCCTAGTGTTTTCTGTTGAATAAAAAGGTGACTATGTCAAATAACAGGAGTTCCTCCATTCACGTTAGAAACATCCTCTCGCCACATTTGTTTGTTGAAAAGCTGTGTACATGGTTAGAAGTTTTGGTTGGAGGGTTGCTGCTGTTGGGCGGATAGCAAGTGCCATGAAAAGAGGATGCCTGAATTCCAAGCGCGTCTGACTTGGTTGTGCTGGTGGCTCTTGTGTGTGTCTCTGCTCTAGGTCAGATGGTGAATTTGGGCTTCTTAGAAGAGCTGGGGAGAGTGGGCGAGGGAGTGGTTTAAAACTGTGTGTTGGACTGAAGTATTTCTTGCCTTGCTGCCTGAAGTGGTGTCATGGTCATTCCTGCAGATGGGGAACAGTTTTGAAGAATGGAGAAGTAAAATTAATCTATGAAAGTGCCCGGATTTATTCTGGTCCCACCCCTCCAAGAGCTGCCAGAAGTGGTTGCCCTTAAATGAGGGCATCTAATTTAGCTGGCAGCTTTGTTATGAAAACTGCTGTATTTTCTTGTGGCTATTTCTATAGAGAATAGTAAAATACTTGTTAGGGTTAGGCTCTCTCTTGCTTCTAATTTTGCACAAGGAGGGGCTTTTTGAGCACCAAAGCATCCCCATTTCTTACGGCTTTGTTTTGTTTGCCTTTGTTCAATGTTCATTCTGTTGGTTCCGTGCTGTACTGTAAGTTATGTTCTCGGCCTCGACCGTAAGGTATAACTTTCATCAGTGTAAATGTTGCAGAAGCAGTTTCGGTCTCCTTTCAGGGAGATCTTTGGATTACGGATGGGTGTGGGTGCTCGTGTTCCTGCCAAAAGTTGACGGGCCTGGTCAGCTAGGGAAAAAAAGTGTCATTTATAGTTTATATGAACAGTTTTCCTTCAATGTATTGTTCCTTTCAAAGATTTACAGGTGATGTTTTGCTATTTTCGTATGAGAATTTAGGGACTTTTAACGCAAAGCTCTCCACTGAAATGTAAAAAGAGTGACCGATGTGTCCTGGAAAGAAGTGCAATTACATAGACTGGCTAGTGTTACTCTTGTAGTTTACAGTTCTACATAAAACACAGGTGTGTGTTTTTTCACTTGGGCTGTGCAGTGGTGAGAAAACCCCACAGACAAAGACAAAAACCCACCCCTGGAACTTCCTCTGAAATTAGAGGTGGGTGAGACATATCATATTTTCTGCTTCTTCCGCTATCCTGCTTTCTCTTAAACTTGTTTGTATCACTATCATAAATTCCTTGCTTACTCTAGAGCCAAGAAAATGTAAGGTTTTTTTTTTTTTCTTTTTTTCAGGCCGGTCATCTCCTGTCAGGCAGAGATAGCCATGAAGATGTGCTCAGTCACAGAGGCAGAAGGACTAACAGGTGGGTGCGTGGTTAGTGATGGTTCTCCCTTTTGAACAGTACTGTCAGTCACTTCAGGGAATAATGTGTTGGAGGGGATTCAGATTGGTGGTAATTACAGAATCATGATGTGATTATTACTGCAGTAGTCTGAGGGTATGAGAGGGACAAAGATTTGGGGAGGAGAGGGTAATTTTAATCAGCTGTGAGATTTTTTACAAGGCAGCTTTTGTGGGTCAGTGGTGATGATGATGATGCTGGAGGTGGTGGCTGAGATTCTGTAATGGATATTGTTTTGTTCTGGAACTGAATCCCAAATCACCCTCTGAGAGTCTTAGTCAGGCTACTGACTCTGGGAGCACACAGTTTGTTTTCTTAAAAGGGCAGGTAGTTGCAGGGAGAGCCTGTTTGGAAGTTTTAGTAGTTTGGGGACAGAGGCCAGCTGGGGGCTGGGGCCCTCGGGGGAGGGGGCTGTTTGTGCCCCGTGCCCTTGGGCTGGCGCTCACAGCTGGGAACGGGCTTTCCAAAATCCTGTTGGAAGGAGCCAGACGTGGGACCTGTGGCCGCGGACAGGGAGCAGCCCTGGACCAGCCGGCCTCAGGACCTGCAGCAAACTTGCCTTCAAATCGGCTCTTCCAGCAGGACAGTGCCCAGGAGTCACTTTGGTTGTTGCTGTTCTCCTTCAGGAAGCACGGTACGCACCAAGCACACCCAGAGCTGCGCCCGTGCCAGGAGAAGACTTGCAGTGCAGCCGGGGCTGATGGCGACAGTTCCCACCAGCTGTCCCACCAGCTCAGGAAGATGCAGGTAAGATGCCACAGAGGGGAGAGCAAGTGGTTGTCCCTTCTCTTGCAGGAACAGGATTTAACAGCAGAAGGGAGGCAGGCTGGAAGGGCTTTGGAGGTCCAAAAGTGCCTCAGGCAGCTGGAGCAGTCACGTGACAGCAGAGGAAGAAGAGAAGGAGATGCAGGTGACCCATCTGGGACCATGTTTCCGAGGTAACACCTGCCCACAAACACAGAGAAAGACAGAGGCATTGGGAAGACATGGAATGGGTGGGAAAGGTGCCTGGGCGAGAGGAGAGCACGGGGAGATGGGAGGCAGTGCTGGAGATGGAGGGGAAAAATCCAGGGTGTTGGAAGTGAGGATGCTTCTGCTGTGCAGAGGCCTTCTGTAAAAGCTCCGAGTTCATCTGCTGGCTTTGGTTTTCCCAGGCTGTGCTTTGCTGAGCCTCAAATGGGGCTCCTGTTCCCGTCCAGATTTTTGCTCGGAAACCATTCAAGTGTTGAGGGCTGGGATTTTTCAAGAGCATCATATTTCTCTTTGGGCTTGCTGGGGAGGGATTGCAGTCATGCAAGACCTGTTGGGGAGCTCAGTCTTCTCTTGGGATGCTCCCTGTGGGACAGGAGGACAATTGCTTTGAGCTGCCTCTATTTCTGGAAGGATTACCTACATTTGCCTTCCATCTGAAATCCTGCTTAGTGCAACTTGTTGGGGTTTTTTAAAGAAAACGGGGGGAGGTGTGTGTGAACAGCTGAGTGCCAGTATACGGTGAATTACCTTCCCTGCTGAGAGTAAATGGTTTTAGGATTAAAAATAGCTGTTTTGTGTTACAAAAATTGGTGCTGATGGAGTCCTGGCTGACAAAATCTCTTCCCAGCTTGCTTAAACATTAAACAGCCTTCACAGTGGCATTCAGATGATCTCGTGTGAATTCTTGCAATTAATCATGGTTGTCTAAAGCGTACTACTTAAGCATACTACTAAAGCGTTTTGGTTGTTAAAAAGTAGGATGAGAAGTTCATAGAGACATGTTCTGTGTCTGGTTTCAATGAGTTCAAGCTCTTGTTGTGTCCGGTTGAGAGTTTCTGATGTTATTTTTCCCTCTTTCAGAGGGAGGTGAACATGCCCGTCTCGCCCTCCAGCAGCGAGGATGCCATGTCCGGGTTCGAGCCCATGCCACCCTCAAAGATTGCGTCCTCGAGTTGAGCGTGGAGGGGCATCAGCCCGCGAAGGTTTGGTGCGTTGTAGCAGTCGGTGCTGTGAGGTCTGGTGGGTGGCAGTGGGTGGAAGCAGCTGTTGGGGGCTCCGTCATTTGCATAGCCCAGCCCCCCCCGCATGCTTCGGAATGTTGGGGTCCCTGTGGCAGTTTTTGAATGGTCCCTCCCAGTTGGGTCAACGGACCCAGCGCAGCCAGTAGATCCCGTCGGAGCTCCTCTCTCTGGCGTAAATCCCTCGGCATTTGGGCTTGAGAAGAGGTAAAGTTGGAATCTGCAGCTCTCCTTAGATGACGTTCAGGAGCTGTGGGCTGTGGGTGGGGACTGGCTCTCTGTCTCTGGTCCAGTGACTGGTGTCATTGCTCATAGGAAGAGCTTTCACAGGCGAATCTGCCATTTCCCTTCTTCTGGGGGTTACGGGAGCTGTTTTGGAGGTGAGGGAGATGTAAATTCCCGGTGTTGAGCCAACCTGGATGGAGCAGAGGTGGACTGTGATTTGTCTGACCTCATCTGTGTATCCGTAATGCAGTTGTAATCGTCTCTGCCTGCACAACTGGCGTGAGGTCCTGTTTTATTTTAAAGGAGATATAGTGAATAAAATCAGTGAATCTAATGGGGGGTCTTTCTGACCAAATATATAAGTATTTATTTCGGATAAAATGAACAGTCCCTTGAACTCACTGGTTATACTGACTTAACTCTGTGTTGCCTAAAAACGGGACCAAGTTTGGCTCGGCCATGGGCGTCTACCTTAGAGACATCCACATTTAGTCAGATGAATCACACCCCAGTCTCCTGTGTTCCTCATCAGGTCTCTGGCAACTCTGCTGTTAGCCCTTATTGAAGCCAAGTCCAGTCTCTCATTGATGGATTGATTGATTTTAACAGAAAGGAAAGTCAGTCTTAGACATTTGGTTGCGGAAGAAAGTTTGTGTTTGAAGATCGTGCTTGGATCTTCGAGTAGGTCTAATTAGATGCCTTTTCCTCTTTGCTTCATCCCTGATAAGGTTAGGCACTCTCTGTTTGTCCTGTTTCTGAGGACCACTGCCCAAGGCGCCTAGCATTGCACAGGGAGATGCTGCGTCTCATTTTGCACTGTGAGTTTTGTTAGTCATCAGGAATGAAGTATTTTTAGGAGATAAGCTAACTACATTGCACTCAAGTGAAAAAAGTGCTCTATAACTCCTGAGAAATAATACTGGATTATAATCAAAATATAAGTATTTTGAGCAAAAGATGCTTAAAAAGTTAGGTAAAAATTATGAGCACGGTGCAATTTTTTTAGTTTGGATTTTTACATATTTTCGATTTAAAGTTTGAATGTAAACAAATCTGGTTGAATTGATGTGGAGAAGATGTTCAAATTGCCAAGTATTTCTTTCAAACAAGACTAAGCAAAGTAGCAGCTAGAGAGAGTGTTTTGGCTTTAAAGTGTTTTGTATTTGTGCACCCAAATCTCCAAGTTGCTGGGCTGCTGGACAGGGTGAGACCTGTGCCAGCCAATTCATCTTTTAGCTCCAAATGCCTTTTGATAGAGATGCAGGTCTCCTGGGGATTGTGGGGACGTGCTCCTGCATGTGGGAAAGATGGCTGAGTTCCTGGCGTAAGAAGGGCACTGGGGTTTAGAGGTCAGAGTTGAGGCAGGTATGGAAGATGGCAACAGCTGTGATCTTCAGTGTGAAAAATTTATTCTTGTATATTCAAGCAGGTTTTTTTCTCTCCTGTGCTAATCCAGTGTGGAGTATGAGCCAATAAAGAGAAACCGACGCTGTACACGCTGGACACACTTAAGTATTTGTTTTAAAATATGTGTGAGGTCAAGCTAGCACATGCTTTGCAATTTGTGTATTTACTGCAGCAAATTTTCTGCTCTTCCTGGCTGTCTTCCGTGGTTTTCAGCCTGCTTCACCTCCGCAGAAAGAGATACCGTGCGTATGCAAGAGGCCGTTATGCGTCTTCCCTTAGGAGATGTTCTTTTGTGCTCTGCTCTTGAATTACGATCTGAATTATTTATGCCAACGTTTCCAATAGCTTTTGGATTCCCTGGTTAAAGTATTCTGCACCTACCCCAGCTACATGTTACAATGCACAACTCCCACCAGCCATCAGTTTTTATTTCATGTCGTTTTTCATGAAGTAACACACATTGCAGCCAGCATCCTGTGTTGCTGTTGCATGGTTTTCTTTACAGTAGTTTTCCAGCTGTATTCCTCCTCCCCATGATAAAGAGTGTTGCCAAGTATTTCTTGTTAGCTTAGAACACACATGGTAAGGATGGTTGCTGGATGTCTCATCCTTTTTAAGGCTGTGAAGACATGCTCTGACAAGGCCTTTTCCCAGTCCCAGGTATTCAGGGATGCAAGCTGTGCCTATCCCCATCAGCTCTGTGAAGGATTTAAGAGAGATTGTGGGCCTGAAGGTTGAACGATGCTTCTGTGTCAGAAGCTGAATTTCAGCAAGCAAAAGCAACTTCCCCGACTCTTGAAGTTGTGTGTCCTTTTAATGCTGCAAAATGTAAATAATGATCCTTGCATACATCTTTCTCAATTAAACGTACAGTGGATGTCTTCTCCTTCAGCTAGCCTGGAGCTTAAAACCTAGCTTAAAAATACTGGACAGGGTAATTTTTGGTGGACATGGCCTGAGCCTGCTTGGAAGGCAATTGGTCTGGTTACACAAGTCTTTATGTAAGGCCCAAAGAGAGCCTAAGGTTTTGAGTGCCCTAGAATGCTCTTTTCAAGTAGGTTAACAGGCACATAGACACCCTGTAATGGCGTCAGGACTCCCCAGGACATCTTCAGGGCAGCTATATTTTATGTAAGCCACTGTTTTCATGCAACCTCAGCTAGCGTTGTGCTGCTCTTTGCAGGATCGGGTGAGCGGTGTTGTCTTTGGCTGTGTGGGCTTAAATGTGTTTCTAACGCGCGTGTCAAATAATTGCCTGTTAAACAGACTGCCAGTGTGGCTGAAGCCAGTGCTTCCGAAGAAGGTGAAATAAGAGCTTTGAAGATAGGGTCCTGCTGTGAATACAATCCAGTCAAGTAAGTGTTGATTATGTCCAGTCTGATCTTTGCAGATTGTGGAAAAATTGCAGAGATGTTTGTTTTAACAAGAGAGACACATGCCTACCTTTTTGGTTTTTTCCCCCAAACCTTTTAGTTACCTGAAGAAACCCTTGGGTCCACCTCCACCATCATCTACTTGCTTTCGTTGTGGAAAACGTGGCCACTACATAAAGAACCGCCCGACAAATGGGGTACGATTGTGGGGGACTTGTGATGTTACTTAGTTTTTAACTGTTTTACCTTGGCAGTTACGTAACAAATACATGAATACTCATATTAAGACTTGTTTCTGTTGGGGTGAAATGCAGAGGTTATATGGCACTGTTGCAAAGCCCTTCAAAATTCCAGGGGAAGCTGGAATTACAAATGTGCAATTTTCTTTTTTCTAGGTCGTAGACATTCAATATATCCATAGGTGTTTCTCGGTGAACTTTCATGCATGTTTTTATATCTTTCAGTATTAGTGGAAATGTTTCTGTTTTGCACTCTTTTTAATGACAGTTCACAGTTTTTATGGTTTTGTACAAAAGCAAGACATTTCTCTTTGCCCCATCTCTTGAATATTTGCGTGTTTTAATTACACTAAGTCCCTGGTTGAGGATTGATGCCATTTAACCTTAGTCACTGAAGGTATATGCGTGAGGTCCGAGTTCAACCTTCACGTGTATAGGCAGTGAATGCAGGTATCTGCAGTGAGTGATTCAGAGCACCGAATTAGTGTCTCTGAACTGCGCTGTGGAGGAGGAGCAGCGGGTTTGTGTCTCTTCTCTGAGTGGATGGTGAGCTAAGGGATATGTCACCCTTAAGGAACCTGAAGTTAAGCCAAAGGATGTCGCTTGAGTTGAAAAACCCTGCTCAAGCCTTTGGAACATCGTGGCTCTATTTGTTTAGGAAAAGAAGTATTTCAGTTGAGCATCCCTTACGCTAGGTAAAAGGAGAGGGTTAAAGGCTTTTGCTGCTTAAAATAATCACTGGAAAGTCTTTTTAAGTGTGGGTCTTGAGGTACGTCTGCTTTTCTTTTCTGAAGAGGACAAAAATTCTGAGTCTGTTGCCAGAATGAAAGAGCACAGGAATTCCAAGGAGTTTCGTGCTAGAGGTACCCGATACAAAGGGTGCTATGCTGACAAACACTGGAAACTGTGCAATACCAACTATGAAAGCATAAGTATGGAATTAAGTGGACTGACCAAAAAGCGAAGGAGAGAAACCACACCTAAATATCTGAGTGGGAATGCAACTGAGTTGGCCAGCATGTGTCACTACAGGGGAGGAAGCACTGTCATTGTATCTTAACCTTAAAATCTGTGATACTTTGTAATATTAAAGAGGGTGGTCCTACTGTTTGTGTCCCTGGAATTTGGTTCAGGTTGTGGTATGCCAAGAATCTGTGTTTCTGCAAAACATTTCAGTAGCATTTACAGTGGATTTGTTCTCTTTGCAAGCTCATTTTGCTTCTGTTTTATGTTTCAAAAGCTTCTTGCCAAGTTTAACAGATGGCTGTTGGACTGAGATTTCCTCCCCCTCTGACTTTGAGGAAACCCCATGTGTGAAACAGACTGAAGTTTTCCTGTTGCTATACACTAAGAAAATACTGCCGTGTGCTGACAGGAGTGGCTGTTTTAAAATGCCCTTGGTAGCACTTCTGGTTTTCCGTCATGGATGTCCTTCTGCAGAAGCTGTAACATAGACTTCTTGCTTTTATAAAATGTAATTGCTCGGAGACTAACGTTACCCTGAGCCTGCAATTTACATTTATGCTCTGGCAAAGGAGAGGTGGGATTCATTTCACCTGCTTTCTAGCTGTGAAAAGATTCTTTTTCTAGTCTGAGCTTATTTCTTAGTTGATGCAATGAATGGGAGAGTTCTGCAGAAGGAAGGTTGTTCCTCCCTCCCTCTTCTAGTGTTGTGGCTATCGAAAAGTAGTTTCAACTAAGCGCCTATGCTTTAGGAGGCTAATGTGGAGTGAGAAGAATTCCATCTCTTCTCTTGCTTTGATAAAATCCAAAGCTTGGAAAAGTTTTCCTCTACCCATCTTTAACTCGTTTCTTTTTCCTTCCCCACCCCTCCTCCAGGGAAGCTTATGCTAGAGGAAGGATGGAGAAGCCTCCCTTTTTACCAGAGGAGCCGTCCTCTTCCTCCTCCTCCTCTTCCTCCACCTCAGATGGTCCTGTTCCAGACGAGTTCTCGTGTCTCATCTGTAAGAATATAATGACTGATGCAGCTGTTATTCCCTGCTGTGGCAACAGTTATTGTGAGAAATGTAAGTGTTACTCCCATGTTTGTTAATTCTAAACCTCCCATCTGATTTTCTGAAAGCAGAAAGAGGAGAGAACGAAATTGCTTTGTTACCAGTTCTATTTTACACTTAAGTATACCCTGAACAGAAAAGGGCTCTTCTGGTGTGAAGGGAGAAAAAAGCCAGGAAGCTTTTTCCCCTTTTTATGTACCTAGTTAAGTCGTCTTCACAAGCGGAAGGACGAGTATGAGGAGAGTGGCTAATTGTGCAGGTGATTACAATATTAGATACTGAATGCGTTTAGTTTGTCCACAGCCCTTTGTCTCATACAAAATTATATAGCCAACTCTGGTGAACTTACAGTGGTCTGCAACAAATGGATAGTTAGGCATTTAATCCCCATTCTTCTCCACGGGAGAGTTGGTTAAAACCTTCAGAACTCAAACCTCCTAATGGCTTTTTGAACCTCTTAATGGTTTTTTTGAAACACGTTTCGTTCGTTAACCTTGAGGTTGGGGACTTCTCGCTGTACTAGATAGTGGGGAAAAGACTAGTTGCAACATCAAGACACAGCCTAGGCTCCATCTTCAGATGTTCCAATGGTGAAATACAAAACGGTATGGTTATTTGCTGCATACTAGAAATTTTTTACACTATTGAACATTTATAGCTTCATGCTCTTAGTTCAAGACCATATTCAGCCATTAATCATATACATGTGTTTATGATTGGTGAGAACCCCCAAAACTTCCTTAGTTTGGCTAAATACTCTTTTGCTTATTCTAATTCTACACAGGTATTAGAACAGCATTAGTGGAATCTGAGGAACATATATGCCCAACGTGTCAGGAGACAGATATTTCGCCTGATGCTTTAATTCCCAACGAGTGCCTACGCCAGGTAACATGACGACTTTTACATAAAGTGCTTGTAAGAAAAGGCTATCTGTAAAAAGGGGAAAGGGAAGAAAATATTAATTTACATCTCCTTAAGCAAGGCGTAATTGAATAAGGCTAAATTGACTTTTCCAATACACTATTTGTTGCTGTCTCAGAAGCTTACGACTCTTTAGAGACAATCTGGCAAATTCAGGTCCCGCTCTTACTTAACACGATTGCCTCGCTTTCACATTTGGCGTTAACGCTGAAGGACTTGAAATACAGGTCCTCTGAGCTACCAGTCATTAGTATCAGTGTTGAATGTGACGTGTTCATACATCTGTATGTTGGTTTCTTTTAGGATTGATGGCATTTACAGGAATACACGAGTAATTTTCCTCTGTGAAGGCTTTTGTTTGTATATCTGCTGAAGTTTCATCTTACCTTCTTGTAAATGCTTTTCTGCCTGTAGGCTGTGAACAACTTCAAAAATGGAACTGGCTACACAAAAAGGCTCCATCAGCAGATTTGGCAGCAGCAACAGCAGCAGCCGCCACCGCCTCCACCACCACTCATGACTGTTACACCTCCCGCTGCTCTGGTGAGTGCCTCTGAACCATGTACATCTTCCTCTCTGTCAATCAGCAGTTTGTTGCAAGAGAAGGTAAGATTTTTTCAACATATGCAGTGATTCTTATATTGTAGCAGAGCTTCTTTTCCACCTGTCTGTGTTTATTCACAAGGGCTGTCGGGTTCCTGTGCGAAGACAAGCAGCATTAACAAGTCGTCTGGGCCGCCAAGGACGATCAATACGCACCGCTGGTAAGGAAGTGTAACTTTAGAATTCCTTTCAAAAAATTATCTTCAGATAAACTGAATGGGATTTTTTGCTTTTTCCTCTCTCCACTCCAAAAGGTCATCCAGGGAGAGGCAGTACAGTTGGCTCAGCAGGTGGCAGACGAGGCTGGGAACTGTAAGTATTCTGCAGAAATTCAACGTATTACTACTTGTAAGCTGTTAAAGGAGGCCGTAGCACTTAACTTCTGCAACGGCTGATTCATAATGAAGTGAGTATGCACAGATAGTTGTGGAGGATACAAGTGGTCGTCAATTTTTTAATGGCCTAATTTGAATTGGCTTTAACAAAGGGGATCTGTGCTTGCAGTGAAATTATTTAGAATAAACCTCCAGTACCTGATTGAGAAGAAGACTCTGACAAAGGAACTCTTTTTGAGGAAACCAGAATTACCTATCAAAATTAAATACAATTAAAGGATCAGGTGGAAAGCCACCCTTTTGGTTACTGGCTGCACAGGCCTGTAGAAATTGATTTCCCAATAGGAGTCAGCCTCCAACATTCTTTTTTTTCTAACAACTTAGTTGATGTTGATGGAGCAAATTCTTGGAAAAGTCAACACTGTTGTGTTATGACCATTTTGAATGTCTTCAATTTAGTCAGCCCAAATAGCCAAGCTGCTTTCTCTCAGTTGGTGAGAGAGGAGTCTGTTTTATCTATGATTGCAGGGTCAGGTCAGTCCTTCCTTTTGGTATTTATGTGTTATAGATAGGTTGTAAGGGTGCCCTGTGTTTATAAAATCTTAAAGATAAATCAAAACAAACCCCAGGATCCATCCCACAGATTGTCTGAAATCTGCAATTGAGTAAGCAGGAGAATAACAATTCGGGGACAAGAGCAGGCCAAAGACATCATGGTGAGGCAACAACGCAGGAAGCGTACGTGGAAGAAGATGATAGAAGTCTGGGAGAAGATGAGTTACTATCTGTGCAGTACTTTGCAGATCAGAAGTGTGAAGTGTTGGCACGTGCGAGATGGGAGTCTCTTTTAAGCCTGGGCAGCCTCCATCCACAGTCGCAAAGCTGAGTACGAGGAGAGCAGACTGAGGGAAGTGTTGGGGGTGAGGATGTGGAAGGCAGGTAGGAGGGTCAAGAAATGAGTGTAGTCTCAAATGAACAGAGAGCAGGGAGAAAAAGGCTTCAGCTGAGAACAAGAAGTGCTTGCCACCATGCTCCCGCTTCATTGGCTTTCCTCTTTAAAACGGGGGAGAGAGAGTAACAAACAGTGACGCATGTGGGGGGGGTTTCCTTTGAAGCTCAAATTGAGGCTGCCCGAACAGTGAACGTACCCAAAGGAATCGGGCCCCAACACTACCAGCATCAACACCAGTCTTTGTGCCTGTGCCTCCACCTTCCGTGTATCCTCCAGCACCCCATGCGCTTCCTCTTCCACCGGGGGGACCACCAAGACCGTTTCCTCCTCAGTTTCCACCTGGTCAGCCTCCGTCTGCTGGGTACACTGTCCCCCCTCCAGGATATCCCCCATCTCCTGCAAACCTGTCATCAGCTTGGGTACCAACAGCAGTACCAACGGCTCATTCAAATACCAACCCAACGAGACAAGCACCTCCTTTATAGAGTCATAGAATCATTTCGGTTGGAAAAATTTGTCAGAGCCCCTGGTTTTAACGTAGTTGTGCGTAAGGTTCTCTGTGCCCGTCTCGGCATTGTGCTGTCACCGTAAGCTTGTAACGGGCTGCGGCTGGGTGCTGCTCTGGGGCTACTGACCCAGCTTCAAGGCAGAAAACAAAGTGGCTTTCTCTGAATGCTGTCGTCAGGAACAAGGTGCTTTAGCTTGCCAGCAGGTGTCTGCAGGCTTTTTTCCGCATGAGTGTGTGCGGTAGGAATGGAAGGTGTAGGTGGTTTTACTTCCGTGAAGGTCATGGGGTTTGGGGGTTTTCTTGGTTGGATTTGGTTGGTTTGTTGTTCTGGTTTTTTTGTTTTGGTTTGGTTTGGTTTGTGCTATCAATTTTGGGGGTTCAGGAGCTGATTTCCAGTCATTCCTCCTCCCAAGTGGTGAGGGTGGAAAAGGCTGGAGTGATACATTTCTACCGGGCTGGAGGCAAGCCGACCTCATGAGTGGGAGAGACGCATTCACAGTGAAGGCTCATACACCGCCCTGATGGCTGAAGGCAACTCCCTGAACTGTAATAGTGTAAACTTATCCGTTGTCTTCCGGAGGATGCAGGAGAAATGTCTTGCAGCTTTGTGAAGCTATAAAGGAGTGACAAAACTTGGAACAAATCAGTTGAACTTCTTGTATAAAATTGGCATCTCTCGCAAGAGAAGTACGTTGGAGGTGTTCCCTATGGTGGACAAATCCTAGCAAGAGTTGGCAAAATATTAAACTGCCACAGACTTCTCATTTAAAGAGAAGGCTGGTGGATGAATAGGTAGTATGCCACGTATGCTACTTTGTCTCATAAGATCTCTTCTTTGAATATGCCTGGCAGTCTGGTACAGTTGAGAGAAAGAGAAGGAAGATTTTTTTTTTTTTTTTTTGAATTCTAAAAGGGGAATGAATTCTATTAGGCATAAGTCACTCTCTCAGTAAAACTTTCCAAGTGCCATTTTTCTCAACTTTTAAGGTGTGAGATTAAATTTTCAGTAATACATGCAAGCAACTGAAAAATATCTCCTACTGACTAAAAGAATTTGCTCTTCATAATATCAGATATATCTCATTGATATTGTCCTTTATGTCAGTCTCTAATTATAGCCTCTGTAGGAAGAATGGAGCAATGAAAGGCAGCTAGATGGTGGCCTTTTGTACATGGAAAGATCTTGGATGCTAGCAAAGTCTAAAACCCATTCTTGTGTTGTGCAAACTTTCTGAAGTGCAAGTTGTACACTGCAAGTAATACGTAAAGCATGTAGGAAGTTGCTGCTGTAGGTGTTTTAATTTAGATGTAATGCACAGCAATTAAACATAGGCTTTCCTTCTGTATGTGTTATGAAAATGGTATCGTAAGAAGGAAGATACTCATTAGGAACGTTTTTACTAATGAAGTGGAAGTAGGCAATGCCTATAAACAAGGCAAGGCAAATTAGGTCAAGGCCTAGTTACACTTGTAAGTCAACAGCCGTTCTGACTGAGGAGACTAGTTAATAGGACTACCATCCTAATACCACCCCCTGCCCCCTCCAGCTTTTTGGAAAACGCATAGAAAAAAGTTTGAAAAATGAGCTCATAGAGAAGGGGGGTGGGGGAGCCCACTAGGTGACTAAAAGCCATGTCTGTAGTTGGACAAAGCTACTCTGCGCGAGAGAAATCCATCTTCCCTCAGTGGCAGAGTAAAGGCAACAATTAGAAATAAGGAGTTGTAATAAGCTATCTTTTTAAAATCAAGTGTTGAAGCTGTCCTTTGAGCATTTCCTCATCCCATTCCAGCCAAAGTGGGTCAGATACCTTAAATAGTTCTAAGTGTCTCTTGACTAACCCAGCTAATATTTGAAGTTGTCCATTTGTGCAGTAGGAAAATGTCCGCTTTGAATAATGCCATCATTAATCCCTGTAGCCTTAGGGTCTGGATATGGACTCTTTGACAAGCATGATGAGTTGTAGAGACCTTTTCACTGTGTCTCCCCCTTTTGCTACTAGTGTTTCTGTAGAGACCCTTAATCCTTTAAGTACAGTTCTTACCTCCTGTCCCACTCCTTTCTCTCTCCTGGTTTCAGCTGGTAATGCAAAGTAGGGTCGTTTTTTTCTCCATTTTTCCCTTTCTAAAGCAAGGGTCCTATGGTGTCAAAAATAAAAATGCTCATGCTGCCTTAAATTTAATGTTGTCCTGCCATGTCAGTCCTGTGCTGCTTCTGATTGCAAGGAAGTCTAAAGAGGCAGGGCAAGCGGAGGGTTGGGTTGAAAATGGTGCCTTGCTGTGCTTGGAGTTCCAGGGGCAGTAAGCTTGTGGGCTTCCAAACCCAGGTGCCTGGTGTCCTGCTCAGCCTAACTGGGCAGTGAGCTAGCTAAAGCAGATTTGAGCACCTTCTACAAACAGAGCTCAACTTGTGCTGCTCTGCGTGCTGACGTACATCTCTTGGATTTAGATTAAAACAGATGTATGTAGAGCTAAGCCTCTGCGCTATAAAAATGGATCACTGTGTTAAGAGCACAAGGCTCTGCTAGCAACAGTAGCTGCAGATGTGTTGATGTTTTCATTCATCCTCTTCCATAGACAAAACCAAGGTAATGCTGAATTTACTGCAACAACTCTGTTTAACAGTCCACTTTGTCCTTCCTCTGCAACCAACTATAATGTCCTTTTAGAATCAGTAGAAGCACAGCAACTACATTGAACTAAAAGAAGCCCGTGTTAAATTGTCTTGTTTAATGGGATCAGGAAGCTGATGGGAATAACCTTAAATCAAAAGTGCTGTGAAACTGAAATGTGTCCAAAACTTGTGCTGTATGTGGTGTCACCCTTAGGGGATTTCAAAGCTTTTCATTTCCTGGCGATCAGTTCTAACTGTCTAGCGCAATGCAAAGAAGCTGTCTTAAGATGGTAGCAACTTGGATCTTTTCTTATATCCACAAGTGTTCTTTAAAAAAGTAGTTGTGGCTTCTAAGTTAGGTCGAGTTATCTCAAAACCATAAGCAGGGTCTGTTTTCCCTCATTTATGCTAATGCTGGGCAAAAGAGCAGAAGCTGATTTGGAAACCTGTAAGTGGAAGGGTGTTTTGCAGTAAGGTGGTGGTGGTTGTTTTGTTGTTTTTTGTTTTTTTCTTTTGTGGAGTCTTCAGTGTTTTATTTTCTCCCCCAGTACTCCTAGGCTGCAGAACCAGCCTCCAAGGCACTATGGAATTACTTCTGCAATTAGCTTGGCTCCTCCTAAGGATATAGATTCCATTCATACTCAGAAGCTGCTTGAAGCGATGAAAGCATGTGGGGTATTTGAAGACGAGGAAGAACTGAATCACCGGTATAACAAGACTGTAAAACTTGTTAATGTCCTGGGGTTTTTTTAGGGCAAACTTAACGTGAGTTTTCTTTACAGGCTGGTCGTTCTTGGTAGACTGAATAACTTGGTCAAAGAATGGATTTCAGAACTTGGTGAGAGCAAGGTAAGGTTTTTTGATAGGTTCTTATCAAAACAGCTGAAGCCTTTTTGTTTCTTCTAAAGGCTTTACTGCTAGGATTTATGCTAAAGTTCAACATTTCACTTCCTTCTTAAGTATCAAGGAGTTCTGTAGTAAGTGCCATTGAAATAATGTATAAAAGATACTTCAGATGAAGACCTTCAAGCCCTTGGGGCACTGAATAAATTTGTGAAGTGGCTCTATCAGTTGACTTGTAGCAGTTAACAAAGCTGAAACAACATATTGTGGGGGGGAGATAGATGGTAACTGGGCAGTAAACTTGCCCCAGACAGCCTGCAGCACTCAATCTAGTTTGAAGTTATTACTCTAGACTTGCCTTTGGTATGGCTCTTAGATGGTGTTAATTTGTGTGGGTCTGCTGCAGGGAAGACTGGTAGAAGGTCTTAATTTGTTTAAATTGATGAAAGGACTGCTACATTACTCATCTTTGTTGTCGTTGTTTGTGAGTTGCAATCCCTCCCTTCAGAAAAACAGTATCAGTCTATTAGACTAAGAACTCAGTATGGGAGGGAGAAGACATTGTTTATGGAGGCTGTTGTAGTCTTTGTAAGTAACTTATATGCTAGTTAAACTTGCACGTAGGTCAACGTGTATGTTATATTGTGCAGAAAACTCTTTCTCTTCTACCCGCAGAATTTTCCCCCTTCAGCAGTAGCAAATGTTGGTGGCAAAATATTTACGTTTGGTTCTTACAGGCTTGGAGTACACACTAAAGGTAAACTTTTGTTGTCTGGTCATAGTTGTAATGTTTGAAAGTGTCTTCCAACAGTAACAGAAGAAATGGCATCTCTTTGCAGGCGCTGACATAGATGTGGCTTGTGTTGCTCCTAGACACGTCGAAAGATCGGATTTCTTTCAGTCGTTCTTTGAAAAACTAAAACGTCAGGAGGAAATAAAAAAGCTAAGAGTAAGCAAGCTCTCTCCTTGATAGATTGTGCAACTCCTCCAATAAGAATATTGATGTTAAAGGCTCCTATTGGTAGTGATTGTCTTACAAACCAAACTTAAAAAGGGACTTGTTTCTGAGCCCCTTGTAAAATACTGTCTACGCAGCATGAAAGTGTTGAAGTGAAGCTTTTGGTTCCCTTCCCCAATGACTGTACACCCCATAAGAATCTCTGTGGTTCACTTCTCCCCTACCCATGGTTTGGGAATGAGTGGGCTATAGTATCAAAAAGCAAGGTTGTCCCGAGGAGCCTTGCTTTCATCTGAGCTGTAGTAAGGGGCTTGGCAAGAAGGTAACTGCATGCAGGTAGAGGAAGGGGCAGCCTGAGAGCTAAGGAAGTTGAATGTGATGTGGAAAGGCTTCTGTCAGTACCTTTGCCGTGGTGTTCCTCTGGGTGTACTTTAGGACCTCTAATTCCTTCTTCTCTGGTCCTGTTCTTCTGTGGCTACTCAGCCTGAGACTTTGTAGAAGAGATGCAGAGTCAGCTTTACATGAAGTCAATAGGAGCTGTGCTGTGAACATACAAAACAGCCTTGTAAAATGACCCTGCGGTGCATATGTTGTGTACCTTGCGTATAGAACCAAACTCCCGAGAAGTGTTTCTCTCAGCCTGGTCTTCCTTGTGCAGACATTTTGAAAGACTTCATATGCATAGCTAATGAGGCTTTGTTTAGATGACCGAAGACAGACGCAGTGGGCTGTGGCACAGTTCTAACGAGTGGTCTACAAAATTGAAAACTGTTGCATAAGGTAGCTGATAGCATCTCAGGCATGGTAGAAAATAAAAATACAGGAGGCTAATGCACGCTGTCAAAGGCGGACAGAATTTTCTCGATTTCTCTGGATGTTAACCAGTAGTAAGATAGCGACAGAAATCTCTTGCTTTTCTTCCTCACCACCAAGGTAAGTGCCTTACAACCTCTGATACTGATGGCTCATTGTGCACTGTTTGTTCATTACAGTCCGTGATCAGCCTCTGAATCTCTTGGCTAAATAACTTGTTAAAGCTAGTATTATACCGTCTTAGTGCTATAGTGCGTGCAGCTTATGAAGAATTTCTTTGGTTTGGAAGCAACTCAAGTCTTTATACTGAGCAGTTAGCAGTGTAACTTCTGCATTTGATCGTAGTTTAGGAGAAACATTAAAGTAGCAAACCATGTTTTCTTACACAGTTATCCTCTCCTTTCCAGGCAGTTGAAGATGCATATGTACCAGTTGTCAAGTTTGAGTTTGATGGCATTGAGGTAGGCATTTCTTTTTTTTTTTTTTTTTTTTTTTCTTTAAGTGAGTAAATTTTTTCTTGCTTTGGAATAGGATAACTTTTCCAGGGAGCTGTGACTGTGCAATTTTGGACCACAACCTATCCCAGCAGAATATATTGCAGTAGAACGGGAGCTTATAGGAAAATAAGGCCCTAGGGAGCCTAGCAGGCATGGGAGCATCAGGGACATCTTTTTCTAGACCTGTGCTGTAGACCAGGGTAGCCTGCTTGAATAGCATTTATCCCTAGGATCATGCAGAGTGGGAGCAGAGGCGGTGTCCTTGCTAAGTCTTCTTAGCTCTGCCAAGCTAGGTATCTACAGAGGGATGTGTACAGTGTAGTTCACTGTACGAATCATGTGAGCAGACTAAATGTTTTGCTGCAAATCCAAAATGAAGTGGTCATGGGACAAACAATCTGGAAAATGGAAAGTAAAAGTACTCATTTGACTGCCGCCTAGGTTTGTCAGCTACAGGAATCCTGCTATCTTGAATACATCTTATACAATGAATCAAGACCTGCATGCTGTAGTCCCTAAGCAAGTTACTGCTTGGTATCACTATCACAAAGAGATTTATTCAGTGACCTTTTTGTGGCCTTTATCTGGTACAGACTTTCACAGGATAATCTTCTTGCCTCAGACTGTACTAAAAAGCAGATACTTCAGGGTCAAAAGGGCTTACTGCATAAAGAAAATGCTCTTTCCTTTGCTGAAGTATAGTTGAGGTGACTGAACTTAAGTCTTAATTCTGTGAATAATTTTAAGTTCCCTTTTAATTGAAATTCTAAGTCTAGTGTAATCTTTTTCAACTTAAAATGCCCTCTTCCTTTCCCTAGCTTAAAAAGAAAGGGGTGATGCAGTGAAGGTATTGTAAATAAAATTCAGAACTTCTAGAAATTGCATTGAGTCTTCTGGCAAATAAATCCCTTGGGAGATGTATCTATAGTCACCTAATTCTAAATACAAATGTTAACCACTCTTTTTAGACTTGACTAACTGTCCCCCACCGGTGTGCTGTTTGCAAACTGCGCGGCATTCTAACGGTTGGCACTTTTTTCCTCTTGAGATTGATCTCGTGTTTGCAAGACTGTCTGTGCCAACTGTTGCTGATGATCTTGATCTCAGAGACAACTCGTGTCTCAGAAGCCTGGATATAAGATGTATACGGAGCTTAAATGGTAAGCATATTTGCACATCTTTAACAAGAAAATGTTACTAAAATTGGTATGGAATGCAGGTTACACACCCCAAGTTTCTGTACAGGATGCAGAAACTGATCCCCTGTATCCTTGAGATCTGAGGAGGTGGCGAGTGGGCTTAAATTTAGCTGTTTCAAGTTGTGTGTTTAGATAGACCTGTGTTTCATGTTTCTTTGATTGGGGGGTGTGTGTTGTTCCAGTTTGCCACAGAAACTGCTTCAGCTGAATAGGTAGAGCACTTGATAGAGAAGAATGTGTGGTAGTTCATTTAAAAAAACAAACAAACAAACAAAGGCTATTTAAAATACCTGAAGCCAAAGTTGCTCACTGTTTAACACTGCCTGGTTTAATTGTTCCTGGCTGTCGAAAGAAACCTAGCTTTCGGAATCCTGTAGAAGGGCCTTATTGAAAATTGTTGGCTGGAGTCTAAAGTATGAAAAAGCTGTGGAGGGCACCAGTTACCTGAGGTGATGCTGAATGTTATGTGTAAGCTCTAATTTTTAAGGTAATACAAAGCAAGTAATGCAAACTTGTTTTCATAGACTTGCAGGAGAAACTGTAAGCTGTTGATCCAGTATAGCACAGAACTGACTTGTACCTGTTACTAGGAAGTTCTGTACTTCAGCTGTTTTTTCTTACAGGCTGCAGAGTTACTGATGAAATACTGCACCTAGTGCCAAATAAAGAGAACTTCCGGCTCACGCTCCGTGCAATTAAACTGTGGGCAAAACGTGAGTAATGTGATTGTTTGTGATCTTTAAACTTTTCAGAGGCACCTCATGCTGAAAAAACAATAGCATTAGAAGTCCTTCATCTTTGGATGGCTGTTTAAATAACAGGTTTTAGTTCAAAACCTGTTTTTTAGTTTAGATTCAAGGACTGTCCATGGGGTAGAGATTCTGTGTTTTTTTTAATGGGGGTAGAGTGGGGAGATGAGGGGAGTGCCTACAAGACAAGGTGCTGCATTGCTTACCAGGAACCTGACTAGAAAGGGTAAAAATGCCCAGTGAAGTATAAAAGCTTGATAGATAAGGAATAAGAAAATACCATTTGCGCATGTGACTAGAGCAAGTGCTAGAAGAATGGCAGAACCTTCTTCTTAAGGGAAGTTGGAGCGAAGCAGTAGCTGTAGCAGTGCAGGCAAATTTCAGAGTAGCAGTATTTTGGGAAGTGGTGCGGTAACGATTCTTTTTCTCATCGCTGTAAGGACCAACAGTTTTGGCCTCGTTGCACTGCAAAAATAACTGACTTGGAGGCTGAAGTGTGCTAGGTATTCTATAGAATGTGAAGGTGGTGCTGTAAATTTGAAGGACTATCCTTGGGTATGGAAAGACTACAGGCTAACGACAATGTATGCATTGTAGGACGTGGCATTTACTCCAGCGTGCTGGGGTTTCTTGGTGGGGTTTCCTGCGCTGTGCTAGTAGCGAGAACGTGTCAACTCTATCCAAACGCTTTGGCTTCTACTCTGGTGAACAAGTTCTTCTTGGTTTTTTCAGGATGGTAAGAGCTATTTATGACTCTTTTGATTTGCGTAAAGCAGTAACACTTTCTGAGGTGGTTCTTTATATAAGATTTAGACCAACAGCATTCAGTCCTACCCTGAATTACATGGCAGAGTTTTAAATGGGCAGTCAGTTCCTGGCTTTTCTTGTATAGGGAGTGGCCAAAACCTGTATTGCTGAAACAACAGGAAGAGAGCAATCTTAACTTACCAGTATGGGACCCTAGGGTATGTAGACATGGAATTTGGAAGCCTTTAAACTTTCTTCTAAGCTAAGCTGCTGGTGCTGAGCACAATTGTTTTAACATCATAGGTGAACCCATCAGACCGATCCCACGTAATGCCTATCATCACCCCAGCCTATCCGCAGCAGAACTCTACATACAACGTATCTACATCAATGCGAGCGGTAATGGTAGAGGAGTTCAGACACGGTAAAGTTCTTTCCATGCTTATTAACTGCTTAAAAGGTGTAATTCTTGCAATATGAAACCACATGACGTGACTTGGTTATATTCCGTGCGGTGTTGTGCCCTTTTAGGCAGAAGAGTTCTCTGGGACGTATACCTGTTGCAGGCAACAAGGGACCAGTTTTACAATGAACTGTTGTAGTAGACGTGTATTGTGTCAAGGGAATTCCTGCTTTTTGATCTGTCAATTACTGTTCAAAACCTTTATCTTGTAAAGTTTCTCTCACCCTCTGCTAGTCTTAAAAACAAAATGGTAGTAAGGTTTTCAACCTTAATTGTAGGTCTTGCAGTTACAAATGAGATTCTCCAAGGAAAAGCAGACTGGTCAAAGCTCTTTGAACCACTGAACTTCTTTCAGAAATACAAGTATGTATGAAATCTGTTCCCTGAACTTGAAATGATTTCCCTACTGGTTAGCATAGTGAGTTTTAGCTTGCAGTCTAAATGCAAGATGGCATTGATATGTTTGTTTTTCAGAAGCTGGAGGTAGTCGTAGGAATTTTGGTAAGGATAAGTATAGGGAAGATCGAAAAACTGTTTGTGTTTTGCCACTGACACTGTTTTTATTAAAAAAAATCAGCTCTGATACTTAGAATGCAGCAGAACGCAATTCCGAAGGATGTAATCAGTTTTTCTTCAGTTAATGCTGTGCTGCCTGCAGGATATAATGTGTCTTGTCTGGAAGTAATTTTCTATACGTTCAAGGCAGTTTTGGTTTCATTTGAAGGAATATCAAGTCCTGAGCTAGGATATTAATTTTTCTTTTCTTCTAGACATTATATTGTGCTGACTGCTAGTGCCTCTACTGAAGAGCATCACTTAGAGTGGTAAGTCTTGCTTTGAGTGTGGGTTCAATACATCATTGATGCTCAATTCCGTGTTGCGCTTCATTTGGTTAATACAGTTCACAAAACCAAAGTATTCAACTGTGCAACTAGGCATGGAATACAGTACGGAGTTAAGTAGACAGTTCCTCAGCAAAACTAAAAGCTTTCTTGTGAAGGGAAGTTAACATAAGTTATCTTGCTGTTTAAGAAGTTAACCTAAAGACCCAAGTCATGATGAGAAGGAACAAAGAGGGTTAGTGTGCACATGCTCTGTGTCATGTGGAGAAGCAGATGCCAGGAGTCTAAGGAGACTACTTAGCCAAGGCTACTTCCGTTAGGAAGATGTTCCTTGTTGCAGAGACTGAAGTAAGTGGGGATTACTTGATGTCATCAGATGTGTAGTGGACACTGGAGAGCTTGATCTTTTAGTGACTTATAGAGCAGTGGTCTCCAAACTTTTGTGCACTCCTGTGAGCAAAAAAAAAA
This sequence comes from Harpia harpyja, assembly GCF_026419915.1. Taxonomy (NCBI): domain Eukaryota; kingdom Metazoa; phylum Chordata; class Aves; order Accipitriformes; family Accipitridae; genus Harpia; species Harpia harpyja. Next base: position 20,456,503 of record NC_068960.1, on the reverse strand, counting down.
AAAAATAATTTTTGAACACATAGTTGCAGTCTATATCTACTTCTTTACAAGTTACGTACACATTACTGAAGTTCTAATCTTTTCTTCCCGGACCCAGTGGATTGTCTTGTGCACCCCCTGGGGTACATCCCCGCCGACACTTTGAAGACGACTGTTGTAGAGCCTTAGAAGACTTGGTTTCATAGCTTTTTTACTGGATGTAATATTTAATTTAGGACTAGACTGCACTCAATGCTAAGTTGCTCTGGTTATGTAGTCAGACTGTTCCAGAGCCTACTGTTCTCCAGTGAAGTGAAACAAGGCTGTTTAATTGGGGTGAAACCTGACCATCTGCACAGAGCACCTGAATGCTTTAATCTAGTAGTGTGCTCAGGCATCTTGTGTTTAGTGCTGGAAATGATCATCTCAGCACGCTTGGTAGTGGATAGGTAAATTGCAGGAGTGCTGATCTACTTAGTGAAATGTAATGTGAGAACCACTTCAATTGTGGTTAGAGAAAATGACTGCTTCTGACATGATATTTGTCACTGCCTCAAGGGAGACATGCCAATAATAACTTGTTGAACCTGTGTGACTGGGCTGACTAACTGTGAGTCTTGAAATAAGGGGAAACGGTGAGGAATTAAGGTACTGTAATGTGTGTGGTGTTCTTATTCTGAAGAAATGAGTGCTTTGCCTGCCTTGCTCAAGTAAGCAAGCAAAATAGCTGTGTGTACCAGACCCCTGTTCTGCGGGCACCTTGGTTATACTCCAAAGTTTGGCTTGCGCTTTAAGGCAAATGATTTAATTCTTGTGCGACCTCTGAAAGACATCTTATTTCCTGTTTAAAAATAGCTCTAGTAGGTAATACCTCTTACCTGAACTTTTAAATTTGTTCACTTCAAAATCGTGTCAGCTACAGCTTGATGGCAGTCGCAGTTAGGTATACAACAAGGAGTTATGGGCAGAGGGCTTAGAGCCAAATAGTTTTTAATGTGAAATGTTTTAAGTGATGTGATGGGTTAACCCTGGCTGGATACCAGGTGCCCACGAGAGCTGTTCTGTCACTCCCCCTCCTTCTCAGCTGGACAGGGGAGAGAAAATATAACAAAGAGCTTGTGGGTCGAGATAAGGACAAGCGAGATCACTCACCAATTACCATCACGGGCAAAACAGACTCAGTTTGGGGAAAATTAACTGAATTTGTTACAAATCAACTGGAGTAGGGTAATGAGAAATAAAACCAAATCTCAGAACACCTTCCCTCCACCCCTCCCTTCTTCCCCGGGCACAACTTCACTCCCGGATTCTCTACCAGCCCCCAGCGGCACAGGGCGACGGGGATGGGGTTTACGGTCAGTTCATCACACGTTATTTTCTGCCGCTTCATCCTCCTCAGGGGGAGGACTCATCATACTCTTCCCCTGCTCCAGCGTGGGGTCCCACCCACGGGAGACAGTCCTCCATGAACTTCTCCAACGTGGGTCCTTCCCACAGGCTGCAGTTCTTCACGAACTGCTCCAGCATGGGTCCTTTCCACGGTGTGCAGTCCTTCAGGCACAGACTGCTCCAGCGTGGGTCCCCCACGGCGTCACAAGTCCTGCCAGAAAACCTGCTCTGTGGGCTCCTCTCTCCACAGATCCGCAGGTCCTGCCAGGAGCCTGCTCCAGCGCGGGGTTCCCACGGGGTCACAGCCTCCTTCGGGAACCCACCTGCTCCGGCGTGGGGTCCTCCCTGGGCTGCAGGTGGATATCTGCTCCACCGTAGACCTCCATGGACTGCAGGGGGACAGCCTGCCTCACCATGGTCTTCACCACGGGCTGCAGGGGAATCTCTGCTCCGGCGCCTGGAGCATCTCCTCCCCCTCCTTCTTCAATGACCTTGGTGTCCGAAGGGTTGTTTCTCTTACATGTTCTCACTCCGCTCTCTGGCTGCTGATTACCGTCTGTCCCAACTTTTTTCTTTCTTAAAAATGTTATCACAGAGGCGTTACCACTACTGCTGATTGGCTCGGCCTTGGCCGGTGGCGGGTCCATCTTAGAGCCGGCTGGTATGGGCTCTCTCGAACACAGGGGAAGCTTCCAGCAGCTTCTTACAGAAGCCACCCCTGTAAGCCCCCGCTACCAAAACCTTGCCACACAAAGCCAATACGAGTGAAGAAAGCTTATTGTATCTCATAATAAAGATGAGGAAAGTTGTGGCTGCAGTAAAAGCTGACGTTTTTGCAGTGACAGAAATGGCAGCAAACGGGGCTTAGTTTTGCATCAGGGAAGATGAAAAGCAGAAGACAAACTTGCTTCCATTTGCTATAAGAACAAGGTTAGTTCACCAGCTCTTGAATGGATTTGGGAATAGATGGCACATCTCTGTTGTTCCTCAACATAAGATAGTTGTGAAGAACGTACAGAGTTCTGACTGCCTTCAAAGCTAGCAGTGTTTTAGGTAGAAGGGTAAAATGCCAGTACTTCATTTAAAAGAAGAGCCTTTGTGGTCATGATACATTTCTTGGGTAAGTTTCTGATGAGACTGTGTTGACTAGATCATTTGTTTATTAAAGGAACTATATTTTTCAGTTTGGCTGGAAAAGGGTAAACTCTTTTCACAGATCAATCTGCAGGAAGACTAGCATCTTTACTCAGGTGTAATGGAAGAGTTGTGCTTGAGCCTTTTCTAAACTGTTGTTCTCCTTGACCTTTGGGGTAAAAAGGAGTTTTGCTGCACTTCAAAATGCAGCCAGAGGTGCTGGGAATCTGCTGCTTGTTGATATTTTCATCATAGTTTATATGTTGAAGTGTTGTGTCTGACCTGTTAAGACTACAAGTTAAACTTACTGCCTCTGTCTTTGGAACCTTTAAAGCTCCAGTGTCCCTGGAAACATCTCCAACTCCAGTGTGTGTGATATAAATATCTAGTATCTGCTCAGCTGAATGAATCTTACTACTTACTGACTGGTTAGCATTTTTGTATTAGCGTTGTCTTATAAAAAGGCATGTGCTGGATCCAGTCAAAAATGAGTAAATGTCTCTTGTTCTTATCAGGATTGGCCTTGTGGAATCTAAAATTCGTGTGCTGGTTGGCAACTTGGAGAGGAATGAATTTATATCTATTGCACATGTAACGCCACAGTGTTTCCCTGGCAGCCGAGACCTTTGTAAACAGTGAGTTTCATTACTTTTCTGAAGTCGAGTTTGGCCGATGTATTGTACCTTGTTTATATTCCTTCACCTCAGCTTACCCGTGAGAGATGTTCAGTTACGTACCTACTGTTTTGTAGGTACGAGGTCTGACGGGCAAGGTTCTGAGCATGTAGGATCTTTTTAAAGAAGGGAGAACTTGAGGGAGGGGTTCTCGGAGAACTTGAGTATGGGCTGACTCCAATCTTTAGGTGCTGCGTACAACTAAACTGTTTTGCTTAATCCCTTCTTGAGAGTAGATACTAGCATCCAAATAACTGGCATCTGTGCATAAATGATAGATTTGTGAATCTGTCTTTTTAGGAGTGGATATGTGTCAATGTGGTTTCTTGGAATCACGTTTAGGAAAGTGGAAAATGCAGAAAGGGTTAACGTTGATTTAACATACGTTATACAGTCATTCAACGATACAGGTAAGCCTCTATTTTGCTCTAGTCTCGTAGGGTTACATTTTTTTACTCTAGTGCATGTTGCTTCGCAAAGTGAATTGTGCTTCCTTCTGGTATTGGCTATTAGCTATTTCTGTAGAGCGTGACACGTAGAAGATTAGCCTTAAAAACATACTATTTTGACACTTTGGCGATGTAAGTCCACCTTGAAACAAAAGTGTACACTACAGTCCTATATACCATATCGCATATGTGAAATAACAGTTCTGCAGATCATAGTAAACACTCACAAAGGAACTGCGATTCCTGAAGTGGACAGTCAGATGTGAAGCCAGGAGAGAGATGTCCATTTAGTGGGTGTAGCTACACTTGTCAAAAGCAGTTGTCAGTTGCTGAACTTTGAAAGTGGGAATGAACTGTATCAGGCTCTAAAATAAGTTGTGAATGCCTGTTGACAGTATTGTTTCCAAAATAAGAGTTTGTGTATGATACCATCCCAGAACTTTGAAAGGCAGTGAGTGGTCACATTGTAGTGACATGCAGTCTTGCATGTCAAGCTCTGTGTTCATCTTACTTTATTCCTTTTGATAGATGCAGAAATAAAGTAATGTCGCAAGTGTTGTTAGATAATGCTAGAATAAAGGGGTTTGGGGGTGAGCAGTCATTTGAAAGTAGAGGTCTTTTCCACAGTCTGTTTACTTCTTCCCAAGCTGACTGCTCTTGTGCCTTTCAGAAGTGCATGTGTGCTGTGAGGCTCGTGCCTTGCTATCATAATGACAAACTAAGGAAATCAGGTTACTCTTCTGAAGTGACAAGTGTGTTTGGCCAAAAAGTTCTAAACAGTGGACTCCTTTAAACTCTTCATCAGTGCAAACAAACATTTCTCCATGGTACCAGCGTGAGCTGTGTGTTATGTTGCTCGGACAACATGAGTAAATGCAGTAAAAGCGGACCTTCTTTTTAGCTCATGCTTTGGGATATGAGAAAAGCACAGAAAAAAGGCATCAAAACTCTTGTCTGAGTTTCAAGCCAGGTGGGGTGACTTCCTCAGACTTGCACTGTTACCTGAACTGGTGCTTGTCTTGTACGTCACATCCAGTAGCACTGTGTTTGAATGTTTTGGCAAATGTAAATCCTGTCAACAAGGTTTGTGTACTGCTGAGAGGCTAGAACTAATGTTAAATCCTGTATTTCTGTGCACAAACTTGATTAGCATAGCTGTGTGCTCTCAGTTTAGTGAAGCACAGCCTATAGTATGTTTCAGATATAGGGTTTGAACCCAGAGAGCTTGACCAGAAAAGGTATTTCTTGAGAGGTGTGATATCCTTTGGCAAATGTGGGAGTGAGCAGTAGTTATGTGCAAGAAAGCTTTTATCATATGCCGTGACTTTGAGAGAATGTTTTTAGAGGGCAAAGTTGATGGGCTCAAGAGTGTAAGGCTCACAGTTTGGAAGGCTTTTGATAAATGAACTTTATCTCACTTTTGCATAAAAACATTACTGAATTTACTTTGAAGCAACTGTTCCTACTGGTGTGAATGTTCATATTTGTGCTTTTATTTCACTTCTAGGTCTCCTGCAGAAAGACTTGTTGTAAGCTTTTTTGTTTTGGTTGCATGTCCTTACTTTGATTCCCATTCCGTATGTTAGTAAGCTGACTTTCCAGCTATGCTCACGACAGGCTTGTGTAAACTTGTCTAAATGTGACTTAATTCTGTAAAAACTGCTGTGCTAGTATAGCGGTTTTTAGTTGCAAGAAAGGTTGTTTGCAGGCAGTTAAGAAGAACTGGTTTAAATTGTAGTGGTTCTGATAAGTCAGATGTCCCTCAAATCCAGTCTGTCTTGGACAGGTAGAGTTTTAACACCTAAATTACTGAAAAGTTATATGATGTTACAGAACTGTTAGGCAAAACCCCACAATCGCCACTGTAAATACCAAATAAAAAATATGAGTCTGAATCTTGAGTGAGGTGTCTGTTCTCTCATCAGCTGAGCACAATTGGGTTGATGGAGAAAATCATCTAGATCTATCTTCAACCAGCAAACTAAGGGTTAAGGAGTATGATCTCTTTCAGGTTAAAATCAGCTCAGAGGTGAGGTGCATGACTAGCAAACCACAGCTGTAACTGAGCACATAAATGCATGTTTGAACTTAAAATAGCTGTTACCTATCTGGTGTGTACTGGATTTGAAATGGGCATCTTGGGTCACATTCACCTTGAGACCACTTCTTGTTCTTTGTTTGGGCTGAGCAGACTTCAAGGCTTGCTGTTTCTAAAGAAACCATATGTAACTTTGAGAAATACCCAATGCAAACATTCCCACTAAGCTACAACACTAAATTTCCTGTTAGTTTACAGCCAGGCTAACAACCTCAATGTGCTAAAGGAAGGTATGAAGATTGAGGCAGCTCATGTGAAGAGAAAGCACCTCCACTATTTTTTGCCTGCAGAAAACTTACAGAAAAGAAAGAAGGTATAATAAAAATTGGGCTCTTCTGGCAATATTTGGGGGGTTTTTTTTGCTTTAATACTTACTCGAAGACTTCATTATTTTGTTGTTGTTGTTTCAGCAAAGCATGCCAGGTACTAGTCAAAATGCTGGTGGGCTTCAGCGCAAAAGGACTTCTTCAGATGGAAGCTGTTTGGACAGTTCCAGAGACACGGAGTCCAGAACACCAGATAATTCGCGTTCGTTACATAAGATTTCTAAAGTGGACACCTCTACAGCCGAGAGAGAAAGGTTAGCACCATAACCTTAAAGCTGCGAAGAAGCTGCTTTTTAACTGACTCGCAATGTGAATGAGGTGTGGGATTTCTTGTTTGAATCTGTGTTGTTCATAAGCATGTGGAGGGCTCTAATGGCTTCAGGAACAAAGCTGTCATCTCCTTTGGGCACATGGGGGGAGGCAGGTTAAAGAAATCCTTGAAAAAATGAATCTAATGTACATGAAGACATGTAGGAAGAAAGGAGAAGTTGATACCGGAAGAATTATTTGGTCTTGAATGTCGATCCCCTTGGGTTAGCGTGTAACTTGAAGCCAGAGTGTTTTCTATGTAGGTCATTTTGTTCTTTCTAACAAAAAGTATGGTTAATGCCAAGCAGTGCTATGTTCTAATGAAGTGCTGATCTTGATCACAGCAACCCTAGAGCTGCTGCTGCCTTGGTGCAGCAGTATGAGAACTCGGGCAGTAAAAGTGTGTGTCACTTCCTGGGAGGTCTGCTTGTTCATAAGCTACTTCAGCCCAGGAGGAATATGTAATCTTGAGAGTAATAGCCCAAGAGTACCAAATGTGTAATGCCTGCTGTGTTCAGACCGTTTGGTACTGTAGGAGTAGCATTAAAAGTAAAATAAAATGGGATGCCTGTATGGGTAGAGCAGATACTGCTTTTCATGAATGTAGAGTGCTGGACGTACTAAGCTGGAAGACAGTACAAGTACATAGAGACTGACTAAAGAAAAGGCTTAAGTTTAAATTTGCGGTCTGAAGTTCAGCAAAATGAAGATCTCCTGCTAGATTGCCCGTGAGTTTGTTGTTTGGTAGAGCTGTGACAATGAGCTAATAAGATAGACATTTGTCTTGCGTGGGCTTTCTGGAAAGGAAATGTATAGTATTTTACAAACTAGCATTTTACAACTCTAGCATCTGACTCTTACAGAAATGCTGTGTACCAGAAATCTAACGGTGCTAACAAGAGCGAGAAGCTACCTCGTGTAGCTGTGCCATCAGTGTCTAAGGGACTCTCCATTCCTGTTGCTGATTCAAGTATGTATTGAAGTAGCGGGTGGAATGCAGTCTTTAATTTCATGGCTGAACTCTAGAAGCGCGGTGTCTCTTACAGAAACGGAGGCTACAGTTGCAATAAGAACATTGGGACCTCCAGTTGGCAGCACCATTCCAGGACGTAACACAGTGTCTCAACCAGGAGCACGTTTTGTCCAAGGACAGCATGAATTAAGTGGGACTCGAATTACAGATCCTAAGAACGCTGCACCTAAACGATCTTATTCACTGACCACTGAAGGACCTCATTCACCTACATCAGAAGAACGCCCCAAAACACTAGCAGACGGAGAAAAGGTAAGGAAGGGGGGCTAGGCCAGGGAGGGTCTGAAGTAGAATTAATTCTTGATTCCTGGGAAGCAGGGCTTCAGAACGCGTAGTGGTTGCTCCGGAAACCAAAAATGCCCCCCTTCCGTCTCCCTTTACTTAGCTTTTATATCTGAGCTGACGTCATATGGTATGGAATATCTGTTTGGTTAGTTTAGGTCAGCTGTCCTGGTTATGTCCCCTCCCGAGATCTCGCCCTGCCCCAGCCTGCCGTTGCGGGGGGGCAAAAATGTTGGAGAGACAGCCTTGATGCTGTGCCAGCACTGCTCAGCAGTAGCCAAAACACTGGTGTGTTATCAACACCTTTCTAGCTACTGATGCAGAGCACAGTGCTATGAGGGCTGCTATGGGGAGTATTAACTCCATCTCAGCCAGACCCAATACAATCTCCACCCCTTATTCCATACCATTTGCATCATGCTCAGGTCCCACATAATTTAATACAGATATCTTCTAACCATGCCATTGTATTTAATTCTCATTACTGAAATCCCTTCTTACCAAGACTTACAACTGAAACTACATACTTAAACCACTTTTATACCCAACATACAGATTTATACATTCTTATTCATTACTATCCCCTGTCCTTTAAGAGATAGATATTCCATGGGCTTCTTCCACTCCTCCAGATGTTCACACACAGGTTATGACTTGGGCCCCATCCATCAAGATGAGTGGTCAGGACAGGAGAAGCAGTATGTTCGATCGTTGGGCACCAACACCGGCTTGGTTTGGGTCACCGATGCACTTGTCTGGTTCCTTACGAAGTTCACTCCTCTGCAGTTCAGGTCATTCCTGCTACGTTACTTCCTACAATATACAACTCACATCACAGATTATTTTTCCCTCAAGGTTAAATGTCCTTGAGGCACACACTGGGTCTCCCCATCCTTCCGCATTACCCACCAAGTACACCCAGGTCCCTGAGCAAAGACAATCCCACGAATGGGTTTGCCTTTTCCCATGGGAGGAGAAATCCACACTGCCTTCCCCAGCCACTTCCCCATGTGCACTACAGGGACCTTATCTCCTCCCACAATATGTAGGGGTTTTGTTTGGGCAGGACCAGGACGGTTAGCAGACCCTCTGGTGTTAACTAGCCAAGTGGCTTCTGCTAAATTTGTATCCCAATGCTTCCATGTCCCACTGCCTAGCGCTCTCAACATAGTCTTCAACAGTCCATTATATCTCTCAATTTTTCCAGATGCTTGCAGGTGATAGGGTATGTGGTACACCCACTCGATGCCGTGTTTCTTTGCCCAGGAGCTTATGAGGTTATTTCGGAAATGAGTCCCATTGTCTGATTCAATTCTTTCCGGGGTACCATGTCGCCATAAAATTTGCCTTTCGAGGCCTAAGATGGTGTTCCGGGCAGTGGCATGGTTTACAGGATATGTTTCTAGCCAACCAGTAGTTGCTTCCACCATCGTGAGTATGTAGCGCTTGCCTTGGCGTGTTCGTGGCAGTGGTCCAACGTAGTCAATTTGCCAGGCCTCGCCATATCGAAAGCCCAGCCACCGCCCTCTGTTCCAGGGAGACTTTACTCTGGTGGCTCATTTGATTGCAGCACATGTTTCACATTCATGAGTGACCTGTGTGATGGCCTCCATGGTCAGGTCCACCCCTTGATCACGAGCCCACCTATATGTTGCATCTCTCCCTAGATGTCCCGATGTCTCATGGGCCCAGCGAGCTACAAATAGCTCACCCTTATGCTCCCAGTCCAGGTCCACCTGAGCTACTTCTATTTTGGCAGCCTTGTCTACCTGTTCATTATTTCGATGTTCTTCAGTGGCACGGCTTTTGGGCATGTGAGCGTCTACATGACGTACCTTTAAAGTCATGTGTTCTACACGGGCAGCAATGTCCTGCCACAATGCCGCTGCCCAGATGGGTTTACCCCTGCGTTGCCAATTGGTCGTCTTCCACTGCTGTAGCCACCCCCATAGGGCATTAGCCACCATCCAGGAGTCAGTATAGAGGTAGAGTACCAGCCACTTTTCTCGTTCAGCAATGTCTAGGGCTAGTTGGATGGCTTTCACTTCTGCAAACTGACTTGACTCGCCTTCTCCTTCAGTGGCCTCAACGACTTGTCGTGTGGGACTCCACACAGCAGCTTTCCACTTCCGATGGTTCCCTACCACACGACAGGATCCATCAGTAAACAAAGCATAACACCTGTCATCTTCTGATAGCTCATTATATGGTGGTGCCTCTTGGGCACGAGCCACCTCCTCAGGCGATGCTCCAAAATCTCTGCCTTCCGGCCAGTCCATGATCTCTTCCAGAATTCCTGGGCGGTTAGATTTCCCCAGTCGAGCCCGTTGCGTGATCAATGCTATCCACTTACTCCATGTAGCACTGGTTGCATGATGTGTAGAGGGGATGTTTCCTTTGAACATCCAGTGTAGCACGGGCAATCGTGGTGCCAAGAGAAGATATGCTTCTGTACCAACAACTTCTGAAGCGGCTCGAACCCCCTCATATGCTGCTAGTATCTCTTTTTCAGTTGGGGTGTAGTGGGCTTCTGATCCTCGGTACCCCCGGCTCCAAAACCCTAATGGTCGACCCCGGGTTTCTCCTGGTGTTTTCTGCCAGAGGCTCCAGTTGAGACCATGCTCCCCAGCTGCACTGTAGAGCACATTTTGTACATCTGGTCCTGTGCGGACAGGCCCAAGAGCTACTGCACGAGCTATTTCCTGTCTGATATGCTCAAAGGCTTGTTGTTGTTCAGGGCCCCATTCAAAATAGTTCTTTTTCCACGTTACTCGACAGAGAGGGCTCACAAGCTGACTATAACCTGGAATATGCATTCTCCAGAACCCCACAAGGCCTAGGAAAGCTTGTGTTTCTTTCTTGTTAGCTGGTGAAGACATAGTTGCTATCTTGTTAACCACATCCATAGGGACATGACGGCATCCATCCTGCCATTTTATTCCCAAGAACTGAATCTCCGGTGCAGGCCCCTTGACCTTGCTTTTCTTTATGGCGAAACCAGCTTTCAGAAGAATCTGAATTATTCTTTTTCCCTTCTCAAACACTTCTTCTGCCTCGTTGCCCCACACGATGATGTCATCTATGTATTGTAAATGTTCAGGGGCATCGCCTTGTTCCAGTGCTGTTTGGATTAGTCCGTGACAAATGGTAGGGCTGTGCTTCCACCCCTGGGGCAGTCGATTCCAGGTGTATTGGACACCTCTCCATGTGAAAGCAAACTGTGGCCTGCACTCTGCTGCCAAAGGAATGGAGAAAAACGCATTGGCAATATCAATTGTAGCATACCACGTGGCTGCCTTTGATGCCAGTTCATACTGGAGCTCTAACATGTCTGGTACAGCAGCACTCAGTGGTGGTGTCACTTCATTCAGGCCGCGATAATCTACTGTTAACCTCCACCCTCCATCAGACTTTTGCACTGGCCATATAGGACTATTAAAAGGTGAATGAGTCTTGCTGATGACTCCTTGGCTCTCTAGTTGATGAATCAGCCCATGGATGGGAGCCAGGGAGTCTCGGTTTGTCCGATATTGCCGGCGGTGCACCGTCCTGGTAGCGACTGGCACCTGCTGTTCTTCAACTTGCAGCAGTCCCACAATGAAGGGATCTTCCGAGAGGCCAGGCAGGGTAGATAGCTGTTTGATCTTCTCTGCGTTTACAGTGGCTACACCAAAAGCCCATCGGTACCCCTTTGGGTCCTTGAAGTACCCTCTCTTGAGGTAGTCTATGCCAAGGATACAAGGGGCCTCTGGGCCAGTCACAATGGGGTGCTTTTCCCACTTGTCCCCTGTCAAGCTCACTTCAGCCTCCAATACAGTCAATTCCTGGCATCCCCCTGTCACTCCAGAGATCCAGATGGGTTCTGTGCCCCTGTACACTGATGGTACCAGCGTACACTGTGCACCAGTGTCTACCAAAGCCTTATACTTCTGTGGGTCTGATGTGCCAGGCCATCGAATCCACACAGTCCAGTATATCCGGTCATCCCTTTCCTCCTCCTGGCCGAAGGCAGGGACCCTCTATTGCTGTTCCTCATCAGAGTATTCACTGTCTGACCCTTGCGGTGCCAGACCAGAAGTCCCCTCACCAGAGTCAAGGGAGGTCGTTTCAGTTCTTCTATGCCTGGAGGATCGCTGATTGCTTTCTTGGGCCTCTACAGCAACGACACTGACAGCCTTCTTCTTGGGTGACCCCTTCTTAACAGCTGTCTTCCCTCTCAGTTCACGTACGCGGGCTTCCAGCTTAAAGGTGGGTTCACCATCCCACTTCCTCATGTCCTCCCCTTGGTCACGCAGGAAGAACCAGAGTGTACCACGTGGCATACGCCTTGGGCTCCCTTTCCCTCTGACCGGGGCAGGAGAGGACTGATTTCTTGGAGTGTCCCTAAGAGCCAAGGCACTGTCCTGTAGGGATGAGGAGACACAGAGATTTTCTTCAAAGTTTTGGAGCCAAGACGACACTTTCTCTACAGTTGGTGTTTCCATATCTGGGCAATACATTGCTGCCAAGCTGTTAGAATATGACGCTGGGGCACCTTGAATCACCTTTGTCCACATGGCCCGTGTGCACAGGACATCCTCTGGATCTTTCGAGACTTCCTCATCATCTAGATCACTGTAGATGACTTCCACCACTGCTAACTCTCTCAGGTACTGGATGCCTTCATCTGCGCTAGTCCACTTTTCTGAGGAATTCACAACATCTTCCTTGAATGGATATCTTGCCCTCACACTTGAGAGGAGCCGGCTCCAGAGACTGCAAATTGCTGCCTCTTTTCCAATTCCTCTTTCAATTCCCCGGTTTCTAGCGAGGGATCCCAGCTGTTGGGCTTCCTTGCCTTCCAGTTGCTGACTGTAGGCCCCGTTATCCCAGCATCGGAGCAGCCAGGCAGCAATCCGCTCACCTGGCTGGCGGCTGTAGTCTTTCCGCAAGTCCCGAAGTTCTGAGGATGTCAGGGACCGGGTAGTTTCCGCTTCCTGTTTAAGTTCCCTCACTCCTTCCTCCAATTTCTTTATCGAAGGACCAGCTTCTAGATTAAGCCTTTCCTCTTCTTCTTCTTCCCTCACTAATCGATGGTATGGACCTGTTGATCTCCTTGTCCACTGTTTCTTTTTCACTATTGGGGCAATTACTGTAGTTGATGTTGTTGTTTGGGTCCCTGCCTCAACCGTGGTCCTCTGAGAGTGTTGAACTATGGCTCGGTAGGCATAGGCCAGGCCCCAGTACAGTGCGAGAAGCTGCTGGTTTTCATTGGGATAGGCAAGGCACCCTTCTATCAGGTGGCGCGTCAGTTTGCCAGGGTTACTTGCCTGTTCAGGTGTAAAGTCCCAGATTATGGGAGGTGATAACCGTCCTAGGAATCTGCCCAAATCCTTCCATATACCCTGCCACCCAGGGACCGGTCGCTTGAGGGCACATTTCAGTATTGCCTCACCCAAAACTTGTCTTCTCTTATACCAGGACGAGACCAGATTCCACAATACCCATAATATACCACCAGTATTAATTATTAGTACTGAACAACTCACATAAGGGTGAACAAGGACCTCGGGAGCCTGCATAATAAAACCATTCACATCAATGCCCGGTAGGGAGAGGGAGATGTGTTCCCTCATCTCCTCCACAAGATAGCTCCCACAACACAGCAAAGCCATCAGTGCCAGGACAAAGCACATAGATATTATTTGTATTAGCATGTTCCCGAGTTCCTTCACTCTCCCCACAAGATAGCTCCTGCAGCACAACAAAGCCATCAGTGCCAGGGCAAAGCACACAGCCATTATTTGCATTACCATGTTCCCAAACTCAGCAAGGTAGAGATAAGCAAGCGGCCAACAAGCTCCGTGACCTGCACAGGAGCTTGCCACTTACTTAATAACTAGCTATGGCACGTTTAATGCAAAACTGCCGTTGTCTTGCCCCACGTTGGGTGCCAAAAAGGACTGTAGTGGGTTGACCCTGGCTGGATGCCAGGTGCCCACCAAAGCCGCTCTATCACTCCCCCTTCTCAGCTGGACAGGGGGGAGAAAATATAACAAATGGTGCTGAAACCCGGGGAGGGTCTGAAGTAGAATTAATTCTTGATGTACAATGAATGACATAACTGAGAAGAAATGCATATATACATCCCCAATGGATTCAGGAATCTAAATTTAAGCATAATGCTAGTTTTACTAGGATGTAGGTGTGAGAAATTGTCTTGAACATACTGTACAGCTATTAAATGATTGGGTTTTTTTTCCCAAGATCTGGCACTAGTGACTGTTTCTGGTCTGGTGGCAGGCTCTCTAAACACTACTGTACTTGTATATTACTGCACTGACCGATTGCTCAATGAACTGGCTTATTTGGAAGCAGTTCTTAATTCAGAAAAAAACCCAAATCTCAAAAGGAAGAGGATATGAATCTTATAGATGTAGAAGTATGAGCTAATCTTGTTCTGGCAGATGATTTTTGAATGCCTCTTGATAGTTTTGCTGCTTTCGAAATCAGCAGCCTACTCAACAGGTTGTCCACTGCTGAAATGACCATGTGGAGTTGCTTGTAAAATCTTGTTTTTGTGGAAGCTTTCGATTAATGCTTGATTTGTTTTCTTGCTATACATAACTCTCCTTAAAGAGCTGTTTGTGTGGCTTGACCTCTGATTTGAGGCAGAGGCAAAGAACAACTAGAAAAAACTCAATTTTGACACTTGTAAAGAATCAGCTTGCAGAAGTGTTACCTACTATGGAATACTTCAGGTACAGATTTCAAGGTTTGGGTAGTACGACTTTTTGCGAGGCTTGAGATTCCTGTGTGGTAAGGGTAGTCTTGTCTAAATGTTGTTTTAAGAATGTCCACTAATACATTTAATGTGTTGACTGGAAGCTGTACTCAAATATGAAGGTAACTTCAGAATAGCAATTATTTTGAGTCTGTGTATTCTGTTCTTCTAGGTAACTGGCCAGGGTTCAGCATTCAAAGGCGGTGGCAATCCAGAAGATGTCAGCAGCAGATCTACAGACAATGTAATTAGGAAGGGGTTGTACTGAGTGGTCTGACTGAAAAGCTGAATGGACTCTTCTAGTGCCTAGACTACCTCACATCAATACTCTACGCGTTTATAATATGCTTTTTAGTTTAACTTTTTTCAGTCTTCATTTCCCAAATATATTCTTGTAAGAGTTATCCCTATTAGTCTTTTTAAAAGTCTTGACTGTCACTAGCTGAAACAGCTTTGGAAAAAGCCACAAAACCCAAGCTGCCCTGTGACTTGGATTCAGAATGTATGTAAACAGGTTAACTAGTTACTGCAACCACGTTGTGGTTTCAAGTGTGTATGAACGTGCTTGTATTCATTTGTGGTTTCCTGGTGCATGTGCATATATTGTTCTTCTCTTACACTAATTTCCCGTTTGGCACATACACTCCTGTGCATCTATCACAATGGTGCTCAGCTTCCTCAGCTAGCAGCTGTCCCCTGCCTAACACGGCCACGCACTACACAAGTATTGGCTCCCATGGAGGCCCATAAATAATTTAAGTATTGAAGAAAATGCAGCAGAGGGTGCTACCAAGGTATGGAGATGATAGGCGTGTCCCATGCCGTTGTATCTGATTTTTGTCTTGAGACTGCTCCAGCATGAGACTTGAGGGTTTTTTTGTTGTTGCTGGGTAGGAAAGCTAAACTCAGAACACACAGCCGAAGATGTACTTAAACATTGCAATAGCCAAGGCTGTTGTGACACTGCTACCCACCTGCAAGGTAGAGTCTTGAAAGGAATTGGCATGCAGAGAGTGTTTTCAGATAAACCCTGAAAGCTGTTCTACGTGGTTACATGAAAACTTGTAGTAGTCTGAAGGTCTGGTTCTGTAAACCGGTAACACTGCTTACCAAGTGAAGTGCATGAGGGTTTTTTGAGGGGTGGGGAGAAATTCTGATCCTATGAAACAAATGTTGTGCTATCTCTCTATTGTAATTTCTTTATTACTCGGTGTTTTTGTAAATGAAGTTGTATGTTTTTCCAGAGTATTTTTGTATGGACTGTAAATTACTGTCTTCCAAAGAGAAATTTAAAATCTTCAGTCTCTCTTTTTTTTTTTTTTTTTAAATGCACGTGGGATGTGCTTAAAAACCCCAAACAACTAAACCAAATGTAAGGTTGTGGAGGGGGGGGGGGCGATGGGGGCAGTGCCACAAAAAATATGTTCTACAAAATGATGATGTCATGGTAGAGTAAATTTGAGGAGACTAGGAACGCTGCTTTCCTGCTTCTAGTATTTCCAGGTTTTGAATTAACACCCTCTGAATAGTGCAGCTTGCAAACTGCGTTGACAGCTGAAGTCCCAGTTTGCTGGGCGGACAACAGATACCCCTGACTTCTTTTAAAATTAGTTGCTTGGCTTAAACCACAATTCTGAGCTCTGATCATCTTAAGCATCCACCTCAAACCCTAGTGACAAGACCGAAGGGGCATGTAGCTATCTTGCACGGACTTCATTCTCCAGCATTGCCCCTACCGCTAGTATTCCAGACTTGTGGAGAAAGCATGACCATGTCAATAATCTTACCTTTTTTCCTTATTACCTCTGGTTTCCAGCTTGCTTCAAGTGCAATTCATCTCTTAGAAAATGTGCCTTAGTGGGTTTGAGAGGTCTTATTCCTCCTTCTCTCCTCGAAAACACCCCCAAACTTAAGAGTGCAAGGCTTAGGTTTACTCACAGGTTAAAGTTAAGAAAGAGAACCCATGTTAGTTAAGTGGCTTTTAGCAGAGCTACACCTTGAGTTTATAAAATGGTTACCTTGGTTTTGTGACCTGTGTTAAAACCATGGTCTTTCAATACTGTCAAGTCTGTGTACTAGTTACAGTAGGTATACAACTTCAGCACTTGTGTAAATAAAACTCCATCATGAATTTGAAGGAATTAAAGCTGAAGTAGGTGATAAGATAAACAGCAAAGCAACTATGAAAAGTGCTTTGTAATGGTCTACAAGCCTGTAATATTACCATGCTTTTAAACAAATTCTTCCACTTGAGTATTCCAAGACTCTTGAAGGCTGTTGTGCCCTTAACCTCTAGTCAGCACATGCATTTCTGCAACTGGTCTCAAACTAACCTAGCTAATTGATATCAAAGTATATGCCTTTACACGGATTTTTTTTTTTTTAACTCTTGCTTTGCAGAATTATCTTCTAATTGTGCTTTTTTTTGTTGTTGTTTTTTTTCCCCCCTCACTCTTAGGGTGTTAAGAAGAAGTTTAGGAAGAAGTCAGGTTACTAGTTTGCTGGACTTGATCCAGCATAGGTCAGATGACACGCTTTATTTTAATCTACCCTGACTCAACGCTTGGCCCAGTGCAGAGTGATGTTGCTGTTCTGGAGTTTCCCTGGCTATTGCAGAGGTTGGATGCTGCCCCAGGACTATGCAGATTAGATTACCGCTGTTTTAAATAAAGTTCAGACTGCACCAATTCAACTGAAATGTTTTCCTTTGTTTACGGAGCAAGTCTTCTGTCAAAGTGATTGAAAGGCAAGTTCCTCATGCATAGACATCTCTCCGTACAATACACAGAAGGAAACAACCCAAGCTAGAGACAATATTGCCAAGCGTGGCTCCTGTCCTTTTGGGTGAATCCTTCCGGCAGGCTTTTATATGCTCTGGGAAATGTATGCGGTTCTAACTTTGAAGCTGCTGTTGACTTTAGCAGTCCTGTCTGAATGTGGTCCAGCGTAGGTCACCAAGAGTCAGTGCTAGAAGAAGCACTTCTTAGCTGTTACCAATTGCATCATCACATCACTTCCTGGCATAGTGTCTTATCACTGATCATCTGGGGACAGATTTTTATTCATTTGCCAGATGGAGCTGGTGGTAGGGCAAGTTCTTTCTGGAATAACTGAAGGAGAGAAAAGCTGTATGTGGCCTTCTTTCTCATTTGTATTTTTACTGAAAAGTAAAGCAATCGTGCTAGCTTTGCAAGATGCTCACGGTTATCCCCAAACCCCAAGTAAGTAAATGCCTGAACTAAACCAAAACCCAGTAACAAACACATTGTTTTCTCTTGCTTCTACCGCAATACATCCCCCTAAGACCCTAAACCCAATAGTGAATGTATTTAATTGTGATCATGCTGAACACGAGATGACCAGAGCCAGAAAATATCTTGGACTTGAAGGTGAGGGAGGCTCCTTGATACCAGACTTCCTGCAAACTTTGCTGTTTTCTGTCTGCTTTCTTAGCTGGTTGCTGGGTGTGTGGCTTGGAGGTCCGGCTGGAGGGGGTGAGGGATGCATGATCAATCTCCTTAAAGAGGAGCAGCTCTGCACTGAAATTGTGTATGGCTAGTAACTTTGAGCAAGACGTTCCATTGCAGGAATTAGCATCTCCTGTGGTTTTACTTGTTAGGTCTAAGCGAAGAAGTGGTTCATGTGAAGTCACCTCCGCTTCTGCTGTTGCAATGGATGTCCCTGTAGAAACTAGAGAGAGCAAGTAATAGAGGGGTTGGGGGGACCAGCTGCAGCCCCCTGCTTCCTGGCCAGCTCTGCTGTTGCTCTGCCTTTGCTCGAGTCCTGCGGGGCCAGGTTGGACTAAGCAGAGTCCAGTGGGGTGTTTTCCGAGAAGGAGGCGAGGGGTGGGCTGTTGAGCACTGCCTGCTGCCTCCTAGCATGCTGGTCAGCATGGACTCCCTCCCCTTCCCTGTGCCTGGGGGTTTCTTCAGCCACCATCTACCCCTGGGGTGCCCAGCTCCGAGCGTGGCCCGAGGGCTCGGGGCTCCAGGCTGCTGGACCTTGTGTAGTTTGGGGGGGGGGGGCCTCTTGGCAAAACGGCAGCCTGGGGGCTGATGCTTACCTTGTGGCAGAAGATGCAGCCTGTTGAGCTCTCGGCTGTCTGACCTTCAGGAAAGGGCTCGAAATCAAGAACATCAGACTGGGACTGCTCGTCCCTGGGCAGTTCCTCTTTGCTGGGAAGACCCTGTCTGAATCACCCTGCTCTCTTCACCCAACCTTGTTTCTTACTCACACCTCATCTCTCCTCGTTTCGGCTGACCTCAGACTCTTGCCCGTCTTCCTTTCTCACCCCAATCCGTCTTTGCTTCCTCTGCATTTGAACCGGGTGGTACTTTATTCTGTGCTGGTGGAGTGAAAATGCCAGGAATCCTGAAACCAGAGGAGAGCTAACCTACCCTGTTTTGGTTTTAGTGTGTGGCAGCCTGGCAATCAGCCGCCTGCTGCGGGGACCATCCAGCTCACTCTCTGCAGTACGTGCAATGGAGAGAAAGCTGAAAAATTTGGCTACTAAGCAAGTCTGGCAAGCATGTGTAAGTTCACCCTTTTCCAAGGTTCCACACATGCCCAGATACGTGCGTGTTTCCAAAGGAAGAGCAGAAAGTCCAAGAGTGCCACCAGCATAGCCTCTATGCTAAATTTAACGTCCCTGTTTCTGAAATGTGGAGAAGTTAAGACTTTCTAAATAAAAGTTTTAAAAATTCTTTGAATCTAATTAAAGCAGCCTGTGTTCCTCATGATCATTCTTAGCAAGGACTGAGTCATTTCTGTTCTGTTTTTCCTGAAAATCAGCTGGCGGCCCACTATATGTAATCTTGCACCAAAGAAAAGTTTCTGGCAAACTTGGAGTGGCTGAACATGTGGCCTTAAAATAGGACGTGTTGACTAGCCATAACCAACCAAGTGCGTTGAGGGTAATATGACGAAAATAAAATATCGTACCTGCTTGCTACAGCATTAACTAAAGCTAGAAAATGCTGTAATTTATTTTGTCCCTGCAGTTTTAGTTCTGCTCCTTTTTTTCCTATGCGCTCAATTGGCAAGAAGAGAACGTTATCATCAACGCTGTAGCCAAGTGCATGCACACAAGGAAGAAAAGGTGAGGTTTTGTGAATCACTTGACATAGCAGTGCTTGGCTGTCTGCCTTCAGCACTGCTTTGGTGTCTTTGTTGCGATTTTTGTCGGGCTGTCTTTCCTCTCTTACTTCTTTGATATTGAATTTACATCTTATTATGTACAGCCTTTGCTACTACTTGAGCAGAAGGGCGTAAACCTGTTGTTGTGAGCAATGCAACAGCGATTTCTGATTGCTAAGCTAAAGAAGTAACGGCTGGTTTAAGTTACATATTTTCTGCTCTCCCAAATGAGGCAGGCATTAGACTGTCAGGAAACTGAAAGTTGGTCCTACTTCTGGATAGTATATATGAAAGCAGAAGTCTTAAGTATTTCTGGCAAGACTTGTAACGGGTCATTACATTCACTTCTGGTTTGGTCTAGATGGTATAGCATAGGTTAATTTTCCGCATTCATTTTGAGTGTTTTTGCAGGTCTTTACCACGACTGTACCTTTTCTGCTATGTAGGATAACACTCTATAAAGCAACCCACTGTAGGTTTTGTTCAATACATTTATAATTTACCAAAAAATAAAATAAAAAAAACCAAAAAGAACCCAAACCAAGTGGAAGCTTTGCCTGTAAGAGAGGTGTGCGATTGGGTTTTTGACTCTTAACTCGACTGTGTTGCTATGAATGTATTATTGCATGCCCCCAAATTTAATAAACGTATTCCTGTAATCAAAGCTTGTTGAATGCACTGAACAAGCACAATGAGCGTGCTTCCAGGGCCTAAGAATGAGCTATTGCTTAATGAGTTGCTTAAAGCCCCTCAACTAAAAGTGGACAAAACACTCAGTTGAGGGAAGTTGTCATACCCCTTCTCTCCAGCTTTAGGAGTGCGAATCTTTCTCGATTTCTGGAATAAAGCTGTTGGTCAGTCTCTGCTGCTTGAGCGTATTGTGAGCAAAGATGGAGACCCGCTTATAAAGGGAGCCACAGAGAATTCTGGCTCCCCTCTGTCTTACTGAGCCCAAACAGGAATTTATGAAGATCCCAAACTTCTGTTCATAAAACACTGCTGTGCACACTGCATTAGAAAGCTCTGGGTTGGAAGACAGCCAGTGTCTTCATCCCTAGCTGGAGATTCCTGCTTCATCAGGTGTGGGGAGTCAACTGTCTGTATATAGCTAAGGAGCCAAACACTCTGTTAAAGGGAGCAAAAATAACACTGCATTTATTTACCCCTGGTTTTTGTTCTTTCAAATTAATTACAAGGATGTTTATGAGGCCGGGTTGTTGACCACACAAATATAGGTTGTTCATAATAATACATATAGTCTGGGAGAAACTGTAATTGCCATGCTAAATATAATTTATTCTGTGGTTCCATTCAGCTATATATTTAATTTTATTTTTCCTTTCTTCTTCGAGGGGCACTAGTAAATATTTGTTGGTTTGGGGTTTTTTTCTTTCCCCCAGCATCTTCCACTGTGGTTTATTTGCTCTGTGATCCTCATTCTTTTAGTCTCCTTTCTAGCACAGCAGCGCTGAGAACACAACTTTGCTCCAGCCCTCAAGAACCTTTTCGGCTGCTTCGACCTCAGCCCCCTGCACCACCGCTTTGGTTGTCAGCATGGCAAGCAGTATGAGCACTGCAAACAGCCTTGGCCTGAGCGTTACCAGTGTGTCTCTAGCAGCTGCTACCACCAGGGCAGCTCCCTTGGTGTCTTCAGGTTTGCAATATTAACTGACAGAGGACTTCTTTTTTTTGTAAAAATAGAGGAAATTGATCAATAGAAATGAATGGTGTTGTAGATGTTTCTTGTTAGTAAGAGTTGTTTCTGTACTTCAGTTTTTTTCATTAAAAGGTAGTAGGGTATTAGTTAAAAAATTGTCTGTAGGGTTGTGTGTATATATCTACACATGCACAGACAGATGTATATATGATAAGCGTGTGTGTATATATGCACACCCCTACAGGCGTTTTTACCCTTTAATATCCTACTGTCGTGGTTTAACCCCAGCCAGCAACTAAGCACCACGCAGCTGCTCACTCCCTTTCCCCACCACCCAGTGGGATGGGGGAGAAAATCGGGAAAAGAAGTAAAACTGGTGGGTTGAGATAAGATAAGAATGGTTTAATAGAACAGAAAAGAAGGAACTAATAATCATAACACTAATAAAATGACAACAGTAATAATAAAAGGATTGGAATATACAAATGATGCACAATGCAATCGCTCACCACCTGCTGATCGACTCCCAGTTAGTCCCCGAGTGGCGATTCCCCCCAGCCGCACTCCCCCAGTTTCTATACTAGACATGACGTCACCTGGTATGGAATACCCCCTTGGCCACTTTGGATCAGCTGCCCTGGCTGTGTCCTGTGCCAGGTTCTTGTGCCCCTCCAGCCTTCTCGCTGGCTGGGCATCAGAAACTGAAAAATCCTTGACTTGAGACTAAACATTACTTAGCAACAACTGACAACATCAGTGTTATCAACATTCTTCTCACACCTAGCTCAAAACCATAGCACTGTACCAGCTACTAGGAAGACAATTAACTCTATTCCAGCTGAAACCATGACAGAGAAGTTCATGGAGAACTGTCTCCCGTGGGAGGGACCCCACGGAAGAGTGTGAGAAGTCCTGCCCCTGAGGAGGAAGGAGCAGCAGAGACAACGTGTGATGAACTGACACCAACGCCCATTCCCCGTCCCCCTGCGCTGCTGTAGGGGGGCAGGTAGAGAATTTGGGAGGGAAGCTGTGCCCGGGAAGAAGGGAGGGGTGGGGGGAAGGTGATTCAGGATTTGTTCTTATTTCTCATTATCCTGTTCTGATTTGATTCGTAAGAAATCAAATTTCCCCAAGTCGAGTCTATTTTGCCCGTGATGGTAATTAGTTCAGTGATCTCTCCCTGTCCTTATCTTGACCCACGAGCCTTTCGTTACATTTTCTCTCCCCTGTCCAGCTGAGTTGTGGAGTGATAGAGCGGCTTCGGTGGGCACCTGCCAGGGTCAACCCACCACAGTGGGTCTAGGTGATGCAGAGTCTACTTGAAGATGCTCCTGTAATCACTATTGGGTGGGATTTAGTGCAGTTTTGGCTATCCAAAAGAGAGCATTTCATTCACTTTTGCTTCCCTCTGTGAATTGAGGGAGTTCACGGCTTCAGCGTGTGTCTTTTTTTGTGTATAAAGAGTGAATGTGGACAAAGAGAGTCCCAGCAAGGAGGTGTCTGGGTGGGTCTTGGCATCTGTGCTTGACCCAGTATTGTGTCATCCACTGTGGGAAGTGGACTTCAGTGGAGGTAACATGGACTTAATATACACCTGAGGCATGTATTTTGTTTTTTATTGAACTATTGCCATTTGGTTTTGCTTGCTGGCAATTAAGAAGCATCCTCCTGTGTCTGGGTGCAGCTCCTTCTCCAAGAAAAGCAGGTGGGAATTGGTGCCAAAGGGTTAAGACATGCAGCTGTGGATGTGAGTGGAGAAGGCTCTGATTTCATAGAATCGTTGAATGGTTTGGGTTGGAAGGGACCTTTCAAGGTCATCGAGTTCAACCCCCCTTGCAATGAGCAGGGACATCTTCAACTTCATCAGGTTGCTCAGAGCCCCGTCCAACCTGACCTTGAATGTTTCCAAGGATGGGGCATCGACCACCTCTCTGGGCAACCCGTTCTCATGTTTCATCACCCTCATCATGAAAAATTTCTTATATATCCACTCTAAATCTACCCTCTTTTAGTTTAAAACCACTCCCCCTCGTCCTATCGCAAGAGGCCCTCCTAAAAATTCTGTCCCCACACAAGGCTGCTGTAAATCCCAGGTGGCTGATGAGAGAAATGGTGGGGGGTGGGGACAGGACAAAACTTGCCCATAGAGTGGCCTCTGTAAAGGGTCTTGACTTCCCTCTATGTTCATACTCAATTAGGAGATGCTCAGGATCAATATCAATCACAGATTGCTGATATCACTGAATCTGGAAGCAGAAAAATAAGTGGAAAAAGAAGAAATCCTTTCCTACTGTTACTTATTAGAGAAACCTTTTTGCTTTGACTACACTCCTGAAATCTCTCTGAGGAACCACGTAAGAATTGGGGAATTAAGGAAAATGACGCAGAGTGGTGGCTCGTGAGGGAGTTTTGCATGTTAATGAGCCCTCTGGTGCCGAGTTCCCGAACTGCAGCCCTTGACAGAAGATGGAACAAGGCTGCGGAAACCCAAAAGTCAGCAGCAAACCTCCAAGTTTCTGAGGGTGTTTGCGAGCCCCATTGAGGACCACCACTGGAGAGACCGTGGAGGGGATGAGCAGACGAGGTGACCATCCCTGTGGGCAGGTGAAGGAGAGCTCAGAAGCACTGGCTACAGGTAGAAAAATGAAGGTGGCGGTGGCTGTGAAAGCCCTTGCTTGGTGTGTTTTATCAAGCAGGACAGCCAAGCCCTGACCCCCATCCCCTAGGAATAGGGTCCTTTCATCACGGGTGTCTCAGGGCTCTTCCTGAGGGCAGTGAGATGTGAGGGTTTGCGATGCCGAGTGCGGGTCAGTGGTAGGACACCTCCCAGGCTCTACCAAGGGTGAGGAGGCAGCAAAAGGCCAGGGCTTTAAGGAACTGGTGTCTCCTCATGGGAGAGACACACTTCCTTCCTGCCATCTTCCCTTCCTCCCTCTTTCCTTGAGTTCTTTTGCTAAGCACGATATCATACGGTATGGAATATCACTTGGGTCAGCTTTCCCAGCTGTGCCCCTGGCAACTTCTTGCATATCTCCAGCCTACTTGCTGTGGGAGCAGAGCGTGAAAAAGAGAAAGCTTTCACGCTCCGCAAGGACTCTTCAGCAGTAGCCAAAACACTGGTGCGTTATCAGTGCTGTTTTAGGAACAAAGCCAAAGCACACCACCATGTGGGCTGCTACGAGGAGAACTAACTCCACCCCAGCAAGACCCGGGACAGAGTTACAGAGTTATAGATACATCTCCCAAGGGATTTATTTGCCAGAAGACTCAATGCAATTTCTAGAAGTTCTGAATTTTATTTACAATACCTTCACTGCATCACCCCTTTCTTTTTAAGCTAGGGAAAGGAAGAGGGCATTTTAAGTTGAAAAAGATTACTCTAGACTTAGAATTTCAATTAAAAGGGAACTTAAAATTATTCACAGAATTAAGACTTAAGTTCAGTCACCTCAACTATACTTCAGCAAAGGAAAGAGCATTTTCTTTATGCAGTAAGCCCTTTTGACCCTGAAGTATCTGCTTTTTAGTACAGTCTGAGGCAAGAAGATTATCCTGTGAAAGTCTGTACCAGATAAAGGCCACAAAAAGGTCACTGAATAAATCTCTTTGTGATAGTGATACCAAGCAGTAACTTGCTTAGGTACTACAGCATGTAGGTCTTGATTCATTGTATAAGATGTATTCAAGATAGCAGGATTCCTGCAGCTGACAAACCTAGGCGGCAGTCAAATGAGTACTTTTACTTTCCATTTCCCAGATTGTTTGTCCCATGACCACTTCATTTTGGATTTGCAGCAAAACATTTAGTCTGCTCACGATTCGTACAGTGAACTACACTGTACACATCCCTCTGCAGATACCTAGCTTGGCAGAGCTAAGAAGACTTAGCAAGGACACCGCCTCTGCTCCCACTCTGCACGATCCTAGGGATAAATGCTATTCAAGCAGGCTACCCTGGTCTACAGCACAGGTCTAGAAAAAGATGTCCCTGATGCTCCCATGCCTGCTAGGCTCCCTAGGGCCTTATTTTCCTATAAGCTCCCGTTCTACTGCAATGTCTTCTCCTGGGATAGGTTGTGGTCCAAAATTGCACAGTCACAGCTCCCTGGAAAAGTTATCCTATTCCAAAGCAAGAAAAAATTTACTCACGTAAAGAAAAAAAAAAAAAAAAAAAAAAAGAAATGCTTACCTCGATGCCATCAAACTCAAACTTGACAACTGATACATATGCATCTTCAACTGCCTGGAAAGGAGAGGATAACTGGGTAAGAAAACATGGTTTGCTACTTTAATGTTTCTCCTAAACTACAATCAAATGCAGAAGTTACACTGCTAACTGCTCAGTATAAAGACTTGAGTTGCTTCCAAAACAAAAGAATTGTTCATAAGCTGCACGCAGTATAGCACTAAGACGGTATAATACTAGCTTTAACAAGTTATTTAGCCAAGAGATTCAGAGGCTGATCACGGACTGTAATGAACAAACAGTGCACAATGAGCCATCAGTATCAGAGGTTGTAAGGTACCTACCTTGGTGGTGAGGAAGAAAAGCAAGAGATTTCTGTCGCTATCTTACTACTGGTTAACATCCAGAGAAATCGAGAAAATTCTGTCCGCCTTTGACAGCGTGCACTAGCCTCCTGTATTTTTATTTTCTACCATGCCTGAGATGCTATCAGCTACCTTATGCAACAGTTTTCAATTTTGTAGACCACTCGTTAGAACTGTGCCACAGCCCACTGCGTCTGTCTTCGGTCATCTAAACAAAGCCTCATTAGCTATGCATATGAAGTCTTTCAAAATGTCTGCACAAGGAAGACCAGGCTGAGAGAAACACTTCTCGGGAGTTTGGTTCTATACGCAAGGTACACAACATATGCACCGCAGGGTCATTTTACAAGGCTGTTTTGTATGTTCACAGCACAGCTCCTATTGACTTCATGTAAAGCTGACTCTGCATCTCTTCTACAAAGTCTCAGGCTGAGTAGTCACAGAAGAACAGGACCAGAGAAGAAGGAATTAGAGGTCCTAAAGTACACCCAGAGGAACACCACGGCAAAGGTACTGACAGAAGCCTTTCCACATCACATTCAACTTCCTTAGCTCTCAGGCTGCCCCTTCCTCTACCTGCATGCAGTTGTTACCTTCTTGCCAAGCCCCTTACTACAGCTCAGATGAAAGCAAGGCTCCTCGGGATAACCTTGCTTTTTGATACTATAGCCCACTCATTCCCAAACCATGGGTAGGGGAGAAGTGAACCACAGAGATTCTTATGGGGTGTACAGTCATTGGGGAAGGGAACCAAAAGCTTCACTTCAACACTTTCATGCTGCGTAGACAGTATTTTACAAGGGGCTCAGAAACAAGTCCCTTTTTAAGTTTGGTTTGTAAGACAATCACTACCAATAGGAGCCTTTAACATCAATATTCTTATTGGAGGAGTTGCACAATCTATCAAGGAGAGAGCTTGCTTACTCTTAGCTTTTTTATTTCCTCCTGACGTTTTAGTTTTTCAAAGAACGACTGAAAGAAATCCGATCTTTCGACGTGTCTAGGAGCAACACAAGCCACATCTATGTCAGCGCCTGCAAAGAGATGCCATTTCTTCTGTTACTGTTGGAAGACACTTTCAAACATTACAACTATGACCAGACAACAAAAGTTTACCTTTAGTGTGTACTCCAAGCCTGTAAGAACCAAACGTAAATATTTTGCCACCAACATTTGCTACTGCTGAAGGGGGAAAATTCTGCGGGTAGAAGAGAAAGAGTTTTCTGCACAATATAACATACACGTTGACCTACGTGCAAGTTTAACTAGCATATAAGTTACTTACAAAGACTACAACAGCCTCCATAAACAATGTCTTCTCCCTCCCATACTGAGTTCTTAGTCTAATAGACTGATACTGTTTTTCTGAAGGGAGGGATTGCAACTCACAAACAACGACAACAAAGATGAGTAATGTAGCAGTCCTTTCATCAATTTAAACAAATTAAGACCTTCTACCAGTCTTCCCTGCAGCAGACCCACACAAATTAACACCATCTAAGAGCCATACCAAAGGCAAGTCTAGAGTAATAACTTCAAACTAGATTGAGTGCTGCAGGCTGTCTGGGGCAAGTTTACTGCCCAGTTACCATCTATCTCCCCCCCCCAATATGTTGTTTCAGCTTTGTTAACTGCTACAAGTCAACTGATAGAGCCACTTCACAAATTTATTCAGTGCCCCAAGGGCTTGAAGGTCTTCATCTGAAGTATCTTTTATACATTATTTCAATGGCACTTACTACAGAACTCCTTGATACTTAAGAAGGAAGTGAAATGTTGAACTTTAGCATAAATCCTAGCAGTAAAGCCTTTAGAAGAAACAAAAAGGCTTCAGCTGTTTTGATAAGAACCTATCAAAAAACCTTACCTTGCTCTCACCAAGTTCTGAAATCCATTCTTTGACCAAGTTATTCAGTCTACCAAGAACCACGAGCCTGTAAAGAAAACTCACGTTAAGTTTGCCCTAAAAAAACCCCAGGACATTAACAAGTTTTACAGTCTTGTTATACCGGTGATTCAGTTCTTCCTCGTCTTCAAATACCCCACATGCTTTCATCGCTTCAAGCAGCTTCTGAGTATGAATGGAATCTATATCCTTAGGAGGAGCCAAGCTAATTGCAGAAGTAATTCCATAGTGCCTTGGAGGCTGGTTCTGCAGCCTAGGAGTACTGGGGGAGAAAATAAAACACTGAAGACTCCACAAAAGAAAAAAACAAAAAACAACAAAACAACCACCACCACCTTACTGCAAAACACCCTTCCACTTACAGGTTTCCAAATCAGCTTCTGCTCTTTTGCCCAGCATTAGCATAAATGAGGGAAAACAGACCCTGCTTATGGTTTTGAGATAACTCAACCTAACTTAGAAGCCACAACTACTTTTTTAAAAAACACTTGTGGATATAAGAAAAGATCCAAGTTGCTACCATCTTAAGACAGCTTCTTTGCATTGCGCTAGACAGTTAGAACTGATCGCCAGGAAATGAAAAGCTTTGAAATCCCCTAAGGGTGACACTACATACAGCACAAGTTTTGGACACATTTCAGTTTCACAGCACTTTTGATTTAAGGTTATTCCCATCAGCTTCCTGATCCCATTAAACAAGACAATTGAACACGGGCTTCTTTTAGTTCAATGTAGTTGCTGTGCTTCTACTGATTCTAAAAGGACATTATAGTTGGTTGCAGAGGAAGGACAAAGTGGACTGTTAAACAGAGTTGTTGCAGTAAATTCAGCATTACCTTGGTTTTGTCTATGGAAGAGGATGAATGAAAACATCAACACATCTGCAGCTACTGTTGCTAGCAGAGCCTTGTGCTCTTAACACAGTGATCCATTTTTATAGCGCAGAGGCTTAGCTCTACATACATCTGTTTTAATCTAAATCCAAGAGATGTACGTCAGCACGCAGAGCAGCACAAGTTGAGCTCTGTTTGTAGAAGGTGCTCAAATCTGCTTTAGCTAGCTCACTGCCCAGTTAGGCTGAGCAGGACACCAGGCACCTGGGTTTGGAAGACCACAAGCTTACTGCCCCTGGAACTCCAAGCACAGCAAGGCACCATTTTCAACCCAACCCTCCGCTTGCCCTGCCTCTTTAGACTTCCTTGCAATCAGAAGCAGCACAGGACTGACATGGCAGGACAACATTAAATTTAAGGCAGCATGAGCATTTTTATTTTTGACACCATAGGACCCTTGCTTTAGAAAGGGAAAAATGGAGAAAAAAACGACCCTACTTTGCATTACCAGCTGAAACCAGGAGAGAGAAAGGAGTGGGACAGGAGGTAAGAACTGTACTTAAAGGATTAAGGGTCTCTACAGAAACACTAGTAGCAAAAGGGGGAGACACAGTGAAAAGGTCTCTACAACTCATCATGCTTGTCAAAGAGTCCATATCCAGACCCTAAGGCTACAGGGATTAATGATGGCATTATTCAAACCGGACATTTTCCTACTGCACAAATGGACAACTTCAAATATCAGCTGGGTTAGTCAAGAGACGCTTAGAACTATTTAAGGTATCTGACCCACTTTGGCTGGAATGGGATGAGGAAATGCTCAAAGGACAGCTTCAACACTTGATTTTAAAAAGATAGCTTATTACAACTTCTCATTTCTAATTGTTGCCTTTACTCTGCCACTGAGGGAAGATGGATTTCTCTCGCGCAGAGTAGCTTTGTCCAACTACAGACATAGCTTTTAGTCACCTAGTGGGCTCCCCCACCCCCTTCTCTATGAGCTCATTTTTCAAACTTTTTTCTATGCGTTTTCCAAAAAGCTGGAGGGGGCAGGGGGTGGTATTAGGATGGTAGTCCTATTAACTAATCTCCTCAGTCAGAACGGCTGTTGACTTACAAGTGTAACGAGGCCTTGACCTAATTTGCCTTGCCTTGTTTATAGGCATTGTCAACTTCCACTTCATAAGTAAAAACGTTCCTAATGAGTATTTTCCTTCTTATGATACCATTTTCATAACACATACAGAAGGAAAGCCTATGTTTAATTGCTGTGCATTACAGCTAAATTAAAACACCTACAGCAGCAACTTCCTACATGCTTTACTTATTACTTGCAGTGTACAACTTGCACGTCAAAAAGTTTGCACAACACAAGAATGGGTTTTAGACTTTGCTAGCATCCAAGATCTTTCCATGTACAGAAGGCCACCATCTAGCTGCCTTTCATTGCTCCATTCTTCCTACAGAGGCTATAATTAGAGACTGACATAAAGGACAATATCAATGAGATATATCTGATATTATGAAGAGCAAATTCTTTTAGTCAGTAGGAGATATTTCTCAGTTGCTTGCATGTATTACTGAAAATTTGATCTCACACCTTAAAAGTTGAGGAAAATGGCACTTGGAAAGTTTTACTGAGAGAGTGACTTATGCCCAATAGAATTCGTTCCCCTTTTGGAATTCAAAAAAAAAAAAAAAAAAAAAAATCTTCCTTCTCTCTCTCTCAGCTGTACCAGACTGCCAGGCATATACAAAGAAGAGATCTTATGAGACAAAGGAGCACACTTGGCATACTACCTATTCATCCACCAGCCTTCCATTTAAATGAGAAGTCTGTGGCAGTTTAATATTTTGCCAACTCTTGCTAGGATTTGTCCACCATAGGGAACACCTCCAACATATTTCTCTTGCGAGAGATCCCAATTTTATACAAGAAGTTCAACTGATTTGTTCCAAGTTTTGTCACTCCTTTATAGCTTCACAAAGCTGCAAGACATTTCTCCTGCATACTCCGGAAGACAACCGACAAGTTTACACTATTACAGTTCAGGGAGTTGCCTTCAGCCATCAGGGCGGTGTATGAGCCTTCACTGTGAATGCGTCTCTCCCACTCATGAGGTCGGCTTGCCTCCAGCCGGGTAGAAATGTATCACTCCAGCCTTTTCCACCCTCACCACTTGGGAGGAGGAATGACTGGAAATCAGCTCCTGAACCCCCAAAATTGATAGCACAAACCAAACCAAAACAAAAAAACCCAAACAACAAACCAACCAAATCCAACCAACCAAGAAAACCCCCAAACCCCATGACCTTCACGGAAGTAAAACCACCTACACCTTCCATTCCTACTGCACAAACTCATGCTGAAAAAAGCCTGCAGACACCTGCTGGCAAGCTAAAGCACCTTGTTCCTGACGACAGCATTCAGAGAAAGCCACTTCTTTCCTGCCTTGAAGCTGGGTCAGTAGCCCCAGAGCAGCACCCAGCCGCAGCCCGTTACAAGCTTACGGTGACAACACAATGCCGAGACAGGCACAGAGAACCTTACGCACAACTACGTTAAAACCAGGGGCTCTGACAAATTTTTCCAACCGAAATGATTCTATGACTCTATAAAGGAGGTGCTTGTCTCGTTGGGTTGGTATTTGAATGAGCCGTTGGTACTGCTGTTGGTACCCAAGCTGATGACAGGTTTGCAGGAGATGGGGGATATCCTGGAGGGGGGACAGTGTACCCAGCAGACGGAGGCTGACCAGGTGGAAACTGAGGAGGAAACGGTCTTGGTGGTCCCCCCGGTGGAAGAGGAAGCGCATGGGGTGCTGGAGGATACACGGAAGGTGGAGGCACAGGCACAAAGACTGGTGTTGATGCTGGTAGTGTTGGGGCCCGAGTCCTTTGGGTACGTTCACTGTTCAGGCGGCCTCGATTTGAGCTTCTAAAGAAATACCCCCCACATGCGTCACTGTTTGTTACTCTCTCTCCCCTCATTTTAAAGAGGAAAGCCAATGAAGCGGGAGCATGGTGGCAAGCACTTCTTGTTCTCAACTGAAGCCTTTTTCTCCCTGCTCTCTGTTCATTTGAGACTACACTCATTTCTTGACCCTCCTACCTGCCTTCCACATCCTCACCCCCAACACTTCCCTCAGTCTGCTCTCCTCGTACTCAGCTTTGCGACTGTGGATGGAGGCTGCCCAGGCTTAAAAGAGACTCCCATCTCGCACGTGCCAACACTTCACACTTCTGATCTGCAAAGTACTGCACAGATAGTAACTCATCTTCTCCCAGACTTCTATCATCTTCTTCCACGTACGCTTCCTGCGTTGTTGCCTCACCATGATGTCTTTGGCCTGCTCTTGTCCCCGAATTGTTATTCTCCTGCTTACTCAATTGCAGATTTCAGACAATCCGTGGGATGGATCCTGGGGTTTCTTTTGATTTATCTTTAAGATTTTATAAACACAGGGCACCCTTACAACCTATCTATAACACATATATACCAAAAGGAAGGACTGACCTGACCCGGTAATCATAGATAAAACAGACTCCTCTCTCGCCAACTGAGAGAAAGCAGCTTGGCTATTTGGGCTGACTAAATTGAAGACATTCAAAATGGTCATAACAGAACAGTGTTGACTTTTCCAAGAATTTGTTAGGAAAAAAAAGAATGTTGGAGGCTGACTCCTATTGGGAAATCAATTTCTACAGCCCTGTGCAGCCAGTAACCAAAAGGGTGGTTTGGGATGGTTAGACAGGCTGTTTACCCACTGGGGAATTATGGGATGGATAAGAGATCTGTTAAAAATGTTGGGAATTGTTTTGTTAGTAGTGGTAGTCTTGTTATTAATTATCCCTTGTATACTCAGTTGTTTAGGAAGGATGGTACAGAATGCAATGGCTAAAGTCTGGATTGTTCAAAAACAAAAAGAGGGATTTGTGGGATACTTGGAAAGTAATGGGCACATAGTGAACAATCCAGACTCGATAGAATTGATCAATTTGTGAGCCAAGGATGTTTTGTAGGCAGCAGGCTTCAAGGACGCTTTGCTTGTGGACACATATTTAGCTAACGGTAGTAAGAGCATTCCAGACACCTTTGGAAGGCCTTGAACAGAATAAACAAGACGACAAAAAAAGAAAGATACCAATTAGAAGAACACAGGTGCGCATTCCACGATAAAGGGAACTTGGCACAAAGAACCTCAATTCCGCAGCTTATCTTGACCAATTAGACTGAGACAAGTTTCGCATGTTTTAGTTAATACAACCAATTATGCCTTATGTTTATGCGCGTGTACAGTGTTGATATAACCAATCATTAGGTGTAACTAGGCGCGTGGACAGCTCACGCTAACCAATCTCTAATTTGCTTATGCGTGAACAGTAACTAGAATGAACATATAAACCGAGCTATCTTGGCAATAAAGTGGCATCTGCTTGATCATATTGATTGTGTGCAGTGTCCGTGACGTCTGCGTCAACAGCCAACTCAGCTGCATTGCCACTCAGATATTTAGGCGTGGTTTCTCTCCTTCGCTTTTTGGTCAGTCCACTTAATTCCATACTTGTGCTTTCATAGTTGGTGTTGCAGAGTTTCCAGTGTTTGTCAGCATAGCAACCTTTGTATCAGGTACCTCTAGCACGAAACTCCTTGGAATTCCTGTGCTCTTTTTCATTCTGGCAACAGACTCAAAATTTGTGTCCTCTTCAGAAAAGAAATGCAGATGTACCTCAAGACCCACACTTAAAATGACTTTCCAGTGATTATTTTAAGCAGCAAAAGCCTTTAACCCTCTCCTTTTACCTAGCGTAAGGGATGCTCAACTGAAATACTTCTTTTCCTAAACAAATAGAGCCACGATGTTCCAAAGGCTTGAGCAGGGTTTTTCAACTCAAGCGACATCCTTTGGCTTAACTTCAGGTTCCTTAAGGGTGACATATCCCTTAGCTCACCATCCACTCAGAGAAGAGACACAAACCCGTTGCTCCTCCTCCACAGCGCAGTTCAGAGACACTAATTCGGTGCTCTGAATCACTCACTGCAGATACCTACAGTCACTGCCTATACACGTGAAGGTTGAACGCGGACCTCATGCATATACCTTCAGTGACTAAGGTTAAGTGGCATCAATCCTCAACCAGGGACTTAGTGTAATTAAAACACGCAAATATTCAAGAGATGGGGCAAAGAGAAATGTCTTGCTTTTGTACAGAATAATAAAAACTGTGAACTGTCATTAAAAAGAGTGCAAAACAGAAACATTTCCACTAATACTGAAAGATATAAAAACATGCATGAAAGTTCACCGAGAAACACCTATGGATATATTGAATGTCTACGACCTAGAAAAAAGAAAATTGCACATTTGTAATTCCAGCTTCCCCTGGAATTTTGAAGGGCTTTGCAACATTGCCATATAACCTCTGCATTTCACCCCAACAGAAACAAGTCTTAATATGAGTATTCATGTATCTGTTACGTAACTGCCAAGGTAAAACAGTTAAAAACTAAGTAACAACAAAAGTCCCCCACAATCGTACCCCATTTGTCGGGCGGTTCTTTATGTAGTGGCCACGTTTTCCGCAACGAAAGCAAGCAGATGATGGCGGAGGTGGACCCAAGGGTTTCTTCAGGTAACTAAAAGGTTTGGGGGAAAAAAACAAAAAGGTAGGCATGTGTCTCTCTTGTTAAAACAAACATCTCTGCAATTTTTCCACAATCTGCAAAGATCAGACTAGACATAATCAACACTTACTTGACTGGATCCTATTCACAGCAGGACCCTATCTTCAAAGCTCTTATTTCACCTTCTTCGGAAGCACTGGCTTCAGCCACACTGGCAGTCTGTTTAACAGGCAATTATTTGACACGCGCGTTAGAAACACATTTAAGCCCACACAGCCAAAGACAACACCGCTCACCCGATCCTGCAAAGAGCAGCACAACGCTAGCTGAGGTTGCATGAAAACAGTGGCTTAGATAAAATATAGCTGCCCTGAAGATGTCCTGGGGAGTCCTGACGCCATTACAGGGTGTCTATGTGCCTGTTAACCTACTTGGAAAGAGCATTCTAGGGCACTCAAAACCTTAGGCTCTCTTTGGGCCTTACATAAAGACTTGTGTAACCAGACCAATTTTCTTCCAAGCAGGCTCAGGCCATGTCCACCAAAAATTACCCTATCCAGTATTTTTAAGCTGGGTTTTAAGCTCCAGGCTAGCTGAAGGAGAAGACATCCACTGCACTTTCAATTGAGAAAGATGTACGCAAGGATCATTAGTTACATTTTGCAGCATTAAAAGCACACACAACTTCAAGAGTCGGGGAAGTTGCTTTTGCTTGCTGAAATTCAGCTTCTGACACAGAAGCATCATTCAACCTTCAGGCCCACAATCTCTCCTAAATCCTTCACAGAGCTGATGGGGATAGGCACAGCTTGCATCCCTGAATACCTGGGACTGGGAAAAGGCCTTGTCAGAGCATGTCTTCACAGCCTTAAAAAGGATGAGACATCCAGCAACCATCCTTACCATGTGTATTCTAAGATAACAAGAAATACTTGGCAACACTCTTTATCATGGGGAGGAGGAATTCAGCTGGAAAACTACTGTAAAGAAAACCATGCAACAGCAACACAGGATTCTGGCTGCAATGTGTGTTACTTCGTGAAAAATGACATGAAATAAAAACTGATGGCTGGTGGGAGTTGTGCATTGTAACATGTAGCTGGGGTAGGTGCAGAATACTTGAACCAGGGAATCCAAAAGCTATTGGAAACGTTGGCATAAATAATTCAGATCGTAATTCAAGAGCAGAGCACAAAAAAACATCTCCTAAGGGAAGATGCATAACGGCCTCTTACATACGCACGGTATCTCTTTCTGCGGAGGTGAAGCAGGCTGAAAACCACAGAAGACAGCCAGGAAGAGCAGAAAATTTGCTGCAGTAAATACACAAATTGCAAAGCATGTGCTAGCTTGACCTCACACATATTTTAAAACAAATACTTAAGTGTGTCCAGCGTGTACAGCGTCGGTTTCTCTTTATTGGCTCATACTCCACACTGGATTACCACAGGAGAGAAAAAAACCTGCTTGAATATACAAGAATAAATTTTTCACACTGAAGAACACAGCTGTTGCCATCTTCCATACCTGCCTCAACTCTGACCTCTAAACCCCAGTGCCCTTCTTACACCAGGAACTCAGCCATCTTTTCCAGATGCAGGAGCACGTCCCCACAATCCCCAGGAGACCTGCTTCTCTATCAAAAGGCATTTGGAGCTAAAAGATGAATTGGCTGGCACAGGTCTCACCCTGTCCAGCAGCCCAGCAACTTGGAGATTTGGGTTCACAAATACAAAACACTTTAAAGCCAAAACACTCTCTCTAGCTGCTACTTTGCTTAGTCTTGTTTGAAAGAAATACTTGGCAATTTGAACATCTTTTCCACATCAATTCAACCAGATTTGTTTACATTCAAACTTTAAATCGAAAATATATAAAAATCCAAACTAAAAAAATTGCACCGTGCTCATAATTTTTACCTAACTTTTTAAGCATCTTTTGCT
This sequence comes from Harpia harpyja, assembly GCF_026419915.1. Taxonomy (NCBI): domain Eukaryota; kingdom Metazoa; phylum Chordata; class Aves; order Accipitriformes; family Accipitridae; genus Harpia; species Harpia harpyja. The sequence goes on along the minus strand of NC_068960.1, from coordinate 20,420,415 downwards.
CAAAATACTTATATTTTGATTACAATCCAGTATTATTTCTCGGGAGTTACAGAGCACTTTTTTCACTTGAGTGCAATGTAGTTAGCTTATCTCCTAAAAGTACTTCATTCCTGATGACTAACAAAACTCACAGTGCAAAATGAGATGCAGCATCTCCCTGTGCAATGCTAGGCACCTTGGGCAGTGGTCCTCAGAAACAGGACAAACAGAGAGTGCCTAAGCTTATCAGGGATGAAGCAAAGAGGAAAAGGCATCTAATTAGACCTACTCGAAGATCCAAGCACGATCTTCAAACACAAACTTTCTTCCGCAACCAAATGTCTAAGACTGACTTTCCTTTCTGTTAAAATCAATCAATCCATCAATGAGAGACTGGACTTGGCTTCAATAAGGGCTAACAGCAGAGTTGCCAGAGACCTGATGAGGAACACAGGAGACTGGGGTGTGATTCATCTGACTAAATGTGGATGTCTCTAATGTAGACACCCATGGCCGAGCCAAACTTGGTCCCATTTTTAGGCAACACAGAGTTAAGTCAGTATAACCAGTGAGTTCAAGGGACTGTTCATCTTATCCTAAATAAATACTTATATATTTGGTCAGAAAGACCCCCCATTACATTCACTGATTTTATTCACTATATCTCCTTCAAAATAAAACAGGACCTCACGCCAGTTGTGCAGGCAGAGATGATTACAACTGCATTACAGATACACAGTTGAGGTCAGACAAATCACAGTCCACCTCTGCTCCATCCAGGTTGGCTCAACACCGGGAATTTACATCTCCCTCACCTCCAAAACAGCTCCCATAACCCCCAGAAGAAGGGAAATGGCAGATTCGCCTGTGAAAGCTCTTCCTATGAGCAATGACACCAGTCACTGGACCAGAGACAGAGAGCCAGTCCCCACCCACAGCCCACGGCTCCTGAAGGTCATCTAAGGAGAGCTGCAGATTCCAACTTTACCTCTTCTCAAGCCCAAATGCCACGGGATTTACGCCAGAGAGAGGAGCTCCGACGGGATCTACTGGCTGCGCTGGGTCCGTTGACCCAACTGGGAGGGACCATTCAAAAACTGCCACAGGGACCCCAACATTCCGAAGCATGCAGGGGGGGCTGGGCTATGCAAATGACGAAGCCCCCAACAGCTGCTTCCACCCACTGCCACCCACCAGACCTCACAGCACCGACTGCTACAACACACCAAACCTTCGCGGGCTGATGCCCCTCCACGCTCAACTCGAGGACGCAAGCTTTGAGGGTGGCATGGGCTCGAACCCGGACATGGCATCCTCGCTGCTGGAGGGCGAGACGGGCATGTTCACCTCCCTCTGAAAGAGGGAAAAATAACCTCAGAAACTCTCAACCGGACACAACAAGAGCTTGAACTCATTGAAACCCAACACAGAACACGTCTCTATGAACTTCTCATCCTACTTTTTAACAACCAAAACACTTTAGTAGTATGCTTAAGTAGTATGCTTTAGACAACCATGATTAATTGCAAGAATTCACACGAGATCATCTGAACGCCACTGTGAAGGCTGTTTAATGTTTAAGCAAGCTGGGAAGAGATTTTGTCAGCCAGGAGTCCATCAGCACCAATTTTTGTAACACAAAACGGCTATTTTTAATCCTAAAACCATTTACTCTCAGCAGGGAAGGGAATTCACTGTATACTAGCACTCAGCTGTTCACACACACCTCCCCCTGTTTTTTTTAAAAAAACCCAACAAGTTGCACTAAGCAGGATTTCAGATGGAAGGCAAATGTAGGTAATCCTTCCAGAAATAGAGGCAGCTCAAAGCAATTGTCCTCCTGTCCCACAGGGAGCATCCCAAGAGAAGACTGAGCTCCCCAACAGGTCTTGCATGACTGCAATCCCTCCCCAGCAAGCCCAAAGAGAAATATGATGCTCTTGAAAAATCCCAGCCCTCAACACTTGAATGGTTTCAGAGCAAAAATCTGGACGAGAACAGGAGCCCCATTTGAGGCTCAGCAAAGCACAGCCTGGGAAAACCAAAGCCAGCAGATGAACTCGGAGCTTTTACAGAAGGTCTCTGCACAGCAGAAGCATCCTCACTTCCAACACCCTGGATTTTTCCCCTCCATCTCCAGCACTGCCTCCCATCTCCCCGTGCTCTCCTCTCACCCAGGCACCTTTCCCACCCATTCCATGACTTCCCAATGCCTCTGTCTTTCTCTGTGTTTGTGGGGCACATGTTACCTCGGAAACATGGTCCCAGATGGGTCACCTGCATCTCCTTCTCTTCTTCCTCTGCTGTCACGTGACTGCTCCAGCTGCCTGAGGCACTTTTGGACCTCCAAAGCCCTTTCAGCCTGCCTCCCTTCTGCTGTTAAATCCTGTTCCTGCAAGAGAAGGGACAACCACTTGCTCTCCCCTCTGTGGCATCTTACCTGCATCTTCCTGAGCTGGTGGGACAGCTGGTGGCAACTGTCGCCATCAGCCCCGGCTGCACTGCAAGTCTTCTCCTGGCACGGGCGCAGCTCTGGGCGTGCTTGGTGCGTACCATGCTTCCTGAAGGAGAACAGCAACAATCAAAGTGACTGCTGGGCACTGTCCTGCTGGCAGAGACGATCTGAAGGCAAGTTTGCTGCAGGTCCTGAGGCCGGCTGGTCCAGGGCTGCTCCCTGTCCCCCAGCTCGGCCACAGGTCCCACGTCTGGCTCCTTCCAACAGGATTTTGGAAAGCCTGTTCCCAGCTGTGAGCGCCAGCCCAAGGGCACGGGGCACAAACAGCCCCCTCCCCCGAGGGCCCCAGCCCCCAACTGGCCCCTGTCCCCAAACTACTAAAACTTCCAAACAGGCTCTCCCTGCAACTACCTGCCCTTTTAAGAAAACAAACTGTATGCTCCCAGTCAGTAGCCTGACTAAGACTCTCAGAGGGTGATTTGGGATTCAGTTCCAGAACAAAACAATATCCATTACAGAATCTCAGCCACCACCTCCAGCATCATCATCACTGACCCACAAAAGCTGCCTTGTAAAAAATCTCACAGCTGATTAAAATTACCCTCTCCTCCCCAAATCTTTGTTCTTCTCATACCCTCAGACTACTGCAGTAATAATCATATCATGATTCTGTAATTACCACCAATCTGAAACCCCTCCAACACATTATTCCCTGATGTGACTGACAGTACTGTTCAAAAGGGAGAACCATCACTATCCACACACCCACCTGTTAGTCCTTCTGCCTCTGTGACTGAGCACATCTACATGGCTATCTCTGCCTGACAGGAGATTACGGGCCTGAAAAAAAGAAAAAAAAATAAAAAACCTTACATTTTCTTGGCTCTAGAGTAAGCAAGGAATTTATGATAGTGATACAAACAAGTTTAAGAGAAAGCAGGATAGCGGAAGAAGCAGAAAATATGATACGTCTCACCCACCTCTAATTTCAGAGGAAGTTCCAGGGGTGGGTTTTTGTCTTTGTCTGTGGGGTTTTCTCACCACTGCACAGCCCAAGTGAAAAAACACACACCCGTGTTTTATGTAGAACTGTAAACTACAAGAGTAACACTAACCAGTCTATGTAACTGCACTTCTTTCCAGGACACATCAGTCACTCTTTTTACATTTCAGTGGAGAGCTTTGCGTTAAAAGTCCCTAAATTCTCATACGAAAATAGCAAAACATCACCTGTAAATCTTTGAAAGGAACAATACATTGAAGGAAAAATGTTCATATAAACTGTAAATGACATTTTTTTTCCCTAGCTGACCAGGCCTGTCAACTTTTGGCAGGAACACGAGCACCCACACCCATCCGTAATCCAAAGATCTCCCTGAAAGGAGACTGAAACCGCTTCTTCAACATTTACGCTGATGAAAGTTATACCTTACAGTCGAGGCCGAGAACATAAATTACAGTACAGCACGGAACCAACAGAATGAACATTGAACAAAGGCAAACAAAACAAAGCCATAAGAAATGGGGATGCTTTGGTGCTCAAAAAGCCCCTCCTTGTGCAAAATTAGAAGCAAGAGAGAGCCTAACCCTAACAAGTATTTTACTATTCTCTATAGAAATAGCCACAAGAAAATACAGCAGTTTTCATAACAAAGCTGCCAGCTAAATTAGATGCCCTCATTTAAGGGCAACCACTTCTGGCAGCTCTTGGAGGGGTGAGACCAAAATAAATCCGGGCACTTTCATAGATTAATTTTACTTCTCCATTCTTCAAAACTGTTCCCCATCTGCAGGAATGACCATGACACCACTTCAGGCAGCAAGGCAAGAAATACTTCAGTCCAACATACAGTTTTAAACCACTCCCTCGCCCACTCTCCCCAGCTCTTCTAAGAAGCCCAAATTCACCATCTGACCTAGGGCAGAGACACACACAAGAGCCACCAGCACAACCAAGTCAGACGTGCTTGGAATTCGGGCATCCTCTTTTCATGGCACTTGCTATCCGCCCAACAGCAGCAACCCTCCAACCAAAATTTCTAACCATGTACACAGCTTTTCAACAAACAAATGTGGGGAGAGGATGTTTCTAACGTGAATGGAGGAACTCCTGTTATTTGACATAGTCACCTTTTTATTCAACAGAAAATACTAGGGTATTAAAGGAGAATCAACCATGTCCTAGCTGTGAAACAGGAAAAAAAACCCAAACACCTGATATCCCATCCAATTAGTTTCTTACTTCAACAAATACAGTACAAAGGAGAGTATGAAAATAGAACTCAACCCGTACAGCCTCAGGACGTTGCTCAACTAACAGGCACTGAGACAATCAGACACATAGGGCAAATGAGTTAAGCTGTGCTGAGTGCACTTCCAGGAACACCAATCTGATATTTCAAAGCATCTTAAGAAGACGCTGAGAATTCGGTCCCTTAGAAAAAGAAAAAACACACACTTGCCCTGTGCAGTTACTTCTCCTTTTTAACTTTAGCAAATACATGTATAAAGGAAACTACAGTATTTCAAAATTAGCCAGGAAGTAAACTGTTAGGGAATGGCACTAAACAAACAGCAGGCACTGTGGACAAAGCAGGAAAATCAAACGGGGGGAATCAATTGGGCTAATTTAGCTGGCATGATTGAAGCAAGAGCCCCCTGACACACAAAGGTCTTTATATACCACAAAAACTTGAGGGTAGCAGATGCTCTATCATGAAGAGGCAGCCCAGAGCTCATCCTATGCAACCAGAAACATCCTGTTCTCTTCTGAATCTCTCTCCTCATTCTAGGTCGGGTCAGAAAAGGGGACCCTGAGGTCTGACAGCCCCCAGATGCAATCACCCTCACGTTTGCCCTTTCCCCAAAATGGAACCCCTTCCAGTTTATCACAACTCCTACCGTACCTGCTTCACTGGCAAAGGCACCTGCTGGCCAAATCACTGGACTGAGGCAAGCTGGGCAACGTTGCCGCGTGCCGCGATGGCTGAAGGCAGAAGCGAAGCCGTGGTGGATACCACGCTAGGCAGAGAGCCAGCGGAAGGCAGTGAGCAAAAAGGCTCTGCCTTCGGTGCTGGAACTGAAGAAGTAGCTGCAGCAAGTTAAAAAGTGGCATTCAAAGACAAATCCCAGCACACCTGACACTCCAGCCTGCATTCAGGAACACAGTAGCATTCTCCCCTTGGTTTACAAGAACCACACCGTTAAGGACCGGTAGTATAGGTTCTTCAGCATTTGGAACAAGAATTCCACATGCAACATGTGCCAACAGAAATGCCTTGGCATAGACAGCAGCAGCTCCCGAGGGCCCATTTGCACCAAGGGTTAAGCAACCCAGGACAGCAACAATTAAATTACTTACTGGGTAGGCAGGCAGAAGTCCTCCAGCTCCCACCAGATACTGGTTAGACAACAAGGGCGGTACACCTCGGGGCATGTTTGGAGGAGCTTGGCCTGGACAATCAAAACACAGACACATTAACAAGCCATTAGAAAAGAAAAGCCTTCAGCATCCACACAAGATAGCTCACACCACTTCAAACTGCCTCCTAAGGGGCTGAAGTACCTCAGATTAAGAGTCTGGGAAGAAGTTTAGGGGACCAGGCACCCTGCAAGCCCTCACACTTGGCCCTGCTGTAAACTTCCATTACACATACTGCATCCACACCAGAAAAGGAAAACAGCACACAAATCTGCAAACTGGGGGGGGGGGGTGGGGGTAGGGTGGGGCGGTTTTTTTGTTTCATGTTGTTTTTATGATAAGAGTGAGCATATGTTTGAAGCAAATAAATACACACTGAAAATTAAGAGTCTCACTCACGGCTTTAAAATTACAACGCAACCATTCGCTCACAGCACAGACTCCCAGCATGATACCACAGAGCAGACAACATGCTTTCTTCCATTCCCAGAGGAAAATGCAAGAACAGACTATATTAACAGTGGTATGAAGATGCGGTACAAAAAAGAAGTAGAAGCAAAATGCACACTTTTCAAAGTTCAGTAATAGTTGGATAATGTACAATTTAGTTGATCATAAAAGCACTCATGTTGGCTACCATTACATTTCACACTTGCTTTCGCGTTCGGTTTCTTGGTTGCTCAAGGAACACTGTCATAGAACACTTCTGTAAGCTAGGGTCAAGGAAGCTGCAGTGAAAAAAACAAGAACTCAGCTAAAAAGTAACTTCACCACAAAAACAGACCTTTAAGAGAAAAGCAACAACCTGACCCAGAGAAAAAAAACTGAAGGAGATGGGATGCCTTAGCTGAACCAAGCTGAGATGAGAAAGGCTGAAGCCAAGTATTACGCAAAGAACAATGCACACTGTGGTCAATTGTTTTACATCTTTCTAAGCTGCTGGTACTTCTTCAGCAGCTGTACACAGACAGCAGCTCTCACCTATAAAAGCTTACCTCCTACACTAGCACAGATACGTCTGGGTTTGATCTGCAATTACACTTAAGGAAGGACAACTTCCTTTATGGATTCTGCTCATCAAGTAGCCCTCCTTCTCTATGCAACGGTTCACCTCAGCTAACCCAGAACTGGCAGAAAGTTCAGAGCACTTCCCACCCTCCAAAATGAGGGGAGTGGGGAGTTCCCTCAAGTTCTACCTTTTAGCACATTTCATCTGACACAAAAGCTTTTAAGTGTTTTACAAACACTGCTGCTCTTTCTTCAAGCCTTTGAAGGAGATGAAGAAGAGTGAACAGCCTTAACTGCTAGGCAATCTTTGAAATATAACGCCTACAAACAGAAAAGCACCTTTGATGCTTTTCTGCATCAAGCAGCAGCTTCTGCACCTTCTGCAGAAGCAGGTGCTCTGCTTTCCAAAGGTGAAAATACCCATCTAGGGACACAGCTCACAGCTCCTATTAAATAAAAGAGTAAGAGACTTAGTTTCTGTAGTAGAGGTGTCCTTACAAACTCACACTCTCTACTAGGCAGGCTGCATACTCTGCATTGAACTCATCCATAATCCTCTACGAGCTTATCAAGATCAATTTTCATTTTATACTGACCTTGAGAGAACGCAATACAGCACAAAGGTGCCAGCTACTCAAAGAACTAATCTAAGAGTAAATAACCAAAAATAACTTGCACAAGGATCAACTTTTACATTAAATTCAAAATCCAATTCCAGGATTAGCTTTTTGGTTTTTCAAAAAACAAAACCAAAAAATCTTACTGAACTAACAATTCAGATATTCGATTTTTACATGAGACTGTTACCATTTTCTGTCACCTGCACTCTGACACCTCCTTGTACAGAATACTACACCCTGTCAGCACAGAAAGACAGTCAACTACTAAATGAATGCAACAGCATATTAGTACTGCTGCCTTTATCTAACTAAGGAATACTTTAGAAAGTTACACTGATTATCCAACTAGTTACTAAAAACTCAATAAATCACCTGTTCTATTACAGCCTTCTGCATAAACTGCCATCGTATATTGGCAGATACATATACACACACTCACATTTACATACACCCACAACCGTACTGATAGCTTGACAAAACAAACTGAGCTTTCATTAATTAGTCTTTCAACAGGATTTCAGGAAACCAATATTGCTCGGCTGTATTCCAAAGTTATTCACTGATAACCAACACCCCTCTTGAAATTAGTCTTCTTGGGTGGAATCCTGCCCTGTAACTCTTTGTGTTTGGAGAGCCTCTCGTGGCAACACCTGCTGGAAAGACAGTAATATTCTGTCTCACACTAGAAAAATCAAACCTAGACCAGGGCCCTACAAACAAAACAAAGGGAAGCACCGCACTAAGACCAAGAAGGGTTTCAATAGCCAAGGGAGTTCCACGTGGTTTCAAAACAACCCCTATTTTAAACATATATACATATACGTATGTATAGATACACATATACGCACACAAGCACAGACTACGTAGTAGGATATTTTTTAAAGAACAGAAATTGTAGGGGTACGTATACACATACACACACATACGGACAGGAAAGGAAAACATGCTTGTAGGGGTGTGTGTATTCACACCCACGTCTATGTGTGGGTGTATGTGTATGTATATACACACTCCTCTACAGACAATTTTTTTCTTTAACTAGTATCCCACTACCTTTTCATGAAAAAACCTGAAGTACAGAGACAGCTCTTACCAACAAGAAACACCTCCAACACCGCTCATTTGTATCTATCCATGTACTCTAGTCTTACAAAAACAACAGCTGCTTCAAGAATTCCGTAGCAATGACTCCCAGACACACGAAGTCCAAAACCAGAAGGCGGCTCACCCCACACACGCTTCGTTTCTCAGTCTCTCCCTCAGCAACTGCTGCCGCCTGCCCCCGTCTCCTCTGCCCACACGCCCCAGGATGGGAAGCCGCAAGTGCTCTTCAGGTACCCAAGCCTAAAGAGGTTTAGGATCTCTACTGCATTTGGGGAAACACAAGCCTGAGAAAGATTTGCTCTGTACCTAATCACCACTGAAACACTGAATCAAAAGGAAGACACACCAGGTCTGCCAAGCAAAGAAACTGAGGAAGTTTCTCTGTGCACAGAAGCACAGCTGGAGACACAACTCCTGCGGGCACGCGGTCAGGAGGATTGAACCTCATCCATTTGGGTCCCTTCGAGAATACCAAGCACCCAGACTCTTCTGAAGGATGCAGCATTTTACAGAGGGGACCCTCGGAAAGAATCGCAGAGGGGCACACTTTTTCCCTGAGAAAGCGCTCTGACACTTACCTGCTTCCCAGATAGCGTAGGACAATCAAAATACAGCAACTCATTAGTAAGCAGGGGCTAATTTCTGGCCCATCATGATTCTAACAACAGCCAACAAATCCCTCCACTAGTTTTGTTCAGACTGTATTTATGGCAGTTCTTTGCTCTACATTTTGGGGGAAAGCAGATTACACAGCTTGCATCTTCGATGTGGAAGGCCAGCTTTCAAAAGAATACTACAAGACCAAAAGAGCACAGCATAGTACAGCTTATATGTAAAGTAAATATTACATCACAAGCCACATTGCACGCTTCTGTCAGAGAAAATGGGCTTTATGTAGGCGCATGGGAAGTGGGCCTTTTGCTCAAAAAAAAAAAAAAAAATCCTGATTTAAAAAGTTCATATACTAAAACAGTCACACGACGTCCTTTTTGATTCGTCTCTAAATCCACATGTAGATTTTATTCCTCTGCTGCCATCTGAAATCATACTGCTTGAGGCGCTCTTCATGGAAAACCAAGAAAGCTCAACTCAGAAGGCAAAGACCCTTCTTAATGGAACTGAGCATCTGTGACTGACACGCGGAACAAACTTTACAACTCGGAGAGTGAGTTATAAAGCAGGCATGTTTATTTCAGTGCTGGGTACACAGGGGGTCGCTCCACCTATCGTGCACACCGTAAAGCTCGTTAGTGAAGTTTAAATACGTGTGTGATATAAATATTCATCATATTTCCCAGAAACCTTATACATATTCATTACATTTCCAGGAAATAATTAACATATGCAAATGCCCGTCGCACACTCGCAGTTGTTGCCTTGGGTGGTCGTCGGGTGTTCTTCGGGGGTCTTATCATCCTCTTCCTCGCTTAACCGTTCTTTACCTTTTTCAATATCTTGATATTAAACTTCTGTTTTTCCTTTGTTCTTCTTGGATCTTTCATGCCAAATAATCTTTGACCTCCAAAAGTGCTGGTCTCATGCCAACAAACCACCCCTTATCTTCTTACTTGCATTCTTAGTTTCTCTCGTCCTTGAGTCCGTATGTCTGTTCTCCTGTGTTCTCACAAATCTATCTACACAGCCTTTAATTACTTCGAGTTGCAGGATGTCTTATCTCGTTAAAGAAAACCATATATTCTGCTTATACCTACTTATTGCTTACGAACTACAAAATATAATTGACATCTGGAATATATATCAACTACCATATATCATGACTACAATACACCTTCTCCCTCTTTTAAACATCACAGCATAGTAAACACAGTTTTTAAATTCCAAGCAGAGAGATTCCAACTTTGAAGGCTACAACACGTTCTCCTTTTAGCACAAAATAACCCATTTCTTTCACTTACCCTCGTGTTTCTTCTTTTTCATGCTGCAGCACAGACAGCCAGTACCCACAGCTGCACAAAGACTCCCACCGCTCACACCAGTGTGCAAAGCACTGAGGAGCCTTGGCTCACTCTTGGCAGTACAGGAGCAATCCATCTCAAGTGCACTACACATTTGGCATTGCGGGGTATCACAGAGCGAGACTTAGTTATTACTTTTCCTCCTAATAACAACAACAAAAGAAAAAAGAAACCCTCCTCGCTTCCACAGCTCTTCTTTCCAGGCTAGAGAATTACGGCAGCAACTACCTAGTCTAGCAGTTTACTCACGTGCTTAGAGTCTGACCGCCAACACAATCTAACAAGAAGAACTATGAAGACAAGCAGAGCTGTATTTAAAAAAAGTGGGGTTTCTCTTTCCTCTCCTGCGGGTGTATGGCCCAGAGCAGGCTCAACTTCTGATCCTGAAAACTGCTCCTCGGTGCTTGTATGCTCACTCTGGGAAACAAAGACAGCTATTCCAATTCTTTTGCAGGTACAATCTTTGTTTACTTTCTACTTTGAATGAAAAGAAAACAGACATTTAGCATTAAATGCAGCATGATGCTCCTTACCTTGCACTCCTCTTTCTCTAATAGATCTGTATCTTAGAACATTCTGAGTGTATTCTTTCCCAAACCAGGCACTGAACATGAACCCCTACCAGTATCCCCTCACTTTCAGTAACTTTGCATACATCATCCCAGTGGTCCTCCCAAAATGTACCAGGCTGCATGGCTGCATAAAATGAACCGGCACCATTTAAAACCGTCTTTGGCCTGGAGCACACGGCACACATCTCGGTTGTTTGCTGTATTCTTGCTATGAGGCAGCAAAATGAACAAAGCCAGGCTACACAGAGGGGGGTAGTGGGAAAAGGTCTGGATCCAGCATTTGGGGGGAAGGGGGAAGGATGGGAACCTATTTGATTCTCAAAATGCAACAGCGATGTTTTCCAAATACCTTGCTGACCAGACCAAAACGAGATTGTTGAACATTAACAGCAATAAAAAGAGCACATTTCAGCATTTTAAATGTGTTGCTGTGCAAGGTGGAGAATGGACAGATCAGAGGAACGTGCCACACGTTCCAGCTGCAGATGGTTGCCTAACAACTGACAGGGGAGCACAGCACTGGCTGCTGTGGGAGTCCTTGCATCGGCAAGGACACGGGCCTGATCCTAACCAGGAGACTACTGTATTTTGAGGAGTCAGTGGTCCATAGAACAGTTAACGGGAGAAGGCACGGGCCTGGCGCTGTGCAATGCTGCAAATAGAGCTTGGTCTTCAAGCCTGTGTTGTGCCGCATATACCCCTTGTTCACAGGATCACCTCAGCCAGCTCATCGTAACAAAGGAGCCTGCAGACAGCTCCTGCTACTGGCAATTACATGTCCTTGTCTCTATCACAAAGTGAAGCAACAGGTTCTCAAGTGAACATCCTTTTCTTTGACAGCAGAAATGATGAATGGTATTATTTTGCTCTCAGAAAATCCTGGGAGAGCTCAAAAGATCAAGTTGTCTGTGGAACCTCTCCACAGGAGGGAACTGCACCACGTGCCGTGCCCTGCTCCAAGGTCCCTCTGACCACACCACTTGCGGTTCCCAGCATCTGAAGGACATAAGATTATCTAAACCATCCTCTTCTTCCTTCGGGTGTTAGCTTCAATAAATGGAATTCTAATCAACACGTTACGCAGTCCGAGGACCTTTCTTGCAGGGATCACAAAGAAAACTACGTCCAGTGCACTACCGTTTCAAACCCCAAAGAAGGGTTCCCAGTGTACTGTTTAGGGCTTAGAGTTTATTAGCTAAGGATTTAGACCTTTCCATTTAACAGGAAGTCATCAAGCCTCAGCCCCAAAGTGCTAAACTGTAAACCCTGGAACCCAAATGGTCACTGGGGATTTGAAGTTTATGGATGAGGTTAGATTTGAAATCCCAGGCCCGGATCAGTAAATGAGGAAACTGCAAACCCTGACTGGGAAATAACGAGCCCCACAAAATCAAGTAATAAACCATGGCTCCTGACTGGAGAAACCCTCAAGAACAAACTCCAAACTATAAACTGTAACTGAAAAATCCTGAACCTTCAGTTTGCAACACAGTTGAAAGCACACTGAGTAGAATCCATCTATGGATCTGAAGCTATATCACTAACGCACTACTGAGGCACGGTCAACACCCACCGCAAGGTCCTGCGCTCCCTTTCCCACCAGATCTGTCTGCGTTCCTCATCCTTAACTGCACACGGGTCTTATTCTCACCCTGAGCCCACCCTGGGGCCTACCCAGTGCTCCGCTCCCTGACCTTGACCCACCTCCAGCACACACCCCTGCATACATCTTGGTGGTCCGATTTTGGCCAGCGCTCGAGCTTACCGACTTCCTGGCACCCTCTCTCCCTCAAAGTCATTCATCCCTACGCTGGTCCCCTGCCCTGCTAAGCAAGGTCTGACTTTTTGCTTCTGCTCAGAAGAAATGACTGACCAGTGCTACGTGGCCAACTCATCTGTGAGGAACACACACATGCAAGGCACATCCCAAGACACCCTGCTGTACAAAAAGGACTGCTGAAATGTTGCACCTCACTAACAGCCTCACTGAAACTTTTCTAATGCGACAATGGTTTTATAGAGATACTATGCATAACACCTTCAACAAAAGGTTTACTGCCTCACCTTTCTCTCCACTCCTATAGCAGCATTAGGGGGCTCAGTAGAGGTTATTTTTGTACACACACTGGAAGTTGCTCCTGGCCCTCACTGTCCCTTTGCAGCCTACTCACAGGCTCAGCAGGGGATGGGCGCTTGCTTGGTGAACTGAACATCTCGTTATTCTCATTCTCTGCACAGCCTATTTCCAAAATTGGAAACATCCAGCTAGTTCTCCCACAAGGAAGGTTCCAGACAAGAGAAGGCAAGAGGGGCTTAGGAGGAAGACGTACCACAAGACAAAGGTCACCTTTGTCTCGGCAAGAGGAGGAGGCAACACGAGGAGGAGGAGGCAACACGAGGAGGAGGAGGCAACACGAGGAGGAGGAGGCAACACGAGGAGGAGGAGGCAACACGAGGAGGAGGAGGCAACACGAGGAGGAGGAGGCAACACGAGGAGGAGGAGGCAACACGAGGAGGAGGAGGCAACACGAGGAGGAGGAGGCAACACGAGGAGGAGGAGGCAACACGAGGAGGAGGAGGCAACACGAGGAGGAGGAGGCAACACGAGGAGGAGGAGGCAACACGAGGAGGAGGAGGCAACACGAGGAGGAGGAGGCAACACGAGGAGGAGGAGGCAACACGAGGAGGAGGAGGCAACACGAGGAGGAGGAGGCAACACGAGGAGGAGGAGGCAACACGAGGAGGAGGAGGCAACACGAGGAGGAGGAGGCAACACGAGGAGGAGGAGGCAACACGAGGAGGAGGAGGCAACACGAGGAGGAGGAGGCAACACGAGGAGGAGGAGGCAACACGAGGAGGAGGAGGCAACACGAGGAGGAGGAGGCAACACGAGGAGGAGGAGGCAACACGAGGAGGAGGAGGCAACACGAGGAGGAGGAGGCAACACGAGGAGGAGGAGGCAACACGAGGAGGAGGAGGCAACACGAGGAGGAGGAGGCAACACGAGGAGGAGGAGGCAACACGAGGAGGAGGAGGCAACACGAGGAGGAGGAGGCAACACGAGGAGGAGGAGGCAACACGAGGAGGAGGAGGCAACACGAGGAGGAGGAGGCAACACGAGGAGGAGGAGGCAACACGAGGAGGAGGAGGCAACACGAGGAGGAGGAGGCAACACGAGGAGGAGGAGGCAACACGAGGAGGAGGAGGCAACACGAGGAGGAGGAGGCAACACGAGGAGGAGGAGGCAACACGAGGAGGAGGAGGCAACACGAGGAGGAGGAGGCAACACGAGGAGGAGGAGGCAACACGAGGAGGAGGAGGCAACACGAGGAGGAGGAGGCAACACGAGGAGGAGGAGGCAACACGAGGAGGAGGAGGCAACACGAGGACACAGCAGGACACAGGAGGTAAAGCAGGAGGAGGCAAAAGGAGGTAGCAGGAAAAGGAGGAGGAGGAGGCAACAAGAGGCAACAGAAAGCGAAAAAGGAGGAGACCACAGGATGCCAGATGAGGTAACAGGAGGCAGGCGGAGGACGAGGCAATAGACCGCCACAGGAGAAGGAAAAAAAAGGAGGCAAGAGCAGGACGTAGCACGACACACGAAACAAAAGAAGGAGGATGCAACGGGAGGCAAGAAAAAGAGAGAAAGGAGGAGACAATAGGATGCAACAGGTGGCAACACTAACAAAGAGAGAAGGAGGCAACAAGATGCTCTAGGTGGCAACAGGAGAAGGAGGAGGCAACAGGAAGCAACAGCGGGAGGAGAAATAGCGGAGGCAAGAGGAGGTCACAGCAGCACGCAGGAGGTAAAGGAGGAGGAGGAGGCAACAAGAATCAACAGGAAGCAACAGGAGGCAATAGGAGTAAGAAAAAGATGAGGCACCAGGGAACATGGGAGGACACCAGAGGTAAACTAGGAGGAGGCAACAGTATGCCATAAGATGCATGCAGAGGAAGCAGGATAAAACAGGTAATGGAGGAGGACGAGGAGGATGTAGGAATCGGTGGAGGCAACAGGAGAAATAGGAAGCAACATGATGAGGGAGGAGGCCAAAAGGAGGCAAAAGGAAAAGGTGTCTTTGTCCTTCCCGGGCCTCCTCTTGCCTTTCCTTGCCTCCTCCTCCACTTGCTTCAGGTTTCTGCTCTTGCCTCCTGCTGCCTCCTCTTTCCTCCCCCTCCTCCTTCTCCTCTTCCTCCTCCTTCAGCCTCCTTTTGCCTCATGTCCTAGTTTCAGCCCAGCCGGGAGCAAAGCACGACGCAGCCGCGCACTCACTCCTCCCTCCCCGTGGCCACGCTGGGATGAGGAGAAAATACAAAGAAAGGCTCGTGGGTCGAGACAAGCACTGCCCCACTTATGGTCACGGGCAAAAGACAGGCTCAACTTGGGGAAGAAACAAGATCAATTTGATTTACTACCGATCCAATCGAAACAAGGCTAAGGAGAAGCAAAACCACCCCTCAGAACACCTTCCCCCCAGCCCCCCCTCCTTCCCGCCTCAACTCCACTCCCGGCTCTCTCGACCTCCTCCCCCCGGCGGCGCAGGGCAACAGGCGAGGGGGGTTGGGGTCAGCTCACCACACCTTGTCTCTGCCGCTCCGTCCTCCTCGGGGGGGGAGGACTCCTCACTCGTCCCCTGCTCCACCGTGGGGTCCCTCCCACGGGAGACAGTCCTTCACCAACTGCTCCCGCGGGAGTCCTTTCTGCGGGCTGCAGTTCCTCACGAACTTCCCTGGCGCGGGGCCTTTCCGCGGGCCGCTCTTCAGTCACACACTGCTCCAGCGCGGGCTTTCCCACGGAGTCACGGCCATTTGGGGGGGCCTCCGCTCCCCCGCTCACCTCCATGGGCTGCAGGGGGACAGCCTGCCGCCTCACCACCTCCTCAGGCGCCCCTCCTCCCCCTCCTTCTTCTTCTTCTTCCTCACCCACCTCGGTATCTGCAGAGCTCTTCCTCGCCCATTCCCATCCCCCTCCTCACTGCAGCTTCCCCCCCCTTCAGCATGTTCTGCCAGAGGCGCTACCGCCGTCGCTGATTGGCTCGGCCTTCGAAGGGGCGGGTCCAACTTGGAGCCCGGCAACCTTCGAGCAGCTTCTCTCAGGAGCCACCCCTGCGGCCCGAGAAAAACCGCCCCACACAAACCCGGCACAATTACCCGTAGGCTTTTTTTAGGGCCCGCAGTTTCACCTGGGGGGTTTAAGCCCTCAGTTTTAGGGCAGAAAGCCTCGTTTTCCCTTCCCAAAGTCTCAGTTTGGGCTTCCAAAGCCTCATTTGGATGGTCCACAGGCTCCGTTGCAGTTGGCAGTGTCTCCTTTTTGGAGCCCAAAGCCACCTTGTCAAGCTCCAAAGCCTCATTTTTAGGATCCGGCCAGTTGCTTTGAGGGTCCACGCTGCATCCTGAGTTTGCAAACCCTCATTTTCATGCTCCAAACCCCTCTTTCAGGGCCCAAAGCCTCATTTTCAGCATCTGAATCTGTGATTCTAGGGTTGAAAGCCTCCTTTTGGGGGTCCAAGCCCTCGCTTTTTGGGCCCGGGGAATCATTTTGGGGGTTTTAATCGCTCTTTTAGGGTAACATGCCTCACTTTTAGGTTTCAAACCTTCATTTTTAGGACTGAAAGCCACTTTTTAGAGTCCACAGCTTCGTTTATAGGGCCCAAGTACACATTTTTCTGTCCCGAAGCCTCGTTTTGACTGTCCAAAGACTCCTTTTAGAGTCCCAACCCTTATTTTTGTGAACAAATCCTCATTTTGATGGTCCAAAGCTTTATTTATAAACTCCAGAGCCTCATTTCAGGGTCCACAACCTTGTTTCTAAACTCAACTTTTGAGGCTCCGAACCTCATTTTTAGGGCCCAATGCCTCATGTTCAGGGTCCAAAGAATCATTTCCACAATCCAGCCCTTCATTTTTAGGGTCCTGAAGCCTCATTGCAAGGGCCCAAATACCCGTTTTTAAGGTCCAAACCTTCCTTTTACAGCACAAACCCCACCGTTAGAGCCCCAAGCCTCATTCTTTCCCTTCCAAAGCCTCCTTTTCAGGGAAAAAAGCCTCCTTTTCAGGGACCATAGGCTCATTTTTAGGATCCACTCTGCAACTAGGAGAGCCTCATTTTGAGGGTCCAAATTCTCAGTTGGAGGGCCCAAAGCCTCATTTGAGAGGCCAAGCTCCTCGTTTAGGGTGCAAGGCATCACTTGTTTAATGTAGAACCCCTCATTTGGAGCCTCCAAAGACCCATTTCTAGGGCGCAAAGCCTTCGTTTTTGGTACCGAAGCATCCCTTGAGGGCACAAAACCTCATTGCAGGTTTCAAAGCCTCAGTTTCATTTCCAAAGCCCCATTTTTAGGACCCAAACCCTCCATTGGAGGGTCCAAAGTCTCCTTCTCAGGGTCCAAAGGCCTCTTTTACAGCTGAGGGCCTCCCCTGGAGTGACCCAAGCCCTCTCTTTGGGACCAGAGCCTCATTTCTTGGGGCCCTATCGAGACCAACAGGGTCCCCTCCTTTGCAGAGCCCAAAGGGGCATGTGTAGCATCTCCCCCATCATTTTTAGTGCCCAAAGCCTCATTTGGAGGGCCAAAGTCCTCATTGTTCTGGTCCAAACCTTTTGGCCTTTTATGACCCATAGCCTTTTTTGAGGGCCCACAGTTTCATTTGGAGGGTTTAACCCTCAGCTTTAAGGCAGAAAGCCACTCTTTTAGGGTCCAAAGTTACATTTATAGGGCAGAAAGCCTCGCTTTCCCTTCCCAAAGTCTTAGTTTGGGCTTCCAGAGCCCCATTGGAGGCTCCAAACCCTCATTCTGAGGGTCCATAGGCTCCGTTGCAGTTGGCAAAGTCTCCTTTTTAGAGCCCAAAGCCACTTTTTTAGTTGCCGAACTCGCATTTTCAATCTCCAAAGCCTCATTTTTAGGATCCGGCCAGTTGTTTTGAGGGCCCAAGCCGCATCCTCAGTTTCCAAACCCTCATTTTTATGCTCCGAACCCCTCTTTTAGGGCCCAAAGCCTCATTTTTAGAGTCCAGAGCTTTGATTCTAGCATTGAAAGCCTCCTTTTTATGGTCCAAAGCCTCATTTTGAAGGCCACTCCCTTGTTGGGACACAGAAAGGACCACCAACAGCCCTGGGTGGGAACTGCCGCACTTTCTCCGCTGCGACAATCTAGGGAAAACGACGCATCGCCAGGGACTCGCCCTGGGGAGAAAACGGACCAACACAGATACTGTGGATCAAACGGTTTCTCCGTTTATTAACTGCGCAACACTCGGTTATATATGTTTCTAATATCTACTCACACATAAGCCATTTGTTGATTGGTTAACATGTGCCGTTCACGCGCTTAAACAGTAGTCTAATTGGATAAAGTCTTCTGATCACGCGAATAGTTCCTCCACCTGCATGCTGTCTTGCACCCTGTCTTCGGTCACGTTGCCCTCCTGTTATCAGTCACGTACGCCCGACCCTGTTCTACTTTTTGTGCTTACTTCAACAAACTTATAACAAAGAAGAGTAGTGTCTTGTTCTAGCAAACAGAGAATAACAGTTGTGCCTTACGCAGTTTCCCTCGTTCTCCCACAAGTTCTCCCACAATTTCTCCCACAGGAACCCAAAGGCCCATCAGGAGGTTGTGAGGGGACGAGAGAATAAACACACAGAACAAGGCGCAGCCTTCAACAGCGCCCACCTATGGGACTCACATAAGGCATGAGTACAGCTTTACAGAGCTGGACCAGCCCCTCCAATAGCCCAGCCACAAAGCTTTCTAAACAAGGCAAAAACATTGACTACTTTTCTCGTCCCTACTTAAGATTCCCTGTAGAACTGGGTCTTGGCCTCACCGAGGCTGTAGGAGGGAGGAAGACGAGGGAAAACTTTGCAGGGAAAACGCCCAGACACAGTATGGCCTGGCGTCAATAAATGTAGGCACAAGCAAGCCCTCAGGAGCAAACTCTTTATTGTCTGCCTGGGGGAGCTGCCCGGGGGCTCTGTGGCCCTGGAGCCGCACACCTCCTCAGGACACCCTCCACAAGGCTCCCAGCTACCGCCCTCTTTAATGACTCGGGCTGCACGGGCTCCTCCAGGACAAGCTTTAAACGCACTGGTCTGCGCCGTGCTCCTGCCTGGGTAGGGGGCTTGGAACCCGCTGGAAGCATGGGCTCTCTTGGAAACTGGGGGCCCGTGGAGGGAAGGGTGTCTGCGGTGCTCCCTGGCCGGAGTATACACAGAGTTTCCCATGCAGGCACCGAAGACCTTGCTGTGGCTCCGGAGGTGGAATCCCTGGACTCCTGAAGGCCTTCTGTTGGCCGGCGAGCACCTTGCTCAGCGCCTCGGCGGAGAGATGGGAGGAGAGTACGTGAGCTCTCCTCTTTGAGTTGTCCCGCTTCCTCTGAAGGCCTGACTATTGCAGGGAGGCTGAGAGGTGGCAAGACTTCCCTTGGTTGAAGCTTCTCTGATTTTTGCTTGGGCTTCCTTTCTTCCTCTAACTTCTTCCTCACCGTTTCCAGAATTTCAAGGACAATGGTTTTGGCATACCTGATCAATTCAGCATGCAGCTGCTGAACTCTGGAGATGGCCTTTTGGATGCTCTCCTTGGCAATCTCACGACTCACTCGTGAGACAGCAGCAGCGTTTTGCAGCGGTTGCAACACGGGCACCTTTGCTCTCTTGCCTGCTTCTGGGATCTGCCGTTCCGATGCTCTGGCTGGTCCTTGTCCTTCTGTCACGCCTTGAATCTTCAGGATCTCAGAAAACTGACAGCGGAAGTCCTGTTCAAACTGAGAAGCTACAAAGGATGACAAGGTGGAGCTAACACTTTCAACAGCCTCTTTGGTCCTTTTGTCAATAGAAGACTGTGAAGATGCTCCGTTGGAAGCTGCTAGTTCCACCTCCCTCCATCTCTCTTCTCCGGATTTGCCTGCTCAGCTGGTTCTTCCCGCAACAAGCTCTGACACCTTCTCCCTGCCTGCTGGCCCAGGCTCGGCTGCATCAGACGTGCTGGGTACCAAGTGCTCCCCAAAGCTCTCCAACACGCACGCCACAATCTCTTGAGCCACCAGTCTGATCTTGTCCTGGCGATCCGCAGAAGTGTCCAAAGGCTCTGGCCTTCTGGCACTGGCAAACAACCTTCCGCTGACCTCATGGGGAGCCCTCCTTAAGACGCGGACGGACTGATCCAGCGCCTTCACACGCTCCAGCACCTCCTGGACCACGGTCTCAGCCACCTCTTTAAGCTCCTGGTCTTCTGCCAGCGTAGGCCGCAGTTGTTAGGCGCTTCTTCTCCGGCACACGTTGGAGGCTAAAGGGAGGAGCAGTTAATGAGTGAATGGGTTCCTTCACCTCCCTTTGCTTTCCTCTTCCTCCTCACAGGACCCCTGCCCAGATGAGTCCCTAGCAGTCAGGCTTGAAAAACTCTGGTTTCTCTGTAGGCCACCTGGCACACAGAGGTTTCTGGTCTCCTGCGGCCAGGAGCCAAGTGTTATGGGCACCTCTCAGAATCAAGCAGGAGCCATTTTGCTTAGAGCAAAGGGCACTGTAGCCCCCCTGGACCTCAGCACGGTGAACCAATAGCGGAGGGAAAGCTGTCGAAGGTACTGGACCAGGCTCTTCTGCCACGGGTCCCAGCTGCTCTTGGGGCACTGCTGCCCTCTATCAGGGTGCCCTGTTTGCCCCTTTTCAGGGCCAAATGCCAGGAACGGCTGTTCTGAGAGCAGAAAAGAAAACGATCCTTCTTCTTGAGGCACCTGGCTGTTTTCTGCCAGCCCAAGGAAATGTCCTTGGGACAGGAGGCAGCCTGAAGGTCCACCGCGGGCTGCCGGCCTAGTGAAAAGTGGGGAAGAAATTGCGAGTCAAGCACAGAGCCAGGCAATAGCTGGAAATTGTCATTTGCTCTTTTGCAGCTTGACAGCCTGACTGCCACGGCAGAAGGAGCTTAACCCTTCACCCCAGCATATATACCACCCCACACTATCCAGAAATGCTTCCCAAGAGGCTGTTGCAAGGGATGGAGCCGGGCAACATTTAACGGGACCCCCACTAACGAGAACTGGGCAACAGCAGGCTCTCTGCTAAGGTAATCTCTTCTGTCAGGTGGCTGGAGATAGGATGAGAGGAAATGGCCTCAAGTTAGGGGAAGGGAGATTTAGGTTGGATATTAGGAAAAATTTCTTTACTGAGAGGGTTGTCAGCCATTGGAATAGGCTGCCCAGGGAAGTGGTTGAGTCACCATCCCTGGAGGTATTCAAAAAGCGCGGAGACAAGGTAGTCCAGGACATGGTTTAGTGGGCATGGATGATGGTTGGACTCGATGATCTTGAAGGTCTTTTCCAACCTAAATGATTCTATGATTCTAAGAGCTGCCCTGAGCAGCAGTGGTTGGCCGTGTGTAGGGTTGGGAGAGAGTGTCAAGGGATTTCAGTGAGAAACAGAGGGAAGGTGGATGGCTTTAGCAAATCCTTAAACCATACCTGAGCCCAGAAATGGAAAGGAGTGGTTGTCTATGGGTTGAGGAGGAGAACTAAGAGGTTTGTCCTGGGAAGGTGGCAGGAAGGAAGACCCTTCTTGTGCAAATCAGGGACGAAAGAGACATTTCCATGTTGTGTGCACGCCTCGGTAGGTGGTGAATGCCCGCTGCTGAGCGTGGCTGTGCTCAGTCATGCCCCATGAGCTGATCTTGGTCTCTTTTCCTCCTTCTGTGAGCAGAGAGAGTCATCAGTAAAGCCTGGGACATCATGGGGTCAGAGTGTGGTCGGAAGGAGGGGTGGTGGTTAAAATTTTCAGGGAAAACAGGCACAGGCATAGGACAGTGTAGGGCAGCCTGTGGTCGGGATGGCCAAGGGCTTTGGTGGGGCTGGGACCCCCAGCAGAACTGAGGTCCATGTCCTCTGAGCAACGGCAGCTGTCTCTTCCACTGAGGCCCATGAGGAGACACCAGTTCCTTAAAGCCCCGGCCTTTTGCTGCCTCCTCACCCTTGGTAGAGCCTGGGAGGTGTCCTACCACTGACCCGCACTCGGCATCGCAAACCCTCACATCTCACTGCCCTCAGGAAGAGCCCTGAGACACCCGTGATGAAAGGACCCTATTCCTAGGGGATGGGGGTCAGGGCTTGGCTGTCCTGCTTGATAAAACACACCAAGCAAGGGCTTTCACAGCCACCGCCACCTTCATTTTTCTACCTGTAGCCAGTGCTTCTGAGCTCTCCTTCACCCGCCCACAGGGATGGTCACCTCGTCTGCTCATCCCCTCCACGGTCTCTCCAGTGGTGGTCCTCAATGGGGCTCGCAAACACCCTCAGAAACTTGGAGGTTTGCTGCTGACTTTTGGGTTTCCGCAGCCTTGTTCCATCTTCTGTCAAGGGCTGCAGTTCGGGAACTCGGCACCAGAGGGCTCATTAACATGCAAAACTCCCTCACGAGCCACCTCTCTCTGCATCATTTTCCTTAATTCCCCAATTCTTACGTGGTTCCTCAGAGAGATTTCAGGAGTGTAGTCAAAGCAAAAAGGTTTCTCTAATAAGGAACAGTAGGAAAGGATTTCTTCTTTTTCCACTTTTCCTTATTTTTCTGCTTCCAGATTCAGTGATATCAGCAATCTGTGAGTGATATTGATCCTGAGCATCTCCTAATTGAGTATGAACATAGAGGGAAGTCAAGACCCTTTACAGAGGCCACTCTATGGGCAAGTTTTGTCCTGTCCCCACCCCCCACCATTTCTCTCATCAGCCACCTGGGATTTACAGCAGCCTTGTGTGGGGACAGAATTTTTAGGAGGGCCTCTTGCGATAGGACGAGGGGGAATGGTTTTAAACTAAAAGAGGGTAGATTTAGAGTGGATATATAAGAAATTTTTCATGATGAGGGTGATGAAACATGAGAACGGGTTGCCCAGAGAGGTGGCCGATGCCCCATCCTTGGAAACATTCAAGGTCAGGTTGGATGGGGCTCTGAGCAACCTGATGTAGTTGAAGATGTCCCTGCTCATTGCAGGGGGGTTGGACTCGATGACCTTGAAAGGTCCCTTCCAACCCAAACGTTTCAACGATTCTATGAAATCAGAGCTTTCTCCACTCACGTCCATAGCTGCATGTCTTAACCCCTTGGCACCAATTCCCACCTGCTTTTCTTGGAGAAGGAGCTGCACCCAGACACAGGAGGATGCTTAATTGCCAGCAAGCAAAACCAAATGGCAATAGTTCAATAAAAAACAAAATACATGCCTCAGGTGTATATTAAGACCACGTTACCTCCACTGAAGTCCACTTCCCACAGTGGATGACACAATACTGCGTCAAGCACAGATGCCAAGACCCACCCAGACACCTCCTTGCTTGGACTCTCCTTGTCCACATTCACTCTTTATACACAAAAAAAGTCACACGCTGAAGCCACGAACTCCCTCAATTCACAGAGAGAAGCAAAAGTGAATCAAATGCGCTCTTTTGGATAGCCAAAACCGCACTAAATCCCACCCAATAGTGATTACAGGAGCATCTTCAAGTAGACTCTGCATCACCTAGACCCACTGTGGTGGGTTGACCCTGGCAGGTGCCCACCGAAGCCGCTCTATCACTCCACAACTCAGCTGGACAGGGGAGAGAAAATGTAACGAAAGGCTCGTGGGTCAAGATAAGGACAGGGAGAGATCACTCAACTAATTACCATCACGGGCAAAATAGACTCGACTTGGGGAAATTTGATTTCTTACGAATCAAATCAGAACAGGATAATGAGAAATAAGAACAAATCCTGAATCACCTTCCCCCCACCCCTCCCTTCTTCCCGGGCACAGCTTCCCTCCCAAATTCTCTACCTGCCGCCCTACAGCAGCGCAGGGGGACGGGGAATGGGCGTTGGTGTCAGTTCATCACACGTTGTCTCTGCTGCTCCTTCCTCCTCAGGGGCAGGACTTCTCACACTCTTCCGTGGGGTCCCTCCCACGGGAGACAGTTCTCCATGAACTTCTCTGTCATGGTTTCAGCTGGAATAGAGTTAATTGTCTTCCTAGTAGCTGGTACAGTGCTATGGTTTTGAGCTAGGTGTGAGAAGAATGTTGATAACACTGATGTTGTCAGTTGTTGCTAAGTAATGTTTAGTCTCAAGTCAAGGATTTTTTCAGTTTCTGATGCCCAGGCAGCGAGAAGGCTGGAGGGGCACAAGAAGTTGGCACAGGACACAGCCAGGGCAGCTGACCCAATGTGGCCAACGGGGTATTCCATACCAGGTGACGTCATGTCTAGTATAGAAACTGGGGGAGTGCGGCTGGGGGGAATTGCCACTCGGGGACTAACTGGGAGTCAATCAGCAGGTGGTGAGCAATTGCATTGTGCATCATTTGGATATTCCAATCCTTTTATTATTACTGTTGTCATTTTATTAGTGTTATGATTATTAGTTCCTTCTTTTCTGTTCTATTAAACCATTCTTATCTTATCTCAACCCACCAGTTTTACTTCTTTTCCCGATTTTCTCCCCCATCCCACTGGGTGGTGGGGAAAGGGAGTGAGCAGCTGCGTGGTGCTTAGTTGCTGGCTGGGGTTAAACCACGACGGTAGGATATTAAAGGGAAAAAATGCCTGTAGGGATGTGCATAGATACACACACACTTATAATATATACATCTGTCTGTGCATGTGTAGATATATACACACAACCCTACAGACAATTTTTTAACTAATACCCTACTACCTTTTAATGAAAAAAACTGAAGTACAGAAAGAACTCTTACTAACAAAAAACATCTACAACACCATTCATTTCTATTGATCAATTTCCTCTATTTTTACAAAAAAAAGAAGTCCTCTGTCAGTTAATATTGCAAACCTGAAGACACCAAGGGAGCTGCCCCTGTGGTAGCAGCTGCTAGAGACACACTGGTAACGCTCAGGCCAAGGCTGTTTGCAGTGCTCATGCTGCTTGCCGTGCTGACAACCAAAGAGGTGGTGCAGGGGGCTGAGGTCGAAGCAGCCGAAAAGGTTCTTGAGGGCTGGAGAAAAGTTGTGTTCTCAGCGCTGCTGTGCTAGAAAGGAGACTAAAAGAATGAGGATCACAGAGCAAATAAACCACAGTGGAAGATGCTGGGGGAAAGAAAAAAAAACGCAAACCAACAAATGTTTACTAGTGCCCCTCGAAGAAGAAAGAAAAAATAAAATTAAATATATAGCTGAATGGAACCACAGAATAAATTATATTTAGCATGGCAATTACAGTTTCTCCCAGACTATATGTATTATTATGAACAACCTATATTTGTGTGGTCAACAACCCTGCCTCATAAACATCCCTGTAATTAATTTGAAAGAACAAAAACCAGGGGTAAATAAATGTAGTGTTATTTTTGCTCCCTTTAACAGAGTGTTTGGCTCCTTAGCTATATACAGACAGTTGACTCCCCACACCTGATGAAGCAGGAATCTCCAGCTAGGGATGAAGACACTGGCTGTCTTCCAACCCAGAGCTTTCTAATGCAGTGTGCACAGCAGTGTTTTATGAACAGAAGTTTGGGATCTTCATAAATTCCTGTTCGGGCTCAGTAAGACGGAGGGGAGCCAGAATTCTCTGTGGCTCCCTTTACAAGAGGGTCTCCATCTTTGCTCACAATACGCTCAAGCAGCAGAGACTGATCAACAGCTTTATTCCAAAAATCGAGAAAGATTCGCACTCCTAAAGCTGGAGAGAAGGGGTATGACAACTTCCCTCAACTGAGTGTTTCATCCACTTTTATTTGAGGGGCTTTAAGCAACTCATTAAGCAATAGCTCATTCTTAGGCCCTGGAAACACCCTCATTGTGCTTGCTCAGTGCATTGAACAAGCTTTGATTACAGGAATACATTTATTCAATTTGGGGACATGCAATAATACATTCATAGCAACACAGTAAAGAGTCAAAAACCCAATCACACACCTCTCTTACAGGCAAAGCTTCCACTTGCTTTGGTTTTGTTTTTTTGGGGGGTTTTTTTTGGTCAATTATAAATGTATTCAACAAAACCTACACTGGGTTGCTTTACAGACTGTTATCCTACATAGCAGAAAAGGTACAGTCGTGGTAAAGACCTGCAAAAACACTCAAAATGAGTGGGGAAAATTAACCTATGCTATACCATCTAGACCAAACCAGAAGTGAATGTAATGACCTGTTACAAGTCTTGCCAGAAATACTTAAGACTTCTGCTTTCATATATACTATCCAGAAGCAGGACCAACTTTCAGTTTCCTGACAGTCTAATGCCTGCCTCATTTGGGAGAGCAGAAAATATGTAACTTAAACGAGCTGTTACTTCTTTAGCTTGGTAATCAGAAATCGCTGTTGCATTGCTCATGACAGGTTTACACCCTTCTGCTCAAGTAGTAGCAAGGGCTGTACATAATAAGATGTAAATTCAGTATCAAAGAAGTAAGAGAGGAAAGACAGCCCGACAAAAATCGCAACAAAGACACCAAAGCAGTGCTGAAGGCAGACAGCCAAGCACTGCTATGTCAAGTGATTCACAAAACCTCACCTTTTCTTCTTTGTGTGCATGCACTTGGCTACAGCGTTGATGATAACGTTCTCTTCTTGCCAAGTGAGCGCACAGGAAAAATGGAGCAGAACTAAAACTGCAGGGACAAAATAAATTACAGCATTTTCTAGCTTTAGTTAATGCTGTAGCAAGCAGGTACGATGTTTTATTTTTGTCATATTACCCTCAACGCACTTGGTTGGTTATGGCTAGTCAACACGTCCTATTTTAAGGCCACATGTTCAGTTACTCCAAGTTTGCCAGAAACTTTTCTTTGGTGTAAGATTACATATAGCGGGCTGCCAGCTGATTCTTCAGGAAAAACAGAACAGAAATGACTCAGTCCTTGCTAAGAATGATCATGAGGAACACAGGCTGCTTTAATTAGATTCAAAGAATTTTTAAAACTTTTATTTAGAAAGTCTTAACTTCTCCACATTTCAGAAACAGGGATGTTAAATTTAGCACAGAGGCTATGCTGGTGTCACTCTTGGACTTTCTGCTCTTCCTTTGGAAACACGCACGTATCTGGGCATGTGTGGAACCTTGGAAAAGGGTGAACTTACACATGCTTGCCAGACTTGCTTAGTAGCCAAATTTTTCAGCTTTCTCTCCATTGCACGTACTGCAGAGAGTGAGCTGGATGGTCCCCGCAGCAGGCGGCTGATTGCCAGGCTGCCACACACTAAAACCAAAACAGGGTAGGTTAGCTCTCCTCTGGTTTCAGGATTCCTGGCATTTTCACTCCACCAGCACAGAATAAAGTACCACCCGGTTCAAATGCAGAGGAAGCAAAGACGGATTGGGGTGAGAAAGGAAGACGGGCAAGAGTCTGAGGTCAGCCGAAACGAGGAGAGATGAGGTGTGAGTAAGAAACAAGGTTGGGTGAAGAGAGCAGGTGATTCAGACAGGGTCTTCCCAGCAAAGAGGAACTGCCCAGGGACGAGCAGTCCCAGCCTGATTTTCTTGATTTCGAGCCCTTTCCTGAAGGTCAGACAGCCGAGAGCTCAACAGGCTGCATCTTCTGCCACAAGGTAAGCATCAGCCCCCAGGCTGCCATTTTGCCAAGAGCCCCCCCCCCCCCGAAACTACACAAGGTGCAGCAGCCTGGAGCCCCGAGCCCTCGGGCCACGCTCAGAGCTGGGCACCCCAGGGGTAGATGGTGGCTGAAGAAACCCTCAGGCACAGGGAAGGGGAGGGAGTCCATGCTGACCAGCATGCTAGGAGGCAGCAGGCAGTGCTCAACAGCCCACCCCTCGCCTCCTTCTCGGAAAACACCTCACTGGACTCTGCTTAGTCCAACCTGGCCCCGCAGGACTCGAGGAAAGGCAGAGCAACAGCAGAGCTGGCCAGGAAGCAGGGGGCTGCGGCTGGTCCCCCCAACCCCTCTGTGAGAAACTAGAGACTAGAGTATTGTTTATTAAGATTTATGCTAAGCCAATATAAAGATAATTGCTTATATAAGCCTAGTCAGATACCGCATAAGGTAGAACTATTTTGCGAAAGATAAGGATTGCTTAAAGAAACCGCAAGACGGGTAGAACTATTTCGCGGAAGATAAGGATTGCGCAAGACGGGAAATAGTTATTGCTTTGCGTGGAAGTGTTTGTTAATAGAGCCTGTAAAACAGTTCTAAGAATTACCACACAGCAAGTTGAAAACCATATATGGAAAAGGTTATCTAAAGGTAACCGAGGAAGACTTCAGCCTTCAGCCTCAACGACCATCAGGAGGCAGAAAAAGACCCCCTAACAACAACCGAGACATGCGCAGATTGCTCCACGAATGCGGAACTGAAGGACTGATAAAAAGAGGGTGTTTCAAATGAGAGGCGCGGCAGTTGGCGGAACATAGACTCCCCTGCCGCCCAGCGCTGTCTTTGCTCATATTCTACTTGCTACAATTAATAAATTTTTATTGGATTATGATCCATTGTGGTCTCAATTTATAACACCTCTATTACTTGCTCTCTCTAGTTTCTACAGGGACATCCATTGCAACAGCAGAAGCAGAGGCAACTTCACATGAACCACTTCTTTGCTTAGACCTAACAAGTCAAACCACAGGAGACGTTAATTCCTGCAATGGAACGTCTTGCTCAAAGTTACTAGCCATACACAATTTCAGTGCAGAGCTGCTCCTCTTTAAGGAGATTGATCATGCACCCCTCACCCCCTCCAGCCGGACCTCCAAGCCACACACCCAGCAACCAGCTAAGAAAGCAGACAGAAAACAGCAAAGTTTGCAGGAAGTCTGGTATCAAGGAGCCTCCCTCACCTTCAAGTCCAAGATATTTTCTGGCTCTGGTCATCTTGTGTTCAGCATGATCACAATTAAATACATTCACTATTGGGTTTAGGGTCTTAGGGGGATGTATTGTGGTAGAAGCAAGAGAAAACAATGTGTTTGTTACTGGGTTTTGGTTTAGTTTAGGCATTTACTTACTTGGGGTTTGGGGATAACCGTGAGCATCTTGCAAAGCTAGCACGATTGCTTTACTTTTCAGTAAAAATACAAATGAGAAAGAAGGCCACGCACAGCTTTTCTCTCCTTCAGGTATTCCAGAAAGAACTTGCCCTACCACCAGCTCCATCTGGCAAATGAATAAAAATCGCTGTCCCCAGATGATCAGTGATAAGACACTATGCCAGGAAGTGATGTGATGATGCAATTGGTAACACCTAAGAAGTGCTTCTTCTAGCACTGACTCTTGGTGACCTACGCTGGACCACATTCAGACAGGACTGCTAGAGTCAACAGCAGCTGCAAAGTTAGAACCGCAGACGTTTCCCAGAGCATATAAAAGCCTGCCGGAAGGATTCACCCAAAAGGACAGGAACCACGCTTGGCAATATTGTCTCTAGCTTGGGTTGTTTCCTTCTGTGTATTGTAGGGAGAGGAGTCTTTACGCATGAGGAACTTGCCTTTCAATCACTTTGACAGAAGACTTGCTCCATAAACAAAGGAAAACATTTCAGTTGAATTGGTGCAGTCTGAACTTTATTTAAAACAGCGGTAATCTAATCTGCATAGTCCTGGGGCAGCATCCAACCTCTGCAATAGCCAGGGAAACTCCAGAACAGCAACATCACTCTGCACTGGGCCAAGCGTTGAGTCAGGGTAGATTAAAATGAAGCGCGTCATCTGACCTATGCTGGATCAAGTCCAGGAAACTAGTAACCTGACTTCTTCCTAAACTTCTTCTTAACACCCTAAGAGTGAGGGGGGAAAAAAAACAACAACAAAAAAAAGCACAATTAGAAGATAATTCTGCAAAGCAAGAGTTAAAAAAAAAATCCATGTAAAGGCATATACTTTGATATCAATTAGCTAGGTTAGTTTGAGACCAGTTGCAGAAATGCATGTGCTGACTAGAGGTTAAGGGCACAACAGCCTTCAAGAGTCTTGGAATACTCAAGTGGAAGAATTTGTTTAAAAGCATGGTAATATTACAGGCTTGTAGACCATTACAAAGCACTTTTCATAGTTGCTTTGCTGTTTATCTTATCACCTACTTCAGCTTTAATTCCTTCAAATTCATGATGGAGTTTTATTTACACAAGTGCTGAAGTTGTATACCTACTGTAACTAGTACACACACTTGACAGTATTGAAAGACCATGGTTTCAACACAGGTCACAAAACCAAGGTAACCATTTTATAAACTCAAGGTGTAGCTCTGCTAAAAGCCACTTAACTAACATGGGTTCTCTTTCTTAACTTTAACCTGTGAGTAAACCTAAGCCTTGCACTCTTAAGTTTGGGGTTTTTTTCGAGGGGAGAAGGAGGAATAAGACCTCTCAAACCCACTAAAGCACATTTTCTCAGAGATGAATTGCACTTGAAGCAAGCTGGAAACCAGAGGTAATAAGGAAAAAAGGTAAGATTATTGACATGGTCATGCTTTCTCCACAAGTCTGGAATACTAGCGGTAGGGGGAATGCTGGAGAATGAAGTCCGTGCAAGATAGCTACATGCCCCTTTGGTCTTGTCACTAGGGTTTGAGGTGGATGCTTAAGATGATCAGAGCTCAGAATTGTGGTTTAAGCCAAGCAACTAATTTTAAAAGAAGTCAGGGGTATCTGTTGTCCGCCCAGCAAACTGGGACTTCAGCTGTCAATGCAGTTTGCAAGCTGCACTATTCAGAGGGTGTTAAGTCAAAACCTGGAAATACTAGAAGCAGGAAAGCAGTGTTCCTAGTCTCCTCAAATTTACTCTACCATGACATCATCATTTTGTAGAACATATTTTTTGTGGCACTGCCCCCATCGCCCCCCCCCCTCCACAACCTTACATTTGGTTTAGTTGTTTGGGGTTTTTAAGCACATCCCACGTGCATTTAAAAAAAAAAAAAAAAAAAAGAGAGACTGAAGATTTTAAATTTCTCTTTGGAAGACAGTAATTTACAGTCCATACAAAAATACTCTGGAAAAACATACAACTTCATTTACAAAAACACCAAGTTATAAAGAAATTACAATAGATAGCACAACATTTGTTTCATAGGATCAGAATCTCTCCCCACCCCTCAAAAAACCCTCATGCACTTAACCAGGTAAGCAGTGTTACCGGTTTACAGAACCAGACCTTCAGACTACTACAAGTTTTCATGTAACCACGTAGAACAGCTTTCAGGGTTTATCTGAAAACACTCTCTGCATGCCAATTCCTTTCAAGACTCTACCTTGCAGGTGGGTAGCAGTGTCACAACAGCCTTGGCTATTGCAATGTTTAAGTACATCTTCGGCTGTGTGTTCTGAGTTTAGCTTTCCTACCCAGCAACAACAAAAAAACCCTCAAGTCTCATGCTGGAGCAGTCTCAAGACAAAAATCAGATACAACGGCATGGGGCACGCCTATCATCTCCATACCTTGGTAGCACCCTCTGCTGCATTTTCTTCAATACTTAAATTATTTATGGGCCTCCATGGGAGCCAATACTTGTGTAGTGCGTGGCCGTGTTAGGCAGGGGACAGCTGCTAGCTGAGGAAGCTGAGCACCATTGTGACAGATGCACAGGAGTGTATGTGCCAAACAGGAAATTAGTGTAAGAGAAGAACAATATATGCACATGCACCAGGAAACCACAAATGAATACAAGCACGTTCATACACACTTGAAACCACAACGTGGTTGCAGTAACTAGTTAACCTGTTTACATACATTCTGAATCCAAGTCACAGGGCAGCTTGGGTTTTGTGGCCTTTTCCAAAGCTGTTTCAGCTAGTGACAGTCAAGACTTTTAAAAAGACTAATAGGGATAACTCTTACAAGAATATATTTGGGAAATGAAGACTGAAAAAAGTTAAACTAAAAAGCATATTTTTGTTTACATCAATAAACGCGTAGAGTATTGATGTGAGGTAGTCTAGGCACTAGAAGAGTCCATTCAGCTTTTCTGTTAGACCACTCAGTACAACCCCTTCCTAATTACATTGTCTGTAGATCTGCTGCTGACATCTTCTGGATTGCCACCGCCTTTGAATGCTGAACCCTGGCCAGTTACCTAGAAGTACAGAATACACAGACTCAAAATAATTGCTATTCTAAAGTTACCTTCATATTTGAGTACAGCTTCCAGTCAACACATTAAATGTATTAGTGGCCATTCTTAAAACAACATTTAGACAAGACTACCCTTACCACACAGGAATCTCAAGCCTCGCAAAAAGTCGTACTACCCAAACCTTGAAATCTGTACCTGAAGTATTCCATAGTAGGTAACACTTCTGCAAGCTGATTCTTTACAAGTGTCAAAATTGAGTTTTTTCTAGTTGTTCTTTGCCTCTGCCTCAAATCAGAGGTCAAGCCACACAAACAGCTCTTTAAGGAGAGTTATGTATAGCAAGAAAACAAATCAAGCATTAATCAAAAGCTTCCACAAAAACAAGATTTAACAAGCAACTCCACACGGTCATTTCAGCAGTGGACAACCTGTTGAGTAGGCTGCTGATTTCGAAAGCAGCAAAACTACCAAGAGGCATTCAAAAATCATCTGCCAGAACAAGATTAGCTCATACTTCTACATCTATAAGATTCATATCCTCTTCCTTTTGAGATTTGGGGTTTTTTCTGAATTAAGAACTGCTTCCAGATAAGCCAGTTCATTGAGCAATCGGTCAGTGCAGTAATATACAAGTACAGTAGTATTTAGAGAGCCTGCCACCAGACCAGAAACAGTCACTAGTGCCAGATCTTGGGAAAAAAAATTTGTTTCATAGCTGTACAGTACGTTCAAGACAATTTCTCACACCTACCTCCTAGTAAAACTAGCATTATGCTTAAATTTAGATTCCTGAATCCATTGGGGATGTATATATGCATTTCTTCTCAGTTATGTCATTCACTGTACATCAAGAATTAATTCTACTTCAGACCCTCCCTGGCCTAGCCCCCCTTCCTTACCTTTTCTCCGTCTGCTAGTGTTTTGGGGCGTTCTTCTGATGTAGGTGAATGAGGCCCTTCAGTGGTCAGTGAATAAGGTCGTTTAGGTGCAGTGTTCTTAGGATCTGTAATTCGAGTCCCACTTAATTCATGCTGTCCTTGGACAAAACGTGCTCCTGGTTGAGAAACTGTGTTACGTCCTGGAATGGTGCTGCCAACTGGAGGTCCCAATGTTCTTATTGCAACTGTAGCCTCCGTTTCTGTAAGAGACACCGCGCTTCTAGAGTTCAGCCATGAAATTAAAGACTGCATTCCACCCGCTACTTCAATACATACTTGAATCAGTAACAGGAATGGAGAGTCCCTTAGACACTGATGGCACAGCTAC
The DNA here is from genome assembly GCF_026419915.1 of Harpia harpyja. Taxonomy (NCBI): domain Eukaryota; kingdom Metazoa; phylum Chordata; class Aves; order Accipitriformes; family Accipitridae; genus Harpia; species Harpia harpyja. Next base: position 20,387,027 of record NC_068960.1, on the reverse strand, counting down.
ACGAGGTATCTTCTCACTCTTGTTAGCACCGTTAGATTTCTGGTACACAGCATTTCTGTAAGACTCAGACGCTAGAGTTATAAAATGCTAGTTTGTAAAATACTATACATTTCCTTTCCAGAAAGCCCACGCAAGACAAATGTCTGTCTTCTTAGCTCATTGTCACAGCTCTACCAAGCAAAAAACTCACAGGCAATCTAGCAGGAGATCTTCATTTTGCTGAACTTCAGACCGCAAATTTAAAACTTAAGCCTTTTCTTTAGTCAGTCTCTATGTACTTGTACTGTCTTCCAGCTTAGTATATCCAGCACTCTGTACATTCATGAAAAGCAGTATCTGCTCTACCCATACAGGCATCCCATTTTGTTTCATTTTTAATGCTACTCCTACAGTACCAAACGGTCTGATCACAGCAGGCATTACACATTTGGTACTCTTGGGCTATTACTCTCAAGATTACATATTCCTCCTGGGCTGAAGTAGCTTATGAACAAGCAGACCTCCCAGGAAGTGACACACACTTTTACTGCCCGAGTTCTCATACTGCTGCACCAAAGCAGCAGCAGCTCTAGGGTTGCTGTGATCAAGATCAGCACTTCGTTAGAACATAACACTGCTTGGCATTAACCATACTTTTTGTTAGAAAGAACAAAATGACCTACATAGAAAACCCTCCGGCTTCAAGTTACACACTAACCCAAGGGGATCTACATTCAAGACCAAATAATTCCTCCGGTATCAACTTCTCCTTTCTTCCTACATGTCTTCATGTACATTAGATTCATTTTTTCAAGGATTTCTTTAACCTGCCTCCCCCCACGAGCCCAAAGGAGATGACAGCTTTGTTCCTGAAGCCATTAGAGCCCTCCACATGCTTATGAACATCACAGATTCAAACAAGAAATCCCACACCTCATTCACATTGCGAGTCAGTTAAAAAGCAGCTTCTTCGCAGCTTTAAGGTTATGGTGCTAACCTTTCTCTCTCGGCTGTAGAGGTGTCCACTTTAGAAATCTTACGTAACGAAGGGGAATTATCTGGTGTTCTGGACTCCGTGTCTCTGGAACTGTCCAAACAGCTTCCATCTGAAGAAGTCCTTTTGCGCTGAAGCCCACCAGCATTTTGACTAGTACCTGGCATGCTTTGCTGAAAGAACAACAACAAAATAATGAAGTCTTCAAGTAATTATTAAAGCAAAAAAACCCCCCCAAATATTGCCAGAAGAGCCCAATTTTTATTATACCTTCTTTCTTTTCTGTAAGGTTTCTGCAGGCAAAAAATAGTGGAGGTGCTTTCTCTTCACATGAGCTGCCTCAATCTTCATACCTTCCTTTAGCACATTGAGGTTGTTAGCCTGGCTGTAAACTAACAGGAAATTTAGTGTTGTAGCTTAGTGGGAATGTTTGCATTGGGTATTTGTCAAAGTTACATATGGCTTCTTTAGAAACAGCAAGCCTTGAACTCTGCCCAGCCCAAACAAAGAACAAGAAGTGGTCTCAAGATGAATGTGACCCAAGATGCCCATTTCACATCCAGTACACACCAGATAGGTAACAGCTACTTTAAGTTCAAACATGCATTTATGTGCTCAGTTACAGCTGTGGTTTGCTAGTCATGCACCTCACCTCTGAGCTGATTTTAACCTGGAAGAGATCATACTCCTTAACCCTTAGTTTGCTGGTTGAAGATAGATCTAGATGACTTTCTCAGTCAACCCAATTGTGCTCAGCTGATGAGAGAACAGACACCTCACTCAAGATTCAGACTCATTTTATTTGATATTTACAGTGGCGATTGTGGGTTTTTGCCTAATAGTTCTGTAACATCATATAACTTTTCAGTAATTTAGGTGTTAAAACTCTACCTGTCCAAGACAGACTGGATTTGAAGGACATCTGACTGATCAGAACCACTACAATTTAAACCAGTTCTTCTTAACTGCCTACAAACAACCTTTCCTGCAACTAAAAACCCCTACAGTAGCACAGCAGTTTTTACAGAATTAAGTCACATTTAGACAAGTTTACACAAGCCTGTCGTGAGCATAGCTGGAAAGTCAGCTTACTAACATACAGAGTGGGAATCAAAGTAAGGACATGCAACCAAAACAAAAAGGCTTACAACAAGTCTTTCTGCAGGAGACCTAGAAGTGAAATAAAAGCACAAATATGAACATTCACACCAGTAGGAACAGTTGCTTCAAAGTAAATTCAGTAATGTTTTTATGCAAAAGTGAGATAAAGTTCATTTATCAAAAGCCTTCCAAACTGTGAGCCTTACACTCTTGAGCCCATCAACTTTGCCCTCTAAAAACATTCTCTCAAAGTCACGGCACATGATAAAAGCTTTCTTGCACATAACTACTGCTCACTCCCACATTTGCCAAAGGATACCACACCTCTCAAGAAATACCTTTTCTGGTCAAGCTCTCTGGGTTCAAACCCTATATCTGAAACATACTATAGGCTGTGCTTCACTAAACTGAGAGCACACAGCTATGCTAATCAAGTTTGTGCACAGAAATACAGGATTTAACATCAGTTCTAGCCTCTCAGCAGTACACAAACCTTGTTGACAAGATTTACATTTGCCACAACATTCAAACACAGTGCTACTGGATGTAACGTACAAGACAAGCATCAGTTCAGGTAACAGTGCAAGTCTGAGGAAGTCACCCCACCTGGCTTGAAACTCAGACAAGAGTTTTGATGCCTTTTTTCTGTGCTTTTCTCATATCCCAAAGCATGAGCTAAAAAGAAGGTCCGCTTTTACTGCATTTACTCATGTTGTCCGAGCAACACAACACACAGCTCACGCTGGTACCATGGAGAAATGTTTGTTTGCACTGATGAAGAGTTTAAAGGAGCCCACTGTTTAGAATTTTTTGGCCAAACACACTTGTCACTTCAGAAGAGTAACCTGATTTCCTTAGTTTGTCATTATGATAGCAAGGCATGAGCCTCTCAGCACACATGCACTTCTGAAAGGCACAAGAGCAGTCAGCTTGGGAAGAAGTAAACAGACTGTGGAAAAGACCTCTACTTTCAAATGACTGCTCACCCCCAAACCCCTTTATTCTAGCATTATCTAACAACACTTGCGACATTACTTTATTTCTGCATCTATCAAAAGGAATAAAGTAAGATGAACACAGAGCTTGACGTGCAAGACTGCATGTCACTACAATGTGACCACTCACTGCCTTTCAAAGTTCTGGGATGGTATCATACACAAACTCTTATTTTGGAAACAATACTGTCAACAGGCATTCACAACTTATTTTAGAGCCTGATACAGTTCATTCCCACTTTCAAAGTTCGGCAACTGACAACTGCTTTTGACAAGTGTAGCTACACCCAGTAAATGGACATCTCTCTCCTGGCTTCACATCTGACTGTCCACTTCAGGAATCACAGTTCCTTTGCGCGTGTTTACTATGATCTGCAGAACTGTTATTTCAAATATGCGATATGGTATATAGGACTGTAGTACACACTTTTGTTTCAAGGTGGACTTACATTGCCAAAGTGTCAAAATAGTATGTTTTTAAGGCTAATCTTCTACGTGTCACGCTCTACAGAAATAGCTAATAGCCAATACCAGAAGGAAGCACAATTCACTTTGCAAAGCAGCTTGCACTAGAATAAAAAAATGAAACAGTACGAGACTAGAGCAAAATAGAGGCTTACCTGTATCGTTGAATGACTGTATAACGTACGTTAAATCAACGTTAACACCTCCTGCATTTTCCACTTTCCTAAACGCGATTCCAAGAAACCACATTGACACATAGCCACTCCTAAAAAGACAGATTCACAAATCTATCATTTATGCACAGATGCCAGTTATTTGGATGCTAGTATCTACTCTCAAGAAGGGATTAAGCAAAACAGTTTAGTTGTACGCAGCACCTAAAGATTGGAGTCAGCCCATACTCAAGTTCTCCGAGAACCCCTCCCTCAAGTTCTCCCTTCTTTAAAAAGATCCTACATGCTCAGAACCTTGCCCGTCAGACCTCGTACCTACAAAACAGTAGGTACGTAACTGAACATCTCTCACGGGTAAGCTGAGGTGAAGGAATATAAACAAGGTACAATACATCGGCCAAACTCGACTTCAGAAAAGTAATGAAACTCACTGTTTACAAAGGTCTCGGCTGCCAGGGAAAGACTGTGGCATTACATGTGCAATAGATATAAATTCATTCCTCTCCAAGTTGCCAACCAGCACACGAATTTTAGATTCCACAAGGCCAATCCTGATAAGAACAAGAGACATTTACTCATTTTTGACTGGATCCAGCACATGCCTTTTTATAAGACAACGCTAATACAAAAATGCTAACCAGTCAGTAAGTAGTAAGATTCATTCAGCTGAGCAGATACTAGATATTTATATCACACACACTGGAGTTGGAGATGTTTCCAGGGACACTGGAGCTTTAAAGGTTCCAAAGACAGAGGCAGTAAGTTTAACTTGTAGTCTTAACAGGTCAGACACAACACTTCAACATATAAACTATGATGAAAATATCAACAAGCAGCAGATTCCCAGCACCTCTGGCTGCATTTTGAAGTGCAGCAAAACTCCTTTTTACCCCAAAGGTCAAGGAGAACAACAGTTTAGAAAAGGCTCAAGCACAACTCTTCCATTACACCTGAGTAAAGATGCTAGTCTTCCTGCAGATTGATCTGTGAAAAGAGTTTACCCTTTTCCAGCCAAACTGAAAAATATAGTTCCTTTAATAAACAAATGATCTAGTCAACACAGTCTCATCAGAAACTTACCCAAGAAATGTATCATGACCACAAAGGCTCTTCTTTTAAATGAAGTACTGGCATTTTACCCTTCTACCTAAAACACTGCTAGCTTTGAAGGCAGTCAGAACTCTGTACGTTCTTCACAACTATCTTATGTTGAGGAACAACAGAGATGTGCCATCTATTCCCAAATCCATTCAAGAGTTGGTGAACTAAACTTGTTCTTACAGCAAACGGAAGCAAGTTTGTCTTCTGCTTTTCATTTTCCCTGATGCAAAACTAAGCCCCGTTTGCTGCCATTTCTGTCACTGCAAAAACGTCAGCTTTTAATGCAGCCACAACTTTCCTCATCTTTATTGTGAGATACAATAAGCTTTCTTCACTTAAAACATTTCACATTAAAAACTGTTTGGCTCTAAGCCCTCTGCCCATAACTCCTTGTTGTATACCTAACTGCGACTGCCATCAAGCTGTAGCTGACACGATTTTTAAGTGAACAAATTTAAAAGTTCAGGTAAGAGGTATTACCTACTAGAGCTATTTTTAAACAGGAAATAAGATGTCTTTCAGAGGTCGCACAAGAATTAAATCATTTGCCTTAAAGCGCAAGCCAAACTTTGAAGTATAACCAAGGTGCCCGCAGAACAGGGGTCTGGTACACACAGCTATTTTGCTTGCTTACTTGAGCAAGGCAGGCAAAGCACTCATTTCTTCAGAATAAGAACACCACACACATTACAGTTCCTTAATTCCTCACCGTTTCCCCTTATTTCAAGACTCACAGTTAGTCAGCCCATTCACACAGGTTCAACAAGTTATTATTGGCATGTCTCCCTTGAGGCAGTGACAAATATCATGTCAGAAGCAGTCATTTTCTCTAACCACAATTGAAGTGGTTCTCACATTACATTTCACTAAGTAGATCAGCACTCCTGCAATTTACCTATCCACTACCAAGCGTGCTGAGATGATCATTTCCAGCACTAAACACAAGATGCCTGAGCACACTACTAGATTAAAACTTAGTAAACACTATTTATCAGCATTCAGGTGCTCTGTGCAGATGGTCAGGTTTCACCCCGATTAAACAGCCTTGTTTCACTTCACTGGAGAACAGTAGGCTCTGGAACAGGCTGACTACATAACCAGAGCAACTTAGCATTAGAGTGCAGTCTAGTCCTAAATTAAATATTACGTCCAGTAAAAAAGCTACGAAACCAAGTCTTCTAAGGCTCTACAACAGTCGTCTTCAAAGTGTCGGCGGCGATGTACCCCGGGGGTGCACAAGACAATCCACTGGGTCCGGGAAGAAAAGATTAGAACTTCAGTAATGTGTACGTAACTTGTAAAGAAGTAGATATAGACTGCAACTATGTGTTCAAAAATTTTTTTTTTTTTTTTTTTGCTCACAGGAGTGCACAAAAGTTTGGAGACCACTGCTCTATAAGTCACTAAAAGATCAAGCTCTCCCGTGTCCACTACACATCTGATGACATCAAGTAATCCCCACTTACTTCAGTCTCTGCAACAAGGAACATCTTCCTAACGGAAGTAGCCTTGGCTAAGTAGTCTCCTTAGACTCCTGGCATCTGCTTCTCCACATGACACAGAGCATGCGCACACTAACCCTCGTCGTTCCTTCTCATCATGACTTGGGTCTTTAGGTTAACTTCTTAAACAGCAAGATAACTTATGTTAACTTCCCTTCACAAGAAAGCTTTTAGTTTTGCTGAGGAACTGTCTACTTAACTCCGTACTGTATTCCATGCCTAGTTGCACAGTTGAATACTTTGCTTTTGTGAACTGTATTAACCAAATGAAGCGCAACACTGAATTGAGCGTCAATGATGTATTGAACCCACACTCAAAGCAAGACTTACCACTCTAAGTGATGCTCTTCAGTAGAGGCACTAGCAGTCAGCACAATATAATGTCTAGAAGAAAAGAAAAATTAATAGCCTAGCTCAGGACTTGATATTCCTTCAAATGAAACCAAAACTGCCTTAAACGTATAGAAAATTACTTCCAGACAAGACACATTATATCCTGCAGGCAGCACAGCATTAACTGAAGAAAAACTGATTACATCCTTCAGAATTGCGTTCTGCTGCATTCTAAGTATCAGAGCTGATTTTTTTTAATAAAAACAGCGTCAGTGGCAAAACACAAACAGTTTTTCGATCTTCCCTATACTTATCCTTACCAAAATTCCTATGACTACCTCCAGCTTCTGAAAAACAAACATATCAATGCCATCTTGTATTTAGACTGCAAGCTAAAACTCACTATGCTAACCAGTACGGAAATCATTTCAAGTTCAGGGAACAGATTTCATACATACTTGTATTTCTGAAAGAAGTTCAGTGGTTCAAAGAGCTTTGACCAGTCTGATTTTCCTTGGAGAATCTCATTTGTAACTGCAAGACCTACAATTAAGGTTGAAAACCTTACTACCATTTTGTTCTTAAGACTAGCAGAGCGTGAGAGAAACTTTACAAGATAAAGGTTTTGAACAGTAATTGACAGATCAAAAAGCAGGAATTCCCTTGACACAATACACGTCTACTACAACAGTTCATTGTAAAACTGGTCCCTTGTTGCCTGCAACAGGTATACTTCTCAGAGAACTCTTCTGCCTAAAAGGGCACAACACCGCACAGAATATAACCAAGTCACGTCATGTGGTTTGATACTGCAAGAATTACACCTTTTAAGCAGTTAATAAGCATGGAGAGAACTTTACCGTGTCTGAACTCCTCTACCATTACCGCTCGCATTGATGTAGATACGTTGTATGTAGAGTTCTGCTGCGGATAGGCTGGGGCGATGATAGGCATTACGTGGGATCGGTCTGATGGGTTCACCTATGACGTTAAAACAATTGTGCTCAGCACCAGCAGCTTAGCTTAGAAGAAAGTTTAAAGGCTTCCAGATTCCATGTCTACATACCCTAGGGTCCCATACTGGTAAGTTGAGATTGCTCTCTTCCTGTTGTTTCAGCAATACAGGTTTTGGCCACTCCCTATACAAGAAAAGCCAGGAACTGACTGCCCATTTAAAACTCTGCCATGTAATTCAGGGTAGGACTGAATGCTGTTGGTATAAATCTTATATAAAGAACCACCTCAGAAACTGTTACTGCTTTACACAAATCAAGAGTCATAAATAGCTCTTACCATCCTGAAAAAACCAAGAAGAACTTGTTCACCAGAGTAGAAGCCAAAGCGTTTGGATAGAGTTGACACGTTCTCGCTACTAGCACAGCGCAGGAAACCCCACCAAGAAACCCCAGCACGCTGGAGTAAATGCCACGTCCTACAATGCATACATTGTCGTTAGCCTGTAGTCTTTCCATACCCAGGTATAGTCCTTCTAATTTACAGCACCACCTTCACATTCTATAGAATACCTAGCACACTTCAGCCTCCAAGTCAGTTATTTCTGCAGTGCAACGAGGCCAAAACTGTTGGTCCTTACAGCGATGAGAAAAAGAATCGTTACCACACCACTTCCCAAAATACTGCTACTCTGAAATTTGCCTGCACTGCTACAGCTACTGCTTCGCTCCAACTTCCCTTAAGAAGAAGGTTCTGCCATTCTTCTAGCACTTGCTCTAGTCACATGCGCAAACGGTATTTTCTTATTCCTTACCTATCAAGTTTTTCTACTTCACTGGGCATTTTTATCCTTTCTAGTCAGGTTCCTGGTAAGCAAGGTAGCACCTTGTCTTGTAGGCACTCCCCTCATCTCCCCACTCTACCCCCATTAAAAAAAACACAGAATCTCTACCCCACGGACAGTCCTTGAATCTAAACTAAAAAACAGGTTCTGAACTAAAACCTGTTATTTAAACAGCCATCCAAAGATGAAGGACTTCTAATGCTATTGTTTTTTCAGCATGAGGTGCCTCTGAAAAGTTTAAAGATCACAAACAATCACATTACTCACGTTTTGCCCACAGTTTAATTGCACGGAGCGTGAGCCGGAAGTTCTCTTTATTTGGCACTAGGTGCAGTATTTCATCAGTAACTCTGCAGCCTGTAAGAAAAAACAGCTGAAGTACAGAACTTCCTAGTAACAGGTACAAGTCAGTTCTGTGCTATACTGGATCAACAGCTTACAGTTTCTCCTGCAAGTCTATGAAAACAAGTTTGCATTACTTGCTTTGTATTACCTTAAAAATTAGAGCTTACACATAACATTCAGCATCACCTCAGGTAACTGGTGCCCTCCACAGCTTTTTCATACTTTAGACTCCAGCCAACAGTTTTCAATAAGGCCCTTCTACAGGATTCCGAAAGCTAGGTTTCTTTCGACAGCCAGGAACAATTAAACCAGGCAGTGTTAAACAGTGAGCAACTTCGGCTTCAGGTATTTTAAATAGCCTTTTTCTGTTTGTTTGGTTTTTTTAAATGAACTACCACACATTCTTCTCTATCAAGTGCTCTACCTATTCAGCTGAAGCAGTTTCTGTGGCAAACTGGAACAACACTCCCCCCCCAATCAAAGAAACATGAAACACAGGTCTATCTAAACACACAACTTGAAACAGCTAAATTTAAGCCCACTCGCCACCTCCTCAGATCTCAAGGATACAGGGGATCAGTTTCTGCATCCTGTACAGAAACTTGGGGTAACGTGCATTCCATACCAATTTCAGTAACATTTTCTTGTTAAAGATGTGCAAATATGCTTACCATTTAAGCTCCGTATACATCTTATATCCAGGCTTCTGAGACACGAGTTGTCTCTGAGATCAAGATCATCAGCAACAGTTGGCACAGACAGTCTTGCAAACACGAGATCAATCTCAAGAGGAAAAAAGTGCCAACCGTTAGAATGCCGCGCAGTTTGCAAACAGCACACTGGTGGGGGACAGTTAGTCAAGTCTAAAAAGAGTGGTTAACATTTGTATTTAGAATTAGGTGACTATAGATACATCTCCCAAGACATTTATTTGCCAGAAGACTCAATGCAATTTCTAGAAGTTCTGAATTTTATTTACAAAACCTTCACTGCATCACCCCTTTCTTTTTAAGCTAGGGAAAGGAAGAGGGCATTTTAAGTTGAAAAAGATTACTCTAGACTTAGAATTTCAATGAAAAGGGAACTTAAAATTATTCACAGAATTAAGACTTAACTTCAGTCACCTCAACTATACTTCAGCAAAGGAGAGAGCATTTTCTTTATGCAGGAAGCCCTTTTGACCCTGAAGTATCTGCTTTTTAGGACAGTCTGAGGCAAGAAGATTATCCTGTGAAAGTCTGTACCAGATAAAGGCCACAAAAAGGTCACTGAATAAATCTCTTTGTGATAGTGATACCAAGCAGTAACTTGCTTAGGTACTACAGCATGCAGGTCTTGATTCATTGTATAAGATGTATTCAAGATAGCAGGATTCCTGCAGCTGACAAACCTAGGCGGGAATCAAAGGAGTACTTTTACTTTCCAGATTGTTTGTCCCATGACCACTTCATTTTGGATTTGCAGCAAAACATTTAGTCTGCTCACATGATTCATACAGTGAACTACACTGTACACATCCCTCTGTAGATACCTAGCTTGGCAGAGCTAAGAAGACTTAGCAAGGACACCGCCTCTGCTCCCACTCTGCACGATCCTAGGGATAAATGCTATTCAAGCAGGCTACCCTGGTCTACAGCACAGGTCGAGAAAAAGATGTCCCTGATGCTCCCATGCCTGCTAGGCTCCCTAGGGCCTTATTTTCCTATAAGCTCCCGTTCTACTGCAATATCTTCTCCTGGGATAGGTTGTGGTCCAAAATTGCTCAGTCACAGCTCCCTGGAAAAGTTATCCTATTCCAAAGCAAGAAAAAAAAGAAATGCTTACCTTGATGCCATCAAACTCAAACTTGACAACTGGCACATATGCATCTTCAACTGCCTGGAAAGCAGAGGATAACTGGGTAAGAAAACATGGTTTGCTACTTTAATGTTTCTCCTAAACTACGATCAAATGCAGAAGTTACACTGCTAACTGCTCAGTATAAAGACTTGAGTTGCTTCCAAAACAAAAGAATTGTTCATAAGCTGCACGCAGTATAGCACTAAGACAGTATAATACTAGCTTTAACAAGTTATTTAGCCAAGAGATTCAGAGGCTGATCACGGACTGTAATGAACAAACAGTGCACAATGAGCTATCAGTATCAGAGGTTGTAAGGTACTTACCTTGGTGGTGAGGAAGAAAAGCAAGAGATTTCTGTAGCTACCTTACTACTGGTTAACATCCAGAGAAATCGAGAAAATTCTGTCCGCCTTTGACAGCGTGCACTAGCCTCCTGTATTTTTATCTTCTACCATGCCTGAGATGCTATCAGCTACCTTATGCGACAGTTTTCAATTTTGTAGACCACTCGTTAGAACTGTGCCACAGCCCACTGAGTCTGTCTTCGGTCATCTAAACAAAGCCTCATTAGCTATGCAGATGAAGTCTTTCAAAATGTCTGCACAAGGAAGACCAGGCTGAGAGAAACACTTCTCGGGAGTTTGGTTCTATACGCAAGGTACACAACATATGCACCGCAGGGTCATTTTACAAGGCAGTTTTGTATGTTCACAGCACAGCTCCTTTGACTTCATGTAAAGCTGACTCTGCATCTGTTCTACAAAGTCTCAGGCTGCATAGCCACAGAAGAACAGGACCAGAGAAGAAGGAATTAGAGGTCCTAAAGTACACCCAGAGGAACACCATGGCAAAGGTACTGACAGAAGCCTTTCCACATCACATTCAACTTCCTTAGCTCTCAGGCTGCCCCTTCCTCTACCTGCATGCAGTTACCTTCTTGCCAAGCCCCTTACTACAGCTCAGGTGAAAGCAAGGCTCCTCGGGACAACCTTGCTTTTTGATACTATAGCCCACTCATTCCCAAACCATGGGCAGGGGAGAAGTGAACCACAGAGATTCTTATGGGGTGTACAGTCATTGGGGAAGGGAACCAAAAGCTTCACTTCAACACTTTCATGCTGCGTAGACAGTATTTTACAAGGGGCTCAGAAACAAGTCCCTTTTTAAGTTTGGTTTGTAAGACAATCACTACCAATAGGAGCCTTTAACATCAATATTCTTATTGGAGGAGTTGCACAATCTATCAAGGAGAGAGCTTGCTTACTCTTAGCTTTTTTATTTCCTCCTGACGTTTTAGTTTTTCAAAGAACGACTGAAAGAAATCCGATCTTTCGACGTGTCTAGGAGCAACACAAGCCACATCTATGTCAGCACCTGCAAAGAGATGCCATTTCTTCTGTTACTGTTGGAAGACACTTTCAAACATTACAACTATGACCACACAAGAAAAGTTTACCTTTAGTGTGTACTCCAAGCCTGTAAGAACCAAACGTAAATATTTTGCCACCAACATTTGCTACTGCTGAAGGGGGAAAATTCTGCGGGTAGAAGAGAAAGAGTTTTCTGCACAATATAACATACACGTTGACCTACGTGCAAGTTTAACTAGCATATAAGTTACTTAGAAAGACTACAACAGCCTCCATAAACAATGTCTTCTCCCTCCCATACTAAGTTCTTAGTCTAATAGACTGATACTGTTTTTCTGAAGGGAGGGATTGCAACTCAAAAACAACAACGATGACAACAAAGATGAGTAATGTAGCAGTTGTTTCATCAATTTAAACAAATTAAGACCTTTTACCAGTCTTCCCTGCAGCAGACCCACACAAATTAACACCATCTAAGAGCCATACCAAAGGCAACTCTAGAGTAATAACTTCAAACTAGATTGAGGGCTGCAGGCTGTCTGGGGCAAGTTTACTGCCCAGTTACCATCTGTCTCCCCCCCACAATATGTTGTTTCAGCTTTGTTAACTGCTACAAGTCAACTGATAGAGCCACTTCACAAATTTATTCAGTGCCCCAAGGGCTTGAAGGTCTTCATCTGAAGTATCTTTTATACATTATTTCAATGGCACTTACTACAGAACTCCTTGATACTTAAGAAGGAAGTGAAATGTTGAACTTTAGCATAAATCCTAGCAGTAAAGCCTTTAGAAGAAACAAAAAGGCTTCAGCTGTTTTGATAAGAACCTATCAAAAAACCTTACCTTGCTCTCACCAAGTTCTGAAATCCATTCTTTGACCAAGTTATTCAGTCTACCAAGAACGACCAGCCTGTAAAGAAAACTCACGTTAAGTTTGCCCTAAAAAAACCCCAGGACATTAACAAGTTTTACAGTCTTGTTATACCGGTGATTCAGTTCTTCCTCGTCTTCAAATACCCCACATGCTTTCATCGCTTCAAGCAGCTTCTGAGTATGAATGGAATCTATATCCTTAGGAGGAGCCAAGCTAATTGCAGAAGTAATTCCATAGTGCCTTGGAGGCTGGTTCTGCAGCCTAGGAGTACTGGGGGAGAAGATAAAACACTGAAGACTCCACAAAAGAAAAAAACAAAAAACAACAAAACAACAACCACCACCTTACTGCAAAACACCCTTCCACTTACAGGTTTCCAAATCAGCTTCTGCTCTTTTGCCCAGCATTAGCATAAATGAGGGAAAACAGACCCTGCTTATGGTTTTGAGATAACTTGACCTAACTTAGAAGCCACAACTACTTTTTTAAAAAACACTTGTGGATATAAGAAAAGATCCAAGTTGCTACCATCTTAAGACAGCTTCTTTGCATTGCGCTAGACAGTTAGAACTGATCGCCAGGAAATGAAAAGCTTTGAAATCCAATAAGGGTGACACTACATACAGCACAAGTTTTGGACACATTTCAGTTTCACAGCACTTTTGATTTAAGGTTATTCCCATCAGCTTCCTGATCCCATTAAACAAGACAATTGAACACGGGCTTCTTTTAGTTCAATGTAGTTGCTGTGCTTCTACTGATTCTAAAAGGACATTATACTTGACTGCAGAGGAAGGACAAAGTGGTCTGTTAAACAGAGTTGTTGCAGTAAATTCAGCATTACCTTGGTTTTGTCTATGGAAGAGGATGAATGAAAACATCAACACATCTGCAGCTACTGTTGCTAGCAGAGCCTTGTGCTCTTAACACAGTGGTCCATTTTTATAGCGCAGAGGCTTAGCTCTACATACATCTGTTTTAATCTAAATCCAAGAGATGTACGTCAGCACGCAGAGCAGCACAAGTTAAGCTCTGTTTGTAGAAGGTGCTCAAATCTGCTTTAGCTAGCTCACTGCCCAGTTAGGCTGAGCAGGACACCAGGCACCTGGGTTTGGAAGACCACAAGCTTACTGCCCCTAGAACTCCAAGCACAGCAAGGCACCATTTTCACCCCCAACCCTCCGCTTGCCCTGCCTCTTCAGACTTCCTTGCAATCAGAAGCAGCACAGGACTGACTGACATGGCAGGACAACATTAAATTTAAAGCAGCATGAGCATTTTTATTTTTGACACCATAGGACCCTTGCTTTAGAAAGGGAAAAATGGAGAAAAAAACCACCCTACTTTGCATTACCAGCTGAAACCAGGAGAGAGAAAGGAGGTAAGAATTGTACTTAAAGGATCAAGGGTCTCTACAGAAACACTAGTAGCAAAAGGGGGAGACACAGTGAAAAGGTCTCTACAACTCATCATGCTTGTCAAAGAGTCCATATCCAGACCCTAAGGCTACAGGGATTAATGATGGCATTATTCAAACCGGACATTTTCCTACTGCACAAATGGACAACTTCAAATATTAGCTGGGTTAGTCAAGAGACGCTTAGAACTATTTAAGGTATCGGACCCACTTTGGCTGGAATGGGATGAGGAAATGCTCAAAGGACAGCTTCAACACTTGATTTTAAAAAGATAGCTTATTACAACTCCTTATTTCTAATTGTTGCCTTTACTCTGCCACTGAGGGAAGATGGATTTCTCTCGCGCAGAGTAGCTTTGTCCAACTACAGACATGGCTTTTAGTCACCTAGTGGGCTCCCCCACCCCCCTTCTCTATGAGCTCATTTTTCAAACTTTTTTCTATGCGTTTTCCAAAAAGCTGGAGGGGGCAGGGGGTGGTATTAGGATGGTAGTCCTATTAACTAGTCTCCTCAGTCAGAACGGCTGTTGACTTACAAGTGTAACTAGGCCTTGACCTAATTTGCCTTGCCTTGTTTATAGGCATTGCCTACTTCCACTTCATTAGTAAAAACGTTCCTAATGAGTATCTTCCTTCTTACGATACCATTTTCATAACACATACAGAAGGAAAGCCTATGTTTAATTGCTGTGCATTACATCTAAATTAAAACACCTACAGCAGCAACTTCCTACATGCTTTACGTATTACTTGCAGTGTACAACTTGCACTTCAGAAAGTTTGCACAACACAAGAATGGGTTTTAGACTTTGCTAGCATCCAAGATCTTTCCATGTACAAAAGGCCACCATCTAGCTGCCTTTCATTGCTCCATTCTTCCTACAGAGGCTATAATTAGAGACTGACATAAAGGACAATATCAATGAGATATATCTGATATTATGAAGAGCAAATTCTTTTAGTCAGTAGGAGATATTTTTCAGTTGCTTGCATGTATTACTGAAAATTTAATCTCACACCTTAAAAGTTGAGAAAAATGGCACTTGGAAAGTTTTACTGAGAGAGTGACTTATGCCTAATAGAATTCATTCCCCTTTTAGAATTCAAAAAAAAAAAAAAAAAATCTTCCTTCTCTTTCTCTCAACTGTACCAGACTGCCAGGCATATTCAAAGAAGAGATCTTATGAGACAAAGTAGCATACGTGGCATACTACCTATTCATCCACCAGCCTTCTCTTTAAATGAGAAGTCTGTGGCAGTTTAATATTTTGCCAACTCTTGCTAGGATTTTTCCACCATAGGGAACACCTCCAACGTACTTCTCTTGCGAGAGATGCCAATTTTATACAAGAAGTTCAGCTGATTTGTTCCAAGTTCTGTCACTCCTTTATAGCTTCACAAAGCTGCAAGACATTTCTCCTGCATCCTCCGGAAGACAACGGATAAGTTTACACTATTACAGTTCAGGGAGTTGCCTTCAGCCATCAGGGCGGTGTACGAGCCTTCACTGTGAATGCGTCTCTCCCACTCATGAGGTCGGCTTGCCTCCAGCCTGGTAGAAATGTATCACTCCAGCCTTTTCCACCCTCACCACTTGGGAGGAGGAATGACTGGAAATCAGCTCCTGAACCCCCAAAATTGATAGCACAAACCAAACCAAAACAAAACAAAAAAACCAGAACAACAAACCAACCAAATCCAACCAAGAAAACCCCCAAACCCCATGACCTTCACGGAAGTAAAACCACCTACACCTTCCATTCCTACCGCACACACTCATGCTGAAAAAAGCCTGCAGACACCTGCTGGCAAGCTAAAGCACCTTGTTCCTGATGACAGCATTCAGAGAAAGCCACTTTGTTTTCTGCCTTGAAGCTGGGTCAGTAGCCCCAGAGCAGCACCCAGCCGCAGCCCGTTACAAGCTTACGGTGACAGCACAATGCCGAGACGGGCACAGAGAACCTTACGCACAACTACGTTAAAACCAGGGGCTCTGACAAATTTTTCCAACCGAAATGATTCTATGACTCTATAAAGGAGGTGCTTGTCTCGTTGGGTTGGTATTTGAATGAGCCGTTGGTACTGCTGTTGGTACCCAAGCTGATGACAGGTTTGCAGGAGATGGGGGATATCCTGGAGGGGGGACAGTGTACCCAGCAGACGGAGGCTGACCAGGTGGAAACTGAGGAGGAAACGGTCTTGGTGGTCCCCCCGGTGGAAGAGGAAGCGCATGGGGTGCTGGAGGATACACGGAAGGTGGAGGCACAGGCACAAAGACTGGTGTTGATGCTGGTAGTGTTGGGGCCCGAGTCCTTTGGGTACGTTCACTGTTCAGGCGGCCTCGATTTGAGCTTCTAAAGAAATACCCCCCACATGCGTCACTGTTTGTTACTCTCTCTCCCCTCATTTTAAAGAGGAAAGCCAATGAAGCGGGAGCATGGTGGCAAGCACTTCTTGTTCTCAGCTGAAGCCTTTTTCTCCCTGCTCTCTGTTCATTTGAGACTACACTCATTTCTTGACCCTCCTACCTGCCTTCCACATCCTCACCCCCAACACTTCCCTCAGTCTGATCTCCTCATACTCAGCTTTGCGACTGTGGATGGAGGCTGCCCAGGCTTAAAAGAGACTCCCATCTCGCACGTGCCAACACTTCACACTTCTGATCTGCAAAGTACTGCACAGATAGTAACTCATCTTCTCCCAAACTTCTATCATCTTCTTCCACGTACGCTTCCTGCGTTGTTGCCTCACCATGATGTCTTTGGCCTGCTCTTGTCCCCAAATTGTTATTCTCCTGCTTACTCAATTGCAGATTTCAGACAATCCGTGGGATGGATCCTGGGGTTTGTTTTGATTTATCTTTAAGATTTTATAAACACAGGGCACCCTTACAACCTATCTATAACACATAAATACCAAAAGGAAGGACTGACCTGACCCTGCAATCATAGATAAAACAGACTCCTCTCTCACCAACTGAGAGAAAGCAGCTTGGCTATTTGGGCTGACTAAATTGAAGACATTCAAAATGGTCATAACAGAACAGTGTTGACTTTTCCAAGAATTTGCTCCATCAACATCAACTAAGTTGTTAGAAAAAAAAGAATGTTGGAGGCTGACTCCTATTGGGAAATCAATTTCTACAGGCCTGTGCAGCCAGTAACCAAAAGGGTGGCTTTCCACCTGATCCTTTAATTGTATTTAATTTTGATAGGTAATTCTGGTTTCCTCAAAAAGAGTTCCTTTGTCAGAGTCTTCTTCTCAATCAGGTACTGGAGGTTTATTCTAAATAATTTCACTGCAAGCACAGATCCCCTTTGTTAAAGCCAATTCAAATTAGGCCATTAAAAAATTAACGACCACTTGTATCCTCCACAACTATCTGTGCATACTCACTTCATTATGAATCAGCCGTTGCAGAAGTTAAGTGCTACGGCCTCCTTTAACAGCTTACAAGTAGTAATACGTTGAATTTCTGCAGAATACTTACAGTTCCCAGCCTGGTCTGCCACCTGCTGAGCCAACTGTACTGCCTCTCCCTGGATGACCTTTTGGAGTGGAGAGAGGAAAAAGCAAAAAATCCCATTCAGTTTATCTGAAGATAATTTTTTGAAAGGAATTCTAAAGTTACACTTCCTTACCAGCGGTGCGTATTGATCGTCCTTGGCGGCCCAGACGACTTGTTAATGCTGCTTGTCTTCGCACAGGAACCCGACAGCCCTTGTGAATAAACACAGACAGGTGGAAAAGAAGCTCTGCTACAATATAAGAATCACTGCATATGTTGAAAAAATCTTACCTTCTCTTGCAACAAACTGCTGATTGACAGAGAGGAAGATGTACATGGTTCAGAGGCACTCACCAGAGCAGCGGCAGGTGTAACAGTCATGAGTGGTGGTGGAGGCGGTGGCGGCTGCTGCTGTTGCTGCTGCCAAATCTGCTGATGGAGCCTTTTTGTGTAGCCAGTTCCATTTTTGAAGTTGTTCACAGCCTACAGGCAGAAAAGCATTTACAAGAAGGTAAGATGAAACTTCAGCAGATATACAAACAAAAGCCTTCACAGAGGAAAATTACTCGTGTATTCCTGTAAATGCCATCAATCCTAAAAGAAACCAACATACAGATGTATGAACACGTCACATTCAACACTGATACTAATGACTGGTAGCTCAGAGGACCTGTATTTCAAGTCCTTCAGCGTTAACGCCAAATGTGAAAGCGAGGCAATCGTGTTAAGTAAGAGCGGGACCTGAATTTGCCAGATTGTCTCTAAAGAGTCGTAAGCTTCTGAGACAGCAACAAATAGTGTATTGGAAAAGTCAATTTAGCCTTATTCAATTACGCCTTGCTTAAGGAGATGTAAATTAATATTTTCTTCCCTTTCCCCTTTTTACAGATAGCCTTTTCTTACAAGCACTTTATGTAAAAGTCGTCATGTTACCTGGCGTAGGCACTCGTTGGGAATTAAAGCATCAGGCGAAATATCTGTCTCCTGACACGTTGGGCATATATGTTCCTCAGATTCCACTAATGCTGTTCTAATACCTGTGTAGAATTAGAATAAGCAAAAGAGTATTTAGCCAAACTAAGGAAGTTTTGGGGGTTCTCACCAATCATAAACACATGTATATGATTAATGGCTGAATATGGTCTTGAACTGAGAGCATGAAGCTATAAATGTTCAATAGTGTAAAAAATTTCTAGTATGCAGCAAATAACCATACCGTTTTGTATTTCACCATTGGAACATCTGAAGATGGAGCCTAGGCTGTGTCTTGATGTTGCAACTAGTCTTTTCCCCACTATCTAGTACAGCGAGAAGTCCCCAACCTCAAGGTTAACGAACGAAACGTGTTTCAAAAAAACCATTAAGAGGTTCAAAAAGCCATTAGGAGGTTTGAGTTCTGAAGGTTTTAACCAACTCTCCCGTGGAGAAGAATGGGGATTAAATGCCTAACTATCCATTTGTTGCAGACCACTGTAAGTCACCAGAGTTGGCTATATAATTTTGTATGAGACAAAGGGCTGTGGACAAACTAAACGCATTCAGTATCTAATATTGTAATCACCTGCACAATTAGCCACTCTCCTCATACTCGTCCTTCCGCTTGTGAAGAAGACTTAACTAGGTACATAAAAAGGGGAAAAAGCTTCCTGGCTTTTTTCTCCCTTCACACCAGAAGAGCCCTTTTCTGTTCAGGGTATACTTAAGTATAAAATAGAACTGGTAACAAAGCAATTTCGTTCTCTCCTCTTTCTGCTTTCAGAAAATCAGATGGGAGGTTTAGAATTAACAAACATGGGAGTAACACTTACATTTCTCACAATAACTGTTGCCACAGCAGGGAATAACAGCTGCATCAGTCATTATATTCTTACAGATGAGACACGAGAACTCGTCTGGAACAGGACCATCTGAGGTGGAGGAAGAGGAGGAGGAGGAAGAGGATGGCTCGTCTGGTAAAAAGGGAGGCTTCTCCATCCTTCCTCTAGCATAAGCTTCCCTGGAGGAGGGGTGGGGAAGGAAAAAGAAACGAGTTAAAGATGGGTAGAGGAAAACTTTTCCAAGCTTTGGATTTTATCAAAGCAAGAGAAGAGATGGAATTCTTCTCACTCCACATTAGCCTCCTAAAGCATAGGCGCTTACTTTAAACTACTTTTCGATAGCCACAACACTAGAAGAGGGAGGGAGGAACAACCTTCCTTCTGCAGAACTCTCCCATTCATTGCATCAACTAAGAAATAAGCTCAGACTAGAAAAAGAATCTTTTCACAGCTAGAAAGCAGGTGAAATGAATCCCACCTCTCCTTTGCCAGAGGATAAATGTAAATTGCAGGCTCAGGGTAACGTTAGTCTCCGAGCAATTACATTTTATAAAAGCAAGAAGTCTATGTTACAGCTTCTACAGAAGGACATCCATGACGGAAAACCAGAAGTGCTACCAAGGGCATTTTAAAACAGCCACTCCTGTCAGCACACGGCAGTATTTTCTTAGTGTATAGCAACAGGAAAACTTCAGTCTGTTTCACACATGGGGTTTCCTCAAAGTCAGAGGGGGAGGAAATCTCAGTCCAACAGCCATCTGTTAAACTTGGCAAGAAGCTTTTGAAACATAAAACAGAAGCAAAATGAGCTTGCAAAGAGAACAAATCCACTGTAAACGCTACTGAAATGTTTTGCAGAAACACAGATTCTTGGCATACCACAACCTGAACCAAATTCCAGGGACACAAACAGTAGGACCACCCTCTTTTAATATTACAAAGTATCACAGATTTTAAGGTTAAGATACAATGACAGTGCTTCCGCCCCTCTAATGACACATGCTGGCCAACTCAGTTGCATTGCCACTCAGATATTTAGGCATGGTTTCTCTCCTTCGCTTTTTGGTCAGTCCACTTAATTCCATACTTATGCTTTCATAGTTGGTATTGCAGAGTTTCAGTGTTCGTCAGCATAGCACCCTTTGTATCAGGTACCTCTAGCATGAAACTCCTTGGAATTCCTGTGCTCTTTCATTCTGGCAACAGACTCAAAATTTGTGTCCTCTTCAGAAAAGAAATGCAGACGTACCTCAAGACCCACACTTAAAATGACTTTCCAGTGATTATTTTAAGCAGCAAAAGCCTTTAACCCTCTCCTTTTACCTAGCGTAAGGGATGCTCAACTGAAATACTTCTTTTCCTAAACAAATAGAGCCACGATGTTCCAAAGGCTTGAGCAGGGTTTTTCAACTCAAGCGACATCCTTTGGCTTAACTTCAGGTTCCTTAAGGGTGACATATCCCTTAGCTCACCATCCACTCAGAGAAGAGACACAAACCCGCTGCTCCTCCTCCACAGCGCAGTTCAGAGACACTAATTCGGTGCTCTGAATCACTCACTGCAGATACCTGCATTCACTGTCTATACACGTGAAGGTTGAACTCGGACCTCACGCATATACCTTCAGTGACTAAGGTTAAATGGCATCAATCCTCAACCAGGGACTTAGTGTAATTAAAACACGCAAATATTCAAGAGATGGGGCAAAGAGAAATGTCTTGCTTTTGTACAAAATAATAAAAACTGTGAACTGTCATTAAAAAGAGTGGAAAACAGAAACATTTCCACTAATACTGAAAGATATAAAAACATGCATGAAAGTTCACCGAGAAACACCTATGGATATATTGAATGTCTACGACCTAGAAAAAAGAAAATTGCACATTTGTAATTCCAGCTTCCCCTGGAATTTTGAAGGGCTTTGCAACATTGCCATATAACCTCTGCATTTCACCCCAACAGAAACAAGTCTTAATATGAGTATTCATGTATTTGTTACGTAACTGCCAAGGTAAAATAGTTAAAAACTAAGTAACATCACAAGTCCCCCACAATCGTACCCCATTTGTCGGGCGGTTCTTTATGTAGTGGCCACGTTTTCCGCAACGAAAGCAAGCAGATGATGGTAGAGGTGGACCCAAGGGTTTCTTCAGGTAACTAAAAGGTTTGGGGGAAAAAACCAAAAAGGTAGGCATGTGTCTCTCTTGTTAAAACAAACATCTCTGCAATTTTTCCACAATCTGCAAAGATCAGACTGGACATAATCAACACTTACTTGACTGGATCCTATTCACAGCAGGACCCTATCTTCAAAGCTCTTATTTCACCTTCTTCGGAAGCACTGGCTTCAGCCACACTGGCAGTCTGTTTAACAGGCAATTATTTGACACGCGCGTTAGAAACACATTTAAGCCCACACAGCCAAAGACAACACCGCTCACCCGATCCTGCAAAGAGCAGCACAACGCTAGCTGAGGTTGCATGAAAACAGTGGCTTACATAAAATATAGCTGCCCTGAAGATGTCCTGGGGAGTCCTGACGCCATTACAGGGTGTCTGTGTGCCTGTTAACCTACTTGAAAAGAGCATTCTAGGGCACTCAAAAACTTAGGCTCTCTTTGGGCCTTACATAAAGACTTGTGTAACCAGACCAATTTCCTTCCAAGCAGGCTCAGGCCATGTCCACCAAAAATTACCCTGTCCAGTATTTTTAAGCTGGGTTTTAAGCTCCAGGCTAGCTGAAGGAGAAGACATCCACTGTACATTGAATTGAGAAAGATGTACGCAAGGATCATTATTTACATTTTGCAGCATTAAAAGGACACACAACTTCAAGAGTCGGGGAAGTTGCTTTTGCTTGCTGAAATTCAGCTTCTGACACAGAAGCATCGTTCAACCTTCAGGCCCACAATCTCTCTTAAATCCTTCACAGAGCTGATGGGGATAGGCACAGCTTGCATCCCTGAATACCTGGGACTGGGAAAAGGCCTTGTCAGAGCATGTCTTCACAGCCTTAAAAAGGATGAGACATCCAGCAACCATCCTTACCATGTGTGTTCTAAGATAACAAGAAATACTTGGCAACACTCTTTATCATGGGGAGGAGGAATACAGCTGGAAAACTACTGTAAAGAAAACCATGCAACAGCAACACAGGATTCTGGCTGCAATGTGTGTTACTTCGTGAAAAATGACATGAAATAAAAACTGATGGCTGGTGGGAGTTGTGCATTGTAACATGTAGCTGGGGTAGGTGCAGAATACTTGAACCAGGGAATCCAAAAGCTATTGGAAACGTTGGCATAAATAATTCAGATCGTAATTCAAGAGCAGAGCACAAAAAAACATCTCCTAAGGGAAGACGCATAACGGCCTCTTGCATACACACGGTATTTCTTTCTGCGGAGGTGAAGCAGGCTGAAAACCACAGAAGACAGCCAGGAAGAGCAGAAAATTTGCTGCAGTAAATACACAAATTGCAAAGCATGTGCTACCTTGACCTCACACATATTTTAAAACAAATACTTAAGTGTGTCCAGCGTGTACAGCGTCGGTTTCTCTTTATTGGCTCATACTCCACACTGGATTAGCACAGGAGAGAAAAAAACCTGCTTGAATATACAAGAATAAATTTTTCACACTGAAGAACACAGCTGTTGCCATCTTCCATACCTGCCTCAACTCTGACCTCTAAACCCCAGTGCCCTTCTTACACCAGGAACTCAGCCATCTTTTCCAGATGCAGGAGCACGTCCCCACAATCCCCAGGAGACCTGCTTCTCTATCAAAAGCCATTTGGAGCTAAAAGATGAATTGGCTGGCACAGGTCTCACCCTGTCCAGCAGCCCAGCAGCTTGGAGATTTGGGTTCACAAATACAAAACACTTTAAAGCCAAAACACTCTCTCTAGCTGCTACTTTGCTTAGTCTTGTTTGAAAGAAATACTTGGCAATTTGAACATCTTCTCCACATCAATTCAACCAGATTTGTTTACATTCAAACTTTAAATCGAAAATATATAAGAATCCAAACTAAAAAAATTGCACCGTGCTCATAATTTTTACCTAACTTTTTAAGCATCTTTTGCTCAAAATATAAGTATTTTGATTATAATCCAGTATTATTTCTCAGGAGTTATAGAGCACTTTTTTCACTTGAGTGCAATGTAGTTAGCTTATCTCCTAAAAGTACTTCATTCCTGATGACTAACAAAACTCACAGTGCAAAATGAAATGCAGCATCTCCCTGTGCAATGCTAGGCGCCTTGGGCAGTGGTCCTCAGAAACAGGACAAACAGAGAGTGCCTAAGCTTATCAGGGATGAAGCAAAGAGGAAAAGGCATCTAATTAGACCTACTCGAAGATCCAAGCACGATCTTCAAACACAAACTTTCTTCCGCAACCAAATGTCTAAGACTGACTTTCCTTTCTGTTAAAATCAATCAATCCATCAATGAGAGACTGGACTTGGCTTCAATAAGGGCTAACAGCAGAGTTGCCAGAGACCTGATGAGGAACACAGGAGACTGGGGTGTGATTCATCTGACTAAATGTGGATGTCTCTAACGTAGACACCCATGGCCGAGCCAAACTTGGTCCCGTTTTTAGGCAACACAGAGTTAAGTCAGTATAACCAGTGAGTTCAAGGGACTGTTCATCTTATCCTGAATAAATACTTATATATTTGGTCAGAAAGACCACCCATTAGATTCACTGATTTTATTCACTATATCTCCTTCAAAATAAAACAGGACCTCACGCCAGTTGTGCAGTCAGAGATGATTACAACTGCATTACAGATACACAGTTGAGGTCAGACAAATCACAGTCCACCTCTGCTCCATCCAGGTTGGCTCAACACCGGGAATTGACATCTCCCTCACCTCCAAAACAGCTCCCGTAACCCCCCAGAAGAAGGGAAATGGCAGATTCGCCTGTGAAAGCTCTTCCTATGAGCAATGACACCAGTCACTGGACCAGAGACAGAGAGCCAGTCCCCACCCACAGCCCACAGCTCCTGAACGTCATCTAAGGAGAGCTGCAGATTCCAACTTTACCTCTTCTCAAGCCCAAATGCCGAGGGATTTACGCCACACAGAGGAGCTCCGACGGGATCTACTGGCTGCGCTGGGTCCGTTGACCCAACTGGGAGGGACCATTCAAAAACTGCCACAGGGACCCCGACATTCCGAAGCATGCGGGGGGGGCTGGGCTATGCAAATGACGGAGCCCCCAACAGCTGCTTCCACCCACTGCCACCCACCAGACCTCACAGCACCGACTGCTACAACACACCAAACCTTCGCGGGCTGATGCCCCTCCACGCTCAACTCGAGGACGCAAGCTTTGAGGGTGGCATGGGCTTGAACCCGGACATGGCATCCTCGCTGCTGGAGGGCGAGACGGGCATGTTCACCTCCCTCTGAAAGAGGGAAAAATAACATCAGAAACTCTCAACTGGACACAACAAGAGCTTGAACTCATTGAAACCAGACACAGAACATGTCTCTATGAACTTCTCATCCTACTTTTTAACAACCAAAACACTTTAGTAGTACGCTTAAGTAGTACGCTTTAGACAACCATGATTAATTGCAAGAATTCACACGAGATCATCTGAATGCCACTGTGAAGGCTGTTTAATGTTTAAGCAAGCTGGGAAGAGATTTTGTCAGCCAGGAGTCCATCACCACCAATTTTTGTAACACAAAACGGCTATTTTTAATCCTAAAACCATTTACTCTCAGCAGGGAAGGGAATTCACTGTATACTAGCACTCAGCTGTTCACACACACCTCCCCCCGTTTTCTTTAAAAAACCCCAACAAGTTGCACTAAGCAGGATTTCAGATGGAAGGCAAATGTAGGTAATCCTTCCAGAAATAGAGGCAGCTCAAAGCAATTGTCCTCCTGTCCCACAGGGAGCATCTCAAGAGAAGACTGAGCTCCCCAACAGGTCTTGCATGACTGCAATCCCTCCCCAGCAAGCCCAAAGAGAAATATGATGCTCTTGAAAAATCCCAGCCCTCAGCACTTGAATGGTTTCAGAGCAAAAATCTGGACGAGAACAGGAGCCCCATTTGAGGCTCAGCAAAGCACAGCCTGGGAAAACCAAAGCCAGCAGATGAACTCAGAGCTTTTACAGAAGGCCTCTGCACAGCAGAAGCATCCTCACTTCCAACACCCTGGATTTTTCCCCTCCATCTCCAGCACTGCCTCCCATCTCCCCGTGCTCTCCTCTCGCCCAGGCACCTTTCCCACCCATTCCATGACTTCCCAATGCCTCTGTCTTTCTCTGTGTTTGTGGGGCACATGTTACCTCGGAAACATGGTCCCAGATAGGTCACCTGCATCTCCTTCTCTTCTTCCTCTGCTGTCATGTGACTGCTCCAGCTGCCTGAGGCACTTCTGGACCTCCAAAGCCCTTTCAGCCTGCCTCCCTTCTGCTGTTAAATCCTGTTCCTGCAAGAGAAGGGACAACCACTTGCTCTCCCCTCTGTGGCATCTTACCTGCATCTTCCTGAGCTGGTGGGACAGCTGGTGGGAACTGTCGCCATCAGCCCCGGCTGCACTGCTAGTCTCCTCCTGGCACGGGCGCAGCTCTGGGTGTGCTTGGTGCGTACCACGCTTCCTGAAGGAGAATAGCAACAATCAAAGTGACTCCTGGGCACTGTCCTGCTGGGAGAGACCATTTGAAGGCAAGTTTGCTGCAGGTCCTGAGGCCGGCTGGTCCAGGCGTGCTCCCTGGCCCCGGCCACAGGTCCCACGTCTGGCTCCTTCCAACAGGATTTTGGAAAGCCCGTTCCCAGCTGTGAGCGCCACCCCAAGGGCAAGGGGCACAAACAGCCCCCTCCCCCGAGGGCCCCAGCCCCCAACTGGCCCCTGGCCCCAAACTACTAAAACTTCCAAACAGGCTCTCCCTGCAACTACCTGCCCTTTTAAGAAAACAAACTGTATGCTCCCAGAGTCAGTAGCCTGACTAAGACTCTCAGAGGGTGATTTGGGATTCAATTCCAGAACAAAACAATATCCATTACAGAATCTCAGCCACCACCTCCAGCATCATCACCACTGACCCACAAAAGCTGCCTTGTAAAAAATATCACAGCTGATTAAAATTACCCTCTCCTCCCCAAATCTTTGTCCCTCTCATACCCTCAGACTACTGCAGTAATAATCACATCATGATTCTGTAATTACCACCAATCTGAATCCCCTCCAACACATTATTCCCTGATGTGACTGACAGTACTGTTCAAAAGGGAGAACCATCACTAACCACGCACCCACCTGTTAATCCTTCTGCCTCTGTGACTGAGCACATCTACATGGCTATCTCTGCCTGACAGGAGATGACCGGCCTGAAAAAAAGAAAAAAAAAAAAAATCTTACATTTTCTTGGCTCTAGAGTAAGCAAGGAATTTATGATAGTGATACAAACAAGTTTAAGAGAAAGCAGGATAGCGGAAGAAGCAGAAAATATGATACGTCTCACCCACCTCTAATTTCAGAGGAAGTTCCAGGGGTGGGTTTTTGTCTTTGTCTGTGGGGTTTTCTCACCACTGCACAGCCCAAGTGAAAAAACACACACCTGTGTTTTATGTAGAACTGTAAACTACAAGAGTAACACTAGCCAGTCTATGTAATTGCACTTCTTTCCAGGACACATCGGTCACTCTTTTTACATTTCAGTGGAGAGCTTTGCGTTAAAAGTCCCTAAATTCTCATACGAAAATAGCAAAACATCACCTGTAAATCTTTGAAAGGAACAATACATTGAAGGAAAACTGTTCATATGAACTATAAATGACACTTTTTTTCCCTAGCTGACCAGGCCTGTCAACTTTTGGCAGGAACACGAGCACGCACACCTATCCGTAATCCAAAGATCTCCCTGAAAGGAGACTGAAACTGCTTCTTCAACATTTACGCTGATGAAACTTATACCTTACGGTCGAGGCCGAGAACATAACTTACAGTACAGCACGGAACCAACAGAATGAACATTGAACAAAGGCAAACAAAACAAAGCCATAAAAAATGGGGATGCTTTGGTGCTCAGAAAGCCCCTCCTTGTGCAAAATTAGAAGCAAGAGAGAGCCTAACCCTAACAAGTATTTTACTATTTTCTATAGAAATAGCCACAAGAAAATACAGCAGTTTTCATAACAAAGCTGCCAGCTAAATTAGATGCCCTCATTTAAGGGCAACCACTTCTGGCAGCTCTTGGAGGGGTGGGACCAGAATAAATCTGGGCACTTTCATAGATTAATTTTACTTCTCCATTCTTCAAAACTGTTCCCCATCTGCAGGAATGACCATGACACCACTTCAGGCAGCAAGGCAAGAAATACTTCAGTCCAACATACAGTTTTAAACCACTCCCTCGCCCACTCTCCCCAGCTCTTCTAAGAAGCCCAAATTCACCATCCGACCTAGGGCAGAGACACACACAAGAGCCACCAGCACAACCAAGTCAGACGCGCTTGGAATTCAGGCATCCTCTTTTCATGGCACTTGCTATCTGTCCAACAGCAGCAACCCTCCAACCAAAATTCCTAACCATGTACACAGCTTTTCAACAAACAAATGTGGGGAGAGGATGTTTCTAACGTGAATGGAGGAACTCCTGTTATTTGACATAGTCACCTTTTTATTCAACAGAAAACACTAGGGTATTAAAGGAGAATCAACCATGTCCTAGCTGTGAAACAGGAAAAAAACCCCAAACACCTGATATCCCATCCAATTAGTTTCTTACTTCAACAAATACAGTACAAAGGAGAGTATGAAAATAGAACTCAACCCGTACAGCCTCAGGACGTTGCTCAACTAACAGGCACTGAGACAATCAGACACATAGTGCAAATGAGTTAAGCTGTGCTGAGTGCACTTCCAGGAACACCAATCTGATATTTCAAAGCATCTTAAGGAGAAGACGCTGAGAATTCCGTCCCTTAGAAAAAGAAAAAACACACACTTGCCCTGTGCAGTTACTTCTCCTTTTTAACTTTAGCAAATACATGTATAAAGGAAACTACAGTATTTCAAAATTAGCCAGGAAGTAAACTGTTAGGGAATGGCACTAAACAAACAGCAGGCACTGTGGACAAAGCAGGAAAAACAAACGGGGGGAATCAATTGGGCTAATTTAGCTGGCATGATTGAAGCAAGAGCCCCCTGACACACAAAGGTCTTTATATACCACAAAAACTTGAGGGCAGCAGCTGCTCTATCATGAAGAGGCAGCCCAGAGCTCATCCTATGCAACCAGAAACATCCTGTTCTCTTCTGAATCTCTCTCCTCATTCTAGGTCGGGTCAGAAAAGGGGACCCTGAGGTCTGACAGCCCCCAGGCGCAATCACCCTCACGTCTGCCCTTTCCCCAAAATGGAGCCCCTTCCAGTTTATCACAACTCCTACCGTACCTGCTTCACTGGCAAAGGCACCTGCTGGCCAAATCACTGGACTGAGGCAAGCTGGGCAACGTTGCCGCGTGCCGCGATGGCTGAAGGCAGAAGCGAAGCCGTGGTGGATACCACGCTAGGCAGAGAGCCAGCGGAAGGCAGTGAGCAAAAAGGCTCTGCCTTCGGTGCTGGAACTGAGGAATTAGGTGCAGCAAGTTAAAAAGTGGCATTCAAAGACAAATCCCAGCACACCTGACACTCCAGCCTGCATTCAGGAACACAGTAGCATTCTCCCCTTGGTTTACAAGAACCACACCGTTAAGGACCGGTAGTATAGGTTCTTCAGCATTTGGAACAAGAATTCCACATGCAACATGTGCCAACAGAAATGCCTTGGCATAGACAGCAGCAGCTCCCGAGGGCCCATTTGCACCAAGGGTTAAGCAACCCAGGACAGCAACAATTAAATTACTTACTGGGTAGGCAGGCAGAAGTCCTCCAGGTCCCACCAGATACTGGTTAGACAACAAGGGCGGCACACCTCAGGGCATGTTTGGAGGAGCTTGGCCTGGACAATCAAAACACAGACACATTAACAAGCCATTAGAAAAGAAAAGCCTTCAGCATCCACACAAGATAGCTCACACCACTTCAAACTGCCTCCTAAGGGGCTGAAGTACCTCAGATTAAGAGTCTGGGAAGAAGTTTAGGGGACCATGCACCCTGCAAGCCCTCACACTTGGCCCTGCTGTAAACTTCCATTACACATACTGCATCCACACCAGAAAAGGAAAACAGCACACAAATCTGCAAACTGGGGGGGGGGGGGGGTGTGGTGGGGGGGGGGGGGTAGGGTGTGGTGGTTTTTTTGTTTCATGTTGTTTTTATGATAAGAGTGAGCTTTTATATGTTTGAAGCAAATAAATACACACTGAAAATTAAGAGTCTCACTCATGGCTTTAAAATTACAACGCAACCATTCGCTCACAGCACAGACTCCCAGCATGATACCACAGAGCAGACAACATGCTTTCTTCCATTCCCAGAGGAAAATGCAAGAACAGACTATATTAACAGTGGTATGAAGATGCGGTACAAAAAAGAAGTAGAAGCAAAATGCACACTTTTCAAAGTTCAGAAATATTTGGATAATGTACAATTTAGTTGATCATAAAAGCACTCATGTTGGCTACCATTACATTTCACACTTGCTTTCGCGTTCGGTTTCTTGGTTGCTCAAGGAACACTGTCATAGAACACTTCTGTAAGCTAGGGTCAAGGAAGCTGCAGTGAAAAAACCAAGAACTCAGCTAAAAAGTAACTTCACCACAAAAACAGACCTTTAAGAGAAAAGCAACAACCTGACCCAGAGAAAAAAAACTGAAGGAGATGGGATGCCTTAGCTGAACCAAGCTGAGATGAGAAAGGCTGAAGCCAAGTATCACGCAAAGAACAATGCACATTGTGGTCAATTGTTTTACATCTTTCTAAGCTGCTGGTACTTCTTCAGCAGCTGTACACAGACAGCAGCTCTCACCTATAAAAGCTTACCTCATACACTAGCACAGATACGTCTGGGTTTGATCTGTAATTACACTTAAGGAAGGACAACTTCCTTTATGGATTCTGCTCATCAAGTAGCCCTCCTTCTCTATGCAACGGTTCACCTCAGCTAACCCAGAACTGGCAGAAAGTTCAGAGCACTTCCCACCCTCCAAAATGAGGGCAGTGGGGAGTTCCCTCAAGTTCTACCTTTTAGCACATTTCATCTGACACAAAAGCTTTTAAGGGTTTTACAAACACTGCTGCTCTTTCTTCAAGCATTTGAAGGAGATGAAGAAGAGTGAACAGCCTTAACTGCTAGGCAATCTTTGAAATATAACGCCTACAAACAGAAAAGCACCTTTGATGCTTTTCTGCATCAAGCAGCAGCTTCTGCACCTTCTGCAGAAGCAGGTGCTCTGCTTTCCAAAGGTGAAAATACCCATCTAGGGACACAGCTCACAGCTCCTATTAAATAAAAGAGTAAGAGACTTAGTTTCTGTAGTAGAGGTGTCCTTACAAACTCACACTCTCTACTAGGCAGGCTGCATACTCTGCATTGAACTCACCCATAATCCTCTACGAGCTTATCAAGATCAATTTTCATTTTATACTGACCTTGAGAGAACGCAATACAGCACAAAGGTGCCAGCTACTCAAAGAACTAATCTAAGAGTAAATAACCAAAAATAACTTGCACAAGGATCAACTTTTACATTAAATTCAAAATCCAATTCCAGGATTAGCTTTTTGGTTTTTCAAAAAACAAAACCAAAAAATCTTACTGAACTAACAATTCAGATATTCGATTTTTACATGAGACTGTTACCATTTTCTGTCACCTGCACTCTGACACCTCCTTGTACAGAATACTACACCCTGTCAGCACAGAAAGACAGTCAACTACTAAATGAATGCAACACCATATTAGTACTGCTGCCTTTATCTAACTAAGGAATACTTTAGAAAGTTACACTGATTATCCAACTAGTTACTAAAAACTCAATAAATCACCTGTTCTATTACAGCCTTCTGCATAAACTGCCATCGTATATTGGCAGATACATATACACACACTCACATTTACATACACCCACAACCGTACTGATAGCTTGACAAAACAAACTGAGCTTTCATTAATTAGTCTTTCAACAGGATTTCAGGAAACCAATATTGCTCGGCTGTATTCCAAAGTTATTCACTGATAACCAACACCCCTCTTGAAATTAGTCTTCTTGGGTGGAATCCTGCCCTGTAACTCTTTGTGTTTGGAGAGCCTCTCGTGGCAACACCTACTGGAAAGACAGTAATATTCTGTCTCACACTAGAAAAATCAAACCTAGACCAGGGCCCTACAAACAAAACAAAGGGAAGCACCGCACTAAGACCAAGAAGGGTTTCAATAGCCAAGGGAGTTCCACGTGGTTTCAAAACAACCCCTATTTTAAACATATATACATATACGTATGTATAGATACACATATACGCACACAAGCACGGACTAGGTAGTAGGGTATTTTTTAAAGAACAGAAATTGTAGGGGTGCGTATACACATACACACACATACGGACAGGAAAGGAAAACATGCTTGTAGGGGTGTGGGTATTCACACCCACATCTATGTGTGGGTGTATGTGTATGTATATACACAGTCCTCTACAGACAATTTTTTCTTTAACTAGTATCCCACTACCTTTTCATGAAAAAACCTGAAGTACAGAGACAGCTCTTACCAACAAGAAACACCTCCAACACCGCTCATTTGTATCTATCAATGTACTCTAGTCTTAGAAAAACAACAGCTGCTTCAAGAATTCCATAGCAATGACTCCCAGACACACGAAGTCCAAAACCAGAAGGCGGCTCACCCCACACACGCTTCGTTTCTCAGTCTCTCCCTCAGCAACTGCTGCCGCCTGCCCCCGTCTCCTCTGTCCACACGCCCCAGGATGGGAAGCCGCAAGTGCTCTTCAGGTACCCAAGCCTAAAGAGGTTTAGGATCTCTACTGCATTTGGGGAAACACAAGCCTGAGAAAGATTTGCTCCGTACCTAATCACCACTGAAACACTGAATCAAAAGGAAGACACACCAGGTCTGCCAAGCAAAGAAACTGAGGAAGTTTCTCTGCGCACAGAAGCACAGCTGGAGACACAACTCCTGCGGGCACGCGGTCAGGAGGATTGAACCTCATCCATTTGGGTCCCTTTGAGAATACCAAGCACCCAGACTCTTCTGGAGGATGCAGCATTTTACAGAGGGGACCCTCGGAAAGAATCGCAGAGGGGCACACTTTTTCCCTGGGAAAGCGCTCTGACACTTACCTGCTTCCCAGATAGCGTAGGACAATTAAAATACAGCAACTCATTAGTAAGCAGGGGCTAATTTCTGGCCCATCATGATTCTAACAACAGCCAAC
Source organism: Harpia harpyja (assembly GCF_026419915.1). Lineage (NCBI taxonomy): Eukaryota > Metazoa > Chordata > Aves > Accipitriformes > Accipitridae > Harpia > Harpia harpyja. The sequence goes on along the minus strand of NC_068960.1, from coordinate 20,354,048 downwards.
AAATCCCTCCACTAGTTTTGTTCAGACTGTATTTATGGCAGTTCTTTGCTCTACATTTTGGGGAAAAGCAGATCACACAGCTTGCATCTTCGATGTGGAAGGCCGGCTTTCAAAAGAATATTACAAGACCAAAAGAGCACAGCATAGTACAGCTTATATGTAAAGTAAATATTACATCACAAGCCACATTGCACGCTTCTGTCAGAGAAAATGGGCTTTATGTAGGCGCATGGGAAGTGGGACTTTTGCTCAAAAAAAAAAAAAAAAAAAGAAAATCCTGATTTAAAAAATTCATATACTAAAACAGTCACACGACGTCCTTTTTGATTCGTCTCTAAATTCACATGTAGATTTTATTCCTCCGCTGCCATCTGAAATCATACTGCTTGAGGCGCTCTTCATGGAAAACCAAGAAAGCTCAACTCAGAAGGCAAAGACCCTTCTTAATGGAACTGAGCATCTGTGACTGACACGCGGAACAAACTTTACAACTCGGAGAGTGAGTTATAAAGCAGGCATGTTTATTTCAGTGCTGGGTACACAGGGGGTCGCTCCACCTATCGTGCACACTGTAAAGCTCGTTAGTGAAGTTTAAATACGTGTGTGATATAAATATTCATCATATTTCCCAGAAACCTTATACATATTCATTACATTTCCGGGAAATAATTAACATATGCAAATGCCCGTCGCACACTCGCAGTTGTTGCCTTGGGTGGTCGTCGGGTGTTCTTCGGGGGTCTTATCATCCTCTTCCTCGCTTAACCGTTCTTTACCTTTTTCAATATCTTGATATTAAACTTCTGTTTTTCCTTTGTTCTTCTTGGATCTTTCATGCCAAATAATCTTTGACCTCCAAAAGTGCTGGTCTCATGCCAACAAACCACCCCTTATCTTCTTACTTGCATTCTTAGTTTCTCTCGTCCTTGAGTCCATATGTCTGTTCTCCTGTGTTCTCACAAATCTATCTACACAGCCTTTAATTACTTCGAGTTGCAGGATGTCTTATCTCGTTAAAGAAAACCATATATTCTGCTTATACCTACTTATTGCTTACGAACTACAAAATATAATTGACATCTGGAATATGTATCAACTACCATATATCATGACTACAATACACCTTCTCCCTCTTTTAAACATCACAGCATAGTAAACACAGTTTTTAAATTCCAAGCAGAGAGATTCCAACTTTGAAGGCTACAACACGTTCTCCTTTTAGCACAAAATAACCCATTTCTTTCACTTACCCTCCTGTTTCTTCTTTTTCGTGCTGCAGCACAGACAGCCAGTACCCACAGCTGCACAAAGACTCCCACCGCTCACACCAGTGTGCAAAGCACTGAGGAGCCTTGGCTCACTCTTGGCAGTACAGGAGCAATCCATCTCAAGTGCGCTACACATTTGGCATTGCGGGGTATCACAGAGCGAGACTTAGTTATTACTTTTCCTCCTAATAACAACAACAAAAGAAAAAAGAAACCCTCCTCGCTTCCACAGCTCTTCTTTCCAGGCTAGAGAATTACGGCAGCAACTACCTAGTCTAGCAGTTTACTCACGTGCTTAGAGTCTGACCGCCAACACAATCTAACAAGAACAACTATTAAGACAAGCAGAGCTGTATTTAAAAAAAGTGGGGTTTCTCTTTCCTCTCCTGCAGGTGTATCGCCCAGAGCAGGCTCAACTTCTGATCCTGAAAACTGCTCCTCGGTGCTTGTATGCTCACTCTGGGAAACAAAGACAGCTATTCCAATTCTTTTGCAGGTACAATCTTTGTTTACTTTCTACTTTGAATGAAAAGAAAACAGACATTTAGCATTAAATGCAGCATGATGCTCCTTACCTTGCACTCCTCTTTCTCTAATAGATCTGTATCTTAGAACATTCTGAATGTATTCTTTCCCAAACCAGGCACTGAACATGAACCCCTACCAGTATCCCCTCACTTTCAGTAACTTTGCATACATCATCCCAGTGGTCCTCCCAAAATGTACCAGGCTGCATGGCTGCATAAAATGAACCGGCACCATTTAAAACCGTCTTTGGCCTGGAGCACACGGCACACATCTCAGTTGTTTGCTGTATTCTTGCTATGAGGCAGCAAAATGAACAAAGCCAGGCTACACAGAGGGGGGTAGTGGGAAAAGGTCTGGATCCTGCACAGTTTGGGGGGGAGGGGGAAGGATGGGAACCTATTTGATTCTCAAAATGCAACAGCGATGTTTTCCAAATACCTTGCTGACCAGACCAAAACGAGATTGTTGAACATTAACAGCAATAAAAAGAGCACATTTCAGCATTTTAAATGTGTTGCTGTGCAAGGTGGAGAATAGACAGATCAGAGGAACATGCCACACGTTCCAGCTGCAGATGGTTGCCTAACAACTGACAGGCGAGCACAGCACTGGCTGCTGTGGGAGTCCTTGCATCGGCAAGGACACGGGCCTGATCCTAACCAGGAGACTACTGTATTTTGAGGAGTCAGTGGTCCATAGAACAGTTAACGGGAGAAGGCACGGGCCTGGCACTGTGCAATGCTGCAAATAGAGCTTGGTCTTCAAGCCTGTGTTGTGCCGCATATACCCCTTGTTCACAGGATCACCTCAGCCAGCTCATTGTAACAAAGGAGCCTGCAGACAGCTCCTGCTACTGGCAATTACATGTCCTTGTCTCTATCACAAAGTGAAGCAACAGGTTCTCAAGTGAACATCCTTTTCTTTGACAGCAGAAATGATGAATGGTATTATTTTGCTCTCAGAAAATCCTGGGAGAGCTCAAAAGATCAAGTTGTCTGTGGAACCTCTCCACAGGAGGGAACTGCACCACGTGCCGTGCCCTGCTCCAAGGTCCCTCTGACCACACCACTTGCGGTTCCCAGCATCTGAAGGACATAAGATTATCTAAACCATCCTCTTCTCCCTTCGGGTGTTAGCTTCAATAAATGGAATTCTAATCAACACGTTACGCAGTCCGAGGACCTTTCTTGCAGGGATCACAAAGAAAACTACGTCCAGTGCACTACCGTTTCAAACCCCAAAGAAGGGTTCCCAGTGTACTGTTTAGGGCTTAGAGTTTATTAGCTAAGGATTTAGACCTTTCCATTTAACAGGAAGTCATCAAGCCTCAGCCCCAAAGTGCTAAACTGTAAACCCTGGAACCCAAATGGTCACTGGGGATTTGAAGTTTATGGATGAGGTTAGATTTGAAATCCCAGGCCCGGATCAGTAAATGAGGAAACTGCAAACCCTGACTGGGAAATAACGAGCCCCACAAAATCAAGTAATAAACCATGGCTCCTGACTGGAGAAACCCTCAAGAACAAACTCCAAACTATAAACTGTAACTGAAAAATCCTGAACCTTCAGTTTGCAACACTGCTGAAAGCACACTGAGTAGAATCCATCTATGGATCTGAAGCTATATCACTAACGCACTACTGAGGCACGGTCAACACCCACCGCAAGGTCCTGCGCTCCCTTTCCCACCAGATCTGTCTGCGTTCCTCATCCTTAACTGCACACGGGTCTTATTCTCACCCTGAGCCCACCCTGGGGCCTACCCAGTGCTCCGCTCCCTGACCTTGACCCACCTCCAGCACACACCCCTGCATACATCTTGGTGGTCCGATTTTGGCCAGCGCTCGAGCTTACCGACTTCCTGGCACCCTCTCTCCCTCAAAGTCATTCATCCCTACGCTGGTCCCCTGCCCTGCTAAGCAAGGTCTGACTTTTTGCTTCTGCTCAGAAGAAATGACTGACCAGTGCTACGTGGCCAACTCATCTGTGAGGAACACACACATGCAAGGCACATCCCAAGACACCCTGCTGTACAAAAAGGACTGCTGAAATGTTGCACCTCACTAAGAGCCTCACTGAAACTTTTCTAATGCGACAATGGTTTTATAGAGATACTATGCATAACACCTTCAACAAAAGGTTTACTGCCTCACCTTTCTCTCCACTCCTATAGCAGCATTAGGGGGCTCAGTAGAGGTTATTTTTGTACACACACTGGAAGTTGCTCCTGGCCCTCACTGTCCCTTTGCAGCCTACTCACAGGCTCAGCAGCACTGGGGATGGGCGCTTGCTTGGTGAACTGAACATCTCGTTATTCTCATTCTCTGCACAGCCTATTTCCAAAATTGGAAACATCCAGCTAGTTCTCCCACAAGGAAGGTTCCAGACAAGAGAAGGCAAGAGGGGCTTAGGAGGAAGATGTACCACAAGACAAAGGTCACCTTTGTCTCGGCAAGAGGAGGAGGCAACACGAGGAGGAGGAGGCAACACGAGGACACAGCAGGACACAGGAGGTAAAGCAGGAGGAGGCAAAAGGAGGTAGCAGGAAAAGGAGGAGGAGGAGGCAACAAGAGGCAACAGAAAGCGAAAAAGGAGGAGACCACAGGATGCCACATGAGGTAACAGGAGGCAAGCGGAGGACAAGGCAATAGACCACCACGGGAGAAGGAAAAAAAAGGAGGCAAGAGGAGGACGTAGCAGGACACACGAGACAAAAGAAGGAGGATGCAACGGGAGGCAAGAAAAAGAGAGAAAGGAGGAGACAATAGGATGCAACAGGTGGCAACACTAACAAAGAGAGAAGTAGGCAACAAGATGCTCTAGGTGGCAACAGGAGAAGGAGGAGGCAACAGGAAGCAACAGCGGGAGGAGAAATAGCGGAGGCAAGAGGAGGACACAGCAGCACGCAGGAGGTAAAGGAGGAGGAGGAGGCAACAACAATCAACAGGAGAAGGAGGAGGAGGCAACAGGATGCCACAGGAAGCAACAGGAGGCAATAGGAGTAAGAAAAAGATGAGGCACCAGGGAACATGGGAGGACACCAGAGGTAAACTAGGAGGAGGCAACAGTATGCCATAAGATGCATGCAGAGGAAGCAGGATAAAACAGGTAATGGAGGAGAACGAGGAGGATGTAGGAATCGGTGGAGGCAACAGGAGAAATAGGAAGCAACATGATGAGGGAGGAGGCCAAAAGGAGGCAAAAGGAAAAGGTGTCTTTGTCCTTCCCGGGCCTCCTCTTGCCTTTCCTTGCCTCCTCCTCCACTTGCTTCAGGCTTCTGCTCTTGCCTCCTGCTGCCTCCTCTTTCCTCCCCCTCCTCCTTCTCCTCTTCCTCCTCCTTCAGCCTCCTTTTGCCTCATGTCCTGGTTTCAGCCCAGCCGGGAGCAAAGCACCACGCAGCCGCGCACTCACTCCTCCCTCCCCGTGGCCACGCTGGGATGAGGAGAAAATACAAAGAAAGGCTCGTGGGTCGAGACAAGCACTGCCCCACTTATGGTCACGGGCAAAAGACAGGCTCAACTTGGGGAAGAAACAAGATCAATTTGATTTACTACCGATCCAATCGAAACAAGGCTAAGGAGAAGCAAAACCACCCCTCAGAACACCTTCCCCCCAGCCCCCCCTCCTTCCCGCCTCAACTCCACTCCCGGCTCTCTCGACCTCCTCCCCCCGGCGGCGCAGGGCAACAGGCGAGGGGGGTTGGGGTCAGCTCACCACACCTTGTCTCTGCCGCTCCGTCCTCCTCGGGGGGGGAGGACTCCTCACTCGTCCCCTGCTCCACCGTGGGGTCCCTCCCACGGGAGACAGTCCTTCACCAACTGCTCCCGCGGGAGTCCTTTCTGCGGGCTGCAGTTCCTCACGAACTTCCCTGGCGCGGGGCCTTTCCGCGGGCCGCTCTTCAGTCACACACTGCTCCAGCGCGGGCTTTCCCACGGAGTCACGGCCATTTGGGGGGGCCTCCGCTCCCCCGCTCACCTCCATGGGCTGCAGGGGGACAGCCTGCCGCCTCACCACCTCCTCAGGCGCCCCTCCTCCCCCTCCTTCTTCTTCTTCTTCCTCACCCACCTCGGTATCTGCAGAGCTCTTCCTCGCCCATTCCCATCCCCCTCCTCACTGCAGCTTCCCCCCCTTCAGCATGTTCTGCCAGAGGCGCTACCGCCGTCGCTGATTGGCTCGGCCTTCGAAGGGGCGGGTCCAACTTGGAGCCCGGCAACCTTCGAGCAGCTTCTCTCAGGAGCCACCCCTGCGGCCCGAGAAAAACCGCCCCACACAAACCCGGCACAATTACCCGTAGCCTTTTTTTAGGGCCCGCAGTTTCACCTGGGGGGTTTAAGCCCTCAGTTTTAGGGCAGAAAGCCTCTTCTCTGTAGGGCCCAAAGCCTCGTTTTCCCTTCCCAAAGTCTCAGTTTGGGCTTCCAAAGCCTCATTTGGATGGTGCACAGGCTCCGTTGCAGTTGGCAGTGTCTCCTTTTTGGAGCCCAAAGCCACCTTGTCAAGCTCCAAAGCCTCATTTTTAGGATCCGGCCAGTTGCTTTGAGGGTCCACGCTGCATCCTGAGTTTGCAAACCCTCATTTTCATGCTCCAAACCCCTCTTTCAGGGCCCAAAGCCTCATTTTCAGCATCTGAATCTGTGATTCTAGGGTTGAAAGCCTCCTTTTGGGGGTCCAAGCCCTTGCTTTTTGGGCCCGGGGACTCATTTTGAGGGTTTTAATCGCTCTTTTAGGGTAACATGCCTCACTTTTAGGTTTCAAACCTTCATTTTTAGGACTGAAAGCCACTTTTTAGAGTCCACAGCTTCGTTTATAGGGCCCAAGTACACATTTTTCTGTCCCGAAGCCTCGTTTTGACTGTCCAAAGACTCCTTTTAGCGTCCCAACCCTGATTTTTGTGAACAAATCCTCATTTTGATGGTCCAAAGCTTTATTTATAAACTCCAGAGCCTCATTTCAGGGTCCACAACCTTGTTTCTAAACTCAACTTTTGAGGCTCCGAACCTCATTTTTAGGGCCCAATGCCTCATGTTCAGGGTCCAAAGAATCATTTCCACAATCCAGCCCTTCATTTTTAGGGTCCTGAAGCCTCATTGCAAGGGCCCAAATACCCATTTTTAAGGTCCAAACCTTCCTTTTACAGCACAAACCCCACCGTTAGAGCCCCAAGCCTCATTCTTTCCCTTCCAAAGCCTCCTTTTCAGGGAAAAAAGCCTCCTTTTCAGGGACCATAGGCTCATTTTTAGGATCCACTCTGCAACTAGGAGAGCCCAAGGCCTCATTTTGAGGGTCCAAATTCTCAGTTGGAGGGCCCAAAGCCTCATTTGAGAGGCCAAGCTCCTCGTTTAGGGTATAAAGCGTCACTTGTTTAATGTACAGCCCCTCATTTGGAGCCTCCAAAGACCCATTTCTAGGGTGCAAAGCCTTCGTTTTTGGTACTGAAGCATCCCTTGAGGGCACAAAACCTCATTGCAGGGTTCAAAGCCTCAGTTTCATTTCCAAAGCCCCATTTTTAGGACCCAAACCCTCCACTGGAGGGTCCAAAGTCTCCTTCTCAGGGTCCAAAGGCCTCTTTTACAGCTGAGGACATCCCCTGGAATGACCCAAGCCCTCTCCTTGGGACCAAAGCCTCATTTCTTGGGGCCCTATCGAGACCAACAGGTTCCCCTCCTTTGCAGAGCCCAAAGGGGCACGTGTAGCATCTCCCCCATCATTTTTAGTGCCCAAAGCCTCATTTGGAGGGCCAAAGTCCTCATTGTTCTGGTCCAAACCTTTTGGCCTTTTATGACCCATAGCCTTTTTTGAGGGCCCACAGTTTCATTTGGAGGGTTTAAACCCTCAGCTTTAAGGCAGAAAGCCACTCTTTTAGGGTCCAAAGTTACATTTATAGGGCAGAAAGCCTCACTTTCCCTTCCCAAAGTCTTAGTTTGGGCTTCCAGAGCCCCATTTGAGGCTCCAAACCCTCATTCTGAGGGTCCACAGGCTCCGTTGCAGTTGGCAAAGTCTCCTTTTTAGAGCCCAAAGCCACTTTTTTAGTTGCCGAACTCGCATTTTCCATCTCCAAAGCCTCATTTTTAGGATCCGGCCAGTCGTTTTGAGCGTCCAAGCCGCATCCTCAGTTTCCAAACCCTCATTTTTATGCTCCAAACCTCTCTTTTAGGGCCCAAAGCCTCATTTTTAGAGTCCAGAGCTTTGATTCTAGCATTGAAAGCCTCCTTTTTATGGTCCAAAGCCTCATTTTGAAGGCCAGTCCCTTGTTGGGACACAGAAAGGACCACCAACGGCCCTGGGTGGGAACCCAAAGGCCCATCAGGAGATCGTGAGGGGACGAGAGAATAAACGCACAGAACAAGGCGCAGCCTTCAACAGCGCCCACCTATGGGACTCACGTAAGCCATGAGTACAGCTTTACAGAGCTGGACCAGCCCCTCCAATAGCCCAGCCACAAAGCTTTCTAAACAAGGCAAAAACGTTGACTACTTTTCTCGTCCCTACTTAAGATTCCCTGTAGAACTGGGTCTTGGCCTGACCGAGGCTGTAGGAGGGAGGAAGACGAGGGAAAACTTTGCAGGGAAAACGCCCAGACACAGTATGGCCTGGTGTCAATAAATGTAGGCACAAGCAAGCCCTCAGGAGCAAACTCTTTATTGTCTGCCTGGGGGAGCTGCCCGGGGGCTCTGTGGCCCTGGAGCCGCACACCTCCTCAGGACACCCTCCACGAGGCTCCCAGCTACCGCCCTCTTTAATGACTCGGGCTGCACGGGCTCCTCCAGGACAAGCTTTAAACGCACTGGTCTGCGCCGTGCTCCTGCCTGGGTAGGGGGCTTGGAACCCGCTGGAGGCATGGGCTCTCTTGGAAACTGGGGGCCCGTGGAGGGAAGGGTGTCTGCGGTGCTCCCTGGCCGGAGTATACGCAGAGTTTCCCGTGCGGGCACCGAAGACCTTGCTGTGGCTCTGGAGGTGGAATCCCTGGACTCCTGAAGGCCTTCTGTTGGCCGGCGAGCACCTTGCTCAGCGCCTCGGCGGAGAGATGGGAGGAGAGTACGTGAACTCTCCTCTTTGAGTTGTCCCGCTTCCTCTGAAGGCCTGACTATTGCAGGGAGGCTGAGAGGTGGCAAGACTTCCCTTGGTTGAAGCTTCTCTGATTTTTGCTTGGGCTTCCTTTCTTCCTCTAACTTCTTCCTCACCGTTTCCAGAATTTCAAGAACAATGGTTTTGGCATACCTGATCAATTCAGCATGCAGCTGCTGAACTCTGGAGATGGCCTTTTGGATGCTCTCCTTGGCAATCTCACGACTCACTCGTGAGACATCAGCAGTGTTTTGCAGCGGTTGCAACACGGGCACCTTTGCTCTCTTGCCTGCTTCTGGGATCTGCCGTTCCGATGCTCTGGCTGGTCCTTGTCCTTCTGTCACGCCTTGAATCTTCAGGATCTCAGAAAACTGACAGCGGAAGTCCTGTTCAAACTGAGAAGCTACAAAGGATGACAAGGTGGAGCTAACACTTTCAACAGCCTCTTTGGTCCTTTTGTCAATAGAAGACTGTGAAGATGCTCTGTCAGAAGCTGCTAGTTCTGCCTCCCTCCATCTCTCTTCTCCGGATTTGCCTGCTCGGCTGGTTCTTCCCGCAACAAGCTCTGACACCTTCTCCCTGCCTGCTGGCCCAGGCTCGGCTGCATCAGACGTGCTGGGTACCAAGTGCTCCCCAAAGCTCTCCAACACGCTCGCCACAATCTCTTGAGCCACCAGTCTGATCTTGTCCCGGCGATCCGCAGAAGTGTCCAAAAGCTCTGGCCTTCTGGCACTGGCGAACAACCTTCCGCTGACCTCATGGGGAGCCCTCCTTAAGACGCGGACGGACTGATCCAGTGCCTTCACACGCTCCAGCACCTCCTGGACCACGGTCTCAGCCACCTCTTTAAGCTCCTGGTCTTCTGCCAGCGTAGCCTGCAGCACCGTAGGCTGTATGCTGTTAGGCGCTTCTTCTCCGGCACACGTTGGAGGCTAAAAGGAGAAGCAGTTAATGAGTGAATGGGTTCCTTCACCTCCCTTTGCTTTCCTCTTCCTCCTCACAGGACCCCTGCCCAGACGAGTCCCTAGCAGTCAGGCTTGAAAAACTCTGGTTTCTCTGTAGGCCACCTGGCACACGGAGGTTTCTGGTCTCCTGCGGCCAGGAGCCAAGTGTTATGGGCACCTCTCAGAATCAAGCAGGAGCCATCTTGCTTAGAGCAAAGGGCACTGTAGCCCCCCTGGACCTCAGCACGGTAAACCAATAGCGGAGGGAAAGCTGTCAAAGGTACTGGACCAGGCTCTTCTGCCACGGGTCCCAGCTGCTCTTGGGGCACTGCTGCCCTCTATCAGGGTGCCCTGTTTGCCCCTTTTCAGGGCCAAATGCCAGGAACGGCTGTTCTGAGAGCAGAAAAGAAAACGATCCTTCTTCTTGAGGCACCTGGCTGTTGTCTGCCAGCCCAAGGAAATGTCCTTGGGACAGGAGGCAGCCTGAAGGTCCACCGCGGGCTGCCGGCCTCGTGCAAAGTGGGGAAGAAATTGCGAGTCAAGCACAGAGCCAGGCAGCAGCCGGAAATTGTCATTTGCTCTTTTGCAGCTTGACAGCCTGACTGCCACGGCAGAAGGAGCTTAACCCTTCACCCCGGCATAGATACCACCCCACACTATCCAGAAATGCTTCCCAAGAGGCTGTTGCAAGGGATGGAGCCGGGCAACGTTTAACGGGACCCCCGCTAACGAGAACTGGGCAACAGCAGGCTCTCCGCTAAGCTAATCAATGACCTCCTGGAAGAGAAAACCAACCCACGAATGGCCAAGCACCGGCACTGTCAGGTTCAGGGACGCTGCATCTTTGGAAGCAGAAGTCTTTGGATGAAACCAAGAGTTTTTCAACCAGGCGCGAAACCAGCACCATGGACCGTGCGGCCACTTAGTGCAGCAGGTTCGTGCTAAATGTGCGAGTCCGTGCACAGAAGTGGCCACTGAGTGCCCAGGCACACTTCTGTGTCAGAAAGGGCTAGTGCCTCGTGTCTCAGAGACACAGGAAGGCAAGCAACCGCTTCTTGGTCTCTGACAGCCACCCTCAAACAAGGACACGTCGCACACCGGCCAGGTACCACCTCCTCAGCGACCAAGCACCGTTCGCAAGCCCTGAGTGGCTGTGTGTGTGTGGCAGCGTCCTCTCTCAAGTCCCAGGTACCAACGTGCTGCCGCACAGCAGAGGCAGCCCCCAGCATCCACCCGGCTCCTACTCACCGGCCTTCCTTTGAGAGCAGACTTTTGGGAGCTGCTCTGCATGCCTGGCTGTCTCCTCTTTCCCAGCTGCTGCTGCTGGTGGCACTTGGCCTGCTGGAGGAGGCGTTGCTCTTTTTCAAGAGCCTCCAGTCTTTCCATCGGCTTCTTGGTCACAGTCAGATGCCTGTCAAGAGAAAGGAAGGCAGCTGAGAAGGAGCCGCTCTGTCCGTCTTGCCCAGGCCATTTTCTGCTCGGCCACTCCCATCATCCTGCTCCCGGCTGCTTTGCTCCAGTAGTCCCCGCAGCAGCTTCCAGCTGCCTGTCCAAGGCTCCAAACACACACTGCGCCAACGTGACTGCAGCCCGCACCGGCTCCTGCCACCACTGGCCTTTGTTTGTTTACTGCACCAGGAGGCTCCAGCACTTCTCTCAGGGACCACGGGCCCCCTTGAAGAGCAAGCGTTACTTGGCCTTTTCTTACCTCTGCCTCCTCTTCCTCCCTCCACCTGGCAAACTCTGTCTTTGCTCCTGTGGCAGCCACTCTTGCAGGCGAGAAACGTCAGTCCCTCCCGGCAGTTTGGAGGCATCCTCTGATTGGGCCAGGTCTTGCTGAAGCTTTTTCTGAAAGGTGACATCAGGTTGTGGCTTGCTGTTGCCTGGACAAGCGCTCACGCCCCTGCATGCTGAGGCACCCCGCGGACCCAGGACAGCCATCTGCTTCAGCCACGCGACGAGGGCGGAAAAGAAATGCTTCCCTCGGGACTCCGCGTGCTTGCACGTGACTTTCCTGCCCATGCCCAACCCCTGCACCCTGCGCTAGCTCAGCTCGCAGCCCGGTACTCCTTTCCCTGCCACAAGACCCAGCCCAGCAGCACAGCCCTCACCTCTTCTGCACTGACCGCCTCCCCTCCCCGACATGCTGCAAGTAAAGCCCTGGCCCTCGGCACCGTGCCGCTGACCGGTGTCCACGAACCCTCCGCTTTGCCTACCTCCTCTCGCATGAACGTTTTCTCTGCCTCCAGCTTGAGCGTGGTCAGATACTGCCTGTACTCATTGAACTCCTTCAGAGTGCAAACCACCTATGGCGAGACGAGGGGAGAAATCCCCCGAGAACTCTCAAGCCAGCTCCGTAGGCCGCCTTCCCCAAAACAGCCCAAACCCAGCGGGAGGGGAGCTGCTCCTCTGCACACCCTCCCCTCCGCTCCTCTCCCCAGTGGCGGGGCCCCTGACTCCCCCCCAGCCAGGGCCGAGCGGTGCTCCTCGCCTCAGCACCAGGCCTCGCACTGGCTGCCTCCTCGACGCTCAGGCAGCGCAGGGCAGCCGGAGAAGAGCAGGAGCGGGAATTGCCAGAGGGACGCTGGCGCTACTCCTGCTCCCAGGGAAACCAGCCCCACAGCCCTGTGCCCTCCGCCAGCAACAGGCGGCTGCAGCAAGCGCTCTGGGAACCCCGCTTGATGAGGACTGTTTTTATCAGCCCGATGTCCAAACCTACTTTGCCGTCACTGGTGACGTAACCCTCTCTCTTCAGCCTCTGCAGGTTGTCCTTGCGTTTGTGGTAGGCCCGCAGATGCGGGTCATGCAGGCTGTTGTAGTCGGTGCTCAGCAGGCGGCAGTATGGATCTCCCAGATTGAAATAACCAGAGGGCTGGTGAAGCTGTGAGAGAGATTTTGCAGACTATGAAGGAGGAAGGAGAGAGCAGCAAAGGGGTGCCAAGCGGTACTTGTGAAAAGGTAAAGGTCCTTTGAAGACCAACGCTCTTCTCCATCCTTCTGAAGCCACAGAGGACACCACAGCCGGACTGCGGGGTCAGGCTGGGCTGGGCTGGGCTGGGGGAGAGAAGACAAAGCCCACCAGCAAAGTAGGCATCTTAGGCCAGCAGGAAGAACTGCAGACCTTGCCACAAGAGAAATGAACCTTCAGAGCGAAAAGTTCAAGCCTGGCGGTTCAAACGCAGCAAATGGCTGATGCTCTGAAAACAGTCTCCCCAGGGTTCGGCAGGCCCAAGGGCTGTGTCAACTAACTCTGCCTCCAGGAAGTCTCTGCCTTGGGAAAAATGCACCGCAAGCTGCAGTAGGAGGAGGACACCGTCTGCATTCCCCAAGCAGAGAAGCCCGAGCTTTTCCAAATACACCAACAAGGCAAGCAGAAGGTTGCACTCTCCCTCAGGAGTGCCCCGCGGCCTGGCTCAACATTGCTGGATGAGCTGGAAGGGCACGTTGGCCCGGCCCCCGGACACACTGCTGCCTGCTGCAGGCAGGGCCCCAGTCGCACGCTTGCACGGTGCCAGAAACCAGTCCAGAAAACTGACAAGTCCTCCTCTCTGTCTCTGCACCAGGGAGCCAGGAGCTTCCCAGCGCTGCCGGATTGAAGGGCTGCGGCACCCACTGTAGGACAGGCGGCCACAAGGACTTCTCTGAATGACGGGGACCCCGTAAAAGAGGAGAGCTTTTCTACCCCTTTCGACTTCCTTTACCTTTTCCCCCAGCTTTGTCCTGCAGAAGACAGGCTTGGAGCCCGCGTGCACAGGGATCTTGACCCCAAGTGGGAGGTCCAGCAGCCCAGTACCTCCTTCTGCCAGTGGCTGTCTCTTGTTCCCGAGCTAGAAAGAGGGAGACACTCATGGGCACTCAGGCACTATCTCCATAAGCCTCCTGCACGGCAGTTGCGAGAAAGGCTCTCGGAAGACTCCAGCCAAGGGGAGCGCCAAGAGCGGCCCAGTCAAAAGCTGCTCTCTGCTTCCTCGCCCCCGTCCCCACAACTCCTGACCCTCCCTCAACCCACGTCCGCGGCCTTTCCCAGCAAGCCCTCCCACCTGCTTAGCCGTAAGCCAGGCTGGGCACAGAGGCAGGACTCCCTGCAAACTCTCCCCAGCCCAACCACCTTGGGATCCCTCCCAGCTCCCCGGCCATGTCCCAGGCTCCCGGGCTGAGCCCTCTCCATCAGCCCATCGCTCACCTTTCCCCGCTTCCCCACTGCGCTCAGCAGTGCGTCCATGTTTCGGACGCCAGCAGCGAGACGGTGCTCCATGGCTCCTTCCAAGAGCTCTCCTGGAGCTGCGACCCTGCGCTGGCACCTCTCGCTCCAGAGGCACCCAGCTGTGGCCACCACAGCTGGTCTTCCAGCAAGCGGCTATATAGAGCAGTTGCACATTGTTGCATCATTGCATTGCTGCATCATCACGTTGCCGCACCACCGCATTGTTGCATCATTGTCTTGCCACGCCGCTGCCCAGCCGCCCCAGGGCCCACCTGCAGGCCCCTCTGGACACGCATGAGGGCCACCCGCTCTCGCTGACCCTGCTTTGAGCAGGGGGCCTCGACTCGGTGCTGACCTGCTGCCCCTTCTTCCTCCTTGTACCTCTTTTTCCCAGCTTTGGCCTTCCGATGGCAGGGCTGCAGCTGGGCCGCCCGCGGGCGGCTGCTGCTGCTGCTGCACTGGATTTGGTAGACCATTTCCCTGTCATGGGCAAAGCAGCCTCAACTTGGGGAATTGCACTGAATTACATTTCTGGCCCACCGCTCTCAACATCTCCTTCCTGATTTGCATCTTGAGAAACACAGAGGACAAACGAAGGATGCAGGAAGCCCCTCTCCTCCCCTTGCCTCAGGCTCCCCTTCAGCCCAGACACCTCTCTGTCCCCTCCTCAGTCTCCCCTGTCACCCTCTGTGACACCCTCCCAGTGCCTCCCGGGAGGTGACGGGCGGCGCGGGACGTTCTGCGTCGGTGCAGGGAGCACCTCAGTGCCGCCTGCTGCTTCTGACCGATCAGCTTCCTCCCACACCAGTGACCTCACCACACCCCAGCAATGTCACCTGCCACCGCACCACCCTCTTGCTTGCCTCTGTCCTCTGCCTCTGGTTCTCACAGTCCCTGCTCTCCTCCTGCTTCCCCAAGGGGCTGAGGAGCTCAGAGCTGGGGGAAAGTGGGCACAGCGCTGCTACAGAAACCTGCTGCTGGGGATTCGCGGGTTGAGTCCTCCATGGAAAGGAGGCACTGTCACCTCTGTCAGGAAGAAAATACCCTCCTGATCACTGCAACACGCTCACTCACAGCCCACACTGCACTTATTGGAGAGGGACCAAAAAAATCCATTCATTGCCTCTGACACTCAAACGGTTTTAACACGGACCTGACTAGTGTCTTCCTGACCCTCTTGCAGAAGGGGATAAGGAGCCACCAACAACCGCAGCCTCTGCATCTCCAGACCCCCCTGGAGAACACACTCGGCACTTGCTTTCTGCAGAGACACCGCTTCCTCAGCAGCGGGGGGACGGGTGTGAGCCTGGCAATATATAAAACAGTAAAAGCAGGGGCAAGCCAGTGTTACTGGTCAGCATGTCCTGCTGCCCCAGGCTCTAGGCAACGGAGCAGCCAGAGCATTCGGGTGTATCGGACTGTAAAAGTGAAAAGGAAAAAGGAAAAAACCTTGGGGAAGCTGAAGTTCTAGTCAAAATCACACCTCCTGTCTGAATCCACAAAGACCCTGTCCATGGTTTTTTTGTCCTGGCAAGGCAGAATAAAAAAAGAAAATTAATTAATAAAAAGAAGCCAAGAATATTACGCAGAACAGCTTCTCTTCCAGGATTTTGTAACTTGTAACCTGCAGACCGACGCAGATGCCACTGCAAATGCAGATACCGCTGCAACTACCAGTTCAGATGCAGATACCGTTACAGATTAAGATACCATGGCAGAGGCAAATGCCACTGCAGATGCAGATACCACTGCAGAGGCAGGTACCACTGCAGATGAAGATACTGTTGCAGTTAGCGTTGCACACATACCATTATGCCAAACTTTTTATATTCCAAGATTTTGTAACTTGCATCCAAGCTCTGTGCCCCCCGGAATCCTCATCTCCATCTTCTCCACCATCTCCTCCTGCCATCAGCCACAGAAGGAAGTCTGTCTCAACAGCTTCAGTAATTTGACCAGAAGAAAGCAAGAAAATGTGTTCCGGTACTAAGAAGGAAGGGCGGGAACTTGGGAGTCATTTTCCTTTTGTTACAATCATTAGGGATGTCCGTCCTTGTTACAAGAGAGATTCCCTTTGCAAGAACCAAAGGGCATCTCTCAGGAGAAGTTAGCTTCTAGTTCTAACTCTTGACTATTTTCTGACTTTCCTCACCTTTTGGAGCTGGGCCAGAGCCCTCTCAACATCAGGCATCGCTTTTTGGAGTTAAGCAACAGTAACCCTGAGTTTCTCATGTCTACTCATTTCTGCCTTGCTCTTGTAATCCTTGAGAAGGATGCAGAAAGACTCTCAGAACTGTGACCTCTTTGTCTGGCCAGCCCAAATACATTTATTACAATACAGATTCCCCCTACATGGTCTATTTGTGCTAACCAGCCACTTAACTCGCAGGCATATGAAAGCAGCTCTTCTCAGGGAAAAAAAAACAACAACCATAACCAAACCCAAAACCCACTACAGAAGACCAGAAACGTTAGCTTTCAAACTGGCATTGTTTGAAAACAGAAACCCTCTGCCCAGCCACAAACGCAAAGGAATAAATAAATTCAGTGTGCTTTTAGTACGTAACATCAAGAAACAAGACTTTCAGTTGTATTTCACAGTTATTGGGCCCGTTACATTGCCATGTTCACATACAAACAGAGGAAAAAAAACCCTCATAAACCTCTCTAAAGTGGGTCAGAGGAATAGCCACTCTCGCAAAGATTGCTGCAGACAGAGTCAACAAGATCAACCATGAAATGCTGAGCAAATGCCCCAGCTGCAGTTTTCTCGGAGGGGTCCTCCTGTTTCTGCAGCGTTTGCATCGGCTGGCGTTCGCAAGGTGCCTTTCAAGGCAATGCTGCATGTCAAAATTCAGCCTCTCGTTGGTACGTCTTTGACCTGGATTTGGAAGAGCGACCACAACGTACAACTCATCAATCCACATAAAATCAAGGACACCAGTATTTGCATTCTCCAGCCCCTCCAGTCCCCGTGTATGAAAAACAAACAAAATCCCCCCATGTTCCTATGAAGAAGCGATGGGCCAAACTAATCCTCTCCTGCTGCCCTAGCATGCGCTAGTCTAATTAGACATTGTTTTATTGGGCTTGCAGAGAAAGAGAGCCTTGGGACAAGCTGAAGGCTGTCCAGGATTTTCTGCACTTTTCAGCATTCACATTTTATATCCAGTTTGGTGGAAGTAAAGACTGAAAAAAGAAATGGAGAAGGTTGATGAATGGTGAGTAAGTATTACTGTAAAGGTGGATAATTATTATTAGAATGGTGACAGTTTTTTATTAGAAATAAAATTATATTATTATAAAGAAACACCATTATGAAGAGGAAGCCTTGCCTTTTCTGTTGACTGCTAATTGGGTATTGCTCTTATCGTTCCCTGACTACCTGGAAATCATGAATGCATGCGCACCACAAGTCATGTCTCATTATTTTGGGAATGTGTTATTTTCCACTGAGTACCAAGACGACAGCTCTTAATTACATGTCCCGAGAGCAGCCTCCGCCGACTGTCCCCTGCTGCGCACCAACACGAACAGCACTGTCCCCTGCCCTGCCCATCTCCACGCTCGGGAAGAGCTGTTCACACACCCCTGCCCAGGCCACCCCGCTGCCTCAAAATTCCTGCTGTGCTGCTCAAGGCCATGAAAACTGTCACGCTACAGCTGTACCCAGATCACTGTTCCTCATTCTGAGTGAGACTGCCCATTCCTGTGTATTCCCACCTGTCTACAGCAGCTGTTGCCTTCTGTCTTGTAAGCGTTTTGGAAAAGTACCCTTTTTTTCCTGAATACCCTCTTTGACCTCACTACAGGACAGGTCCCCAGTCCATCACCATGGCTGGTAAAGTCTGCAGCGATACAGAATTGCGCAGGGATGACAAACACCCAGTGGTCCAGCTCATTTCAATTGTTTAAGACAAGGCTTTTGGCTAGAACACAGTCGAGAAAATTTAAAACCTAACACTCCCATCTGGATCGGCAGCTCTTTCTTCATCAGTTCTTTGCATTTCTCTCATTCCTTGGGAGTACACAGCAAGACTTTCCTCATCAAAAGAAGCAACAAAGATCAGTCACAAACATGCAGAAGACCGGACATCCACATACTTGCTGCCTACCCAGTAACATCAGCAAGGCCCTGCCTATACACAAAGATTAAATTAACGTACAGTTTTCCTACGCAGGAAGCAACTAAGGATCAACCGAATACAACCATCTGTTGTTACCTATTTGCACAAGAGGCACGTGCTGCTTCAGCTTCTATCTTTCAGGCTGTTACCCATGAGAAAATGGAAGCACGTTTTATTGTAAGAGGAAACCTTCAACTGGAAAGCCAGTTCATGGCCTGATTTGCCTCTCTATGCATATATCTAGTGAACAGTCGAGGAAACGTCACGTGAGCAATTAGCAAAGCAAACCCAGGACACCTCAAGAGGTCCCGTAACTACACGAGTCTGTCTTTCCTTTTCACCCCAGTTCCCAAAGCACCAAGGCAGGAGCAGGCAGGGCATTCATGCGCTCAGCTCACACCAGGGAGGAGAGAGCGGGAGCAGCCCTCTGTCACCCAGGCTTAGCAACAACAATTTCTGCTCTCATCTGGGGCTTAGTCCATGTGTAGTCATGCGTGTGAGTTATGGCCTAGCCATGGTGATACTGCTCAGTTTAGGGTTAAACATGAGACGTTGTCCTTTAAGGAGGACCATTACTCCATAGCTTCACTATGCAAGCCTGATTACTGTGTATAAACTATGCATGCTTTGCTGAGGACCGTACCCTCGAAGAAGGAACTAAAGACTGATAAAAAGGAAACATCCTGCTCCAGAAGGCACCCGAAGATTGCCAAAGCAGCATGAACTAGGGGAAAAGCAAAGGCAGCAGGGGGAGATCACGACCACCGACTCCATTCAAGGCTGGAAGAACCTGCCCCCCACACCTGCAAGGAGCATGCACGCTAATTTACACAGCAAGCGAGGCTAACTGAAATATAACTGGCCAACAGTAGATGAGATGGTGACTACTAAGCGATGAATGTAAATTTAGGCGGGATTTTACGAAGCATGTAACAGAATAAATACATTGTTTTTCTTTGGTGTGGCCTGCCAGCTTTGTGGAGTCACCCCCCAGCACCCATCTCTGCGCAGACTTCAAATAAACAGATTTCTCGGCTCTGTGCGCATATCGCACGCCGGGTACCGACCCCCGCTCGTGGGACAACACACGTGCAAGTACAGTACCGACCCAGACACGAAACAGAGGGTGCCAGTTAACCCCCGGCGCCACGTACGCTGCACCTTCTGCCATCGCCTCCTCTCCACGAATCGCTTTCCAGTCTCTTCCACCTCATCCCAGCTCAGCTACCTGCACTCTGGCTCAGGGCTGGCGACCCTCGGGGCAGCAGCAGGAGCTGCTCTGACCCTGGTTGTGGGGTTGTTCCTGGGGCCGAGCGCTCGGGCCCAGGGCTGGTGAGCTGGGCCACGGCAGGGCCCACGGGTGATGAGGTCTCCAGGTCTCCCACGGGTGATGAGGTCTCCAGGTCTCCCCCAGGCCCGTCCACGCCGGGAGACAACCTGCACCTGCAATTGCAAACCCGGTCCCGGCCTTGGCCCTGGTCCCCCCCTCGCCCCGGCTGCCCCACCCCATCTCTCCCCCATTTCTCCTCAGGCCACTCAGCCTCTGCCCCCTCCGGCCCCGCCCCAGGTCGGCAGTGACTGACAGGCCAACACCGGCTCTGCTGATTGGCTCAGCCGTGGCCAATGGCGCAGCTGTTGCCGGGCGGGCAGGGGCAGCCCGGGCCTCTCCTCACAGAGCTGCCCTGTGCCAGCTGCCCCCCGCCAGGGCAGCTGCTCCTCAGCCAGCCGGGACACTGGGCCTGCGGAGAGACGGCCTGCAAGAGGGGCCATTCCACCTGGAGCTGTTCTCTCAGCAGCGCAAGGTGTGTGCGCAGGTCTGCCCTCCCTCGGTCTGCTCGTGGGGTCTGGGCCCCCTCAGGGAGGGAGGGAAGGGGAGAGGACGGGACGGGACGGGACGGGACGGGAGGGGAGCTGCTCTGCGTTGGCTCTGGATCGGCAAGTCTTTCCCAAAAGGCGGGTCTGCCTGGGCTCCAGCCACAGCCCTGGGCGGGAGGAGCTGCGTGACGGGAGCCGCTGGCCTCGGCCAGGCCGGCACCCGGCAGGAGACAGGGCTCTGGCCCCGGTCGCACCGCCCGTGCTGAGCCCAGCACCCAGGGCCTTCCTCAGGCCTCACCTTCCCCCGGGGCTGAGGAGGAGAGACAGCCTGTCCTGGCGTGGCCCAGGGCATCCTCCTGCGGCCAGAAGGAAGGACAGAGCCCCGTCCCTCTCCCCACAGGGGCTGACCACTGTCCTTCCCTTCTGTGCCTGGGGCTCCCCAGTGCTGGCAAGGCCCTGCGGGGCTTCAGGGCCGAGCAAATGCTGGGGCACCGAGGGCTCCCGGGGCAGCTTTGGGCATCTCCGAAGCCGAGGCGTGGCTGCCCCTTTGCTTCTGCAGATGCAGTTACCTTCTACCCGCTTCGTGGTCAAAACTGTTTCTTCGTCACGGCACGTGGACTGGACAGATGCCACCTCCCTGTTAGTCTGGGAGGACCTCAGGGCAACGAGGCGGTCGCAGCATGCACACAGGTAGGAGGGCAGCGGCAAGGAGCCCTGTCAAGGTTTTCCTGCTCTTTCAGATCTGAGCTCAGACGTTGGTGTGCATCCCAGCACCAAAGTCTGCTTTTTTTCCTCCAAGCTGCACAGCTTTTTGCCGGCAAGAGCGAGTTGGGCTGAGCTGGTCTTTGGGATAACTTGGCTCCTTCCATTTGCAATTGCACGTGTACGCTTTTCCTTTTTTCCACCAGTGTCTTCCTTTCACTCCCCTTCCCCCCAGGTTGCATTCTTTTTCAAAGGTAATTGTGATTTGAGTTTCCAGACAGATCATGGAGCAGGTAGGCACAGGATGTACGTATAGGCTGGTCTAGACCTTCAGAGCTGCTTTACCTTTAAAGGCTAGATAGATATGGGCTATGGGTAGAGTTTCTGTTTGCTAATTATTACTCCTTTTGGGGCCCTGTGACAATAAGTTTGTCTGCCTGCAGATCTGCTGCAGTTAAAACTACCACTGAAAGAGTTTTGATGATGGCTGCTGTTCCATGTGTTTTCATTTTGGGTACCCATTTCATAGAGCTAGAATTATTCCTTTGCAGGTAGGTGACAGGGATCTTCTTGCGCTGGTCTTTTTTTTCTGGGGCGCATCCTGATATCCTTTGTCATCCAGAGCTTTCCCCTCTGTTGCCAAGAAGAGTGATGGTCGTGATGTGGACCAAATCCTTTGAGTAACAATTTCTTCAAGTCTGATTATGAAGGTGCAAAGCCTCATTTTGAGAGTCGAAATCCTTCTTTATAGGGTCCAAAGGCACATTTTCAGGCCCAAAGGCTTCTTTTCAGGCCCAAACCCTCATTTTTGAGCTTCCCAAGCCTGCTTTTTGGGGACCAAATCCTCCTTTTCATGGACCACAGGCTCATTTTTAGTACTCGGTCTGCAATTTTGAGGGCCCGAAGCCTCCTTTTGAGCATCTGAAGACCCCTTTTTAGGGTGCAAAGCCTTAGTTTTTGGTACCAAAGCATCCAACTGAGGGCCCAAAACCTAATTTCAGGGTTCAAAGCCTCATTTTCATTTCTAAAGCACTATTTTTAGGGCCCAAAGCCCCATTCTTAAGGCCCTGACCCTCCTTCCGAGAGTCCAAACCCCCCTTTCACAGCTCTAAGCCTCAACTGTAGTGCCCAAAGCCCTATATTTGGCACCAAGGCTGAGGCCAATCGTATGAAGTTTAACAAGGCCAAGTGCCGGGTCCTGCACTTCGGTCACGGCAACCCCATGCAGCGCTACAGGCTTGGGGAAGAGTGGCTGGAAAGCTGCCTGGCAGAGAAAGACCTGGGGGTGCTGGTTGATAGCTGGCTGAATATGAGCCAGCAGTGTGCCCAGGTGGCCAAGAAGGCCAACGGCATCCTGGCCTGTATCAGGAACAGTGTGGCCAGCAGGAGCAGGGAGGTGATTGTTCCCCTGTACTCGGCACTGGTGAGGCCGCACCTCGAGTCCTGTGTTCAGTTTTGGGCCCCTCACTACAGGAAAGACATTGAGCTGCTAGAGCGTGTCCAGAGGAGAGCAACCAAGTTGGTGAGGGGCCTGGAGCACAAGTCTTATGAGGAGCGGCTGAGGGATCTGGGGTTGTTCAGTCTAGAAAAGAGGAGGCTGAGGGGAGACCTTATCGCTCTCTACAACTACCTGAAAGGGGGTTGTAGTGAGGTGGGTGTTGGTCTCTTCTGTCAAGTGGCTGGAGATAGGACGAGAGGAAATGGCCTCAAGTTGAGGCAAGGGAGATTTAGGTTAGATATTAGGAAAAATTTTTTTACTGAGAGGGTTGTCAAACATTGGAATAGGCTGCCCAGGGAAGTGGTTGAGTCACCATCCCTGGAAGTATTCAAAAAGCAAGTGGACAGGGTACTCCAGGGCATGGTTTAGGGGGCATGGTTAATGGTTGGACGTGATGATCTTGAAGGTCTTTTCCAACCGAAATGATTCTATGATTCTATGATTTCTGGGGGCCATAGAGGAGCCAATAGGTTCCCCGCATTGTCAGAGTCCAAAGCATGTTTATAGCATCTCTGCCATCCTTTGCAGGAACAAGGCCTGCTTTTGAGGGCTGAAATCCTCATTTGGAGGGTCCAAACCTGTCTTTCATTACCCATAGCCTTTTTTTAGGAGCCACAGTTTCATTTTTAGGATTTTGTGGTGTTTATGTCACTGCTGATAGGGCAGGCCCGGGAACCTGGCTTGTGCGGGTGCTCGCGATGTCATTTGTGCCCCAATTCCTCTGCCAGAGGGGGCAGAGGCTGAGCAGCCTGAGGAGAAACAGGTGAGAGATGGGCTGGGGGCAGCTAGGGCAAGGGAGGGAGCAGGGCCAGGGCCAGGGCCAGGACCAGGGGTGCTGCAGGCACAGGAGCAGCTCTCTCATTTTTAGAGCACAGCATCACTTTTAGGATCCAGCCAGTCATTTTAGGGTCCAAGCCGCATCTTGAGGGTCCAAACCCTAATTTTTATGCTCCAAATCCTTCTTTTAGGGCCCAAAGCCTCATTTTTAGCATCCAAAACTTTGATTCTAGGGTTGAAAGCCTCCTTTTTAGGGTCCAAACCCTTGCTCTTTGGGCCCAGGGACTCATTTTGAGGGTTTTAATCACTCTTTTAGGCTAGTATGCCTCATTTTGAGGTTTCAAACCTTCATTTTTAGGACTGAACGCCACTTTTTAGAGTTCACAACTTCATTTATAAAGCCCAAGTACACACTTTTAAGTCCCCAAGCCTCATTTTGACTGTCCAAAGCCGCTTTTTCAGGGAACAAAGGCTCATTTTTAGGATCCAGTCTGCAACCAGGAGAGCCCAAGGCCTCATTTTGAGGGTCCAAATACTCAGTTGGAGGGCCTAAAGACTCATTTGAGAGGCCAAGCTGCTTGTTTAGGGTATAAAGCGTCACTTGTTTAATGTACAACCCCTCATTTGGAGCCTCCAAAGACCCATTTCTAGGGTGCAAAGCCTTCGTTTTTGGTACCGAAGCATCTCTTGAGGGCACAAAACCTAATGCAGGGTTCAAAGCCTCAATTTCATTTCCAAAGCCCCATTCTTTGGGCCCAAACCCTCCATTGGAGGGTCCAAAGTCTCCTTCTGAGGGTCCAAAGGCCTCTTTTACAGCTGAGGGCCTCCCCTGGAGTGACCCAAGCCCTATCTTTGGGACTGAAACCTCGTTTCTTGGGGCCCTATCGGGACCAATAGGTTCCCCTCCTTTACAGAGCCCAAAAGGTCATGTGTAGCGTCTCCCCCATCAGTTTTAGTGCCCAAAGCCTCATTTGGAGGGCCAAAATCCTCATTGTTCTGGTCCAAACCTTTTGGTCTTTCATTACCCATAGCCTTTTTTTAGGCCCCACAGTTTCACTTGGGGGGTTTAAACCCTCAGTTTTAGGGCAGAAAGCCTCTTCTCAGGGTCCAAAGCTCCATGCTCCAGGTGCAACATGCAGCAAGGTAGACCTTTCCTTGCTAGTCCAAGAGGTTATTAGCATTTAAGCTAAATGCATGCTTGAGAATGGTTTTGCCGTGTTTTCACATACTCACTTTGAGCAGGCTTACGGGCAACCCTTTGTATAGATTTCTGTGCTGAGTGGAAGGTTTGAGTCCAAACCTTTTGGTCAGAATGCCTTGAAATTGGGAGTGTGAGAGCTAGTCAGTATCTTCTCTTCTAACCTGCCCTTAGGTGAAGCTGTATTCTTCCCAGGTAAAGCCATTACACGTAAAATAGATGAATGCCTTTGATGTTTGCCTACATGTTGAAATTATTACACATTTGTGTTGAAGTGAAATGCCTGTTCTGGGGTGGGGGGAAATGGAAAAGTACCACGGCACGTGCTTCTTACACAAACTAGAATGTAATATGGTAGATAAAATGCTGACCTGCATTGTAAAAAAGGTAGTAACTTGACCCTAATGATCTCCAGGTTAAGGCTCTACATAAGAAGGGTCTCTGTGTTTGTGCTCCTGCAGGTTCTGATGATTCTGACTGAAACTAGCAGATGGTGTTAAGACAGGGAATGAGATCTGTAATCTCCCTGAGAGCTGATTGGTCGGCTGTCCTCTTACTTTGGACATTTGGCCAGCGAGTTTGGCAGAATGAATCCTAAGTTTGTATCTCTTGCAGTTTGGTTTTTTTGCCTGTGAAGAGATTTTTTTTTTTTTTTTTCCTGAAGTGAAATGTTGGCTGCCTCTCTCTCTATTAGTACTACATGGATCTGGCTTGTGTTTTGTTAAGAGCTGCCATTCTCTTGTCAAACTAAATTCTTTACTCTTTCCTCCCATTGTGCATCAGGAGGCAAGATGTGCCTGCATGTTCTCAGGTTATCCTTCAATGGGTGGGTGTTTTTCTGTGTCTTCTCTGCCCTTCATGTTGCACTGAAAAAGTCATTAAGAGCTGAGAATGCATTGCGGTAGAAAAAGTTGAGGCCCTCTTCCTGCAAAGTGCAGTGTACAAGATCAGTTCACTCCAGTGGGGTCCTGAGTAGGTTCCCTGAACTGTCTCAAAGCAAAACGAGGATTTTGAATGATTTTATTTCAATATTAAAAATGATTATTAATGCATATTCAAGTATTATACACCATATTTTAAACAGCTTGCGGTAAAATGGATGTTCTGGATTTGGGGATTTTTTGTAATGAATCTTCTTGACAATTGTTGTCAACACTATTTTCAGCACAAATCCAAAGCATAGCCCCGTACAAACTACCGTGAAGAAATGTAACTACCCCAGCCAGAACAAGGACAGTAAGGCAGTTTAGATTTCATAGAATTGGCAAGAGTGCTTGAGCAGTTCAATGTTATGTTGAGGGACAGTAGTTATAATGTCACCAGAAAAAAGTGAAGACAAAGAAGATGAAGACGGCAAAGACGCTCAAAAGCGTTATAGCCTTTGGCAGCAGCAATGTGTCATTTACAGTTTATATGAACAGTTTTCCTTCAATGTATTGTTCCTTTCAAAGAGTTACAGGTGACGTTTTACTATTTTCCTATCGGAATTTAGGGATTTTTAAACATAAAGCTCTCCACTGAGATGTAAAAAAAGTGACCGATGTGTCCTGGAAAGAAGTGCAGTTACATAGACTGGCTAGTTTTAGTCTTGTAGTTTACAGTTCTACATAAAACACAGGTGTGTTTTTTCACTTGGGCTGTGCCATGGTAAGAAAACCCCACAGACAGAGACAAAAACCCACCCCTGGAACTTCCTCTGAAATTAGAGGTGGGTGAGACATATTGTCGTGGTTTAACCCCAGCCAGCAACTAAACACCACGCAGCCGCTCACTCACTCCCCCCCACTCAGTGGGATGGGGGAGAAAATCGGGAAAAGAAGCAAAACCCGTGGGTTGAGATAAGAACGGTTTAATAGAACAGAAAAGAAGAAACTAATAATGATAATGATAACACTAATAAAATGACAACAGCAATAATGAAAGGATTGGAATGTACAAATGATGCGCAGTGCAATTGCTCACCACCCGCCGACCGACACCCAGCCAGTCCCCGAGCGGTGAATCCCTGCCCCCCCCCACTTCCCCGTTCCTAAACTGGATGGGACGTCACATGGTATGGAATACACCGTTGGCCAGTTTGGGTCAGGTGCCCTGGCTGTGTCCTGTGCCAACTTCTTGTGCCCCTCCAGCTTTCTCACTGGCTGGGCATGAGAAGCTGAAAAATCCTTGACATTAGTCTAAACACTACTGAGCAACAACTGAAAACATCAGTGTTATCAACATTCTTCACATACTGAACTCAAAACATAGCACTGTACCAGCTACTAGGAAGACAGTTAACTCTATCCCAGCTGAAACCAGGACACATATCATATTTTCTGCTTCTTCCGCTATCCTGCTTTCTCTTAAACTTGTTTGTATCACTATCATAAATTCCTTGCTTACTCTAGAGCCAGGAAAATGTAAGGTTTTTTTTTTTCTTTTTTTCAGGCCGGTCATCTCCTGTCAGGCAGACATAGCCATGAAGATGTGCTCAGTCACAGAGGCAGAAGGACTAACGGGTGGGTGCGTGGTTAGTGATGGTTCTCCCTTTTGAACAGTACTGTCAGTCACATCAGGGAATAATGTGTTGGAGGGGTTTCAGATTGGTGGTAATTACAGAATAATGATGTGATTATTACTGCAGTAGTCTGAGGGTATGAGAGGGACAAAGATTTGGGGAGGAGAGGGTAATTTTAATCAGCTGTGATATTTTTTACAAGGCAGCTTTTGTGGGTCAGTGGTGATGATGCTGGAGGTGGTGGCT
Organism: Harpia harpyja; assembly: GCF_026419915.1. Lineage (NCBI taxonomy): Eukaryota > Metazoa > Chordata > Aves > Accipitriformes > Accipitridae > Harpia > Harpia harpyja. The sequence continues at coordinate 20,327,179 of NC_068960.1, read as the reverse complement.
GAGATTCTGTAATGGATATTGTTTTGTTCTGGAACTGAATCCCAAATCACCCTCTGAGAGTCTTAGTCAGGCTACTGACTCTGGGAGCGTACAGTTTGTTTTCTTAAAAGGGCAGGTAGTTGCAGGGAGAGCCTGTTTGGAAGTTTTAGTAGTTTGGGGACAGGGGCCAGTTGGAGGCTGGGGCCCTCGGGGGAGGGGGCTGTTTGTGCCCCTTGCCCTTGGGGTGGCGCTCACAGCTGGGAACGGGCTTTCCAAAATCCTGTTGGAAGGAGCCAGACGTGGGACTTGTGGCCGAGGTGGGGGCCAGGGAGCACGCCTGGACCAGCCGGCCTCAGGACCTGCAGCAAACTTGCCTTCAAATGGTCTCTCCCAGCAGGACAGTGCCCAGGAGTCACTTTGATTGTTGCTGTTCTCCTTCAGGAAGCATGGTACGCACCAAGCACACCCAGAGCTGCGCCCGTGCCAGGAGAAGACTTGCAGTGCAGCCGGGGCTGATGGCGACAGTTGCCACCAGCTGTCCCACCAGCTCAGGAAGATGCAGGTAAGATGCCACAGAGGGGAGAGCAAGTGGTTGTCCCTTCTCTTGCAGGAACAGGATTTAACAGCAGAAGGGAGGCAGGCTGAAAGGGCTTTGGAGGTCCAGAAGTGCCTCAGGCAGCTGGAGCAGTCACGTGACAGCAGAGGAAGAAGAGAAGGAGATGCAGGTGACCCATCTGGGACCATGTTTCCGAGGTAACATGTGCCCCACAAACACAGAGAAAGACAGAGGCATTGGGAAGTCATGGAATGGGTGGGAAAGGTGCCTGGGCGAGAGGAGAGCACGGGGAGATGGGAGGCAGTGCTGGAGATGGAGGGGAAAAATCCAGGGTGTTGGAAGTGAGGATGCTTCTGCTGTGCAGAGGCCTTCTGTAAAAGCTCTGAGTTCATCTGCTGGCTTTGGTTTTCCCAGGCTGTGCTTTGCTGAGCCTCAAATGGGGCTCCTGTTCTCGTCCAGATTTTTGCTCTGAAACCATTCAAGTGCTGAGGGCTGGGATTTTTCAAGAGCATCATATTTCTCTTTGGGCTTGCTGGGGAGGGATTGCAGTCATGCAAGACCTGTTGGGGAGCTCAGTCTTCTCTTGGGATGCTCCCTGTGGGACAGGAGGACAATTGCTTTGAGCTGCCTCTATTTCTGGAAGGATTACCTACATTTGCCTTCCACCTGAAATCCTGCTTAGTGCAACTTGTTGGGGTTTTTTAAAAAAAATGGGGGGAGGTGTGTGTGAACAGCTGAGTGCTAGTATACAGTGAATTCCCTTCCCTGCTGAGAGTAAATGGTTTTAGGATTAAAAATAGCCGTTTTGTGTTACAAAAATTGGTGGTGATGGACTCCTGGCTGACAAAATCTCTTCCCAGCTTGCTTAAACATTAAACAGCCTTCACAGTGGCGTTCAGATGATCTCGTGTGAATTCTTGCAATTAATCATGGTTGTCTAAAGCATACTACTTAAGCATACTACTAAAGAGTTTTGGTTGTTAAAAAGTAGGATGAGAAGTTCATAGAGACATGTTCTGTGTCTGGTTTCAATGAGTTCAAGCTCTTGTTGTGTCCGGTTGAGAGTTTCTGAGGTTATTTTTCCCTCTTTCAGAGGGAGGTGAACATGCCCGTCTCGCCCTCCAGCAGCGAGGATGCCATGTCCGGGTTCAAGCCCATGCCACCCTCAAAGCTTGCGTCCTCGAGTTGAGCGTGGAGGGGCATCAGCCCGCGAAGGTTTGGTGTGTTGTAGCAGTCGGTGCTGTGAGGTCTGGTGGGTGGCAGTGGGTGGAAGCAGCTGTTGGGGGCTCCGTCATTTGCATAGCCCAGCCCCCCCCGCATGCTTCGGAATGTTGGGGTCCCTGTGGCAGTTTTTGAATGGTCCCTCCCAGTTGGGTCAACGGACCCAGCGCAGCCAGTAGATCCCGTCGGAGCTCCTCTCTCTGGCATAAATCCCTCGGCATTTGGGCTTGAGAAGAGGTAAAGCTGGAATCTGCAGCTCTCCTTGGATGACCTTCAGGAGCTGTGGGCTGTGGGTGGGGACTGGCTCTCTGTCTCTGGTCCAGTGACTGGTGTCATTGCTCATAGGAAGAGCTTTCACAGGCGAATCTGCCATTTCCCTTCTTCTGGGGGTTATGGGAGCTGTTTTGGAGGTGAGGGAGATGTAAGTTCCCGGTCTTGAGCCAACCTGGATGGAGCAGAGGTGGACTGTGATTTGTCTGACCTCAACTGTGTATCTGTAATGCAGTTGTAATCGTCTCTGCCTGCACAACTGGCATGAGGTCCTGTTTTATTTTGAAGGAGATATAGTGAATAAAATCAGTGAATCTAATGGGTGGTCTTTCTGACCAAATATATAAGTATTTATTTTGGATAAGATGAACAGTCCCTTGAACTCACTGGTTATACTGACTTAACTCTGTGTTGCCTAAAAATGGGACCAAGTTTGGCTCAGCCATGGGCGTCAACCTTAGAGACATCCACGTTTAGTCAGATGAATCACACCCCAGTCTCCTGTGTTCCTCATCAGGTCTCTGGCAACTCTGCTGTTAGCCCTTATTGAAGCCAATCCAGTCTCTCATTGATGGATTGATTGATTTTAACAGAAAGGAAAGTCAGTCTTAGACATTTGGTTGCAGAAGAAAGTTTGTGTTTGAAGATCGTGCTTGGATCTTCGAGTAGGTCTAATTAGATGCCTTTTCCTCTTTGCTTCATCCCTGATAAGCTTAGGCACTCTCTGTTTGTCCTGTTTCTGAGGACCACTGCCCAAGGCGCCTAGCATTGCACAGGGAGATGCTGCATCTCATTTTGCACTGTGAGTTTTGTTAGTCATCAGGAATGAAGTACTTTTAGGAGATAAGCTAACTACATTGCACTCAAGTGAAAAAAGTGCTCTGTAACTCCCGAGAAATAATACTGGATTGTAATCAAAATATAAGTATTTTGAGCAAAAGATGCTTAAAAAGTTAGGTAAAAATTATGAGCACGGTGCAATTTTTTTAGTTTGGATTTTTACATATTTTCGATTTAAAGTTTGAATGTAAACAAATCTGGTTGAATTGATGTGGAGAAGATGTTCAAATTGCCAAGTATTTCTTTCAAACAAGACTAAGCAAAGTAGCAGCTAGAGAGAGTGTTTTGGCTTTAAAGTGTTTTGTATTTGTGAACCCAAATCTCCAAGTTGCTGGGCTGCTGGACAGGGTGAGACCTGTGCCAGCCAATTCATCTTTTAGCTCCAAATGCCTTTTGATAGAGAAGCAGGTCTCCTGGGGATTGTGGGGACGTGCTCCTGCATCTGGAAAAGATGGCTGAGTTCCTGGTGTAAGAAGGGCACTGGGGTTTAGAGGTCAGATTTGAGGCAGGTATGGCAGATGGCAACAGCTGTGATCTTCAGTGTGAAAAATTTATTCTTGTATATTCAAGCAGGTTTTTTTCTCTCCTGTGCTAATCCAGTGTGGAGTATGAGCCAATAAAGAGAAACCGACGCTGTACACGCTGGACACACTTACGTATTTGTTTTAAAATATGTGTGAGGTCAAGGTAGCACATGCTTTGCAATTTGTGTATTTACTGCAGCAAATTTTCTGCTCTTCCTGGCTGTCTTCTGTGGTTTTCAGCCTGCTTCACCTCCGCAGAAAGAGATACCGTGCGTATGCAAGAGGCCGTTATGCGTCTTCCCTTAGGAGATGTTTTTTTGTGCTCTGCTCTTGAATTACGATCTGAATTATTTATGCCAACGTTTCCAATAGCTTTTGGATTCCCTGGTTCAAGTATTCTGCACCTACCCCAGCTACCTGTTACAATGCACAACTCCCACCAGCCATCAGTTTTTATTTCATGTCATTTTTCATGAAGTAACACACATTGCAGCCAGAATCCTGTGTTGCTGTTGCATGGTTTTCTTTACAGTAGTTTTCCAGCTGTATTCCTCCTCCCCATGATAAAGAGTGTTGCCAAGTATTTCTTGTTATCTTAGAATACACATGGGAAGGATGGTTGCTGGATGTCTCATCCTTTTTAAGGCTGTGAAGACATGCTCTGACAAGGCCTTTTCCCAGTCCCAGGTATTCAGGGATGCAAGCTGTGCCTATCCCCATCAGCTCTGTGAAGGATTTAAGAGAGATTGTGGGCCTGAAGGTTGAACGATGCTTCTGTGTCAGAAGCTGAATTTCAGCAAGCAAAAGCAACTTCCCCGACTCTTGAAGTTGTGTGTCCTTTTAATGCTGCAAAATGTAACTAATGATCCTTGCGTACATCTTTCTCAATTAAACGTACAGTGGCTGTCTTCTCCTTCAGCTAGCCTGGAGCTTAAAAACCAGCTTAAAAATACTGGACAGGGTAATTTTTGGTGGACATGGCCTGAGCCTGCTTGGAAGAAAATTGGTCTGGTTACACAAGTCTTTATGTAAGACCCAAAGAGAGCCTAAGGTTTTGAGTGCCCTAGAATGCTCTTTCCAAGTAGGTTAACAGGCACATAGACACCCTGTAATGGCGTCAGGACTCCCCAGGACATCTTCAGGGCAGCTATATTTTATGTAAGCCACTGTTTTCATGCAACCTCAGCTAGCGTTGTGCTGCTCTTTGCAGGATCGGGTGAGCGGTGTTGTCTTTGGCTGTGTGGGCTTAAATGTGTTTCTAACGCGCGTGTCAAATAATTGCCTGTTAAACAGACTGCCAGTGTGGCTGAAGCCAGTGCTTCCGAAGAAGGTGAAATAAGAGCTTTGAAGATAGGGTCCTGCTGTGAATAGGATCCAGTCAAGTAAGTGTTGATTATGTCCAGTCTGATCTTTGCAGATTGTGGAAAAATTGCAGAGATGTTTGTTTTAACAAGAGAGACACATGCCTACCTTTTTGGTTTTTTCCCCCAAACCTTTTAGTTACCTGAAGAAACCCTTGGGTCCACCTCCACCATCATCTACTTGCTTTCGTTGCGGAAAACGTGGCCACTACATAAAGAACCACCCAACAAATGGGGTACGATTGTGGGGGACTTGTGATGTTACTTAGTTTTTAACTATTTTACCTTGGCAGTTACGTAACAAATACATGAATACTCATATTAAGACTTGTTTCTGTTGGGGTGAAATGCAGAGGTTATATGGCAATGTTGCAAAGCCCTTCAAAATTCCAGGGGAAGCTGGAATTACAAATGTGCAATTTTCTTTTTTCTAGGTCGTAGACATTCAATATATCCATAGGTGTTTCTCGGTGAACTTTCATGCATGTTTTTATATCTTTCAGTATTAGTGGAAATGTTTCTGTTTTCCACTCTTTTTAATGACAGTTCACAGTTTTTATTATTTTGTACAAAAGCAAGACATTTCTCTTTGCCCCATCTCTTGAATATTTGCGTGTTTTAATTACACTAAGTCCCTGGTTGAGGATTGATGCCACTTAACCTTAGTCACTGAAGGTATATGCGTGAGGTCCGAGTTCAACCTTCACGTGTATAGACAGTGAATGCAGGTATCTATCTGCAGTGAGTGATTCAGAGCACCGAATTAGTGTCTCTGAACTGCGCTGTGGAGGAGGAGCAGCGGGTTTGTGTCTCTTCTCTGAGTGGATGGTGAGCTAAGGGATATGGTGAGCTTAAGGAACCTGAAGTTAAGCCAAAGGATGTCACTTGAGTTGAAAAACCCTGCTCAAGCCTTTGGAACATCCTGGCTATTTTTGTTTAGGAAAAGAAGTATTTCAGTTGAGCATCCCTTACGCTAGGTAAAAGGAGAGGGTTAAAGGCTTTTGCTGCTTAAAATAATCACTGGAAAGTCATTTTAAGTGTGGGTCTTGAGGTACATCTGCATTTCTTTTCTGAAGAGGACACAAATTTTGAGTCTGTTCCCAGAATGAAAAAGAGCACAGGAATTTCAAGGAGTTTCGTGCTAGAGGTACCCGATACAAAGGGTGCTATGCTGACAAACACTGGAAACTCTGCAACACCAACTATGAAAGCACAAGTATGGAATTAAGTGGACTGACCAAAAAGCGAAGGAGAGAAACCACGCCTAAATATCTGAGTGGCAATGCAACTGAGTTGGCTGTTGACGCGGACGTCACGGACACTGCACACAATCAATATGATCAAGCAGATGCCACTTTATTGCCAAGATAGCTCGGTTTATATGTTCATTCTAGTTACTGTTCACGCATAAGCAAATTAGAGATTGGCTAGCGTGAGCTGTCCACGCGCCTAGTTACACCTAATGATTGGTTATATCAACACTGTACACGCGCATAAACATAAGGCATAATTGGTTATATTAACTAAAACATGCGAAACTTGTCTCAGTCTAATTGGTCAAGATAAGCTGCGGAATTGAGGTTCTTTGTGCCAAGTTCCCTTTATCGTGGAATGCGCACCTGTGTTCTTCTAATTGGTATCTTTCTTTTTTTGTCGTCTTGTTTATTCTGTTCAAGGCCTTCCAAAGGTGTCTGGAATGCTCTTACTACCGTTAGCTAAATATGTGTCCACAAGCAAAGCGTCCTTGAAGCCTGCTGCCTACAAAACATCCTTGGCTCACAAATTGATCAATTCTATCGAGTCTGGATTGTTCACTATGTGCCCATTACTTTCCAAGTATCCCACAAATCCCTCTTTTTGTTTTTGAACAATCCAGACTTTAGCCATTGCATTCTGTACCATCCTTCCTAAACAACTGAGTATACAAGGGATAATTAATAACAAGACTACCACTACTAACAAAACAATTCCCAACATTTTTAACAGATCTCTTATCCATCCCATAATTCCCCAGTGGGTAAACAGCCTGTCTAACCATCCCAAACCATCACTAACCTGCAGTTTTTGAACTTGGTCCTTCATTATTTGTATAGCTTTATGGATCGATTCAGAGTGATCAGATAAATTCATACAACACATTCCATCTAAATCTTCACAACCACGACCATGTGCTAGCAATAGAAAATCAATAGCAGCTCTATTCTGCAACATTGCATGCCGTCTTGCACCGCAAACTCATCCCAGCAATCGGTAGGTGCCAGATTTACATGGGCGTCCCCATGGAGGCAACAATGGCCTTGCCGTACACCAGCCCGATGCTCTTCGGAAAATCCCGGTGTTTGTACATCTGCAGAGGAACGGATTTCAGCACACGTGGCCAGCGGGTGCCAAAATCCGCCTCGGTTGCAACATGGGGAGCCTATGACACATGGGCTCGCTGGCCAGGCGCGCTGCACGAGTCATAGCCGTCCTGTCTACTGGTTCATGGGTTTTGTGATGCGGTTGCAATGCACCGAGAATCTTGACCTGTTATGTTGGCCAAGGTGACCTACAAGATCTATGAACACAATTAATTAAACACAATAAAAACAACATTATACCTAATAAAATACAGAAGAATAAAAGAAACCCCGATTTTTAACAAAGATACAAACCAACTCCTAAGTCCCCATCCTGCAGCTAAATGCTCTAAGCCGAAATGACAGCTTACTTAATTGCATTAAAGCTCTTGCAACTCCTTCTTGCCTCTGCAGTTCTGTTATCTTGTTTATTAATTGCTCCACTGTCCAAGTTCCTCATGTCCGTTGTTTTTCTGGTGGTTCAAACTCCGTTCATACTGCAGCTGTCACGTACTCCAGCCCACTCATGCTACCTGCGTCCTACTTATGCTAACTCTAAATAATCAGGCTCAAAGAAATGTCCCCCATTTTCCATGAAATCTCCCACAAGTTGGCCAGCATCTGTCATTACAGGGGAGGAAGCACTGTCATTGTATCTTAACCTTAAAATCTGTGATACTTTGTAATATTAAAAGAGGGTGGTCCTACTGTTTGTGTCCCTGGAATTTGGTTCAGGTTGTGGTATGCCAAGAATGTGTGTTTCTGCAAAACATTTCAGTAGCGTTTACGGTGGATTTGTTCTCTTTGCAAGCTCATTTTGCTTCTGTTTTATGTTTCAAAAGCTTCTTGCCAAGTTTAACAGATGGCTGTTGGACTGAGATTTCCTCCCCCTCTGACTTTGAGGAAACCCCATGTGTGAAACAGACTGAAGTTTTCCTGTTGCTATACACTAAGAAAATACTGCCGTGTGCTGACAGGAGTGGCTGTTTTAAAATGCCCTTGGTAGCACTTCTGGTTTTCCGTCATGGATGTCCTTCTGTAGAAGCTGTAACGTAGACTTCTTGCTTTTATAAAATGTAATTGCTCGGAGACTAACGTTATCCTGAGCCTGCAATTTACATTTATCCTCTGGCAAAGGAGAGGTGGGATTCATTTCACCTGCTTTCTAGCTGTGAAAAGATTCTTTTTCTAGTCTGAGCTTATTTCTTAGTTGATGCAATGAATGGGAGAGTTCTGCAGAAGGAAGGTTGTTCCTCCCTCCCTCTTCTAGTGTTGTGGCTATCGAAAAGTAGTTTAAACTAAGTGCCTATGCTTTAGGAGGCTAATGTGGAGTGAGAAGAATTCCATCTCTTCTCTTGCTTTGATAAAATCCAAAGCTTGGAAAAGTTTTCCTCTACCCATCTTTAACTCGTTTCTTTTTCCTTCCCCACCCCTCCTCCAGGGAAGCTTATGCTAGAGGAAGGATGGAGAAGCCTCCCTTTTTACCAGAGGAGCCGTCCTCTTCCTCCTCCTCCTCTTCCTCCACCTCAGATGGTCCTGTTCCAGACGAGTTCTCGTGTCTCATCTGTAAGAATATAATGACTGATGCAGCTGTTACTCCCTGCTGTGGCAACAGTTATTGTGAGAAATGTAAGTGTTACTCCCATGTTTGTTAATTCTGAACATCCCATCTGATTTTCTGAAAGCAGAAAGAGGAGAGAACGAAATTGCTTTGTTACCAGTTCTATTTTATACTTAAGTATACCCTGAACAGAAAAGGGCTCTTCTGGTGTGAAGGGAGAAAAAAGCCAGGAAGCTTTTTCCCCTTTTTATGTACCTAGTTAAGTCTTCTTTACAAGCGGAAGGACAAGTATGAGGAGAGTGGCTAATTGTGCAGGTGATTACAGTATTAGATACTGAATGCGTTTAGTTTGTCCACAGCCCTTTGTCTCATACAGAATTATATAGCCAACTCTGGTGACTTACAGTGGTCTGCAACAAACAGGTAGTTAGGCATTTAATCCACATTCTTCTCCACGGGAGAGTTGGTTAAAACCTTCAGAACTCAAACCTCCTAATGGTTTTTTGAACCTCTTAATGGTTTTTTTGAAACACGTTTCGTTCATTAACCTTGAGGTTGGGGACTTCTCGCTGTACTAGATAGTGGGGAAAAGACTAGTTGCAACATCAAGACACAGCCTGTGCTACATCTTCAGATGTTCCAATGGTGAAATACAAAACGGTATGGTTATTTGCTGCATACTAGAAATTTTTTACACTATTGAACATTTATAGCTTCATGCTCTTAGTTCAAGACCATATTCAGCCATTAATCATATACATGTGTTTATGATTGGTGAGAACCCCCAAAACTTCCTTAGTTTGGCTAAATACTCTTTTGCTTATTCTAATTCTACACAGGTATTAGAACAGCATTAGTGGAATCTGAGGAACATATATGCCCAACGTGTCAGGAGACAGATATTTCGCCTGATGCTTTAATTCCCAACGAGTGCCTACGCCAGGTAACATGACGACTTTTACATAAAGTGCTTGTAAGAAAAGGCTATCTGTAAAAAGGGGAAAGGGAAGAAAATATTAATTTACATCTCCTTAAGCAAGGCGTAATTGAATAAGGCTAAATTGACTTTTCCAATACACTATTTGTTGCTGTCTCAGAAGCTTACGACTCTTTAGAGACAATCTGGCAAATTCAGGTCCCGCTCTTACTTAACACGATTGCCTCGCTTTCACATTTGGCGTTAACGCTGAAGGACTTGAAATACAGGTCCTCTGAGCTACCAGTCATTAGTATCAGTGTTGAATGTGACGTGTTCATACATCTGTATGTTGGTTTCTTTTAGGATTGATGGCATTTACAGGAATACACGAGTAATTTTCCTCTGTGAAGGCTTTTGTTTGTATATCTGCTGAAGTTTCATCTTACCTTCTTGTAAATGCTTTTCTGCCTGTAGGCTGTGAACAACTTCAAAAATGGAACTGGCTACACAAAAAGGCTCCATCAGCAGATTTGGCAGCAGCAACAGCAGCAGCCGCCACCGCCTCCACCACCACTCATGACTGTTACACCTCCCGCTGCTCTGGTGAGTGCCTCTGAACCATGTACATCTTCCTCTCTGTCAATCAGCAGTTTGTTGCAAGAGAAGGTAAGATTTTTTCAACATATGCAGTGATTCTTATATTGTAGCAGAGCTTCTTTTCCACCTGTCTGTGTTTATTCACAAGGGCTGTCGGGTTCCTGTGCGAAGACAAGCAGCATTAACAAGTCGTCTGGGCCGCCAAGGACGATCAATACGCACCGCTGGTAAGGAAGTGTAACTTTAGAATTCCTTTCAAAAAATTATCTTCAGATAAACTGAATGGGATTTTTTGCTTTTTCCTCTCTCCACTCCAAAAGGTCATCCAGGGAGAGGCAGTACAGTTGGCTCAGCAGGTGGCAGACGAGGCTGGGAACTGTAAGTATTCTGCAGAAATTCAACGTATTACTACTTGTAAGCTGTTAAAGGAGGCCGTAGCACTTAACTTCTGCAACGGCTGATTCATAATGAAGTGAGTATGCACAGATAGTTGTGGAGGATACAAGTGGTCGTTAATTTTTTAATGGCCTAATTTGAATTGGCTTTAACAAAGGGGATCTGTGCTTGCAGTGAAATTATTTAGAATAAACCTCCAGTACCTGATTGAGAAGAAGACTCTGACAAAGGAACTCTTTTTGAGGAAACCAGAATTACCTATCAAAATTAAATACAATTAAAGGATCAGGTGGAAAGCCACCCTTTTGGTTACTGGCTGCACAGGCCTGTAGAAATTGATTTCCCAATAGGAGTCAGCCTCCAACATTCTTTTTTTTCTAACAACTTAGTTGATGTTGATGGAGCAAATTCTTGGAAAAGTCAACACTGTTGTGTTATGACCATTTTGAATGTCTTCAATTTAGTCAGCCCAAATAGCCAAGCTGCTTTCTCTCAGTTGGTGAGAGAGGAGTCTGTTTTATCTATGATTGCAGGGTCAGGTCAGTCCTTCCTTTTGGTATTTATGTGTTATAGATAGGTTGTAAGGGTGCCCTGTGTTTATAAAATCTTAAAGATAAATCAAAACAAACCCCAGGATCCATCCCACGGATTGTCTGAAATCTCCAATTGAGTAAGCAGGAGAATAACAATTTGGGGACAAGAGCAGGCCAAAGACATCATGGTGAGGCAACAACGTAGGAAGCGTACGTGGAAGAAGATGATAGAAGTTTGGGAGAAGATGAGTTACTATCTGTGCAGTACTTTGCAGATCAGAAGTGTGAAGTGTTGGCACGTGCGAGATGGGAGTCTCTTTTAAGCCTGGGCAGCCTCCATCCACAGTCGCAAAGCTGAGTACGAGGAGAGCAGACTGAGGGAAGTGTTGGGGGTGAGGATGTGGAAGGCAGGTAGGAGGGTCAAGAAATGAGTGTAGTCTCAAATGAACAGAGAGCAGGGAGAAAAAGGCTTCGGTTGAGAACAAGAAGTGCTTGCCATCATGCTCCCGCTTCATTGGCTTTCCTCTTTAAAATGAGGGGAGAGAGAGTAACAAACAGTGACGCATGTGGGGGGGGTTTCCTTTGAAGCTCAAATTGAGGCCGCCCGAACAGTGAATGTACCCAAAGGACTTGGGCCCCAACACTACCAGCATCAACACCAGTCTTTGTGCCTGTGCCTCCACCTTCCGTGTATCCTCCAGCACCCCATGCGCTTCCTCTTCCACCGGGGGGACCATCAAGACCGTTTCCTCCTCAGTTTCCACCTGGTCAGCCTCCGTCTGCTGGGTACACTGTCCCCCCTCCAGGATATCCCCCATCTCCTGCAAACCTGTCATCAGCTTGGGTACCAACAGCAGTACCAACGGCTCATTCAAATACCAACCCAACGAGACAAGCACCTCCTTTATAGAGTCATAGAATCATTTAGGTTGGAAAAATTTGTCAGAGCCCCTGGTTTTAACATAGTTGTGCGTAAGGTTCTCTGTGCCTGTCTCGGCATTGTGTTGTCACCGTAAGCTTGTAACGGGCTGCGGCTGGGTGCTGCTCTGGGGCTACTGACCCAGCTTCAAGGCAGAAAAAAAAGTGGCTTTCTCTGAATGCTGTCGTCAGGAACAAGGTGCTTTAGCTTGCCAGCAGGTGTCTGCAGGCTCTTTTTAGCATGAGTTTGTGCAGTAGGAATGGAAGGTGTAGGTGGTTTTACTTCTGTGAAGGTCATGGGGTTTGGGGGTTTTCTTGGTTGGTTGGATTTGGTTGGTTTGTTGTTTGGTTTGTTTTGTTTTGTTTTGTTTTGTGCTATCAATTTTGGGGGTTCAGGAGCTGATTTCCAGTCATTCCTCCTCCCAAGTGGTGAGGGTGGAAAAGGCTGGAGTGATACATTTCTACCCGGCTGGAGGCAAGCCGACCTCATGAGTGGGAGAGACGCATTCACAGTGAAGGCTCATACACCGCCCTGATGGCTGAAGGCAACTCCCTGAACTGTAATAGTGTAAACTTATCCGTTGTCTTCCGGAGGATGCAGGAGAAATGGCTTGCAGCTTTGTGAAGCTATAAAGGAGTGACAAAACTTGGAACAAATCAGCTGAACTTCTTGTATAAAATTGGCATCTCTCGCAAGAGAAGTATGTTGGAGGTGTTCCCTATGGTGGACAAATCCTAGCAAGAGTTGGCAAAATATTAAACTGCCACAGACTTCTCATTTAAAGAGAAGGCTGGTGGATGAATAGGTAGTATGCCATGTATGCTCCTTTGTCTCATAAGATCTCTTCTTTGTATATGCCTGGCAGTCTGGTACAGTTGAGAGAAAGAGAAGGAAGATTTTTTTTTTTTTTTTTTTGAATTCCAAAAGGGGAACGAATTCTATTGGGCATAAGTCACTCTCTCAGTAAAACTTTCCAAGTGCCATTTTCCTCAACTTTTAAGGTGTGAGATCAAATTTTCAGTAATACATGCAAGCAACTGAAAAATATCTACTACTGACTAAAAGAATTTGCTCTTCATAATATCGGATATATCTTATTGATATTGTCCTTTATGTCAGTCTCTAATTATAGCCTCTGTAGGAGGAATGGAGCAATGAAAGCAGCTAGATGGTGGCCTTCTGTACATGGAAAGATCTTGGATGCTAGCAAAGTCTAAAACCCATTCTTGTGTTGTGCAAACATTCTGAAGTGCAAGTTGTACACTGCAAGTAATACGTAAAGCATGTAGGAAGTTGCTGCTGTAGGTGTTTTAATTTAGATGTAATGCACAGCAATTAAACATAGGCTTTCCTTCTGTATGTGTTATGAAAATGGTATCGTAAGAAGGAAGATACTCATTAGGAACGTTTTTACTTATGAAGTGGAAGTAGGCAATGCCTATAAACAAGGCAAGGGAAATTAGGTCAAGGCCTCGTTACACTTGTAAGTCAACAGCCGTTCTGACTGAGGAGATTAGTTAATAGGACTACCATCCTAATACCACCCCCTGCCCCCTCCAGCTTTTTGGAAAACGCATAGAAAAAAGTTTGAAAAATGAGCTCATAGAGAAGGGGGTGGGGGAGCCCACTAGGTGACTAAAAGCTATCTCTGTAGTTGGACAATGCTACTCTGCACGAGAGAAATTCATCTTCCCTCAGTGGCAGAGTAAAGGCGACAATTAGAAATGAGGAGTTGTAATAAGCTATCTTTTTAAAATCAAGTGTTGAAGCTGTCCTTTGAGCATTTCCTCATCCCATTCCAGCCAAAGTGGGTCAGATACCTTAAATAGTTCTAAGCGTCTCTTGACTAACCCAGCTAATATTTGAAGTTGTCCATTTGTGAAGTAGGAAAATGTCCGCTTTGAATAATGCCATCATTAATCCCTGTAGCCTTAGGGTCTGGATATGGACTCTTTGACAAGCATGATGAGTTGTAGAGACCTTTTCACTGTGTCTCCCCCTTTTGCTACTAGTGTTTCTGTAGAGACCCTTGATCCTTTAAGTACAGTTCTTACCTCCTTTCTCTCTCCTGGTTTCAGCTGGTAATGCAAAGTAGGGTGGTTTTTCTCTATTTTTCCCTTTCTAAAGCAAGGGTCCTATGGTGTCAAAAATAAAAATGCTCATGCTGCTTTAAATTTAATGTTGTCCTGCCATGTCAGTCCTGTGCTGCTTCTGATTGCAAGGAAGTCTAAAGAGGCAGGGCAAGCGGAGGGTTGGGGGTGAAAATGGTGCCTTGCTGTGCTTGGAGTTCCAGGGGCAGTAAGCTTGTGGGCTTCCAAACCCAGGTGCCTGGTGTCCTGCTCAGCCTAACTGGGCAGTGAGCTAGCTAAAGCAGATTTGAGCACCTTGTACAAACAGAGCTTAACTTGTGCTGCTCTGCGTGCTGACGTACATCTCTTGGATTTAGATTAAAACAGATGTATGTAGAGCTAAGCCTCTGCGCTATAAAAATGGACCACTGTGTTAAGAGCACAAGGCTCTGCTAGCAACAGTAGCTGCAGATGTGTTGATGTTTTCATTCATCCTCTTCCATAGACAAAACCAAGGTAATGCTGAAATTACTGCAACAACTCTGTTTAACAGACCACTTTGTCCTTCCTCTGCAGTCAAGTATAATGTCCTTTTAGAATCAGTAGAAGCACAGCAACTACATTGAACTAAAAGAAGCCCGTGTTCAATTGTCTTGTTTAATGGGATCAGGAAGCTGATGGGAATAACCTTAAATCAAAAGTGCTGCGAAACTGAAATGTGTCCAAAACTTGTGCTGTATGTGGTGTCACCCTTAGTGGATTTCAAAGCTTTTCATTTCCTGGCGATCAGTTCTAACTGTCCAGCGCAATGCAAAGAAGCTGTCTTAAGATGGTAGCAACTTGGATCTTTTCTTATATCCACAAGTGTTCTTTAAAAAAGTAGTTGTGGCTTCTAAGTTAGGTCAAGTTATCTCAAAACCATAAGCAGGGTCTGTTTTCCCTCATTTATGTTAATGCTGGGCAAAAGAGCAGAAGCTGATTTGGAAACCTGTAAGTGGAAGGCTGTTTTGCAGTAAGGTGGTGGTGGTTGTTTTGTTGTTTTTTGTTTTTTTCTTTTGTGGAGTCTTCAGTGTTTTATTTTCTCCCCCAGTACTCCTAGGCTGCAGAACCAGCCTCCAAGGCACTATGGAATTACTTCTGCAATTAGCTTGGCTCCTCCTAAGGATATAGATTCCATTCATACTCAGAAGCTGCTTGAAGCGATGAAAGCATGTGGGGTATTTGAAGACGAGGAAGAACTGAATCACAGGTATAACAAGACTGTAAAACTTGTTAATGTCCTGGGGTTTTTTTAGGGCAAACTTAACGTGAGTTTTCTTTACAGGCTGGTCGTTCTTGGTAGACTGAATAACTTGGTCAAAGAATGGATTTCAGAACTTGGTGAGAGCAAGGTAAGGTTTTTTGATAGGTTCTTATCAAAACAGCTGAAGCCTTTTTGTTTCTTCTAAAGGCTTTGCTACTAGGATTTATGCTAAAGTTCAACATTTCACTTCCTTCTTAAGTATCAAGGAGTTCTGTAGTAAGTGCCATTGAAATAATGTATAAAAGATACTTCAGATGAAGACCTTCAAGCCCTTGGGGCACTGAATAAATTTGTGAAGTGGCTCTATCAGTTGACTTGTAGCAGTTAACAAAGCTGAAACAACATATTGTGGGGGGGAGACAGATGGTAACTGGGCAGTAAACTTGCCCCAGACAGCCTGCAGCACTCAATCTAGTTTGAAGTTATTACTCTAGACTTGCCTTTGGTATGTCTCTTAGATGGTGTTAATTTGTGTGGGTCTGCTGCAGGGAAGACTGGTAAAAGGTCTTAATTTGTTTAAATTGATGAAACGACTGCCACATTACTCATCTTTGTTGTCGTTGTTTGTGAGTTGCAATCCCTCCCTTCAGAAAAACAGTGTCAGTCTATTAGACTAAGAACTCAGTATGGGAGGGAGAAGACATTGTTTATGGAGGCTGTTGTAGTCTTTGTAAGTAACTTATATGCTAGTTAAACTTGCACGTAGGTCAACGTGTATGTTCTATTGTCCAGAAAACTCTTTCTCTTCTACCCGCAGAATTTTCCCCCTTCAGCAGTAGCAAATGTTGGTGGCAAAATATTTACGTTTGGTTCTTACAGGCTTGGAGTACACACTAAAGGTAAACTTTTGTTGTCTGGTCATAGTTGTAATGTTTGAAAGTGTCTTCCAACAGTAACAGAAGAAATGGCATCTCTTTGCAGGTGCTGACGTAGATGTGGCTTGTGTTGCTCCTAGACACGTTGAAAGATCGGATTTCTTTCAGTCGTTCTTTGAAAAACTAAAACGTCAGGAGGAAATAAAAAAGCTAAGAGTAAGCAAGCTCTCTCCTTGATAGATTGTGCAACTCCTCCAATAAGAATAGTCATGTTAAAGACTCCTATTGGTAGTGATTGTCTTACAACCCAAACTTAAAAAGGGACTTGTTTCTGAGCCCCTTGTAAAATACTGTCTACGCAGCATGAAAGTGTTGAAGTGAAGCTTTTGGTTCCCTTCCCCAATGACTGTACACCCCATAAGAATCTCTGTGGTCCACTTCTCCCCTACCCATGGTTTGGGAATGAGTGGGCTATAGTATCAAAAAGCAAGGTTGTCCCGAGGAGCCTTGCTTTCACCTGAGCTGTAGTAAGGGGCTTGGCAAGAAGGTAACTGCATGCAGGTAGAGGAAGGGGCAGCCTGAGAGCTAAGGAAGTTGAATGTGATGTGGAAAGGCTTCTGTCAGTACCTTTGCCGTGGTGTTCCTCTGGGTGTACTTTAGGACCTCTAATTCCTTCTTCTCTGGTCCTGTTCTTCTGTGGCTCCTCAGCCTGAGACTTTGTAGAAGAGATGCAGAGTCAGCTTTACATGAAGTCAATAGGAGCTGTGCTGTGAACATACAAAACTGCCTTGTAAAATGACCCTGCGGTGCATATGTTGTGTACCTTGCGTATAGAACCAAACTCCCGAGAAGTGTTTCTCTCAGCCTGGTCTTCCTTGTGCAGACATTTTGAAAGACTTCATCTGCATAGCTAATGAGGCTTTGTTTAGATGACCGAAGACAGACTCAGTGGGCTGTGGCACAGTTCTAACGAGTGGTCTACAAAATTGAAAACTGTCGCATAAGGTAGCTGATAGCATCTCAGGCATGGTAGAAAATAAAAATACAGGAGGCTAGTGCACGCTGTCAAAGGCGGACAGAATTTTCTCGATTTCTCTGGAAGTTAACCAGTAGTAAGATAGCTACAGAAATCTCTTGCTTTTCTTCCTCACCACCAAGGTAAGTACCTTACAACCTCTGATACTGATGCCTCATTGTGCACTGTTTGTTCATTACAGTCCGTGATCAGCCTCTGAATCTCTTGGCTAAATAACTTGTTAAAGCTAGTATTATACCGTCTTAGTGCTATACTGCGTGCAGCTTATGAACAATTCCTTTGGTTTGGAAGCAACTCAAGACTTTATACTGAGTAGTTAGCAGTGTAACTTCTGCATTTGATCGTAGTTTAGGAGAAACATTAAAGTAGCAAACCATGTTTTCTTACACAGTTTTCCTCTCCTTTCCAGGCAGTTGAAGATGCATATGTACCAGTTGTCAAGTTTGAGTTTGATGGCATCAAGGTAAGCATTTCTTTTTTTTTTTTTTTTTTTTTTTTTTTTCTCTTTACATGAGTAAATTTTTTCTTGCTTTGGAATAGGATAACTTTTCCAGGGAGCTGTGACTGTGCTATTTTGGACCACAACCTATCCCAGGAGAAGATATTGCAGTAGAACGGGAGCTTATAGGAAAATAAGGCCTTAGGGAGCCTAGCAGGCATGGGAGCATCAGGGACATCTTTTTCTAGACCTGTGCTGTAGACCAGGGTAGCCTGCTTGAATAGCATTTATCCCTAGGATCGTGCAGAGTGGGAGCAGAGGCGGTGTCCTTGCTAAGTCTTCTTAGCTCTGCCAAGCTAGGTATCTACAGAGGGATGTGTACAGTGTAGTTCACTGTACGAATCATGTGAGCAGACTAAATGTTTTGCTGCAAATCCAAAATGAAGTGGTCATGGGACAAACAATCTGGAAAATGGAAAGTAAAAGTACTCATTTGATTCCCGCCTAGGTTTGTCAGCTGCAGGTATCCAGCTATCTTGAATACATCTTATACAATGAATCAAGACCTGCATGCTGTAGTACCTAAGGAAGTTACTGCTTGGTATCACTATCACAAAGAGATTTATTCAGTGACCTTTTTGTGGCCTTTATCTGGTGCAGACTTTCACAGGATAATCTTCTTGCCTCAGACTGTACTAAAAAGCAGATACTTCAGGGTCAAAAGGGCTTACTGCATAAAGAAAATGCTCTCTCCTTTGCTGAAGTATAGTTGAGGTGACTGAACTTAAGTCTTAATTCTGTGAATAATTTTAAGTTCCCTTTTAATTGAAATTCTAAGTCTAGAGTAATCTTTTTCAACTTAAAATGCCCTCTTCCTTTCCCTAGCTTAAAAAGAAAGGGGTGATGCAGTGAAGGTTTTGTAAATAAAATTCAGAACTTCTAGAAATTGCATTGAGTCTTCTGGCAAATAAATGTCTTGGGAGATGTATCTATAGTCACCTAATTCTAAATACAAATGTTAACCACTCTTTTTAGACTTGACTAACTGTCCCCCACCAGTGTGCTGTTTGCAAACTGCGCGGCATTCTAACGGTTGGCACTTTTTTCCTCTTGAGATTGATCTCGTGTTTGCAAGACTGTCTGTGCCAACTGTTGCTGATAATCTTGATCTCAGAGACAACTCGTGTCTCAGAAGCCTGGATATAAGATGTATACGGAGCTTAAATGGTAAGCATATTTGCACATCTTTAACAAGAAAATGTTACTAAAATTGGTATGGAATGCAGGTTACACACCCCAAGTTTCTGTACAGGATGCAGAAACTGATCCCCTGTATCCTTGAGATCTGAGGAGGTGGCGAGTGGGCTTAAATTTAGCTGTTTCAAGTTGTGTGTTTAGATAGACCTGGGTTTCGTGTTTCTTTGATTGGGGGGGGTGTGTTGTTCCAGTTTGCCACAGAAACTGCTTCAGCTGAGTAGGTAGAGCACTTGATAGAGAAGAATGTGTGGTAGTTCATTTAAAAAACCAACCAAACAAACAAAGGCTATTTAAAATACTTGAAGCCGAAGTTGCTCACTGTTTAACACTGCCTGGTTTAATTGTTCCTGGCTGTCGAAAGAAACCTAGCTTTCGGAATCCTGTAGAAGGGCCTTATTGAAAATTGTTGGCTGGAGTCTAAAGTATGAAAAAGCAGTGGAGGGCACCAGTTACCTGAGGTGATGCTGAATGTTATGTGTAACCTGTAATTTTTAAGGTAATACAAAGCAAGTAATGCAAACTTGTTTCCATAGACTTGCAGGAGAAACTGTAAGCTGTTGATCCAGTATAGCACAGAACTGACTTGTACCTGTTACTAGGAAGTTCTGTACTTCAGCTGTTTTTTCTTACAGGCTGCAGAGTTACTGATGAAATACTGCACCTAGTGCCAAATAAAGAGAACTTCCGGCTCACGCTCCATGCAATTAAACTGTGGGCAAAGCGTGAGTAATGTGATTGTTTGTGATCTTTAAACTTTTCAGAGGCACCTCATGCTGAAAAAACAATAGCATTAGAAGTCCTTCATCTTTGGATGGCTGTTTAAATAACAGGTTTTAGTTCAAGACCTGTTTTTTAGTTTAGATTCAAGGACTGTCCGTGGGGTAGAGATTCTGTGTTTTTTTTAATGGGGGTAGAGTGGGGAGATGAGGGGAGTGCCTACAAGACAAGGTGCTACATTGCTTACCAGGAACCTGACTAGAAAGGATAAAAATGCCTAGTGAAGTAGAAAAGCTTGATAGGTAAGGAATAAGAAAATACCGTTTGCGCATGTGACTAGAGCAAGTGCTAGAAGAATGGCAGAACCTTCTTCTTAAGGGAAGTTGGAGCGAAGCAGTAGCTGTAGCAGTGCAGGCAAATTTCAGAGTAGCAGTATTTTGGGAAGTGGTGCGGTAACGATTCTTTTTCTCATCGCTGTAAGGACCAACAGTTTTGGCCTCGTTGCACTGCAGAAATAACTGACTTGGAGGCTGAAGTGTGCTAGGTATTCTATAGAATGTGAAGGTGGTGCTGTAAATTTGAAGGACTATACTTGGGTATGGAAAGACTACAGGCTAACGACAATGTATGCATTGTAGGACGTGGCATTTACTCCAGCGTGCTGGGGTTTCTTGGTGGGGTTTCCTGCGCTGTGCTAGTAGCGAGAACGTGTCAACTCTATCCAAACGCTTTGGCTTCTACTCTGGTGAACAAGTTCTTCTTGGTTTTTTCAGGATGGTAAGAGCTATTTATGACTCTCTTGATTTGCGTAAAGCAGTAACACTTTCTGAGGTGGTTCTTTATATAAGATTTAGACCAACAGCATTCAGTCCTACCCTGAATTACATGGCAGAGTTTTAAATGGGCAGTCAGTTCCTGGCTTTTCTTGTATAGGGAGTGGCCAAAACCTGTATTGCTGAAACAACAGGAAGAGAGCAATCTCAACTTACCAGTATGGGACCCTAGGGTATGTAGACATGGAATTTGGAAGCCTTTAAACTTTCTTCTAAGCTAAGCTGCTGGTGCTGAGCACAATTGTTTGAACATCATAGGTGAACCCATCAGACCGATCCCACGTAATGCCTATCATCACCCCAGCCTATCCGCAGCAGAACTCTACATACAACGTATCTACATCAACGCGAGCGGTAATGGTAGAGGAGTTCAGACACGGTAAAGTTCTTTCCATGCTTATTAACTGCTTAAAAGGTATAATTCTTGCAATATGAAACCACATGACGTGACTTGGTTATATTCCGTGCGGTGTTGTGCCCTTTTAGGCAGAAGAGTTCTCTGAGAAGTATACCTGTTGCAGGCAACAAGGGACCAGTTTTACAATGAACTGTTGTAGTAGACGTGTATTGTGTCAAGGGAATTCCTGCTTTTTGATCTGTCAATTACTGTTCAAAACCGTTATCTTGTAAAGTTTCTCTCACCCTCTGCTAGTCTTAAAAACAAAATGGTAGTAAGGTTTTCAACCTTAATTGTAGGTCTTGCAGTTACAAATGAGATTCTCCAAGGAAAATCAGACTGGTCAAAGCTCTTTGAACCACTGAACTTCTTTCAGAAATACAAGTATGTATGAAATCTGTTACCTGAACTTGAAATGATTTCCGTACTGCTTAGCATAGTGAGTTTTACCTTGCAGTCTAAATGCAAGATGGCATTGATATGTTTGTTTTTTAGAAGCTGGAGGTAGTCATAGGAATTTTGGTAAGGATAAGTATAGGGAAGATCGAAAAACTGTTTGTGTTTTGCCACTGACACTGTTTTTATTTAAAAAAATCAGCTCTGATACTTAGAATGCAGCAGAACGCAATTCTGAAGGATGTAATCAGTTTTTCTTCAGTTAATGCTGTGCTGCCTGCAGGATATAATGTGTCTTGTCTGGAAGTAATTTTCTATACGTTTAAGGCAGTTTTGGTTTCATTTGAAGGAATATCAAGTCCTGAGCTAGGATATTAATTTTTCTTTTCTTCTAGACATTATATTGTGCTGACTGCTAGTGCCTCTACTGAAGAGCATCACTTAGAGTGGTAAGTCTTGCTTTGAGTGTGGGTTCAATACATCATTGACGCTCAATTCAGTGTTGCGCTTCATTTGGTTAATACAGTTCACAAAAGCAAAGTATTCAACTGTGCAACTAGGCATGGAATACAGTACGGAGTTAAGTAGACAGTTCCTCAGCAAAACTAAAAGCTTTCTTGTGAAGGGAAGTTAACATAAGTCATCTTGCTGTTTAAGAAGTTAACCTAAAGACCCAAGTCATGATGAGAAGGAACGACGAGGGTTAGTGTGCGCATGCTCTGTGTCATGTGGAGAAGCAGATGCCAGGAGTCTAAGGAGACTACTTAGCCAAGGCTACTTCCGTTAGGAAGATGTTCCTTGTTGCAGAGACTGAAGTAAGTGGGGATTACTTGATGTCATCAGATGTGTAGTGGACACTGGAGAGCTTGATCTTTTAGTGACTTATAGAGCAGTGGTCTCCAAACTTTTGTGCACTCCTGTGAGCAAAAAAAAAAAAATAATTTTTGAACACATAGTTGCAGTCTATATCTACTTCTTTACAATTTACGTACACATTACTGAAGTTCTAATCTTTTCTTCCCGGACCCAGTGGATTGTCTTGTGCACCCCCTGGGGTACATCCCCGCCGACACTTTGAAGACGACTGTTGTAGAGCCTTAGAAGACTTGGTTTCATAGCTTTTTTACTGGATGTAATATTTAATTTAGGACTAGATTGCACTCAATGCTAAGTTGCTCTGGTTATGTAGTCAGCCTGTTCCAGAGCCTACTGTTCTCCAGTGAAGTGAAACAAGGCTGTTTAATTGGGGTGAAACCTGACCATCTGCACAGAGCACCTGAATGCTGATAAATAGTGTTTACTAAGTTTTAATCTAGTAGTATGCTCAGGCATCTTGTGTTTAGTGCTGGAAATGATCATCTCTTGTTGCTATAAGAACAAGTTTAGTTCACCAACTCTTGAATGGATTTGGGAATAGATGGCACATCTCTGTTGTTCATCAACATAAGATACTTGTGAAGAACGTACAGAGTTCTGACTGCCTTCAAAGCTAGCAGTGTTTTAGGTAGAAGGGTAAAATGCCAGTACTTCATTTAAAAGAAGAGCCTTTGTGGTCATGATAGATTTCTTGGGTAAGTTTCTGATGAGACTGTTGACTAAATCATTTGTTTATTAAAGGAACTATATTTTTCAGTTTGGCTGGAAAAGGGTAAACTCTTTTCACAGATCAATCTGCAGGAAGACTAGCATCTTTACTCAGGTGTAATGGAAGAGTTGTGCTTGAGCCTTTTCTAAACTGTTGTTCTCCTTGACCTTTGGGGTAAAAAGGAGTTTTGGTGCACTTCAAAATGCAGCCAGAGGTGCTGGGAATCTGCTGCTTGTTGATATTTTCATCATAGTTTATATGTTGAAGTGTTGTGTCTGACCTGTTAAGACTACAAGTTAAACTTAACTGCCTCTGTCTTTGGAACCTTTAAAGCACCAGTGTCCCTGGAAACATCTCCAACTCCAGTGTGTGTGATATAACTATCTAGTATCTGCTCAGCTGAATGAATCTTACTACTTACTGACTGGTTAGCATTTTTGTGTTAGCATTGTATTATAAAAAGGCATATAACTACTGTGCTGGATCCAGTCAAAAATGAGTAAATGTCTCTTGTTCTTATCAGGATTGGCCTTGTGGAATCTAAAATTCGTGTGCTGGTTGGCCACTTGGAGAGGAATGAATTTATATCTATTGCACATGTAATGCCACAGTGTTTCCCTGGCAGCCGAGACCTTTGTAAACAGTGAGTTTCATTACTTTTCTGAAGTAGAGTTTGGCTGATGTATTGTACCTTGTTTATGTTCCTTCACCTCAGCTTACCCGTGAGAGATGTTCAGTTACGTACCTACTGTTTTGTAGGTACGAGGTCTGACAGGCAAGGTTCTGAGCATGTAGGATCTTTTTAAAGAAGGGAGAACTTGAGGGAGGGGTTCTCGGAGAACTTGAGTATGGGCTGACTCCAATCTTTAGGTGCTGCGTACAACTAAACTGTTTTGCTTAATCCCTTCTTGAGAGTAGATACTAGCATCCAAATAACTGGCATCTGTGCATAAATGATAGATTTGTGAATCTGTCTTTTTAGGAGTGGCTATGTGTCAATGTGGTTTCTTGGAATCGCGTTTAGGAAAGTGGAAAAAGCAGAAAGGGTTAACGTTGATTTAACGTACATTATACAGTCATTCAACGATACAGGTAAGCCTCTATTTTGCTCTAGTCTCGTAGGGTTTCATTTCTTTATTCTAGCGCAAGCTGCTTTGCAAAGTGAATTGTGCTTCCTTCTGGTATTGGCTATTAGCTATTTCTGTAGAGCGTGACACGTAGAAGATTAGCCTTAAAAACATACTATTTTGACGCTTTGGCAATGTAAGTCCACCTTGAAACAAAAGTGTGTACTACAGTCCTATATACCATATCGCATATGTGAAATGACAGTTCTGCAGATCATAGTAAACACGCGCAAAGGAACTGTGATTCCTGAAGTGGACAGTCAGATGTGAAGCCAGGAGAGAGATGTCCATTTACTGGGTGTAGCTACACTTGTCAAAAGCAGTTGTCAGTTGCCGAACTTTGAAAGTGGGAATGAACTGTATCAGGCTCTAAAATAAGTTGTGAATGCCTGTTGACAGTATTGTTTCCAAAATAAGAGTTTGTGTATGATACCATCCCAGAACTTTGAAAGGCAGTGAGTGGTCACATTGTAGTGACATGCAGTCTTGCACGTCAAGCTCTGTGTTCATCTTACTTTATTCCTTTTGATAGATGCAGAAATAAAGTAATGTCACAAGCGTTGTTAGATAATGCTAGAATAAAGGGGTTTGGGGGTGAGCAGTCATTTGAAAGTAGAGGTCTTTTCCACAGTCTGTTTACTTCTTCCCAAGCTGACTGCTCTTGTGCCTTTCAGAAGTGCATGTGTGCTGAGAGGCTCATGCCTTGCTATCATAATGACAAACTAAGGAAATCAGGTTACTCTTCTGAAGTGACAAGTGTGTTTGGCCAAAAAATTCTAAACAGTGGACTCCTTTAAACTCTTCATCAGTGCAAACAAACATTTCTCCATGGTACCAGCGTGAGCTGTGTGTTGTGTTGCTCGGACATGAGTAAATGCAGTAAAAGCGGACCTTCTTTTTAGCTCATGCTTTGGGATATGAGAAAAGCACAGAAAAAAGGCATCAAAACTCTTGTCTGAGTTTCAAGCCAGGTGGGGTGACTTCCTCAGACTTGCACTGTGACCTGAACTGACGCTTGTCTTGTACGTTACATCCAGTAGCACTGTGTTTGAATGTTGTGGCAAATGTAAATCATGTCAACAAGGTTTGTGTACTGCTGAGAGGCTAGAACTAATGTTAAATCCTGTATTTCTGTGCACAAACTTGATTAGCATAGCTGTGTGCTCTCAGTTTAGTGAAGCACAGCCTATAGTATGTTTCAGATATAGGGTTTGAACCCAGAGAGCTTGACCAGAAAAGGTATTTCTTGAGAGGTGTGGTATCCTTTGGCAAATGTGGGAGTGAGCAGTAGTTATGTGCAAGAAAGCTTTTATCATGTGCCTTGACTTTGAGAGAATGTTTTTAGAGGGCAAAGTTGATGGGCTCAAGAGTGTAAGGCTCACAGTTTGGAAGGCTTTTGATAAATGAACTTTTTCTGACTTTTGCATAAAAACATTATTGAATTTACTTTGAAGCAACTGTTCCTACTGGTGTGAATGTTCATATTTGTGCTTTTATTTCACTTCTAGGTCTCCTGCAGAAAGACTTGTTGTAAGCCTTTTTGTTTTGGTTGCATGTCCTTACTTTGATTCCCACTCTGTATGTTAGTAAGCTGACTTTCCAGCTATGCTCACGACAGGCTTGTGTAAACTTGTCTAAATGTGACTTAATTCTGTAATAACTGCTGTGCTACTGTAGGGGTTTTTAGTTGCAGGAAAGGTTGTTTGCAGGCAGTTAAGAAGAACTGGTTTAAATTGTAGTGGTTCTGATCAGTCAGATGTCCTTCAAATCCAGTCTGTCTTGGACAGGTACAGTTTTAACACCTAAATTACTGAAAAGTTATGTGATGTTACAGAACTATTAGGCAAAAACCCACAATCGCCACTGTAAATATCAAATAAAATGAGTCTGAATCTTGAGTGAGGTGTCTGTTCTCTCATCAGCTGAGCACAATTGGGTTGACTGAGAAAGTCATCTAGATCTATCTTCAACCAGCAAACTAAGGGTTAAGGAGTATGATCTCTTCCAGGTTAAAATCAGCTCAGAGGTGAGGTGCATGACTAGCAAACCACAGCTGTAACTGAGCACATAAATGCATGTTTGAACTTAAAATAGCTGTTACGTATCTGTTCTGTACTGGATGTGAAATGGGCATCTTGGGTCACATTCATCTTGAGACCACTTCTTGTTCTTTGTTTGGGCTGGGCAGAGTTCAAGGCTTGCTGTTTCTAAAGAAGCCATATGTAACTTTGACAAATACCCAATGCAAACATTCCCACTAAGCTACAACACTAAATTTCCTGTTAGTTTACAGCCAGGCTAACAACCTCAATGTGCTAAAGGAAGGTATGAAGATTGAGGCAGCTCATGTGAAGAGAAAGCACCTCCACTATTTTTTGCCTGCAGAAACCTTACAGAAAAGAAAGAAGGTATAATAAAAATTGGGCTCTCTGGCAATATTTGGGGGGTTTTTTTTGCTTTAATAATTACTTGAAGACTTCATTATTTTGTTGTTGTTGTTTCAGCAAAGCATGCCAGGTACTAGTCAAAATGCTGGTGGGCTTCAGCGCAAAAGGACTTCTTCAGATGGAAGCTGTTTGGACAGTTCCAGAGACAGGGACTCCAGAACACCAGATAATTCCCCTTCGTTACGTAAGATTTCTAAAGTGGACACCTCTACAGCCGAGAGAGAAAGGTTAGCACCATAACCTTAAAGCTGCGAAGAAGCTGCTTTTTAACTGACTCGCAATGTGAATGAGGTCTGGGATTTCTTGTTTGAATCTGTGTTGTTCATAAGCATGTGGAGGGCTCTAATGGCTTCAGGAACAAAGCTGTCATCTCCTTTGGGCTCGTGGGGGGAGGCAGGTTAAAGAAATCCTTGAAAAAATGAATCTAATGTACATGAAGACATGTAGGAAGAAAGGAGAAGTTGATACCGGAGGAATTATTTGGTCTTGAATGTAGATCCCCTTGGGTTAGCGTGTAACTTGAAGCCGGAGTGTTTTCTATGATGTAGGTCATTTTGTTCTTTCTAACAAAAAGTATGGTTAATGCCAAGCAGTGCTATGTTCTAATGAAGTGCTGATCTTGATCACAGCAACCCTAGAGCTGCTGCTGCTTTGGTGCAGCAGTATGAGAACTCGGGCAGTAAAAGTGTGTGTCACTTCCTGGGAGGTCTGCTTGTTCATAAGCTACTTCAGCGCAGGAGGAATATGTAATCTTGAGAGTAATAGCCCAAGAGTACCAAATGTGTAATGCCTGCTGTGATCAGACCGTTTGGTACTGTAGGAGTAGCATTAAAAATGAAACAAAATGGGATGCCTGTATGGGTAGAGCAGATACTGCTTTTCATGAATGTACAGAGTGCTGGATATACTAAGCTGGAAGACAGTACAAGTACATAGAGACTGACTAAAGAAAAGGCTTAAGTTTTAAATTTGCGGTCTGAAGTTCAGCAAAATGAAGATCTCCTGCTAGATTGCCTGTGAGTTTTTTGCTTGGTAGAGCTGTGACAATGAGCTAAGAAGACAGACATTTGTCTTGCGTGGGCTTTCTGGAAAGGAAATGTATAGTATTTTACAAACTAGCATTTTATAACTCTAGCGTCTGACTCTTACAGAAATGCTGTGTACCAGAAATCTAACGGTGCTAACAAGAGCGAGAAGCTACCTCGTGTAGCTGTGCCATCAGTGTCTAAGGGACTCTCCATTCCTGTTACTGATTCAAGTATGTATTGAAGTAGCGGGTGGAATGCAGTCTTTAATTTCATGGCTGAACTCTAGAAGCGCGGTGTCTCTTACAGAAACGGAGGCTACAGTTGCAGTAAGAACATTGGGACCTCCAGTTGGCAGCACCATTCCAGGACGTAACACAGTTTCTCAACCAGGAGCACGTTTTGTCCAAGGACAGCATGAATTAAGTGGGAGTCGAATTACAGATCCTAAGAACACTGCACCTAAACGACCTTATTCACTGACCACTGAAGGGCCTCATTCACCTACATCAGAAGAACGCCCCAAAACACTAGCAGACGGAGAAAAGGTAAGGAAGGGGGGCTAGGCCAGGGAGGGTCTGAAGTAGAATTAATTCTTGATGTACAGTGAATGACATAACTGAGAAGAAATGCATATATACATCCCCAATGGATTCAGGAATCTAAATTTAAGCATAATGCTAATTTTACTAGGGGGTAGGTGTGAGAAATTGTCTTGAACGTACTGTATAGCTATGAAACAAATTTTTTTTCCCAAGATCTGGCACTAGTGACTGTTTCTGGTCTGGTGGCAGGCTCTCTAAATACTACTGTACTTGTATATTACTGCACTGACCGATTGCTCAATGAACTGGCTTATCTGGAAGCAGTTCTTAATTCAGAAAAAACCCCAAATCTCAAAAGGAAGAGGATATGAATCTTATAGATGTAGAAGTATGAGCTAATCTTGTTCTGGCAGATGATTTTTGAATGCCTCTTGATAGTTTTGCTGCTTTCGAAATCGGCAGCCTACTCAACAGGTTGTCCACTGCTGAAATGACCATGTGGAGTTGCTTGTTAAATCTTGTTTTTGTGGAAGCTTTTGATTAATGCTTGATTTGTTTTCTTGCTATACATAACTCTCCTTAAAGAGCTGTTTGTGTGGCTTGACCTCTGATTTGAGGCAGAGGCAAAGAACAACTAGAAAAAACTCAATTTTGACACTTGTAAAGAATCAGCTTGCAGAAGTGTTACCTACTATGGAATACTTCAGGTACAGATTTCAAGGTTTGGGTAGTACGACTTTTTGCGAGGCTTGAGATTCCTGTGTGGTAAGGGTAGTCTTGTCTAAATGTTGTTTTAAGAATGGCCACTAAGACATTTAATGTGTTGACTGGAAGCTGTACTCAAATATGAAGGTAACTTTAGAATAGCAATTATTTTGAGTCTGTGTATTCTGTACTTCTAGGTAACTGGCCAGGGTTCAGCATTCAAAGGCGGTGGCAATCCAGAAGATGTCAGCAGCAGATCTACAGACAATGTAATTAGGAAGGGGTTGTACTGAGTGGTCTAACAGAAAAGCTGAATGGACTCTTCTAGTGCCTAGACTACCTCACATCAATACTCTACGCGTTTATTGATGTAAACAAAAATATGCTTTTTAGTTTAACTTTTTTCAGTCTTCATTTCCCAAATATATTCTTGTAAGAGTTATCCCTATTAGTCTTTTTAAAAGTCTTGACTGTCACTAGCTGAAACAGCTTTGGAAAAGGCCACAAAACCCAAGCTGCCCTGTGACTTGGATTCAGAATGTATGTAAACAGGTTAACTAGTTACTGCAACCACGTTGTGGTTTCAAGTGTGTATGAACGTGCTTGTATTCATTTGTGGTTTCCTGGTGGACGTGCATATATTGTTCTTCTCTTACACTAATTTCCCGTTTGGCACATACACTCCTGTGCATCTGTCACAATGGTGCTCAGCTTCCTCAGCTAGCAGCTGTCCCCTGCCTAACACGGCCACGCACTACACAAGTATTGGCTCCCATGGAGGCCCATAAATAATTTAAGTATTGAAGAAAATGCAGCAGAGGATGCTACCAAGGTATGGAGATGATAGGCGTGCCCCATGCCGTTGTATCTGATTTTTGTCTTGAGACTGCTCCAGCATGAGACTTGAGGGTTTTTTTGTTGTTGCTGGGTAGGAAAGCTAAACTCGGAACACACAGCCGAAGATGTACTTAAACATTGCAATAGCCAAGGCTGTTGTGACACTGCTACCCACCTGCAAGGTAGAGTCTTGAAAGGAATTGGCATGCAGAGAGTGTTTTCAGATAAACCCTGAAAGCTGTTCTACGTGGTTACATGAAAACTTGTAGTAGTCTGAAGGTCTGGTTCTGTAAACCGGTAACACTGCTTACCTGGTTAAGTGCATGAGGGTTTTTTGGGGGGTGGGGAGAGATTCTGATCCTATGAAACAAATGTTGTGCTATCTATTGTAATTTCTTTATAACTTGGTGTTTTTGTAAATGAAGTTGTATGTTTTTCCAGAGTATTTTTGTATGGACTGTAAATTACTGTCTTCCAAAGAGAAATTTAAAATCTTCAGTCTCTTTTTTTTTTTTTTTTTTCTTTTAAAATGCACCTGGGATGTGCTTAAAAACCCCAAACAACTAAACCAAATGTAAGGTTGTGGAGGGGGGGGGCGATGGGGGCAGTGCCACAAAAAATATGTTCTACAAAATGATGATGTCATGGTAGAGTAAATTTGAGGAGACTAGGAACGCTGCTTTCCTGCTTCTAGTATTTCCAGGTTTTGACTTAACACCCTCTGAATAGTGCAGCTTGCAAACTGCATTGACAGCTGAAGTCCCAGTTTGCTGGGCGGACAACAGATACCCCTGACTTCTTTTAAAATTAGTTGCTTGGCTTAAACCACAATTCTGAGCTCTGATCATCTTAAGCATCCACCTCAAACCCTAGTGACAAGACCAAAGGGGCATGTAGCTATCTTGCACAGACTTCATTCTCCAGCATTCCCCCTACCGCTAGTATTCCAGACTTGTGGAGAAAGCATGACCATGTCAATAATCTTACCTTTTTTCCTTATTACCTCTGGTTTCCAGCTTGCTTCAAGTGCAATTCATCTCTTAGAAAATGTGCCTTAGTGGGTTTGAGAGGTCTTATCCCTCCTTCTCCCCTCGAAAAAACCCCCAAACTTAAGAGTGCAAGGCTTAGGTTTACTCACAGGTTAAAGTTAAGAAAGAGAACCCATGTTAGTTAAGTGGCTTTTAGCAGAGCTACCCCTTGAGTTTATAAAATGGTTACCTTGGTTTTGTGACCTGTGTTAAAACCATGGTCTTTCAATACTGTCAAGTGCGTGTACTAGTTACAGTAGGTATACAACTTCAGCACTTGTCTAAATAAAACTCCATCATGAATTTGAAGGAATTAAAGCTGAAGTAGGTGATAAGATAAACAGCAAAGCAACTATGAAAAGTGCTTTGTAATGGTCTACAAGCCTGTAATATTACCATGCTTTTAAACAAATTCTTCCACTTGAGTATTCCAAGACTCTTGAAGGCTGTTGTGCCCTTAACCTCTAGTCAGCAGATGCATTTCTGCAACTGGTCTCAAACTAACCTAGCTAATTGATATCAAAGTATATGCCTTTACATGGATTTTTTTTTTAACTCTTGCTTTGCAGAATTATCTTCTAATTGTGCTTTTTTTTGTTGTTGTTTTTTTTCCCCCCTCACTCTTAGGGTGTTAAGAAGAAGTTTAGGAAGAAGTCAGGTTACTAGTTTCCTGGACTTGATCCAGCATAGGTCAGATGACGCGCTTCATTTTAATCTACCCTGACTCAACGCTTGGCCCAGTGCAGAGTGATGTTGCTGTTCTGGAGTTTCCCTGGCTATTGCAGAGGTTGGATGCTGCCCCAGGACTATGCAGATTAGATTACCGCTGTTTTAAATAAAGTTCAGACTGCACCAATTCAACTGAAATGTTTTCCTTTGTTTATGGAGCAAGTCTTCTGTCAAAGTGATTGAAAGGCAAGTTCCTCATGCGTAAAGACTCCTCTCCCTACAATACACAGAAGGAAACAACCCAAGCTAGAGACAATATTGCCAAGCGTGGTTCCTGTCCTTTTGGGTGAATCCTTCCGGCAGGCTTTTATATGCTCTGGGAAACGTATGCGGTTCTAACTTTGCAGCTGCTGTTGACTCTAGCAGTCCTGTCTGAATGTGGTCCAGCGTAGGTCACCAAGAGTCAGTGCTAGAAGAAGCACTTCTTAGGTGTTACCAATTGCATCATCACATCACTTCCTGGCATAGTGTCTTATCACTGATCATCTGGGGACAGCGATTTTTATTCATTTGCCAGATGGAGCTGGTGGTAGGGCAAGTTCTTTCTGGAATACCTGAAGGAGAGAAAAGCTGTGCGTGGCCTTCTTTCTCATTTGTATTTTTACTGAAAAGTAAAGCAATCGTGCTAGCTTTGCAAGATGCTCACGGTTATCCCCAAACCCCAAGTAAGTAAATGCCTAAACTAAACCAAAACCCAGTAACAAACACATTGTTTTCTCTTGCTTCTACCACAATACATCCCCCTAAGACCCTAAACCCAATAGTGAATGTATTTAATTGTGATCATGCTGAACACAAGATGACCAGAGCCAGAAAATATCTTGGACTTGAAGGTGAGGGAGGCTCCTTGATACCAGACTTCCTGCAAACTTTGCTGTTTTCTGTCTGCTTTCTTAGCTGGTTGCTGGGTGTGTGGCTTGGAGGTCCGGCTGGAGGGGGTGAGGGGTGCATGATCAATCTCCTTAAAGAGGAGCAGCTCTGCACTGAAATTGTGTATGGCTAGTAACTTTGAGCAAGACGTTCCATTGCAGGAATTAACGTCTCCTGTGGTTTGACTTGTTAGGTCTAAGCAAAGAAGTGGTTCATGTGAAGTTGCCTCTGCTTCTGCTGTTGCAATGGATGTCCCTGTAGAAACTAGAGAGAGCAAGTAATAGAGGTGTTATAAATTGAGACCACAATGGATCATAATCCAATAAAAATTTATTAATTGTAGCAAGTAGAATATGAGCAAAGACAGCGCTGGGCGGCAGGGGAGTCTATGTTCCGCCAACTGCCGCGCCTCTCATTTGAAACACCCTCTTTTTATCAGTCCTTCAGTTCCGCATTCGTGGAGCAATCTGCGCATGTCTCGGTTGTTGTTAGGGGGTCTTTTTCTGCCTCCTGATGGTCGTTGAGGCTGAAGGCTGAAGTCTTCCTCGGTTACCTTTAGATAACCTTTTCCATATATGGTTTTCAACTTGCTGTGTGGTAATTCTTAGAACTGTTTTACAGGCTCTATTAACAAACACTTCCACGCAAAGCAATAACTATTTCCCGTCTTGCGCAATCCTTATCTTCCGCGAAATAGTTCTACCCGTCTTGCGGTTTCTTTAAGCAATCCTTATCTTTCGCAAAATAGTTCTACCTTATGCGGTATCTGACTAGGCTTATATAAGCAATTATCTTTATATTGGCTTAGCATAAATCTTAATAAACAATACTCTAGTCTCTAGTTTCTCACAGAGGGGTTGGGGGGACCAGCCGCAGCCCCCTGCTTCCTGGCCAGCTCTGCTGTTGCTCTGCCTTTCCTCGAGTCCTGCGGGGCCAGGTTGGACTAAGCAGAGTCCAGTGAGGTGTTTTCCGAGAAGGAGGCGAGGGGTGGGCTGTTGAGCACTGCCTGCTGCCTCCTAGCATGCTGGTCAGCATGGACTCCCTCCCCTTCCCTGTGCCTGAGGGTTTCTTCAGCCACCATCTACCCCTGGGGTGCCCAGCTCTGAGCGTGGCCCGAGGGCTCGGGGCTCCAGGCTGCTGCACCTTGTGTAGTTTCGGGGGGGGGGGGGCTCTTGGCAAAATGGCAGCCTGGGGGCTGATGCTTACCTTGTGGCAGAAGATGCAGCCTGTTGAGCTCTCGGCTGTCTGACCTTCAGGAAAGGGCTCGAAATCAAGAAAATCAGGCTGGGACTGCTCGTCCCTGGGCAGTTCCTCTTTGCTGGGAAGACCCTGTCTGAATCACCTGCTCTCTTCACCCAACCTTGTTTCTTACTCACACCTCATCTCTCCTCGTTTCGGCTGACCTCAGACTCTTGCCCGTCTTCCTTTCTCACCCCAATCCGTCTTTGCTTCCTCTGCATTTGAACCGGGTGGTACTTTATTCTGTGCTGGTGGAGTGAAAATGCCAGGAATCCTGAAACCAGAGGAGAGCTAACCTACCCTGTTTTGGTTTTAGTGTGTGGCAGCCTGGCAATCAGCCGCCTGCTGCGGGGACCATCCAGCTCACTCTCTGCAGTACGTGCAATGGAGAGAAAGCTGAAAAATTTGGCTACTAAGCAAGTCTGGCAAGCATGTGTAAGTTCACCCTTTTCCAAGGTTCCACACATGCCCAGATACGTGCGTGTTTCCAAAGGAAGAGCAGAAAGTCCAAGAGTGACACCAGCATAGCCTCTGTGCTAAATTTAACATCCCTGTTTCTGAAATGTGGAGAAGTTAAGACTTTCTAAATAAAAGTTTTAAAAATTCTTTGAATCTAATTAAAGCAGCCTGTGTTCCTCATGATCATTCTTAGCAAGGACTGAGTCATTTCTGTTCTGTTTTTCCTGAAGAATCAGCTGGCAGCCCGCTATATGTAATCTTACACCAAAGAAAAGTTTCTGGCAAACTTGGAGTAACTGAACATGTGGCCTTAAAATAGGACGTGTTGACTAGCCATAACCAACCAAGTGCGTTGAGGGTAATATGACAAAAATAAAACATCGTACCTGCTTGCTACAGCATTAACTAAAGCTAGAAAATGCTGTAATTTATTTTGTCCCTGCAGTTTTAGTTCTGCTCCATTTTTCCTGTGCGCTCACTTGGCAAGAAGAGAACGTTATCATCAACGCTGTAGCCAAGTGCATGCACACAAAGAAGAAAAGGTGAGGTTTTGTGAATCACTTGACATAGCAGTGCTTGGCTGTCTGCCTTCAGCACTGCTTTGGTGTCTTTGTTGCGATTTTTGTCGGGCTGTCTTTCCTCTCTTACTTCTTTGATACTGAATTTACATCTTATTATGTACAGCCCTTGCTACTACTTGAGCAGAAGGGTGTAAACCTGTCATGAGCAATGCAACAGCGATTTCTGATTACCAAGCTAAAGAAGTAACAGCTCGTTTAAGTTACATATTTTCTGCTCTCCCAAATGAGGCAGGCATTAGACTGTCAGGAAACTGAAAGTTGGTCCTGCTTCTGGATAGTATATATGAAAGCAGAAGTCTTAAGTATTTCTGGCAAGACTTGTAACAGGTCATTACATTCACTTCTGGTTTGGTCTAGATGGTATAGCATAGGTTAATTTTCCGCATTCATTTTGAGTGTTTTTGCAGGTCTTTACCACGACTGTACCTTTTCTGCTATGTAGGATAACAGTCTGTAAAGCAACCCAGTGTAGGTTTTGTTGAATACATTTATAATTGACCAAAAAAAACCCCCCAAAAAAACAAAACCAAAGCAAGTGGAAGCTTTGCCTGTAAGAGAGGTGTGTGATTGGGTTTTTGACTCTTTACTGTGTTGCTATGAATGTATTATTGCATGTCCCCAAATTTAATAAACGTATTCCTGTAATCAAAGCTTGTTCAATGCACTGAACAAGCACAATGAGGGTGTTTCCAGGGCCTAAGAATGAGCTA
Organism: Harpia harpyja; assembly: GCF_026419915.1. Classification (NCBI taxonomy): domain Eukaryota; kingdom Metazoa; phylum Chordata; class Aves; order Accipitriformes; family Accipitridae; genus Harpia; species Harpia harpyja. The sequence goes on along the minus strand of NC_068960.1, from coordinate 20,292,015 downwards.
TTGCTTAATGAGTTGCTTAAAGCCCCTCAAATAAAAGTGGATGAAACACTCAGTTGAGGGAAGTTGTCATACCCCTTCTCTCCAGCTTTAGGAGTGCGAATCTTTCTCGATTTTTGGAATAAAGCTGTTGATCAGTCTCTGCTGCTTGAGCGTATTGTGAGCAAAGATGGAGACCCTCTTGTAAAGGGAGCCACAGAGAATTCTGGCTCCCCTCCGTCTTACTGAGCCCAAACAGGAATTTATGAAGATCCCAAACTTCTGTTCATAAAACACTGCTGTGCACACTGCATTAGAAAGCTCTGGGTTGGAAGACAGCCAGTGTCTTCATCCCTAGCTGGAGATTCCTGCTTCATCAGGTGTGGGGAGTCAACTGTCTGTATATAGCTAAGGAGCCAAACACTCTGTTAAAGGGAGCAAAAATAACACTACATTTATTTACCCCTGGTTTTTGTTCTTTCAAATTAATTACAGGGATGTTTATGAGGCAGGGTTGTTGACCACACAAATATAGGTTGTTCATAATAATACATATAGTCTGGGAGAAACTGTAATTGCCATGCTAAATATAATTTATTCTGTGGTTCCATTCAGCTATATATTTAATTTTATTTTTTCTTTCTTCTTCGAGGGGCACTAGTAAACATTTGTTGGTTTGCGTTTTTTTTTCTTTCCCCCAGCATCTTCCACTGTGGTTTATTTGCTCTGTGATCCTCATTCTTTTAGTCTCCTTTCTAGCACAGCAGCGCTGAGAACACAACTTTGCTCCAGCCCTCAAGAACCTTTTCGGCTGCTTCGACCTCAGCCCCCTGCACCACCTCTTTGGTTGTCAGCACGGCAAGCAGCATGAGCACTGCAAACAGCCTTGGCCTGAGCGTTACCAGTGTGTCTCTAGCAGCTGCTACCACAGGGGCAGCTCCCTTGGTGTCTTCAGGTTTGCAATATTAACTGACAGAGGACTTCTTTTTTTTGTAAAAATAGAGGAAATTGATCAATAGAAATGAATGGTGTTGTAGATGTTTTTTGTTAGTAAGAGTTCTTTCTGTACTTCAGTTTTTTTCATTAAAAGGTAGTAGGGTATTAGTTAAAAAATTGTCTGTAGGGTTGTGTGTATATATCTACACATGCACAGACAGATGTATATATTATAAGTGTGTGTGTATCTATGCACATCCCTACAGGCATTTTTTCCCTTTAATATCCTACCGTCGTGGTTTAACCCCAGCCAGCAACTAAGCACCACGCAGCTGCTCACTCCCTTTCCCCACCACCCAGTGGGATGGGGGAGAAAATCGGGAAAAGAAGTAAAACTGGTGGGTTGAGATAAGATAAGAATGGTTTAATAGAACAGAAAAGAAGGAACTAATAATCATAACACTAATAAAATGACAACAGTAATAATAAAAGGATTGGAATATCCAAATGATGCACAATGCAATTGCTCACCACCTGCTGATTGACTCCCAGTTAGTCCCCGAGTGGCAATTCCCCCCAGCCGCACTCCCCCAGTTTCTATACTAGACATGACGTCACCTGGTATGGAATACCCCGTTGGCCACATTGGGTCAGCTGCCCTGGCTGTGTCCTGTGCCAACTTCTTGTGCCCCTCCAGCCTTCTCGCTGCCTGGGCATCAGAAACTGAAAAAATCCTTGACTTGAGACTAAACATTACTTAGCAACAACTGACAACATCAGTGTTATCAACATTCTTCTCACACCTAGCTCAAAACCATAGCACTGTACCAGCTACTAGGAAGACAATTAACTCTATTCCAGCTGAAACCATGACAGAGAAGTTCATGGAGAACTGTCTCCCGTGGGAGGGACCCCACGGAAGAGTGTGAGAAGTCCTGCCCCTGAGGAGGAAGGAGCAGCAGAGACAACGTGTGATGAACTGACACCAACGCCCATTCCCCGTCCCCCTGCGCTGCTGTAGGGCGGCAGGTAGAGAATTTGGGAGGGAAGCTGTGCCCGGGAAGAAGGGAGGGGTGGGGGGAAGGTGATTCAGGATTTGTTCTTATTTCTCATTATCCTGTTCTGATTTGATTCGTAAGAAATCAAATTTCCCCAAGTCGAGTCTATTTTGCCCGTGATGGTAATTAGTTGAGTGATCTCTCCCTGTCCTTATCTTGACCCACGAGCCTTTCGTTACATTTTCTCTCCCCTGTCCAGCTGAGTTGTGGAGTGATAGAGCGGCTTCGGTGGGCACCTGCCAGGGTCAACCCACCACAGTGGGTCTAGGTGATGCAGAGTCTACTTGAAGATGCTCCTGTAATCACTATTGGGTGGGATTTAGTGCGGTTTTGGCTATCCAAAAGAGCGCATTTGATTCACTTTTGTTTCTCTCTGTGAATTGAGGGAGTTCGTGGCTTCAGCGTGTGACTTTTTTTGTGTATAAAGAGTGAATGTGGACAAGGAGAGTCCAAGCAAGGAGGTGTCTGGGTGGGTCTTGGCATCTGTGCTTGACGCAGTATTGTGTCATCCACTGTGGGAAGTGGACTTCAGTGGAGGTAACGTGGTCTTAATATACACCTGAGGCATGTATTTTGTTTTTTATTGAACTATTGCCATTTGGTTTTGCTTGCTGGCAATTAAGCATCCTCCTGTGTCTGGGTGCAGCTCCTTCTCCAAGAAAAGCAGGTGGGAATTGGTGCCAAGGGGTTAAGACATGCAGCTATGGACGTGAGTGGAGAAAGCTCTGATTTCATAGAATCGTTGAAACGTTTGGGTTGGAAGGGACCTTTCAAGGTCATCGAGTCCAACCCCCCTGCAATGAGCAGGGACATCTTCAACTACATCAGGTTGCTCAGAGCCCCATCCAACCTGACCTTGAATGTTTCCAAGGATGGGGCATCGGCCACCTCTCTGGGCAACCCGTTCTCATGTTTCATCACCCTCATCATGAAAAATTTCTTATATATCCACTCTAAATCTACCCTCTTTTAGTTTAAAACCATTCCCCCTCGTCCTATCGCAAGAGGCCCTCCTAAAAATTCTGTCCCCACACAAGGCTGCTGTAAATCCCAGGTGGCTGATGAGAGAAATGGTGGGGGGTGGGGACAGGACAAAACTTGCCCATAGAGTGGCCTCTGTAAAGGGTCTTGACTTCCCTCTATGTTCATACTCAATTAGGAGATGCTCAGGATCAATATCAATCACAGATTGCTGATATCACTGAATCTGGAAGCAGAAAAATAAGGAAAAGTGGAAAAAGAAGAAATCCTTTCCTACTGTTACTTATTAGAGAAACCTTTTTGCTTTGACTACGCTCCTGAAATCTCTCTGAGGAACCACGTAAGAATTGGGGAATTAAGGAAAATGATGCAGAGAGAGGTGGCTCGTGAGGGAGTTTTGCATGTTAATGAGCCCTCTGGTGCCGAGTTCCCGAACTGCAGCCCTTGACAGAAGATGGAACAAGGCTGCGGAAACCCAAAAGTCAGCAGCAAACCTCCAAGTTTCTGAGGGTGTTTGCGAGCCCCATTGAGGACCACCACTGGAGAGACCGTGGAGGGGATGAGCAGACGAGGTGACCATCCCTGTGGGCGGGTGAAGGAGAGCTCAGAAGCACTGGCTACAGGTAGAAAAATGAAGGTGGCGGTGGCTGTGAAAGCCCTTGCTTGGTGTGTTTTATCAAGCAGGACAGCCAAGCCCTGACCCCCATCCCCTAGGAATAGGGTCCTTTCATCACGGGTGTCTCAGGGCTCTTCCTGAGGGCAGTGAGATGTGAGGGTTTGCGATGCCGAGTGCGGGTCAGTGGTAGGACACCTCCCAGGCTCTACCAAGGGTGAGGAGGCAGCAAAAGGCCGGGGCTTTAAGGAACTGGTGTCTCCTCATGGGCCTCAGTGGAAGAGACAGCTGCCGTTGCTCAGAGGACATGGACCTCAGTTCTGCTGGGGGTCCCAGCCCCACCAAAGCCCTTGGCCATCCCGACCACAGGCTGCCCTACACTGTCCTATGCCTGTGCCTGTTTTCCCTGAAAATTTTAACCACCACCCCTCCTTCCGACCACACTCTGACCCCATGATGTCCCAGGCTTTACTGATGACTCTCTCTGCTCACAGAAGGAGGAAAAGAGACCAAGATCAGCTCATGGGGCATGACTGAGCACAGCCACGCTCAGCAGCGGGCATTCACCACCTACCGAGGCGTGCACACAACATGGAAATGTCTCTTTCGTCCCTGATTTGCACAAGAAGGGTCTTCCTTCCTGCCACCTTCCCAGGACAAACCTCTTAGTTCTCCTCCTCAACCCATAGACAACCACTCCTTTCCATTTCTGGGCTCAGGTATGGTTTAAGGATTTGCTAAAGCCATCCACCTTCCCTCTGTTTCTCACTGAAATCCCTTGACACTCTCTCCCAACCCTACACACGGCCAACCACTGCTGCTCAGGGCAGCTCTTAGAATCATAGAATCATTTAGGTTGGAAAAGACCTTCAAGATCATCGAGTCCAACCATCATCCATGCCCACTAAACCATGTCCTGGACTACCTTGTCTCCGCGCTTTTTGAATACCTCCAGGGATGGTGACTCAACCACTTCCCTGGGCAGCCTATTCCAATGGCTGACAACCCTCTCAGTAAAGAAATTTTTCCTAATATCCAACCTAAATCTCCCTTCCCCTAACTTGAGGCCATTTCCTCTCATCCTATCTCCAGCCACCTGACAGAAGAGATTACCTTAGCAGAGAGCCTGCTGTTGCCCAGTTCTCGTTAGTGGGGGTCCCGTTAAACGTTGCCCGGCTCCATCCCTTGCAACAGCCTCTTGGGAAGCATTTCTGGATAGTGTGGGGTGGTATATATGCTGGGGTGAAGGGTTAAGCTCCTTCTGCCGTGGCAGTCAGGCTGTCAAGCTGCAAAAGAGCAAATGACAATTTCCAGCTATTGCCTGGCTCTGTGCTTGACTCGCAATTTCTTCCCCACTTTTCACTAGGCCGGCAGCCCGCGGTGGACCTTCAGGCTGCCTCCTGTCCCAAGGACATTTCCTTGGGCTGGCAGAAAACAGCCAGGTGCCTCAAGAAGAAGGATCGTTTTCTTTTCTGCTCTCAGAACAGCCGTTCCTGGCATTTGGCCCTGAAAAGGGGCAAACAGGGCACCCTGATAGAGGGCAGCAGTGCCCCAAGAGCAGCTGGGACCCGTGGCAGAAGAGCCTGGTCCAGTACCTTCGACAGCTTTCCCTCCGCTATTGGTTCACCGTGCTGAGGTCCAGGGGGGCTACAGTGCCCTTTGCTCTAAGCAAAATGGCTCCTGCTTGATTCTGAGAGGTGCCCATAACACTTGGCTCCTGGCCGCAGGAGACCAGAAACCTCTGTGTGCCAGGTGGCCTACAGAGAAACCAGAGTTTTTCAAGCCTGACTGCTAGGGACTCATCTGGGCAGGGGTCCTGTGAGGAGGAAGAGGAAAGCAAAGGGAGGTGAAGGAACCCATTCACTCATTAACTGCTCCTCCCTTTAGCCTCCAACGTGTGCCGGAGAAGAAGCGCCTAACAACTGCGGCCTACGCTGGCAGAAGACCAGGAGCTTAAAGAGGTGGCTGAGACCGTGGTCCAGGAGGTGCTGGAGCGTGTGAAGGCGCTGGATCAGTCCGTCCGCGTCTTAAGGAGGGCTCCCCATGAGGTCAGCGGAAGGTTGTTTGCCAGTGCCAGAAGGCCAGAGCCTTTGGACACTTCTGCGGATCGCCAGGACAAGATCAGACTGGTGGCTCAAGAGATTGTGGCGTGCGTGTTGGAGAGCTTTGGGGAGCACTTGGTACCCAGCACGTCTGATGCAGCCGAGCCTGGGCCAGCAGGCAGGGAGAAGGTGTCAGAGCTTGTTGCGGGAAGAACCAGCTGAGCAGGCAAATCCGGAGAAGAGAGATGGAGGGAGGTGGAACTAGCAGCTTCCGACGGAGCATCTTCACAGTCTTCTATTGACAAAAGGACCAAAGAGGCTGTTGAAAGTGTTAGCTCCACCTTGTCATCCTTTGTAGCTTCTCAGTTTGAACAGGACTTCCGCTGTCAGTTTTCTGAGATCCTGAAGATTCAAGGCGTGACAGAAGGACAAGGACCAGCCAGAGCATCGGAACGGCAGATCCCAGAAGCAGGCAAGAGAGCAAAGGTGCCCGTGTTGCAACCGCTGCAAAACGCTGCTGCTGTCTCACGAGTGAGTCGTGAGATTGCCAAGGAGAGCATCCAAAAGGCCATCTCCAGAGTTCAGCAGCTGCATGCTGAATTGATCAGGTATGCCAAAACCATTGTCCTTGAAATTCTGGAAACGGTGAGGAAGAAGTTAGAGGAAGAAAGGAAGCCCAAGCAAAAATCAGAGAAGCTTCAACCAAGGGAAGTCTTGCCACCTCTCAGCCTCCCTGCAATAGTCAGGCCTTCAGAGGAAGCGGGACAACTCAAAGAGGAGAGCTCACGTACTCTCCTCCCATCTCTCCGCCGAGGCGCTGAGCAAGGTGCTCGCCGGCCAACAGAAGGCCTTCAGGAGTCCAGGGATTCCACCTCCGGAGCCACAGCAAGGTCTTCGGTGCCTGCATGGGAAACTCTGTGTATACTCCGGCCAGGGAGCACCGCAGACACCCTTCCCTCCACGGGCCCCCAGTTTCCAAGAGAGCCCATGCTTCCAGCGGGTTCCAAGCCCCCTACCCAGGCAGGAGCACGGCGCAGACCAGTGCGTTTAAAGCTTGTCCTGGAGGAGCCCGTGCAGCCCGAGTCATTAAAGAGGGCGGTAGCTGGGAGCCTTGTGGAGGGTGTCCTGAGGAGGTGTGCGGCTCCAGGGCCACAGAGCCCCCGGGCAGCTCCCCCAGGCAGACAATAAAGAGTTTGCTCCTGAGGGCTTGCTTGTGCCTACATTTATTGACGCCAGGCCATACTGTGTCTGGGCGTTTTCCCTGCAAAGTTTTCCCTCGTCTTCCTCCCTCCTACAGCCTCGGTGAGGCCAAGACCCAGTTCTACAGGGAATCTTAAGTAGGGACGAGAAAAGTAGTCAATGTTTTTGCCTTGTTTAGAAAGCTTTGTGGCTGGGCTATTGGAGGGGCTGGTCCAGCTCTGTAAAGCTGTACTCATGCCTTATGTGAGTCCCATAGGTGGGCGCTGTTGAAGGCTGCGCCTTGTTCTGTGTGTTTATTCTCTCGTCCCCTCACAACCTCCTGATGGGCCTTTGGGTTCCTGTGGGAGAAATTGTGGGAGAACTTGTGGGAGAACGAGGGAAACTGCGTAAGGCACAACTGTTATTCTCTGTTTGCTAGAACAAGACACTACTCTTCTTTGTTATAAGTTTGTTGAAGTAAGCACAAAAAGTAGAACAGGGTCGGGCGTACGTGACTGATAACAGGAGGGCAACGTGACCGAAGACAGGGTGCAAGACAGCATGCAGGTGGAGGAACTATTCGCGTGATCAGAAGACTTTATCCAATTAGACTACTGTTTAAGCGCGTGAACGGCACATGTTAACCAATCAACAAATGGCTTATGTGTGAGTAGATATTAGAAACATATATAACCGAGTGTTGCGCAGTTAATAAACGGAGAAACCGTTTGATCCACAGTATCTGTGTTGGTCCGTTTTCTCCCCAGGGCGAGTCCCTGGCGATGCGTCGTTTTCCCTAGATTGTCGCAGCGGAGAAAGTGCGGCAGTTCCCACCCAGGGCTGTTGGTGGTCCTTTCTGTGTCCCAACAAGGGAGTGGCCTTCAAAATGAGGCTTTGGACCATAAAAAGGAGGCTTTCAATGCTAGAATCAAAGCTCTGGACTCTAAAAATGAGGCTTTGGGCCCTAAAAGAGGGGTTCGGAGCATAAAAATGAGGGTTTGGAAACTGAGGATGCGGCTTGGGCCCTCAAAACAACTGGCCGGATCCTAAAAATGAGGCTTTGGAGATTGAAAATGCGAGTTCGGCAACTAAAAAAGTGGCTTTGGGCTCTAAAAAGGAGACTTTGCCAACTGCAACGGAGCCTATGGACCCTCAGAATGAGGGTTTGGAGCCTCAAATGGGGCTCTGGAAGCCCAAACTAAGACTTTGGGAAGGGAAAGCGAGGCTTTCTGCCCTATAAATGTAACTTTGGACCCTAAAAGAGTGGCTTTCTGCCTTAAAGCTGAGGGTTAAACCCTCCAAATGAAACTGTGGGCCCTCAAAAAAGGCTATGGGTCATAAAAGGCCAAAAGGTTTGGACCAGAACAATGAGGACTTTGGCCCTCCAAATGAGGCTTTGGGCACTAAAAATGATGGGGGAGATGCTACACATGCCCCTTTGGGCTCTGCAAAGGAGGGGACCCTGTTGGTCTCGATAGGGCCCCAAGAAATGAGGCTCTGGTCCCAAAGAGAGGGCTTGGGTCACTCCAGGGGAGGCCCTCAGCTGTAAAAGAGGCCTTTGGACCCTGAGAAGGAGACTTTGGACCCTCCAATGGAGGGTTTGGGTCCTAAAAATGGGGCTTTGGAAATGAAACTGAGGCTTTGAAACCTGCAATGAGGTTTTGTGCCCTCAAGGGATGCTTCGGTACCAAAAACGAAGGCTTTGCGCCCTAGAAATGGGTCTTTGGAGGCTCCAAATGAGGGGTTCTACATTAAACAAGTGATGCCTTGCACCCTAAACGAGGAGCTTGGCCTCTCAAATGAGGCTTTGGGCCCTCCAACTGAGAATTTGGACCCTCAAAATGAGGCTCTCCTAGTTGCAGAGTGGATCCTAAAAATGAGCCTATGGTCCCTGAAAAGGAGGCTTTTTTCCCTGAAAAGGAGGCTTTGGAAGGGAAAGAATGAGGCTTGGGGCTCTAACGGTGGGGTTTGTGCTGTAAAAGGAAGGTTTGGACCTTAAAAACGGGTATTTGGGCCCTTGCAATGAGGCTTCAGGACCCTAAAAATGAAGGGCTGGATTGTGGAAATGATTCTTTGGACCCTGAACATGAGGCATTGGGCCCTAAAAATGAGGTTCGGAGCCTCAAAAGTTGAGTTTAGAAACAAGGTTGTGGACCCTGAAATGAGGCTCTGGAGTTTATAAATAAAGCTTTGGACCATCAAAATGAGGATTTGTTCACAAAAATCAGGGTTGGGACGCTAAAAGGAGTCTTTGGACAGTCAAAACGAGGCTTCGGGACAGAAAAATGTGTACTTGGGCCCTATAAACGAAGCTGTGGACTCTAAAAAGTGGCTTTCAGTCCTAAAAATGAAGGTTTGAAACCTAAAAGTGAGGCATGTTACCCTAAAAGAGCGATTAAAACCCCCAAAATGGGTCCCCGGGCCCAAAAAGCGAGGGCTTGGACCCCCAAAAGGAGGCTTTCAACCCTAGAATCACAGATTCAGATGCTGAAAATGAGGCTTTGGGCCCTGAAAGAGGGGTTTGGAGCATGAAAATGAGGGTTTGCAAACTCAGGATGCAGCGTGGACCCTCAAAGCAACTGGCCGGATCCTAAAAATGAGGCTTTGGAGCTTGACAAGGTGGCTTTGGGCTCCAAAAAGGAGACACTGCCAACTGCAACGGAGCCTGTGGACCATCCAAATGAGGCTTTGGAAGCCCAAACTGAGACTTTGGGAAGGGAAAACGAGGCTTTCTGCCCTAAAACTGAGGGCTTAAACCCCCCAGGTGAAACTGCGGGCCCTAAAAAAAGCCTACGGGTAATTGTGCCGGGTTTGTGTGGGGCGGTTTTTCTCGGGCCGCAGGGGTGGCTCCTGAGAGAAGCTGCTCGAAGGTTGCCGGGCTCCAAGTTGGACCCGCCCCTTCGAAGGCCGAGCCAATCAGCGACGGCGGTAGCGCCTCTGGCAGAACATGCTGAAGGGGGGGAAGCTGCAGTGAGGAGGGGGATGGGAATGGGCGAGGAAGAGCTCTGCAGATACCGAGGTGGGTGAGGAAGAAGAAGAAGAAGGAGGGGGAGGAGGGGCGCCTGAGGAGGTGGTGAGGCGGCAGGCTGTCCCCCTGCAGCCCATGGAGGTGAGCGGGGGAGCGGAGGCCCCCCCAAATGGCCGTGACTCCGGGGGAAAGCCCGCGCTGGAGCAGTGTGTGACTGAAGAGCGGCCCGCGGAAAGGCCCCGCGCCAGGGAAGTTCGTGAGGAACTGCAGCCCGCAGAAAGGACTCCCGCGGGAGCAGTTGGTGAAGGACTGTCTCCCGTGGGAGGGACCCCACGGTGGAGCAGGGGACGAGTGAGGAGTCCTCCCCCCCCGAGGAGGACGGAGCGGCAGAGACAAGGTGTGGTGAGCTGACCCCAACCCCCCTCGCCTGTTGCCCTGCGCCGCCGGGGGGAGGAGGTCGAGAGAGCCGGGAGTGGAGTTGAGGCGGGAAGGAGGGGGGGCTGGGGGGAAGGTGTTCTGAGGGGTGGTTTTGCTTCTCCTTAGCCTTGTTTCGATTGGATCGGTAGTAAATCAAATTGATCTTGTTTCTTCCCCAAGTTGAGCCTGTCTTTTGCCCGTGACCATAAGTGGGGCAGTGCTTGTCTCGACCCACGAGCCTTTCTTTGTATTTTCTCCTCATCCCAGCGTGGCCACGGGGAGGGAGGAGTGAGTGCGCGGCTGCGTGGTGCTTTGCTCCCGGCTGGGCTGAAACCAGGACATGAGGCAAAAGGAGGCTAAAGGAGGAGGAAGAGGAGAAGGAGGAGGGGGAGGAAAGAGGAGGCAGCAGGAGGCAAGAGCAGAAGCCTGAAGCAAGTGGAGGAGGAGGCAAGGAAAGGCAAGAGGAGGCCCGGGAAGGAGAAAGACACCTTTTCCTTTTGCCTCCTTTTGGCCTCCTCCCTCATCATGTTGCTTCCTATTTCTCCTGTTGCCTCCACCGATTCCTACATCCTCCTCGTCCTCCTCCATTACCTGTTTTATCCTGCTTCCTCTGCATGCATCTTATGGCATACTGTTGCCTCCTCCTAGTTTACCTCTGGTGTCCTCCCATGTTCCCTGGTGCCTCATCTTTTTCTTACTCCTATTGCCTCCTGTTGCTTCCTGTGGCATCCTGTTGCCTCCTCCTCCTTCTATTGATTCTTGTTGCCTCCTACTCCTCCTTTACCTCCCGCGTGCTGCTGTGTCCTCCTCTTGCCTCTGCTATTTCTCCTCCCGCTGTTGCTTCCTGTTGCCTCCTCCTTCTCCTGTTGCCACCTAGAGCATCTTGTTGCCTCCTTCTGTCTTTGTTAGTGTTGCCACCTGTTGCATCCTATTGTCTCCTCCTTTCTCTCTTTTTCTTGCCTCCCGTTGCATCCTCCTTCTTTTGTCTCGTGTGTCCTGCTACATCCTCCTCTTGCCTCCTTTTTTTCCTTCTCCTGTGGTGGTCTATTGCCTCGTCCTCCGCTTGCCTCCTGTTACCTCATGTGGCATCCTGTGGTCTCCTCCTTTTTCGCTTTCTGTTGCCTCTTGTGGCCTCCTCCTCCTCCTTTTCCTGCTACCTCCTTTTGCCTCCTCCTGCTTTACCTCCTGTGTCCTGCTGTGTCCTCGTGTTGCCTCCTCCTCCTCGTGTTGCCTCCTCCTCCTCGTGTTGCCTCCTCCTCCTCGTGTTGCCTCCTCCTCCTCGTGTTGCCTCCTCCTCCTCGTGTTGCCTCCTCCTCCTCGTGTTGCCTCCTCCTCCTCGTGTTGCCTCCTCCTCCTCGTGTTGCCTCCTCCTCCTCGTGTTGCCTCCTCCTCCTCGTGTTGCCTCCTCCTCCTCGTGTTGCCTCCTCCTCCTCGTGTTGCCTCCTCCTCCTCGTGTTGCCTCCTCCTCCTCGTGTTGCCTCCTCCTCCTCGTGTTGCCTCCTCCTCCTCGTGTTGCCTCCTCCTCCTCGTGTTGCCTCCTCCTCCTCGTGTTGCCTCCTCCTCCTCGTGTTGCCTCCTCCTCCTCGTGTTGCCTCCTCCTCCTCGTGTTGCCTCCTCCTCCTCGTGTTGCCTCCTCCTCCTCGTGTTGCCTCCTCCTCCTCGTGTTGCCTCCTCCTCCTCGTGTTGCCTCCTCCTCCTCGTGTTGCCTCCTCCTCCTCGTGTTGCCTCCTCCTCCTCGTGTTGCCTCCTCCTCCTCGTGTTGCCTCCTCCTCCTCGTGTTGCCTCCTCCTCCTCGTGTTGCCTCCTCCTCCTCGTGTTGCCTCCTCCTCCTCGTGTTGCCTCCTCCTCCTCGTGTTGCCTCCTCCTCCTCGTGTTGCCTCCTCCTCCTCGTGTTGCCTCCTCCTCCTCGTGTTGCCTCCTCCTCCTCGTGTTGCCTCCTCCTCCTCGTGTTGCCTCCTCCTCCTCGTGTTGCCTCCTCCTCCTCGTGTTGCCTCCTCCTCCTCGTGTTGCCTCCTCCTCCTCGTGTTGCCTCCTCCTCCTCGTGTTGCCTCCTCCTCCTCGTGTTGCCTCCTCCTCCTCGTGTTGCCTCCTCCTCCTCGTGTTGCCTCCTCCTCTTGCCGAGACAAAGGTGACCTTTGTCTTGTGGTACGTCTTCCTCCTAAGCCCCTCTTGCCTTCTCTTGTCTGGAACCTTCCTTGTGGGAGAACTAGCTGGATGTTTCCAATTTTGGAAATAGGCTGTGCAGAGAATGAGAATAACGAGATGTTCAGTTCACCAAGCAAGCGCCCATCCCCAGTGCTGCTGAGCCTGTGAGTAGGCTGCAAAGGGACAGTGAGGGCCAGGAGCAACTTCCAGTGTGTGTACAAAAATAACCTCTACTGAGCCCCCTAATGCTGCTGTAGGAGTGGAGAGAAAGGTGAGGCAGTAAACCTTTTGTTGAAGGTGTTATGCATAGTATCTCTATAAAACCATTGTCGCATTAGAAAAGTTTCAGTGAGGCTCTTAGTGAGGTGCAACATTTCAGCAGTCCTTTTTGTACAGCAGGGTGTCTTGGGATGTGCCTTGCATGTGTGTGTTCCTCACAGATGAGTTGGCCACGTAGCACTGGTCAGTCATTTCTTCTGAGCAGAAGCAAAAAGTCAGACCTTGCTTAGCAGGGCAGGGGACCAGCGTAGGGATGAATGACTTTGAGGGAGAGAGGGTGCCAGGAAGTCGGTAAGCTCGAGCGCTGGCCAAAATCGGACCACCAAGATGTATGCAGGGGTGTGTGCTGGAGGTGGGTCAAGGTCAGGGAGCGGAGCACTGGGTAGGCCCCAGGGTGGGCTCAGGGTGAGAATAAGACCCGTGTGCAGTTAAGGATGAGGAACGCAGACAGATCTGGTGGGAAAGGGAGCGCAGGACCTTGCGGTGGGTGTTGACCGTGCCTCAGTAGTGCGTTAGTGATATAGCTTCAGATCCATAGATGGATTCTACTCAGTGTGCTTTCAGCAGTGTTGCAAACTGAAGGTTCAGGATTTTTCAGTTACAGTTTATAGTTTGGAGTTTGTTCTTGAGGGTTTCTCCAGTCAGGAGCCATGGTTTATTACTTGATTTTGTGGGGCTCGTTATTTCCCAGTCAGGGTTTGCAGTTTCCTCATTTACTGATCCGTGCCTGGGATTTCAAATCTAACCTCATCCATAAACTTCAAATCCCCAGTGACCATTTGGGTTCCAGGGTTTACAGTTTAGCACTTTGGGGCTGAGGCTTGATGACTTCCTGTTAAATGGAAAGGTCTAAATCCTTAGCTAATAAACTCTAAGCCCTAAACAGTACACTGGGAACCCTTCTTTGGGGTTTGAAACGGTAGTGCACTGAACGTAGTTTTCTTTGTGATCCCTGCAAGAAAGGTCCTCGGACTGCGTAACGTGTTGATTAGAATTCCATTTATTGAAGCTAACACCCGAAGGAAGAAGAGGATGGTTTAGATAATCTTATGTCCTTCAGATGCTGGGAACCGCAAGTGGTGTGGTCAGAGGGACCTTGGAGCAGGGCACGGCACGTGGTGCAGTTCCCTCCTGTGGAGAGGTTCCACAGACAACTTGATCTTTTGAGCTCTCCCAGGATTTTCTGAGAGCAAAATAATACCATTCATCATTTCTGCTGTCAAAGAAAAGGATGTTCACTTGAGAACCTCTTGCTTCACTTTGTGATAGAGACAAGGACATGTAATTGCCAGTAGCAGGAGCTGTCTGCAGGCTCCTTTGTTACGATGAGCTGCCTGAGGTGATCCTGTGAACAAGGGGTATATGCGGCACAACACAGGCTTGAAGACCAAGCTCTATTTGCAGCATTGCACAGTGCCAGGCCCGTGCCTTCTCCCGTTAACTGTTCTATGGACCACTGACTCCTCAAAATACCGTAGTCTCCTGGTTAGGATGAGGCCCGTGTCCTTGCCGATGCAAGGACTCCCACAGCAGCCAGTGCTGTGCTCGCCTGTCAGTTGTTAGGCAACCATCTGCAGCTGGAACGTGTGGCATGTTCCTCTGATCTGTCCATTCTCCACCTTGCACAGCAACACATTTAAAATGCTGAAAAGTGCTCTTTTTATTGCTGTTAATGTTCAACAATCTCATTTTGGTCTGGTCAGCAAGGTATTTGGAAAACATCGCTGTTGCATTTTGAGAATCAAATAGGTTCCCATACTTCCCCCTCCCCCCCAAACTGTGCAGGATCCAGACCTTTTCCCACTACCCCCCTCTGTGTAGCCTGGCTTTGTTCATTTTGCTGCCTCATAGCAAGAATACAGCAAACAACCGAGATGTGTGCTGTGTGCTCCAGGCCAAGGACGGTTTTAAATGGTGCCAGTTCATTTTATGCAGCCATGCAGCCTGGTACATTTTGGGAGGACCACTGGGATGATGTATGCAAAGTTACTGAAAGTGAGGGGATACTGGTAGAGGTTTATGTTCAGTGCCTGGTTTGTGAAAGAATACACGCAGAATGTTCTAAGATACAGATCTATTAGAGAAAGAGGAGTGCAAGGTAAGGAGCATCATGCTGCATTTAATGCTAAATGTCTGTTTTCTTTTCATTCAAAGTAGATAGTAAACAAAGATTGTACCTGCAAAAGAATTGGAATAGCTGTCTTTGTTTCCCAGAGTGAGCATACAAGCACCGGGGAGCAGTTTGCAGGATCAGAAGTTGAGCCTGCTCTGGGCGATACACCCGCAGGAGAGGAAAGAGAAACCCCACTTTTTTTAAATACAGCTCTGCTTGTCTTAATAGTTGTTCTTGTTAGATTGTGTTGGCGGTCAGACTCTAAGCACGTGAGTAAACTGCTAGACTAGGTAGTTGCTGCCGTAATTCTCTAGCCTGGAAAGAAGAGCTGTGGAAGCGAGGAGGGTTTCTTTTTTCTTTTGTTGTTGTTATTAGGAGGAAAAGTAATAACTAAGTCTCGCTCTGTGATACCCCGCAATGCCAAATGTGTAGTGCACTTGAGATGGATTGCTCCTGTACTGCCAAGAGTGAGCCAAGGCTCCTCAGTGCTTTGCACACTGGTGTGAGCGGTGGGAGTCTTTGTGCAGCTGTGGGTACTGGCTTTCTGTGCTGCAGCATGAAAAAGAAGAAACACGAGGGTAAGTGAAAGAAAAGGGTTATTTTGTGCTAAAAGGAGAACGTGTTGTAGCCTTCAAAGTTGGAATCTCTCTGCTTGGAATTTAAAAACTGTGTTTACTATGCTGTGATGTTTAAAAGAGGGAGAAGGTGTATTGTAGTCATGATATATGGTAGTTGATACATATTCCAGATGTCAATTATATTTTGTAGTTCGTAAGCAATAAGTAGGTATAAGCAGAATATATGGTTTTCTTTAACGAGATAAGACATCCTGCAACTCGAAGTAATTAAAGGCTGTGTAGATAGATTTGTGAGAACACAGGAGAACAGACATACGGACTCAAGGACGAGAGAAACTAAGAATGCAAGTAAGAAGATAAAGGGTGGTTTGTTGGCATGAGACCAGCACTTTTGGAGGTCAAAGATTATTTGGCATGAAAGATCCAAGAAGAACAAAGGAAAAACAGAAGTTTAATATCAAGATATTGAAAAAGGTAAAGAACGGTTAAGCGAGGAAGAGGATGATAAGACCCCCGAAGAACACCCGACGACCACCCAAGGCAACAACTGCGAGTGTGCGAAGGGCATTTGCATATGTTAATTATTTCCTGGAAATGTAATGAATATGTATAAGGTTTCCGGGAAATATGATGAATATTTATATCACGTATTTAAACTTCACTAACGAGCTTTACAGTGCGCACGATAGGTGGAGCGATCCCCCGTGTACCCAGCACTGAAATAAACATGCCTGCTTTATAACTCACTCTCCGAGTTGTAAAGTTTGTTCCGCGCGTCAGTCACAGATGCTCAGTTCCATTAAGAAGGGTCTTTGCCTTCTGAGTTGAGCTTTCTTGGTTTTCCATGAAGAGCGCCTCAAGCAGTATGATTTCAGATGGCAGTGGAGGAATAACAACTACATGTGGATTTAGAGACGAATCAAAAAGGACGTCGTGTGACTGTTTTAGTATATGAATTTTTTAAATCAGGATTTTTTTTTTTTTTTTTGAGCAAAAGTCCCACTTCCCATGCGCCTACATAAAGCCCATTTTCTCTGACAGAAGCGTGCAATGTGGCTTGTGATGTAATATTTACTTTACATATAAGCTGTACTATGCTGTGCTCTTTTGGTCTTGTAGTATTCTTTTGAAAGCCGGCCTTCCACATCGAAGATGCAAGCTGTGTGATCTGCTTTTCCCCAAAATGTAGAGCAAAGAACTGCCATAAATACAGTCTGAACAAAACTAGTGGAGGGATTTGTTGGCTGTTGTTAGAATCATGATGGGCCAGAAATTAGCCCCTGCTTACTAATGAGTTGCTGTATTTTAATTGTCCTACGCTATCTGGGAAGCAGGTAAGTGTCAGAGCGCTTTCCCAGGGAATAAGTGTGCTCCTCTGCGATTCTTTCCGAGGGTCCCCTCTGTAAAATGCTGCATCCTCCAGAAGAGTCTGGGTGCTTGGTATTCTCGAAGGGACCCAAATGGATGAGGTTCAATCCTCCTGACCGCGTGCCCGCAGGAGTTGTGTCTCCAGCTGTGCTTCTGTGCGCAGAGAAACTTCCTCAGTTTCTTTGCTTGGCAGAGCTGGTGTGTCTTCCTTTTGATTCAGTGTTTCAGTGGTGATTAGGTACGGAGCAAATCTTTCTCAGGCTTGTGTTTCCCCAAATGCAGTAGAGATCCTAAACCTCTTTAGGCTTGGGTACCTGAAGAGCACTTGCGGCTTCCCATCCTGGGGCGTGTGGACAGAGGAGACGGGGGCAGGCGGCAGCAGTTGCTGAGGGAGAGACTGAGAAACGAAGCGTGTGTGGGGTGAGCCGCCTTCTGGTTTTGGACTTCGTGTGTCTGGGAGTCATTGCTATGGAATTCTTGAAGCAGCTGTTGTTTTTCTAAGACTAGAGTACATTGATAGATACAAATGAGCGGTGTTGGAGGTGTTTCTTGTTGGTAAGAGCTGTCTCTGTACTTCAGGTTTTTTCATGAAAAGGTAGTGGGATACTAGTTAAAGAAAAAAATTGTCTGTAGAGGACTGTGTATATACATACACATACACCCACACATAGATGTGGGTGTGAATACCCACACCCCTACAAGCATGTTTTCCTTTCCTGTCCGTATGTGTGTGTATGTGTATACGCACCCCTACAATTTCTGTTCTTTAAAAAATATCCTACTACCTAGTCCGTGCTTGTGTGCGTATATGTGTATCTATACATACGTATATGTATATATGTTTAAAATAGGGGTTGTTTTGAAACCACTTGGAACTCCCTTGGCTATTGAAACCCTTCTTGGTCTTAGTGCGGTGCTTCCCTTTGTTTTGTTTGTAGGGCCCTGGTCTAGGTTTGATTTTTCTAGTGTGAGACAGAATATTACTGTCTTTCCAGTAGGTGTTGCCACGAGAGGCTCTCCAAACACAAAGAGTTACAGGGCAGGATTCCACCCAAGAAGACTAATTTCAAGAGGGGTGTTGGTTATCAGTGAATAACTTTGGAATACAGCCGAGCAATATTGGTTTCCTGAAATCCTGTTGCAAGACTAATTAATGAAAGCTCAGTTTGTTTTGTCAAGCTATCAGTACGGTTGTGGGTGTATGTAAATGTGAGTGTGTGTGTATATGTATCTGCCAATATACGATGGCAGTTTATGCAGAAGGCTGTAATAGAAAAGGTGAGTCATTGACTTTTTAGTAACTAGTTGGATAATCAGTGTAACTTTCTAAAGTATTCCTTACTTAGATAAAGGCAGCAGTACTAATATGCTGTTGCATTCATTTAGTAGTTGACTGTCTTTCTGTGCTGACAGGGTGTAGTATTCTGTACAAGGAGGTGTCAGAGTGCAGGTGACAGAGAATGGTAACAGTCTCATGTAAAAATCGAATATCTGAATTGTTAGTTCAGTAAGATTTTTTGGTTTTGTTTTTTGAAAAATCCTGGAATTGGATTTTGAATTTAATGTAAAAGTTGATCCTTGTGCAAGTTATTTTTGGTTATTTACTCTTAGATTAGTTCTTTGAGTAGCTGGCACCTTTGTGCTGTATTGCGTTCTCTCAAGGTCAGTATAAAATGAAAATTGATCTTGATAAGCTCGTAGAGGATTATGGGTGAGTTCAATGCAGAGTATGCAGCCTGCCTAGTAGAGAGTGTGAGTTTGTAAGGACACCTCTACTACAGAAACTAAGTCTCTTACTCTTTTATTTAATAGGAGCTGTGAGCTGTGTCCCTAGATGGGTATTTTCACCTTTGGAAAGCAGAGCACCTGCTTCTGCAGAAGGTGCAGAAGCTGCTGCTTGATGCAGAAAAGCATCAAAGGTGCTTTTCTGTTTGTAGGCGTTATATTTCAAAGATTGCCTAGCAGTTAAGGCTGTTCACTCTTCTTCATCTCCTTCAAAGGCTTGAAGAAAGAGCAGCAGTGTTTGTAAAACCCTTAAAAGCTTTTGTGTCAGATGAAATGTGCTAAAAGGTAGAACTTGAGGGAACTCCCCACTCCCCTCATTTTGGAGGGTGGGAAGTGCTCTGAACTTTCTGCCAGTTCTGGGTTAGCTGAGGTGAACGGTTGCATAGAGAAGGAGGGCTACTTGATGAGCAGAATCCATAAAGGAAGTTGTCCTTCCTTAAGTGTAATTGCAGATCAAACCCAGACGTATCTGTGCTAGTGTAGGAGGTAAGCTTTTATAGGTGAGAGCTGCTGTCTGTGTACAGCTGCTGAAGAAGTACCAGCAGCTTAGAAAGATGTAAAACAATTGACCACAGTGTGCATTGTTCTTTGCGTAATACTTGGCTTCAGCCTTTCTCATCTCAGCTTGGTTCAGCTAAGGCATCCCATCTCCTTCAGTTTTTTTTCTCTGGGTCAGGTTGTTGCTTTTCTCTTAAAGGTCTGTTTTTGTGGTGAAGTTACTTTTTAGCTGAGTTCTTGTTTTTTTCACTGCAGCTTCCTTGACCCTAGCTTACAGAAGTGTTCTATGACAGTGTTCCTTGAGCAACCAAGAAACCGAACGCGAAAGCAAGTCTGAAATGTAATGGTAGCCAACATGAGTGCTTTTATGATCAACTAAATTGTACATTATCCAAATATTTCTGAACTTTGAAAAGTGTGCATTTTGCTTCTACTTCTTTTCTGTACCGCGTCTTACTCTGTTTGGCTTCATCTCAAAGCAAATCCAGTCTTCGTACCACTGTTAATATAGTCTGTTCTTGCATTTTCCTCTGGGAATGGAAGAAAGCATGTTGTCTGCTCTGTGGTATCATGCTGGGAGTCTGTGCTGTGAGCGAATGGTTGCGTTGTAATTTTAAAGCCATGAGTGAGACTCTTAATTTTCAGTGTGTATTTATTTGCTTCAAACATATAAAAGCTCACTCTTATCATAAAAACAACATGAAACAAAAAAACCACCCCACCCTACCCCCCCACCACCACCACACCCCCCCCCAGTTTGCAGATTTGTGTGCTGTTTTCCTTTTCTGGTGTGGATGCAGTATGTGTAATG
This sequence comes from Harpia harpyja, assembly GCF_026419915.1. Taxonomy (NCBI): domain Eukaryota; kingdom Metazoa; phylum Chordata; class Aves; order Accipitriformes; family Accipitridae; genus Harpia; species Harpia harpyja. The sequence continues at coordinate 20,272,268 of NC_068960.1, read as the reverse complement.
GAACTTTACAGAAGGGCCAAGTGTGAGGGCTTGCAGGGTGTGTGGTCGCCTAAACTTCTTCCCAGACTCTTAATCTGAGGTACTTCAGCCCCTTAGGAGGCAGTTTGAAGTGGTGTGAGCTATCTTGTGTGGATGCTGAAGGCTTTTTTTTTTTCTAATGGCTTGTTAATGTGTCTGTGTTTTGATTGTCCAGGCCAAGCTCCTCCAAACATGCCCCGAGGTGTGCCGCCCTTGTTGTCTAACCAGTATCTGGTGGGACCTGGAAGACTTCTGCCTGCCTACCCAGTAAGTAATTTAATTGTTGCTGTCCTGGGTTGCTTAACCCTTGGTGCAAATGGGCCCTCGGGAGCTGCTGCTGTCTATGCCAAGGCATTTCTGTTGGCACATGTTGCATGTGGAATTCTTGTTCCAAATGCTGAAGAACCTATGCTACTGGTCCTTAACGGTGTGGTTCTTGTAAACCAAGGGGAGAATGCTACTGTGTTCCTGAATGCAGGCTGGAGTGTCAGGTGTGCTGGGATTTGTCTTTGAATGCCACTTTTTAACTTGCTGCAGCTACTTCCTCAGTTCCAGCACCGAAGGCAGAGCCTTTTTGCTCACTGCCTTCCGCTGGCTCTCTGCCTAGCGTGGTATGCACCACGGCTTCGCTTCTGCCTTCAGCCATCGCGGCATGCGGCAACGTTGCCCAGCTTGCCTCAGTCCAATGATTTGGCCAGCAGGTGCCTTTGCCAGTGAAGCAGGTACGGTAGGAGTTGTGATAAACTGGAAGGGGTTCCATTTTGGGGAAAGGGCAGACGTGAGGGTGATTTCGCCTGGGGGCTGTCAGACCTCAGGGTCCCCTTTTCTGACCCGACCTAGAATGAGGAGAGAGATTCAGAAGAGAACAGGATGTTTCTGGTTGCATAGGATGAGCTCTGGGCTGCCTCTTCATGATAGAGCAGCTGCTGCCCTCAAGTTTCTATGGTATATAAAGACCTTTGTGTGTCAGGGGGCTCTTGCTTCAATCATGCCAGCTAAATTAGCCCAATTGATTCCCCCCGTTTGTTTTTCCTGCTTTGTCCACAGTGCCTGCTGTTTGTTTAGTGCCATTCCCTAACAGTTTACTTCCTGGCTAATTTTGAAATACTGTAGTTTCCTTTATACATGTATTTGCTAAAGTTAAAAAGGAGAAGTAACTGCACAGGGCAAGTGTGTGTTTTTTCTTTTTCTAAGGGACCGAATTCTCAGCGTCTTCTCCTTAAGATGCTTTGAAATATCAGATTGGTGTTCCTGGAAGTGCACTCAGCACAGCTTAACTCATTTGCACTATGTGTCTGATTGTCTCAGTGCCTGTTAGTTGAGCAACATCCTGAGGCTGTACGGGTTGAGTTCTATTTTCATACTCTCCTTTGTACTGCATTTGTTGAAGTAAGAAACTAATTGGATGGGATATCAGGTGTTTGGGGTTTTTTTCCTGTTTCACAGCTAGGACATGGTTGATTCTCCTTTAATACCTGTATTGGTTTTGTGTGACAAGGTTTTGGTAGCGGGTGGGGTTACAGGGGTGGCTTCTGTAAGAAGCTGCTGGAAGCTTCCCCTGTGTTCGAGAGAGCCCATACCAGCCGGCTCTAAGACAGACCCGCCGCCGGCCAAGGCCGAGCCAATCAGCGATAGTGGTAACGCCTCTGTGATAACATTTTTAAGAAGGAAAAAAGTTGGGACGGCGGTATTTCGGCAGCCGGAGAGAGGAGTGAGAACATGTAAGAGAAACAACCCTTTGGACACCAAGGTCAGTGAAGAAGGAGGGGGAGGAGATGCTCCAGGCACCGGAGCAGAGATTCCCCTGCAGCCCGTGGTGAAGACCATGGTGAGGCAGGCTGTCCCCCTGCAGTCCATGGAGGTCCACGGTGGAGCAGATATCCACCTGCAGCCCAGGGAGGACCCCACGCCGGAGCAGGTGGGTTCCCGAAGGAGGCTGTGACCCCGTGGGAACCCCGCGCTGGAGCAGGCTCCTGGCAGGACCTGCGGATCTGTGGAGAGAGGAGCCCACGGAGCAGGTTTTTTGGCAGGACTTGTGACCCCGTGGGGGGCCCACGCTGGAGCAGTCTGTGCCTGAAGGACTGCACACCGTGGAAAGGACCCATGCTGGAGCAGTTCGTGAAGAACTGCAGCCCGTGGGAAGGACCCACGTTGGAGAAGTTCGTGGAGGACTGTCTCCCGTGGGTGGGACCCCAGGCTGGAGCAGGGGAAGAGTGTGATGAGTCCTCCCCCTGAGGAGGATGAAGCGGCAGAAAATAACGTGTGATGAACTGACCGTAAACCCCATCCCCGTCCCCCTGTGCCGCTGGGGGGGTGGTAGAGAATCCGGGAGTGAAGTTGTGCCCGGGAAGAAGGGAGGGGTGGAGGGAAGGTGTTCTGAGATTTGGTTTTATTTCTCATTACCCTACTCCGGTTGATTTGTAATAAATCAAGTTAATTTTTCCCCAAACTGAGTCTGTTTTGCCCGTGACGGTAATTGGTGAGTGATCTCGCTTGTCCTTATCTCGACCCACAAGCTCTTTGTTATATTTTCTCTCCCCTGTCCAGCTGAGAAGGAGGGGGAGTGATGGAACAGCTCTGGTGGGCACCTGGCATCCAGCCAGGGTTAACCCATCACAATACCCTAGTGTTTTCTGTTGAATAAAAAGGTGACTATGTCAAATAACAGGAGTTCCTCCATTCACGTTAGAAACATCCTCTCCCCACATTTGTTTGTTGAAAAGCTGTGTACATGGTTAGAAATTTTGGTTGGAGGGTTGCTGCTGTTGGGCAGATAGCAAGTGCCATGAAAAGAGGATGCCCGAATTCCAAGCGCGTCTGACTTGGTTGTGCTGGTGGCTCTTGTGTGTGTCTCTGCCCTAGGTCAGATGGTGAATTTGGGCTTCTTAGAAGAGCTGGGGAGAGTGGGCGAGGGAGTGGTTTAAAACTGTGTGTTGGACTGAAGTATTTCTTGCCTTGCTGCCTGAAGTGGTGTCATGGTCATTCCTGCAGATGGGGAACAGTTTTGAAGAATGGAGAAGTAAAATTAATCCATGAACCTGCCCGGATTTATTCTGGTCCCACCCCTCCAAGAGCTGCCAGAAGTGGTTGCCCTTAAATGAGGGCATCTAATTTAGCTGGCAGCTTTGTTATGAAAACTGCTGTATTTTCTTGTGGCTATTTCTATAGAGAATAGTAAAATTCTTGTTAGGGTTAGGCTCTCTCTTGCTTCTAATTTTGCACAAGGAGGGGCTTTTTGAGCACCAAAGCATCCCCATTTCTTACGGCTTTGTTTTGTTTGCCTTTGTTCAATGTTCATTCTGTTGGTTCCGTGCTGTACTGTAATTTATGTTCTCGGACTCAACCATAAGTTATAACTTTCATCAGTGTAAATGTTGCAGAAGCAGTTTCGGTCTCCTTTCAGGGAGATCTTTGGATTACGGATGGGTGTGGGTGCTCGTGTTCCTGCCAAAAGTTGACAGGCCTGGTCAGCTAGGGAAAAAAAGTGTCATTTACAGTTTATATGAACAGTTTTCCTTCAATGTATTGTTCCTTTTAAAGATTTACAGGTGATGTTTTGCTATTTTCGTATGAGAATTTAGGGACTTTTAACGCAAAGCTCTCCACTGAAATGTAAAAAGAGTGACCGATGTGTCCTGGAAAGAAGTGCAATTACATAGACTGGCTAGTGTTACTCTTGTAGTTTACAGTTCTACATAAAACACAGGTGTGTGTTTTTTCACTTGGGCTGTGCAGTGGTGAGAAAACCCCACAGACAAAGACAAAACCCCACCCCTGGAACTTCCTCTGAAATTAGAGGTGGGTGAGACGTATCATATTTTCTGCTTCTTCCGCTATCCTGCTTTCTCTTAAACTTGTTTGTATCACTATCATAAATTCCTTGCTTACTCTAGAGCCAAGAAAATGTAAGGTTTTTTTTTTTTTCTTTTTTACAGGCCGGTCATCTCCTGTCAGGCAGACACAGCCATGAAGATGTGCTCAGTCACAGAGGCAGAAGGACTAACAGGTGGGTGCATGGTTAGTGATGGTTTTCCCTTTTGAACAGTACTGTCAGTCACTTCAGGGAATAATGTGTTGGAGGGGATTCAGATTGGTGGTAATTACAGAATCATGATGTGATTATTACTGCAGTAGTCTGAGGGTATGAGAAGAACAAAGGTTTGAGGAGAAGAGGGTAATTTTAATCAGCTGTGAGATTTTTTTACAAGGCAGCTTTTGTGGGTCAGTGATGATGATGCTGGAGGTGGTGGCTGAGATTCTGTAATGGATATTGTTTTGTTCTGGAATTGAATCCCAAATCACCCTCTGAGAGTCTCAGTCAGGCTACTGACTCTGGGAGCATACAGTTTGTTTTCTCAAAAGGGCAGGTAGTTGCAGGGAGAGCCTGTGTGGAAGTTTTAGTAGTTTGGGGACAGAGGCCAGTTGGGGGCTGGGGCCCTCGGGGGAGGGGGCTGTTTGTGCCCTGTGCCCTTGGGCTGGCGCTCACAGCTGGGAACGGGCTTTCCAAAATCCTGTTGGAAGGAGCCAGACGTGGGACCTGTGGCCGAGGTGGGGGCCAGGGAGCAGCCCTGGACCAGCCGGCCTCAGGACCTGCAGCAAACTTGCCTTCAAATCGGCTCTCCCAGCAGGACAGTGCCCAGGAGTCACTTTGATTGTTGCTGTTCTCCTTCAGGAAGCATGGTACGCACCAAGCACACCCAGAGCTGCGCCCGTGCCAGGAGAAGACTTGCAGTGCAGCCGGGGCTGATGGCGACAGTTGCCACCAGCTGTCCCACCAGCTCAGGAAGATGCAGGTAAGATGCCACAGAGGGGAGAGCAAGTGGTTGTCCCTTCTCTTGCAGGAACAGGATTTAACAGCAGAAGGGAGGCAGGCTGAAAGGGCTTTGGAGGTCCAAAAGTGCCTCAGGCAGCTGGAGCAGTCACGTGACAGCAGAGGAAGAAGAGAAGGAGATGCAGGTGACCCATCTGGGACGATGTTTCCGAGGTAACATGTGCCCCACAAACACAGAGAAAGACAGAGGCATTGGGAAGTCATGGAATGGGTGGGAAAGGTGCCTGGGCGAGAGGAGAGCACGGGGAGATGGGAGGCAGTGCTGGAGATGGAGGGGAAAAATCCAGCGTGTTGGAAGTGAGGATGCTTCTGCTGTGCAGAGGCCTTCTGTAAAAGCTCCGAGTTCATCTGCTGGCTTTGGTTTTCCCAGGCTGTGCTTTGCTGAGCCTCAAATGGGGCTCCTGTTCTCGTCCAGATTTTTGCTCTGAAACCATTCAAGTGCTGAGGGCTGGGATTTTTCAAGAGCATCATATTTCTCTTTGGGCTTGCTGGGGAGGGATTGCAGTCATGCAAGACCTGTTGGGGAGCTCAGTCTTCTCTTGGGATGCTCCCTGTGGGACAGGAGGACAATTGCTTTGAGCTGCCTCTATTTCTGGAAGGATTACCTACATTTGCCTTCCATCTGAAATCCTGCTTAGTGCAACTTGTTGGGTTTTTTTAAAAAAAATGGGGGGAGGTGTGTGTGAACAGCTGAGTGCTAGTATACAGTGAATTCCCTTCCCTGCTGAGAGTAAATGGTTTTAGGATTAAAAATAGCCGTTTTGTGTTACAAAAATTGGTGGTGATGGACTCCTGGCTGACAAAATCTCTTCCCAGCTTGCTTAAACATTAAACAGCCTTCACAGTGGCGTTCAGATGATCTCGTGTGAATTCTTGCAATTAATCATGGTTGTCTAAAGCATACTACTTAAGCATACTACTAAAGTGTTTTGGTTGTTAAAAAGTAGGATGAGAAGTTCATAGAGACGTGTTCTGTGTTGGGTTTCAATGAGTTCAAGCTCTTGTTGTGTCCGGTTGAGAGTTTCTGAGGTTATTTTTCCCTCTTTCAGAGGGAGGTGAACATGCCTGTCTCGCCCTCCAGCAGCGAGGATGCCATGTCCGGGTTCAAGCCCATGCCACCCTCAAAGCTTGCGTCGTCGAGTTGAGCGTGGAGGGGCATCACCCCGCGAAGGTTTGGTGTGTTGTAGCAGTCGGTGCTGTGAGGTCTGGTGGGTGGCAGTGGGTGGAAGCAGCTGTTGGGGGCTCCGTCATTTGCATAGCCCAGCCCCCCCCGCATGCTTCGGAATGTTGGGGTCCCTGTGGCAGTTTTTGAATGGTCCCTCCCAGTTGGGTCAACGGACCCAGCGCAGCCAGTAGATCCCGTCGGAGCTCCTCTGTGTGGCGTAAATCCCTCGGCATTTGGGCTTGAGAAGAGGTAAAGTTGGAATCTGCAGCTCTCCTTAGATGACGTTCAGGAGCTGTGGGCTGTGGGTGGGGACTGGCTCTCTGTCTCTGGTCCAGTGACTGGTGTCATTGCTCATAGGAAGAGCTTTCACAGGCGAATCTGCCATTTCCCTTCTTCTGGGGGTTACAGGAGCTGTTTTGGAGGTGAGGGAGATGTAAATTCCCGGTCTTGAGCCAACCTGGATGGAGCAGAGGTGGACTGTGATTTGTCTGACCTCAACTGTGTATCTGTAATGCAGTTGTAATCGTCTCTGCCTGCACAACTGGCGTGAGGTCCTGTTTTATTTTAAAGGAGATATAGTGAATAAAATCAGTGAATGTAATGGGGGGTCTTTCTGACCAAATATATAAGTATTTATTTAGGATAAGATGAACAGTCCCTTGAACTCACTGGTTATACTGACTTAACTCTGTGTTGCCTAAAAACGGGACCAAGTTTGGCTCGGCCATGGGTGTCTACGTTAGAGACATCCACGTTTAGTCGGATGAATCACACCCCAGTCTCCTGTGTTCCTCATCAGGTCTCTGGCAACTCTGCTGTTAGCCCTTATTGAAGCCAAGTCCAGTCTCTCATTGATTGATTGATTGATTTTAACAGAAAGGAAAGTCAGTCTTAGACATTTGGTTGCAGAAGAAAGTTTGTGTTTGAAGATCGTGCTTGGATCTTCGAGTAGGTCTAATTAGATGCCTTTTCCTCTTTGCTTCATCCCTGATAAGCTTAGGCGCTCTCTGTTTGTCCTGTTTCTGAGGACCACTACCCAAGGCGCCTAGCATTGCAGAGGGAGATGCTGCGTCTCATTTTGCACTGTGAGTTTTGTTAGTCATCAGGAATGAAGTACTTTTAGGAGATAAGCTAACTACATTGCACTCAAGTGAAAAAAGTGCTCTGTAACTCCCGAGAAATAATACTGGATTGTAATCAAAATATAAGTACTTTGAGCAAAAGATGCTTAAAAAGTTAGGTAAAAATTATGAGCACGGTGCAATTATTTTAGTTTGGATTTTTACATATTTTCGATTTAAAGTTTGAATGTAAACGAATCTGGTTGAATTGATGTGGAAAAGATGTTCAAATTGCCAAGTATTTCTTTCAAACAAGACTAAGCAAAGTAGCAGCTAGAGAGAGTGTTTTGGCTTTAAAGTGTTTTGTATTTGTGAACCCAAATCTCCAAGTTGCTGGGCTGCTGGACAGGGTGAGACCTGTGCCAGCCAATTCATCTTTTAGCTCCAAATGGCTTTTGATAGAGAAGCAGGTCTCCTGGGGATTGTGGGGACGTGCTCCTGCATCTGGAAAAGATGGCTGAGTTCCTGGTGTAAGAAGGGCACTGGGGTTTAGAGGTCAGAGTTGAGGCAGGTATGGCAGATGGCAACAGCTGTGATCTTCAGTGTGAAAAATTTATTCTTGTATATTCAAGCAGGTTTTTTTCTCTCCTGTGCTAATCCAGTGTGGAGTATGAGCCAATAAAGAGAAACCGACGCTGTACACGCTGGACACACTTAAGTATTTGTTTTAAAATATGTGTGAGGTCAAGGTAGCACATGCTTTGCAATTTGTGTATTTACTGCAGCAAATTTTCTGCTCTTCCTGGCTGTCTTCTGTGGTTTTCAGCCTGCTTCACCTCCGCAGAAAGAGATACCGTGCGTATGCAAGAGGCCGTTATGCGTCTTCCCTTAGGAGATGTTTTTTTGTGTTCTGCTCTTGAATTACGATCTGAATTATTTATGCCAACGTTTCCAATAGCTTTTGGATTCCCTGGTTCAAGTATTCTGCACCTACCCCAGCTACCTGTTACAATGCACAACTCCCACCAGCCATCAGTTTTTATTTCATGTCATTTTTCATGAAGTAACACACATTGCAGCCAGAATCCTGTGTTGCTGTTGCATGGTTTTCTTTACAGTAGTTTTCCAGCTGTATTCCTCCTCCCCATGATAAAGAGTGTTGCCAAGTATTTCTTGTTATCTTAGAACACACATGGTAAGGATGGTTGCTGGATGTCTCATCCTTTTTAAGGCTGTGAAGACATGCTCTGACAAGGCCTTTTCCCAGTCCCAGGTATTCAGGGATGCAAGCTGTGCCTATCCCCATCAGCTCTGTGAAGGATTTAAGAGAGATTGTGGGCCTGAAGGTTGAACGATGCTTCTGTGTCAGAAGCTGAATTTCAGCAAGCAAAAGCAACTTCCCCGACTCTTGAAGTTGTGTGTCCTTTTAATGCTGCAAAATGTCAATAATGATCCTTGCGTACATCTTTCTCAATTCAATGTACAGTGGCTGTCTTCTCCTTCAGCTAGTTTGGAGCTTAAAACCCAGCTTAAAAATACTGGATAGGGTAATTTTTGGTGGACATGGCCTGAGCCTGCTTGGAAGGAAATTGGTCTGGTTACACAAGTCTTTATGTAAGACCCAAAGAGAGCCTAAGGTTTTGAGTGCCCTAGAATGCTCTTTCCAAGTAGGTTAACAGGCACATAGACACCCTGTAATGGCGTCAGGACTCCCCAGGACATCTTCAGGGCAGCTATGTTTTATGTAAGCCACTGTTTTCATGCAACCTCAGCTAGCGTTGTGCTGCTCTTTGCAGGATCGGGTGAGCGGTGTTGTCTTTGGCTGTGTGGGCTTAAATGTGTTTCTAACGCGCGTGTCAAATAATTGCCTGTTAAACAGACTGCCAGTGTGGCTGAAGCCAGTGCTTCTGAAGAAGGTGAAATAAGAGCTTTGAAGATAGGGTCCTGCTGTGAATAGGATCCAGTCAAGTAAGTGTTGATTATGTCCAGTCTGATCTTTGCAGATTGTGGAAAAATTGCAGAGATGTTTGTTTTAACAAGAGAGACATGCCTACCTTTTTGTTTTTTTCCCCCAAACCTTTTAGTTACCTGAAGAAACCCTTGGGTCCACCTCCACCGTCATCTACTTGCTTTCGTTGCGGAAAACGTGGCCACTACATAAAGAACCGCCCGACAAATGGGGTACGATTCTGGGGGACTTGTGATGTTACTTAGTTTTTAACTATTTTACCTTGGCAGTTACGTAACAAATACATGAATACTCATATTAAGACTTGTTTCTGTTGGGGTGAAATGCAGAGGTTATATGGCAATGTTGCAAAGCCCTTCAAAATTCCAGGGGAAGCTGGAATTACAAATGTGCAATTTCCTTTTTTCTAGGTGGTAGACATTCAATATATCCATAGGTGTTTCTCGGTGAACTTTCATGCATGTTTTTATATCTTTCAGTATTAGTGGAAATGTTTCTGTTTTCCACTCTTTTTAATGACAGTTCACAGTTTTTATGGTTTTGTACAAAAGCAAGACATTTCTCTTTGCCCCATCTCTTGAATATTTGCGTGTTTTAATTACACTAAGTCCCTGGTTGAGGATTGATGCCATTTAACCTTAGTCACTGAAGGTATATGCATGAGGTCCGAGTTCAACCTTCACGTGTATAGGCAGTGAATGTAGGTATCTGCAGTGAGTGATTCAGAGCACTGAATTAGTGTCTCTGAACTGCGCTGTGGAGGAGGAGCAGCGGGTTTGTGTCTCTTCTCTGAGTGGATGGTGAGCTAAGGGATATGTCACCCTTAAGGAACCTGAAGTTAAGCCAAAGGATGTCGCTTGAGTTGAAAAACCCTGCTCAAGCCTTTGGAACATCCTGGCTCTATTTGTTTAGGAAAAGAAGTATTTCAGTTGAGCATCCCTTACGCTAGGTAAAAGGAGAGGGTTAAAGGCTTTTGCTGCTTAAAATAATCACTGGAAAGTCATTTTAAGTGTGGGTCTTGAGGTACGTCTGCTTTTCTTTTCTGAAGAGGACACAAATTTTGAGTCTGTTGCCAGAATGAAAAAGAGCACAGGAATTCCAAGGAGTGTCGTGCTAGAGGTACCCGATGCAAAGGGTGCTATGCTGACAAACACTGGAAACTCTGCAATACCAACTATGAAAGCATAAGTATGGAATTAAGTGGACTGACCAAAAAGCGAAGGAGAGAAACCACGCCTAAATATCTGAGTGGCAATGCAACTGAGTTGGCCAGCATGTGTCATTAGAGGGGAGGAAGCACTGTCATTGTATCTTAACCTTAAAATCTGTGATACTTTGTAATATTAAAAGAGGGTGGTCCTACTGTTTGTGTCCCTGGAATTTGGTTCAGGTTGTGGTATGCCAAGAATGTATGTTTCTGCAAAACATTTCAGTAGCGTTTACAGTGGATTTGTTCTCTTTGCAAGCTCATTTTGCTTCTGTTTTATGTTTCAAAAGCTTCTTGCCAAGTTTAACAGATGGCTGTTGGACTGAGATTTCCTCCCCCTCTGACTTTGAGGAAACCCCATGTGTGAAACAGACTGAAGTTTTCCTGTTGCTGTACACTAAGAAAATACTGCCGTGTGCTGACAGGAGTGGCTGTTTTAAAATGCCCTTGGTAGCACTTCTGGTTTTCCATCATGGATGTCCTTTTGTAGAAGCTGTAACATAGACTTCTTGCTTTTATAAAATGTAATTGCTCGGAGACTAACGTTATCCTGAGCCTGCAATTTACATTTATCCTCTGGCAAAGGAGAGGTGGGATTCATTTCACCTGCTTTCTAGCTGTGAAAAGATTCTTTTTCTAGTCTGAGCTTATTTCTTAGTTGATGCAATGAATGGGAGAGTTCTGCAGAAGGAAGGTTGTTCCTCCCTCCCTCTTCTAGTGTTGTGGCTATCGAAAAGTAGTTTAAAGTAAGCGCCTATGCTTTAGGAGGCTAATGTGGAGTGAGAAGAATTCCATCTCTTCTCTTGCTTTGATAAAATCCAAAGCTTGGAAAAGTTTTCCTCTACCCATCTTTAACTCGTTTCTTTTTCCTTCCCCACCCCTCCTCCAGGGAAGCTTATGCTAGAGGAAGGATGGAGAAGCCTCCCTTTTTACCAGAGGAGCCGTCCTCTTCCTCCTCCTCCTCTTCCTCCACCTCAGATGGTCCTGTTCCAGACGAGTTCTCGTGTCTCATCTGTAAGAATATAATGACTGATGCAGCTGTTATTCCCTGCTGTGGCAACAGTTATTGTGAGAAATGTAAGTGTTACTCCCATGTTTGTTAATTCTAAACCTCCCATCTGATTTTCTGAAAGCAGAAAGAGGAGAGAACGAAATTGCTTTGTTACCAGTTCTATTTTACACTTAAGTATACCCTGAACAGAAAAGGGCTCTTCTGGTGTGAAGGGAGAAAAAAGCCAGGAAGCTTTTTCCCCTTTTTATGTACCTAGTTAAGTCTTCTTCACAAGCAGAAGGACGAGTATGAGGAGAGTGGCTAATTGTGCAGGTGATTACAATATTAGATACTGAATGCGTTTAGTTTGTCCACAGCCCTTTGTCTCATACAAAATTATATAGCCAACTCTGGTGAACTTACAGTGGTCTGCAACAAATGGATAGTTAGGCATTTAATCCCCATTCTTCTCCACGGGAGAGTTGGTTAAAACCTTCAGAACTCAAACCTCCTAATGGTTTTTTGAACCTCTTAATGTTTTTTTTGAAACATGTTTTGTTCATTAACCTTGAGGTTGGGGACTTCCCGCTGTACTAGATAGTGGGGAAAAGACTAGTTGCAACATCAAGACACAGCCTAGGCTCCATCTTCAGATGTTCCAATGGTGAAATACAAAACGGTATGGTTATTTGCTGCATACTAGGAATTTTTTACACTATTGAACATTTATAGCTTCATGCTCTTAGTTCAAGACCATATTCAGCCATTAATCATATACATGTGTTTATGATTGGTGAGAACCCCCAAAACTTCCTTAGTTTGGCTAAATACTCTTTTGCTTATTCTAATTCTACACAGGTATTAGAACAGCATTAGTGGAATCTGAGGAACATATATGCCCAACGTGTCAGGAGACAGATATTTCGCCTGATGCTTTAATTCCCAACGAGTGCCTACGCCAGGTAACATGACGACTTTTACATAAAGTGCTTGTAAGAAAAGGCTATTTGTAAAAAGCGGAAAGGGAAGAAAATATTAATTTACATCTCCTTAAGCAAGGCGTAATTGAATAAGGCTAAATTGACTTTTCCAATACACTATTTGTTGCTGTCTCAGAAGCTTACGACTCTTTAGAGACAATCTGGCAAATTCAGGTCCCGCTCTTACTTAACACGATTGCCTCGCTTTCACATTTGGCGTTAACGCTGAAGGACTTGAAATACAGGTCCTCTGAGCTACCAGTCATTAGTATCAGTGTTGAATGTGACGTGTTCATACATCTGTATGTTGGTTTCTTTTAGGATTGATGACATTTAGAGGAATACACGAGTAATTTTCCTCTGTGAAGGCTTTTGTTTGTATATCTGCTGAAGTTTCATCTTACCTTCTTGTAAATGCTTTTCTGCCTGTAGGCTGTGAACAACTTCAAAAATGGAACTGGCTACACAAAAAGGCTCCATCAGCAGATTTGGCAGCAGCAACAGCAGCAGCCGCCACCGCCTCCGCCACCACTCATGACTGTTACACCTGCCGCTGCTCTGGTGAGTGCCTCTGAACCATGTACATCTTCCTCTCTGTCAATCAGCAATTTGTTGCAAGAGAAGGTAAGCTTTTTTTCAACATATGCAGTGATTCTTATATTGTAGTAGAGCTTCTTTTCCAACTGTCTGTGTTTATTCACAAGGGCTGTCGGGTTCCTGTGCGAAGACAAGCAGCATTAGCAAGTCGTCTGGGCCGCCAAGGACAATCAATACGCACCACTGGTAAGGAAGTGTAACTTTAGAATTCCTTTCAAAAAATTATCTTCAGATAAACTGAATGGGATTTTTTGCTTTTTCCTCTCTCCACTCCAAAAGGTCATCCAGGGAGAGGCAGTACAGTTGGCTCAGCAGGTGGCAGACCAGGCTGGGAACTGTAAGTATTCTGCAGAAATTCAATGTATTACTACTTGTAAGCTGTTAAAGGAGGCCGTAGCACTTAACTTCTGCAACGGCTGATTCATAATGAAGTGAGTATGCACAGATAGTTGTGGAGGATACAAGTGGTCGTTAATTTTTCAATGGCCTGATTTGAATTGGCTTTAACAAAGGGGATCTGTGCTTGCAGTGAAATTATTTAAAATAAACCTCCAGTACCTGATTGAGAAGAGGACTCTGACAAAGGAACTCTTTTTGAGGAAACCAGAATTACCTATCAAAATTAAATACAATTAAAGGATCAGGTGGAAAGCCACCCTTTTGGTTACTGGCTGCACAGGGCTGTAGAAATTGATTTCCCAATAGGAGTCAGCCTCCAACATTCTTTTTTTTCTAACAACTTAGTTGATGCCGATTGAGCAAATTCTTGGAAAAGTCAACACTGTTGTGTTATGACCATTTTGAATGTCTTCAGTTTAGTCAGCCCAAATAGCCAAGCTGCTTTCTCTCAGTTGGTGAGAGAGGAGTCTGTTTTATCTATGATTGCAGGGTCAGGTCAGCCCTTCCTTTTGGTATGTATGTGTTATAGATAGGTTGTAAGGGTGCCCTGTGTTTATAAAATCTTAAAGATAAATCAAAACAAACCCCAGGATCCATCCCACAGATTGTCTGAAATCTGCAATTGAGTAAGCAGGAGAATAACAATTTGGGGACAAGAGCAGGCCAAAGACATCATGGTGAGGCAACAACGCAGGAAGCATACGTGGAAGAAGATGATAGAAGTCTGGGAGAAGATGAGTTACTATCTGTGCAGTACTTTGCAGATCAGAAGTGTGAAGTGTTGGCACGTGCGAGATGGGAGTCTCTTTTAAGCCTGGGCAGCCTCCATCCACAGTCGCAAAGCTGAGTACGAGGAGATCAGACTGAGGGAAGTGTTGGGGGTGAGGATGTGGAAGGCAGGTAGGAGGGTCAAGAAATGAGTGTAGTCTCCAATGAACAGAGAGCAGGGAGAAAAAGGCTTCGGTTGAGAACAAGAAGTGCTTGCCACCATGCTCCCGCTTCATTAGCTTTCCTCTTTAAAATGAGGGGAGAGAGAGTAACAGAGTGACGCATGTGGGGGGGTTTTCCTTTGAAGCTCAAATCGAGGCCGCCCGAACAGTGAACGTACCCAAAGGACTCGGGCCCCAACACTACCAGCATCAACACCAGTCTTTGTGCCTGTGCCTCCACCTTCCGTGTATCCTCCAGCACCCCATGCGCTTCCTCTTCCACCGGGGGGACCACCAAGACCGTTTCCTCCTCAGTTTCCACCTGGTCAGCCTCCGTCTGCTGGGTACACTGTCCCCCCTCCAGGATATCCCCCATCTCCTGCAAACCTGTCATCAGCTTGGGTACCAACAGCAGTACCAACGGCTCATTCAAATACCAACCCAACGAGACAAGCACCTCCTTTATAGAGTCATAGAATCATTTCGGTTGGAAAAATTTGTCAGAGCCCCTGGTTTTAACGTAGTTGTGCGTAAGGTTCTCTGTGCCTGTCTCGGCATTGTGTTGTCACCGTAAGCTTGTAACGGGCTGCGGCTGGGTGCTGCTCTGGGGCTACTGACCCAGCTTCAAGGCAGAAAAAAAAGTGGCTTTCTCTGAATGCTGTCGTCAGGAACAAGGTGCTTTAGCTTGCCAGCAGGTGTCTGCAGGCTTTTTTCCGCATGAGTTTGTGCGGTAGGAATGGAAGGTGTAGGTGGTTTTACTTCCGTGAAGGTCATGGGGCTTGGGGGTTTTCTTGGTTGGTTGGATTTGGTTGGTTTGTTCTTTGTTTTTTTTCGTTTTGGTTTGGTTTGTGCTATCAATTTTGGGGGTTCAGGAGCTGATTTCCAGTCATTCCTCCTCCCAAGTGGTGAGGGTGGAAAAGGCTGGAGTGATACATTTCTACCCGGCTGGAGGCAAGCCGACCTCATGAGTGGGAGAGACGCATTCACAGTGAAGGCTCATACAGCGCCCTGATGGCTGAAGGCAACTCCCTGAACTGTAATAGTGTAAACTTATCCGTTGTCTTCCAGAGGATGCAGGAGAAATGTCTTGCAGCTTTGTGAAGCTATAAAGGAGTGACAAAACTTGGAACAAATCAGTTGAACTTCTTGTATAAAATTGGGATCTCTCGCAAGAGAAGTATGTTGGAGATGTTCCCTATGGTGGACAAATCCTAGCAAGAGTTGGCAAAATATTAAACTGCCACAGACTTCTCATTTAAAGAGAAGGCTGGTGGATGAATAGGTAGTATGCCACGTATGCTCCTTTGTCTCATAAGATCTCTTCTTTGTATATGCCTGGCAGTCTGGTACAGTTGAGAGAGAGAGAAGGAAGTTTGGTTTTTTTTTTTTTTTTTTGAATTCCAAAAGGGGAACGAATGCTATTGGGCATAAGTCACTCTCTCAGTAAAACTTTCCAAGTGCCATTTTCCTCAACTTTTAAGGTGTGAGATCAAATTTTCAGTAATACATGCAAGCAACTGAAAAATATCTCCTACTGACTAAAAGAATTTGCTCTTCATAATATCGGATATATCTTATTGATATTGTCCTTTATGTCAGTCTCTAATTATAGCCTCTGTAGGAGGAATGGAGCAATGAAAGGCAGCTAGATGGTGGCCTTCTGTACATGGAAAGATCTTGGATGCTAGCAAAGTCTAAAACCCATTCTTGTGTTGTGCAAACTTTCTGAAGTGCAAGTTGTACACTGCAAGTAATACGTAAAGCATGTAGGAAGTTGCTGCTGTAGGTGTTTTAATTTAGATGTAATGCACAGCAATTAAACATAGGCTTTCCTTCTGTATGTGTTATGAAAATGGTATCGTAAGAAGGAAGATACTCATTAGGAACGTTTTTACTTATGAAGTGGAAGTAGGCAATGCCTATAAACAAGGCAAGGCAAATTAGGTCAAGGCCTCGTTACACTTGTAAGTCAACAGCCGTTCTGACTGAGGAGATTAGTTAATAGGACTACCATCCTAATACCACCCCCTGCCCCCTCCAGCTTTTTGGAAAACGCATAGAAAAAAGTTTGAAAAATGAGCTCATAGAGAAGGGGGTGGGGGAGCCCACTAGGTGACTAAAAGCCATGTCTGTAGTTGGACAAATCTACTCTGCGCGAGAGAAATCCATCTTCCCTCAGTGGCAGAGTAAAGGCAACAATTAGAAATGAGGAGTTGTAATAAGCTATCTTTTTAAAATCAAGTGTTGAAGCTGTCCTTTGAGCATTTCCTCATCCCATTCCAGCCAAAGTGGGTCAGATACCTTAAATAGTTCTAAGCGTCTCTTGACTAACCCAGCTAATATTTGAAGTTGTCCATTTGTGAAGTAGGAAAATGTCCGGTTTGAATAATGCCATCATTAATCCCTGTAGCCTTAGGGTCTGGATATGGACTCTTTGACAAGCATGATGAGTTGTAGAGACCTTTTCACTGTGTCTCCCCCTTTTGCTACTAGTGTTTCTGTAGAGACCCTTGATCCATTAAGTACAGTTCTTACCTCCTTTCTCTCTCCTGGTTTCAGCTGGTAATGCAAAGTAGGGTGGTTTTTCTCCATTTTTCCCTTTCTAAAGCAAGGGTCCTATGGTGTCAAAAATAAAAATGCTCATGCTGCTTTAAATTTAATGTTGTCCTGCCATGTCAGTCAGTCCTGTGCTGCTTCTGATTGCAAGGAAGTCTAAAGAGGCAGGGCAAGCGGAGGGTTGGGGGTGAAAATGGTGCCTTGCTGTGCTTGGAGTTCCAGGGGCAGTAAGCTTGTGGGCTTCCAAACCCAGGTGCCTGGTGTCCTGCTCAGCCTAACTGGGCAGTGAGCTAGCTAAAGCAGATTTGAGCACCTTCTACAAACAGAGCTTAACTTGTGCTGCTCTGCGTGCTGACGTACATCTCTTGGATTTAGATTAAAACAGATGTATGTAGAGCTAAGCCTCTGCGCTATAAAAATGGACCACTGTGTTAAGAGCACAAGGCTCTGCTAGCAGCAGTAGCTGCAGATGTGTTGATGTTTTCATTCATCCTCTTCCATAGGCAAAACCAAGGTAATGCTGAATTTACTGCAACAACTCTGTTTAACAGTCCGCTTTGTCCTTCCTCTGCAGTCAAGTATAATGTCCTTTTAGAATCAGTAGAAGCACAGCAACTACATTGAACTAAAAGAAGCCCGTGTTCAATTGTCTTGTTTAATGGGATTAGGAAGCTGATGGGAATAACCTTAAATCAAAAGTGCTGTGAAACTGAAATGTGTCCAAAACTTGTGCTGTATGTAGTGTCACCCTTAGTGGATTTCAAAGCTTTTCATTTCCTGGCGATCAGTTCTAACTGTCTAGCGCAATGCAAAGAAGCTGTCTTAAGATGGTAGCAACTTGGATCTTTTCTTATATCCACAAGTGTTTTTTAAAAAAGTAGTTGTGGCTTCTAAGTTAGGTCAAGTTATCTCAAAACCATAAGCAGGGTCTGTTTTCCCTCATTTATGCTAATGCTGGGCAAAAGAGCAGAAGCTGATTTGGAAACCTGTAAGTGGAAAGGTGTTTTGCAGTAAGGTGGTGGTGGTTGTTTTGTTGTTTTTTGTTTTTTTTCTTTTGTGGAGTCTTCAGTATTTTATTTTCTCCCCCAGTACTCCTAGGCTGCAGAACCAGCCTCCAAGGCACTATGGAATTACTTCTGCAATTAGCTTGGCTCCTCCTAAGGATATAGATTCCATTCATACTCAGAAGCTGCTTGAAGCGATGAAAGCATGTGGGGTATTTGAAGACGAGGAAGAACTGAATCACAGGTATAACAAGACTGTAAAACTTGTTAATGTCCTGGGGTTTTTTTAGGGCAAACTTAACGTGAGTTTTCTTTACAGGCTGGTGGTTCTTGGTAGACTGAATAACTTGGTCAAAGAATGGATTTCAGAACTTGGTGAGAGCAAGGTAAGGTTTTTTGATAGGTTCTTATCAAAACAGCTGAAGCCTTTTTGTTTCTTCTAAAGGCTTTACTGCTAGGATTTACGCTAAAGTTCAACATTTCACTTCCTTCTTAAGTATCAAGGAGTTCTGTAGTAAGTGCCATTGAAATAATGTATAAAAGATACTTCAGATGAAGACCTTCAAGCCCTTGGGGCACTGAATAAATTTGTGAAGTGGCTCTATCAGTTGACTTGTAGCAGTTAACAAAGCTGAAACAACATATTGTGGGGGGGAGATAGATGGTAACTGGGCAGTAAACTTGCCCCAGACAGCCTGCAGCCCTCAATCTAGTTTGAAGTTATTACTCTAGAGTTGCCTTTGGTATGGCTCTTAGATGGTGTTAATTTGTGTGGGTCTGCTGCAGGGAAGACTGGTAAAAGGTCTTAATTTGTTTAAATTGATGAAACAACTGCTACATTACTCATCTTTGTTGTCGTTGTTTGTGAGTTGCAAGCCCTCCCTTCAGAAAAACAGTATCAGTCTATTAGACTAAGAACTCAGTATGGGAGGGAGAAGACATTGTTTATGGAGGCTGTTGTAGTCTTTGTAAGTAACTTATATGCTAGTTAAACTTGCACGTAGGTCAACGTGTATGTTCTATTGTCCAGAAAACTCTTTGTCTTCTACCCGCAGAATTTTCCCCCTTCAGCAGTAGCAAATGTTGGTGGCAAAATATTTACGTTTGGTTCTTACAGGCTTGGAGTACACACTAAAGGTAAACTTTTGTTGTGTGGTCATAGTTGTAATGTTTGAAAGTGTCTTCCAACAGTAACAGAAGAAATGGCATCTCTTTGCAGGTGCTGACATAGATGTGGCTTGTGTTGCTCCTAGACACGTCGAAAGATCGGATTTCTTTCAGTCGTTCTTTGAAAAACTAAAATGTCAGGAGGAAATAAAAAAGCTAAGAGTAAGCAAGCTCTCTCCTTGATAGATTGTGCAACTCCTCCAATAAGAATATTGATGTTAAAGACTCCTGTTGGTAGTGATTGTCTTACAAACCAAACTTAAAAAGGGACTTGTTTCTGAGCCCCTTGTAAAATCCTGTCTACGCAGCATGAAAGTGTTGAAGTGAAGCTTTTAGTTCCCTTCCCCAATGACTGTACACCCCATAAGAATCTCTGTGGTTCACTTCTCCCCTACCCATGGTTTGGGAATGAGTGGGCTATAGTATCAAAAAGCAAGGTTGTCCCGAGGAGCCTTGCTTTCACCTGAGCTGTAGTAAGGGGCTTGGCAAGAAGGTAACTGTATGCAGGTAGAGGAAGGGGCAGCCTGAGAGCTAAGGAAGTTGAATGTGATGTGGAAAGGCTTCTGTCAGTACCTTTGCCGTGGTGTTCCTCTGGGTGTACTTTAGGACCTCTAATTCCTTCTTCTCTGGTCCTGTTCTTCTGTGGCTACTCAGCCTGAGACTTTGTAGAAGAGATGCAGAGTCAGCTTTACATGAAGTCAATAGGAGCTGTGCTGTGAACATACAAAACTGCCTTGTAAAATGACCCTGCGGTGCATACGTTGTGTACCTTGCGTATAGAACCAAACTCCTGAGAAGTGTTTCTCTCAGCCTGGTCTTCCTTGTGCAGACATTTTGAAAGACTTCATCTGCATAGCTAATGAGGCTTTGTTTAGATGACCGAAGACAGACTCAGTGGGCTGTGGCACAGTTCTAACGAGTGGTCTACAAAATTGAAAACTGTCGCATAAGGTAGCTGATAGCATCTCAGGCATGGTAGAAAATAAAAATACAGGAGGCTAGTGCACGCTGTCAAAGGCGGACAGAATTTTCTCGATTTCTCTGGATGTTAACCAGTAGTAAGATAGCGACAGAAATCTCTTGCTTTTCTTCCTCACCACCAAGGTAAGTACCTTACAACCTCTGATACTGATGGCTCATTGTGCACTGTTTGTTCATTACAGTCCGTGATCAGCCTCTGAATCTCTTGGCTAAATAACTTGTTAAAGCTAGTATTTTACCGTCTTAGTGCTATAGTGCGTGCAGCTTATGAAGAATTCCTTTGGTTTGGAAGCAACTCAAGTCTTTATACTGAGTAGTTAGCAGTGTAACTTCTGCATTTGATCGTAGTTTAGGAGAAACATTAAAGTAGCAAACCATGTTTTCTTACACAGTTATCCTCTCCTTTCCAGGCAGTTGAAGATGCATATGTACCAGTTGTCAAGTTTGAGTTTGATGGCATCAAGGTAAGCATTTCTTTTTTTTCTTGCTTTGGAATAGGATAACTTTTCCAGGGAGCTGTGACTGTGCTATTTTGGACTACAACCTATCCCAGGAGAAGATATTGCAGTAGAACGGGAGCTTATAGGAAAATAAGGCCCTAGGGAGCCTAGCAGGCATGGGAGCATCAGGGACATCTTTTTCTAGACCTGTGCTGTAGACCAGGGTAGCCTGCTTGAATAGCATTTATCCCTAGGATCGTGCAGAGTGGGAGCAGAGGCGGTGTCCTTGCTAAGTCTTCTTAGCTCTGCCAAGCTAGGTATCTACAGAGGGATGTGTACAGTGTAGTTCACTGCACGAATCATGTGAGCAGACTAAATGTTTTGCTGCAAATCCAAAATGAAGTGGTCATGGGACAAACAATCTGGAAAATGGAAAGTAAAAGTACTCATTTGATTCCTGCCTAGGTTTGTCAGCTGCAGGAATCCTGCTATCTTGAATACATCTTATACAATGAATCAAGACCTGCATGCTGTAGTCCCTAAGGAAGTTACTGCTTGGTATCACTATCACAAAGAGATTTATTCAGTGACCTTTTTGTGGCCTTTATGTGGTACAGACTTTCACAGGATAATCTTCTTGCCTCAGACTGTACTAAAAAGCAGATACTTCAGGGTCAAAAGGGCTTCCTGCGTAAAGAAAATGCTCTCTCCTTTGCTGAAGTATAGTTGAGGTGACTGAACTTAAGTCTTAATTCTGTGAATAATTTTAAGTTCCCTTTTCATTGAAATTCTAAGTCTAGAGTAATCTTTTTCAACTTAAAATGCCCTCTTCCTTTCCCTAGCTTAAAAAGAAAGGGGTGATGCAGTGAAGGTTTTGTAAATAAAATTCAGAACTTCGAGAAATTGCATTGAGTCTTCTGGCAAATAAATGTCTTGGGAGATGTATCTATAGTCACCTAATTCTAAATACAAATGTTAACCACTCTTTTTAGACTTGACTAACTGTCCCCCACCAGTGTGCTGTTCGCAAACTGCGCGGCATTCTAACGGTTGGCACTTTTTTCCTCTTGAGATTGATCTCGTGTTTGCAAGACTGTCTGTGCCAACTGTTGCTGATGATCTTGATCTCAGAGACAACTCGTGTCTCAGAAGCCTGGATATAAGATGTATACGGAGCTTAAATGGTAAGCATATTTGCACATCTTTAACAAGAAAATGTTACTAAAATTGGTATGGAATGCAGGTTACACACCCCAAGTTTCTGTACAGGATGCAGAAACTGATCCCCTGTATCCTTGAGATCTGAGGAGGTGGCGAGTGGGCTTAAATTTAGCTGTTTCAAGTTGTGTGTTTAGATAGACCTGTGTTTCATGTTTCTTTGATTGGGGGGGGGGGGTGTTGTTCCAGTTTGCCACAGAAACTGCTTCAGCTGAATAGGTAGAGCACTTGATAGAGAAGAATGTGTGGTAGTGCATTTAAAAAAAAAAAAACAAAAACCACAAAAAAGGCTATTTAAAATACCTGAAGCCAAAGTTGCTCACTGTTTAACACTGACTGGTTTAACTGTTCCTGGCTGTCAAAAGAAACTTAGCTTTCGGAATCCTGTAGAAGGGCCTTATTGAAAATTGTTGGCTGGAGTCTAAAGTATGAAAAAGCTGTTGAGGGCACCAGTTACCTGAGGTGATGCTGAATGTTATGTGTAACCTCTAGTTTTTAAGGTAATACAAAGCAAGTAATGCAAACTTGTTTCCATAGACTTGCAGGAGAAACTGTAAGCTGTTGATCCAGTATAGCACAGAACTGACTTGTACCTGTTACTAGGAAGTTCTGTACTTCAGCTGTTTTTTCTTACAGGCTGCAGAGTTACTGATGAAATACTGCACCTAGTGCCAAATAAAGAGAACTTCCGGCTCACGCTCCGTGCAATTAAACTGTGGGCAAAGCGTGAGTAATGTGATTGTTTGTGATCTTTAAACTTTTCAGAGGCACCTCATGCTGAAAAAACAATAGCATTAGAAGTCCTTCATCTTTGGATGGCTGTTTAAATAACAGGTTTTAGTTCAAGACCTGTTTTTTAGTTTAGATTCAAGGACTGTCCGTGGGGTAGAGATTCTGTTTTTTTTTTAATGGGGATAGAGTGGGGAGATGAGGGGAGTGCCTACAAGACAAGGTGCTACCTTGCTTACCAGGAACCTGACTAGAAAGGATAAAAATGCCCAGTGAAGTAGAAAAACTTGATAGGTAAGGAATAAGAAAATACTGTTTGCGCATGTGACTAGAGCAAGTGCTAGAAGAATGGCAGAACCTTCTTCTTAAGGGAAGTTGGAGCGAAGCAGTAGCTGTAGCAGTGCAGGCAAATTTCAGAGTAGCAGTATTTTGGGAAGTGGTGTGGTAACGATTCTTTTTCTCATCGCTGTAAGGACCGACAGTTTTGGCCTCGTTGCACTGCAGAAATAACTGACTTGGAGGCTGAAGTGTGCTAGGTATTCTATAGAATGTGAAGGTGGTGCTGTAAATTAGAAGGACTATACTTGGGTATGGAAAGACTACAGGCTAACGACAATGTATGCATTGTAGGACGTGGCATTTACTCCAGCGTGCTGGGATTTCTTGGTGGGGTTTCCTGCGCTGTGCTAGTAGCGAGAACGTGTCAACTCTATCCAAACGCTTTGGCTTCTACTCTGGTGAACAAGTTCTTCTTGGTTTTTTCAGGATGGTAAGAGCTATTTATGACTCTTGATTTGCGTAAAGCAGTAACAGTTTCTGAGGTGGTTCTTTATATAAGATTTATACCAACAGCATTCAGTCCTACCCTGAATTACATGGCAGAGTTTTAAATGGGCAGTCAGTTCCTGGCTTTTCTTGTATAGGGAGTGGCCAAAACCTGTATTGCTGAAACAACAGGAAGAGAGCAATCTCAACTTACCAGTATGGGACCCTAGGGTATGTAGACATGGAATTTGGAAGCCTTTAAACTTTCTTCTAAGCTAAGCTGCTGGTGCTGAGCACAATTGTTTGAACATCATAGGTGAACCCATCAGACCGATCCCACGTCATGCCTATCATCACCCCAGCCTATCCGCAGCAGAACTCTACATACAACGTATCTACATCAACGCGAGCGGTAATGGTAGAGGAGTTGAAACACGGTAAAGTTCTCTCCATGCTTATTAACTGCTTAAAAGGTATAATTCTTGCAATATGAAACCACATGACGTGACTTGGTTATATTCCGTGCGGTGTTGTGCCCTTTTAGGCAGAAGAGTTCTCTGAGAAGTATACCTGTTGCAGGCAACAAGGGACGAGTTTTACAATGAACTGTTGTAGTAGACGTGTATTGTGTCAAGGGAATTCCTGCTTTTTGATCTGTCAATTACTGTTCAAAACCGTTATCTTGTAAAGTTTCTCTCACGTTCTGCTAGTCTTAAAAACAAAATGGTAGTAAGGTTTTCAACCTTAATTGTAGGTCTTGCAGTTACAAATGAGATTCTCCAAGGAAAATCAGACTGGTCAAAGCTCTTTGAACCACTGAACTTCTTCCAGAAATACAAGTATGTATGAAATCTGTTACCTGAACTTGAAATGATTTCCGTACTGGTTAGCATAGTGAGTTTTAGCTTGCAGTCTAAATGCAAGATGGCATTGATATGTTTGTTTTTTAGAAGCTGGAGGTAGTCATAGGAATTTTGGTAAGGATAAGCATAGGGAAGATCGAAAAACTGTTTGTGTTTTGCCACTGACACTGTTTTTATTAAAAAAAATCAGCTCTGATACTTAGAATGCAGCAGAACGCAATTCTGAAGGATGTAATCAGTTTTTCTTCAGTTAATGCTGTGCTGCCTGCAGGATATAATGTGTCTTGTCTGGAAGTAATTTTCTATACGTTTAAGGCAGTTTTGGTTTCATTTGAAGGAATATCAAGTCCTGAGCTAGGATATTAATTTTTCTTTTCTTCTAGACATTATATTGTGCTGACTGCTAGTGCCTCTACTGAAGAGCATCACTTAGAGTGGTAAGTCTTGCTTTGAGTGTGGGTTCAATACATCACTGATGCTCAATTCAGTGTTGCGCTTCATTTGGTTAATACAGTTCACAAAAGCAAAGTATTCAACTGTGCAACTAGGCATGGAATACAGTACGGAGTTAAGTAGACAGTTCCTCAGCAAAACTAAAAGCTTTCTTGTGAAGGGAAGTTAACATAAGTCATCTTGCTGTTTAAGAAGTTAACCTAAAGACCCAAGTCATGATGAGAAGGAACGACGAGGGTTAGTGTGCGTATGCTCTGTGTCATGTGGAGAAGCAGATGCCAGGAGTCTAAGGAGACTACTTAGCCAAGGCTACTTCAGTTAGGAAGATGTTCCTTGTTGCAGAGACTGAAGTAAGTAGGGATTACTTGATGTCATCAGATGTGTAGTGGACACTGGAGAGCTTGATCTTTTAGTGACTTATAGAGCAGTGGTCTCCAAACTTTTGTGCACTCCTGTGAGCAAAAAAAAAAAAAATAATTTTTGAACACATAGTTGCAGTCTATATCTACTTCTTTACAAGTTACGTACACATTACTGAAGTTCTAGTCTTTTCTTCCCGGACCCAGTGGATTGTCTTGTGCACCCCCTGGGGTACATCCCCGCCGACACTTTGAAGACGACTGTTGTAGAGCCTTAGAAGACTTGGTTTCATAGCTTTTTTACTGGATGTAATATTTAATTTAGGACTAGATTGCACTCAATGCTAAGTTGCTCTGGTTATGTAGTCAGGCTGTTCCAGAGCCTACTGTTCTCCAGTGAAGTGAAACAAGGCTGTTTAATTGGGGTGAAACCTGACCATCTGCACAGAGCACCTGAATGCTGATAAATAGTGTTTACTAAGTTTTAATCTAGTAGTGTGCTCAGGCATCTTGTGTTTAGTGCTGGAAATGATCATCTCTTGTTGCTATAAGAACAAGTTTAGTTCACCAACTCTTGAATGGATTTGGGAATAGATTGCACATCTCTGTTGTTCATCAACATAAGATACTTGTGAAGAACGTACAGAGTTCTGACTGCCTTCAAAGCTAGCAGTGTTTTAGGTAGAAGGGTAAAATGCCAGTACTTCATTTAAAAGAAGAGCCTTTGTGGTCATGATACATTTCTTGGGTAAGTTTCTGATGAGACTGTTGACTAAATCATTTGTTTATTAAAGGAACTATATTTTTCAGTTTGGCTGGAAAAGGGTAAACTCTTTTCACAGATCAATCTGCAGGAAGACTAGCATCTTTACTCAGGTGTAATGGAAGAGTTGTGCTTGAGCCTTTTCTAAACTGTTGTTCTCCTTGACCTTTGGGGTAAAAAGGAGTTTTGGTGCACTTCAAAATGCAGCCAGAGGTGCTGGGAATCTGCTGCTTGTTGATATTTTCATCATAGTTTATATGTTGAAGTGTTGTATCTGACCTGTTAAGACTACAAGTTAATCTTACTGCCTCTGTCTTTGGAACCTTTAAAGCTCCAGTGTTACTGGAAACATCTCCAACTCCAGTGTGTGTGATATAACTATCTAGTATCTGCTCAGCCGAATGAATCTTACTACTTACTGACTGGTTAGCATTTTTGTGTTAGCATTGTATTATAAAAGGGCATATAACTACTGTGCTGGATCCAGTCAAAAATGAGTAAATGTCTCTTGTTCTTATCAGGATTGGCCTTGTGGAATCTAAAATTCGTGTGCTGGTTGGCAACTTGGAGAGGAATGAATTTATATCTATTGCACATGTAACGCCACAGTGTTTCCCTGGCAGCCGAGACCTTTGTAAACAGTGAGTTTCATTACTTTTCTGAAGTCGAGTTTGGCCGATGTATTGTACCTTGTTTATGTTCCTTCACCTCAGCTTACCCGTGAGAGATGTTCAGTTACGTACCTACTGTTTTGTAGGTACGAGGTCTGACGGGCAAGGTTCTGAGCATGTAGGATCTTTTTAAAGAAGGGAGAACTTGAGGGAGGGGTTCTCGGAGAACTTGAGTATGGGCTGACTCCAATCTTTAGGTGCTGCGTACAACTAAACTGTTTTGCTTAATCCCTTCTTGAGAGTAGATACTAGCATCCAAATAACTGGCATCTGTGCATAAATGATAGATTTGTGAATCTGTCTTTTTAGGAGTGGCTATGTGTCAATGTGGTTTCTTGGAATCGCGTTTAGGAAAGTGGAAAAAGCAGAAAGGGTTAACGTTGATTTAACGTACATTATACAGTCATTCAACGATACAGGTAAGCCTCTATTTTGCTCTAGTCTCGTAGGGTTTCATTTTCTTTATTCTAGCGCAAGCTGCTTTACAAAGTGAATTGTGCTTCCTTCTGGTATTGGCTATTAGCTATTTCTGTAGAGCGTGACATGTAGAAGATTAGCCTTAAAAACATACTATTTTGACACTTTGGCAATGTAAGTCCACCTTGAAACAAAAGTGTGTACTACAGTCCTATATACCATATCGCATATGTGAAATAACAGTTCTGCAGATCATAGTAAACACGCGCAAAGGAACTGTGATTCCTGAAGTGGACAGTCAGATGTGAAGCCAGGAGAGAGATGTCCATTTACTGGGTGTAGCTACACTTGTCAAAAGCAGTTGTCAGTTGCCGAACTTTGAAAGTGGGAATGAACTGTATCAGGCTCTAAAATAAGTTGTGAATGCCTGTTGACAGTATTGTTTCCAAAATAAGAGTTTGTGTATGATACCATCCCAGAACTTTGAAAGGCAGTGAGTGGTCACATTGTAGTGACATGCAGTCTTGCACGTCAAGCTCTGTGTTCATCTTCCGTTATTCCTTTTGATAGATGCAGAAATAAAGTAATGTCGCAAGCGTTGTTAGATAATGCTAGAATAAAGGGGTTTGGGGGTGAGCAGTCATTTGAAAGTAGAGGTCTTTTCCACAGTCTGTTTACTTCTTCCCAAGCTGACTGCTCTTGTGCCTTTCAGAAGTGCATGTGTGCTGAGAGGCTCATGCCTTGCTATCATAATGACAAACTACGGAAATCAGGTTACTCTTCTGAAGTGACAAGTGTGTTTGGCCAAAAAATTCTAAACAGTGGACTCCTTTAAACTCTTCATCAGTGCAAACAAACATTTCTCCATGGTACCAGCATGAGCTGCGTGTTGTGTTGCTCGGACATGAGTAAATGCAGTAAAAGCGGACCTTCTTTTTAGCTCATGCTTTGGGATATGAGAAAAGCACAGAAAAAAGGCATCAAAACTCTTGTCTGAGTTTCAAGCCAGGTGGGGTGACTTCCTCAGACTTGCACTGTGACCTGAACTGACGCTTGTCTTGTACGTTACATCCAGTAGCACTGTGTTTGAATGTTGTGGCAAATGTAAATCCTGTCAACAAGGTTTGTGTACTGCTGAGAGGCTAGAACTGATGTTAAATCCTGTATTTCTGTGCACAAACTTGATTAGCATAGCTGTGTGCTCTCAGTTTAGTGAAGCACAGCCTATAGTATGTTTCAGATATAGGGTTTGAACCCAGAGAGCTTGACCAGAAAAGGTATTTCTTGAGAGGTGTGGTATCCTTTGGCAAATGTGGGAGTGAGCAGTAGTTATGTGCAAGAAAGCTTTTATCATGTGCCGTGACTTTGAGAGAATGTTTTTAGAGGGCAAAGTTGATGGGCTCAAGAGTGTAAGGCTCACAGTTTGGAAGGCTTTTGATAAATGAACTTTATCTCACTTTTGCATAAAAACATTACTGAATTTACTTTGAAGCAACTGTTCCTACTGGTGTGAATGTTCATATTTGTGCTTTTATTTCACTTCTAGGTCTCCTGCAGAAAGACTTGTTGTAAGCCTTTTTGTTTTGGTTGCATGTCCTTACTTTGATTCCCACTCTGTATGTTAGTAAGCTGACTTTCCAGCTATGCTCACGACAGGCTTGTGTAAACTTGTCTAAATGTGACTTAATTCTGTAAAAACTGCTGTGCTACTGTAGGGGTTTTTAGTTGCAGGAAAGGTTGTTTGTAGGCAGTTAAGAAGAACTGGTTTAAATTGTAGTGGTTCTGATCAGTCAGATGTCCTTCAAATCCAGTCTGTCTTGGACAGGTAGAGTTTTAACACCTAAATTACTGAAAAGTTGTATGATGTTACAGAACTGTTAGGCAAAAACCCACAATCGCCACTGTAAATATCAAATAAAAAAAATGAGTCTGAATCTTGAGTGAGGTGTCTGTTCTCTCATCAGCTGAGCACAATTGGGTTGACTGAGAAAGTCATCTAGATCTATCTTCAACCAGCAAACTAAGGGTTAAGGAGTATGATCTCTTCCAGGTTAAAATCAGCTCAGAGGTGAGGTGCATGACTAGCAAACCACAGCTGTAACTGAGCACAGAAATGCATGTTTGAACTTAAAATAGCTGTTACGTATCTGGTGTGTACTGGATGTGAAATGGGCATCTTGGGTCACATTCATCTTGAGACCACTTCTTGTTCTTTGTTTGGGCTGGGCAGAGTTCAAGGCTTGCTGTTTCTAAAGAAGCCATATGTAACTTTGACAAATACCCAATGCAAACATTCCCACTAAGCTACAACACTAAATTTCCTGTTAGTTTACAGCCAGGCTAACAACCTCAATGTGCTAAAGGAAGGTATGAAGATTGAGGCAGCTCATGTGAAGAGAAAGCACCTCCACTATTTTTTGCCTGCAGAAACCTTACAGAAAAGAAAGAAGGTATAATAAAAATTGGGCTCTCTGGCAATATTTTTTTTTCTTTTTTGCTTTAATAATTACTTGAAGACTTCATTATTTTGTTGTTGTTGTTTCAGCAAAGCATGCCAGGTACTAGTCAAAATGCTGGTGGGCTTCAGCGCAAAAGGACTTCTTCAGATGGAAGCTGTTTGGACAGTTCCAGAGACACGGAGTCCAGAACACCAGATAATTCGCGTTCGTTACATAAGATTTCTAAAGTGGACACCTCTACAGCCGAGAGAGAAAGGTTAGCACCATAACCTTAAAGCTGCGAAGAAGCTGCTTTTTAACTGACTCGCAACGTGAATGAGGTCTGGGATTTCTTGTTTGAATCTGTGTTGTTCATAAGCATGTGGAGGGCTCTAATGGCTTCAGGAACAAAGCTGTCATCTCCTTTGGGCTCGTGGGGGGAGGCAGGTTAAAGAAATCCTTGAAAAAATGAATCTAATGTACATGAAGACATGTAGGAAGAAAGGAGAAGTTGATACCGGAGGAATTATTTGGTCTTGAATGTAGATCCCCTTGGGTTAGTGTGTAACTTGAAGCCGGAGTGTTTTCTATGTAGGTCATTTTGTTCTTTCTAACAAAAAGTATGGTTAATGCCAAGCAGTGCTATGTTCTAACGAAGTGCTGATCTTGATCACAGCAACCCTAGAGCTGCTGCTGCTTTGGTGCAGCAGTATGAGAACTCGGGCAGTAAAAGTGTGTGTCACTTCCTGGGAGGTCTGCTTGTTCATAAGCTACTTCAGCGCAGGAGGAATATGTAATCTTGAGAGTAATAGCCCAAGAGTACCAAATGTGTAATGCCTGCTGTGATCAGACCGTTTGGTACTGTAGGAGTAGCATTAAAAATGAAATAAAATGGGATGCCTGTATGGGTAGGGCAGATACTGCTTTTCGTGAATGTACAGAGTGCTGGATATACTAAGCTGGAAGACAGTACAAGTACATAGAGACTGACTAAAGAAAAGGCTTAAGTTTTAAATTTGCGGTCTGAAGTTCAGCAAAATGAAGATCTCCTGCTAGATTGCCCATGAGTTTTTTGCTTGGTAGAGCTGTGACAATGAGCTAAGAAGACAGACATTTGTCTTGCGTGGGCTTTCTGGAAAGGAAATGTATAGTATTTTACAAACTAGCATTTTATAACTCTAGCGTCTGACTCTTACAGAAATGCTGTGTACCAGAAATCTAACGGTGCTAACAAGAGCGAGAAGCTACCTCGTGTAGCTGTGCCATCAGTGTCTAAGGGACTCTCCATTCCTGTTACTGATTCAAGTATGTATTGAAGTAGCGGGTGGAATGCAGTCTTTAATTTCATGGCTGAACTCTAGAAGCGCGGTGTCTCTTACAGAAACGGAGGCTACAGTTGCAGTAAGAACATTGGGACCTCCAGTTGGCAGCACCATTCCAGGACGTAACACAGTTTCTCAACCAGGAGCACGTTTTGTCCAAGGACAGCATGAATTAAGTGGGACTCGAATTACAGATCCTAAGAACACTGCACCTAAACGACCTTATTCACTGACCACTGAAGGGCCTCATTCACCTACATCAGAAGAACGCCCCAAAACACTAGCAGACGGAGAAAAGGTAAGGAAGGGGGGTTAGGCCAGGGAGGGTCTGAAGTAGAAGTAATTCTTGATGTACAGTGAATGACATAACTGAGAAGAAATGCATATATACATCCCCAATGGATTCAGGAATCTAAATTTAAGCATAATGCTAGTTTTACTAGGATGTAGGTGTGAGAAATTGTCTTGAACGTACTGTATAGCTATGAAACAAATTTTTTTTCCCAAGATCTGGCACTAGTGACTGTTTCTGGTCTGGTGGCAGGCTCTCTAAATACTACTGTACTTGTATATTACTGCACTGACCGATTGCTCAATGAACTGGCTTATCTGGAAGCAGTTCTTAATTCAGAAAAAACCCCAAATCTCAAAAGGAAGAGGATATGAATCTTATAGATGTAGAAGTATGAGCTAATCTTGTTCTGGCAGATGATTTTTGAATGCCTCTTGATAGTTTTGCTGCTTTCGAAATCGGCAGCCTACTCAACAGGTTGTCCACTGCTGAAATGACCATGTGGAGTTGTTTGTTAAATCTTGTTTTTGTGGAAGCTTTCGATTAATGCTTGATTTGTTTTCTTGCTATACATAACTCTCCTTAAAGAGCTGTTTGTGTGGCTTGACCTCTGATTTGAGGCAGAGGCAAAGAACAACTAGAAAAAACTCAATTTTGACACTTGTAAAGAATCAGCTTGCAGAAGTGTTACCTACTATGGAATACTTCAGGTACAGATTTCAAGGTTTGGGTAGTACGACTTTTTGCGAGGCTTGAGATTCCTGTGTGGTAAGGGTAGTCTTGTCTAAATGTTGTTTTAAGAATGGCCACTAATACATTTAATGTGTTGACTGGAAGCTGTACTCAAATATGAAGGTAACTTTAGAATAGCAATTATTTTGAGTCTGTGTATTCTGTTCTTCTAGGTAACTGGCCAGGGTTCAGCATTCAAAGGCGGTGGCAATCCAGAAGATGTCAGCAGCAGATCTACAGACAATGTAATTAGGAAGGGGTTGTACTGAGTGGTCTAACTGAAAAGCTGAATGGACTCTTCTAGTGCCTAGACTACCTCACATCAATACTCTACGCGTTTATTGATGTAAACAAAAATATGCTTTTTAGTTTAACTTTTTTCAGTCTTCATTTCCCAAATATATTCTTGTAAGAGTTATCCCTATTAGTCTTTTAAAAAGTCTTGACTGTCACTAGCTGAAACAGCTTTGGAAAAGGCCACAAAACCCAAGCTGCCCTGTGACTTGGATTCAGAATGTATGTAAACAGGTTAACTAGTTACTGCAACCACGTTGTGGTTTCAAGTGTGTATGAACGTGCTTGTATTCATTTGTGGTTTCCTGGTGGACGTGCATATATTGTTCTTCTCTTACACTAATTTCCCGTTTGGCACATACACTCCTGTGCATCTGTCACAATGGTGCTCAGCTTCCTCAGCTAGCAGCTGTCCCCTGCCTAACACGGCCACGCACTACACAAGTATTGGCTCCCATGGAGGCCCATAAATAATTTAAGTATTGAAGAAAATGCAGGAGAGGATGCTACCAAGGTATGGAGATGATAGACGTGCCCCATGCCGTTGTATCTGATTTTTGTCTTGAGACTGCTCCAGCATGAGACTTGAGGGGTTTTTTTTTGTCGCTGGGTAGGAAAGCTAAACTCAGAACACACAGCCGAAGATGTACTTAAACATTGCAATAGCCAAGGCTGTTGTGACACTGCTACCCACCTGCAAGGTAGAGTCTTGAAAGGAATTGGCATGCAGAGAGTGTTTTCAGATAAACCCTGAAAGCTGTTCTACGTGGTTACATGAAAACTTGTAGTAGTCTGAAGGTCTGGTTCTGTAAACCGGTAACACTGCTTACCTGGTTAAGTGCATGAGGGTTTTTTGAGGGGTGGGGAGAGATTCTGATCCTATGAAACAAATGTTGTGCTATCTATTGTAATTTCTTTATAACTTGGTGTTTTTGTAAATGAAGTTGTATGTTTTTCCAGAGTATTTTTGTATGGACTGTAAATTACTGTCTTCCAAAGAGAAATTTAAAATCTTCAGTCTCTTTTTTTTTTGTTTTTTTTTTTTTTTTAAATGCACGTGGGATGTGCTTAAAAACCCCAAACAACTAAACCAAATGTAAGGTTGGGGGGCGGGGGGGCGATGGGGGCAGTGCCACAAAAAATATGTTCTACAAAATGATGATGTCATGGTAGAGTAAATTTGAGGAGACTAGGAACGCTGCTTTCCTGCTTCTAGTATTTCCAGGTTTTGACTTAACACCCTCTGAATAGTGCAGCTTGCAAACTGCATTGACAGCTGAAGTCCCAGTTTTCTGGGCGGACAACAGATACCCCTGACTTCTTTTAAAATTAGTTGCTTGGCTTAAACCACAATTCTGAGCTCTGATCATCTTAAGCATCCACCTCAAACCCTAGTGACAAGACCGAAGGGGCATGTAGCTATCTTGCACGGACTTCATTCTCCAGCATTCCCCCTACCGCTAGTATTCCAGACTTGTGGAGAAAGCATGACCATGTCAATAATCTTACCTTTTTTCCTTATTACCTCTGGTTTCCAGCTTGCTTCAAGTGCAATTCATCTCTTAGAAAATGTGCCTTAGTGGGTTTGAGAGGTCTTATCCCTCCTTCTCCCCTCGAAAAAACCCCCAAACTTAAGAGTGCAAGGCTTAGGTTTACTCACAGGTTAAAGTTAAGAAAGAGAACCCATGTTAGTTAAGTGGCTTTTAGCAGAGCTACCCCTTGAGTTTATAAAATGGTTACTTTGGTTTTGTGACCTGTGTTAAAACCATGGTCTTTCAATACTGTCAAGTCTGTGTACTAGTTACAGTAGGTATACAACTTCAGCACTTGTGTAAATAAAACTCCATCATGAATTTGAAGGAATTAAAGCTGAAGGAGGTGATAAGATAAACAGCAAAGCAACTATGAAAAGTGCTTTGTAATGGTCTACAAGCCTGTAATATTACCATGCTTTTAAACAAATTCTTCCACTTGAGTATTCCAAGACTCTTGAAGGCTGTTGTGCCCTTAACCTCTAGTCAGCACATGCATTTCTGCAACTGGTCTCAAACTAACCTAGCTAATTGATATCAAAGTATATGCCTTTACATGGATTTTTTTTTTAACTCTTGCTTTGCAGAATTATCTTCTAATTGTTCTTTTTTTTGTTGTTGTTTTTTTTCCCCCCTCACTCTTAGGGTGTTAAGAAGAAGTTTAGGAAGAAGTCAGGTTACTAGTTTCCTGGACTTGATCCAGCACAAGTCAGATTACACGCTTTATTTTAATCTACCCTGAGTCAACGCTTGGCCCAGTGCAGAGTGATGTTGCTGTTCTGGAGTTTCCCTGGCTATTGCAGAGGTTGGATGCTGGCCCAGGACTATGCAGATTAGATTACCGCTGTTTTAAATAAAGTTCAGACTGCACCAATTCAACTGAAATGTTTTCCTTTGTTTATGGAGCAAGTCTTCTGTCAAAGTGATTGAAAGGCAAGTTCCTCATGCGTAAAGACTCCTCTCCCTACAATACACAGAAGGAAACAACCCAAGCTAGAGACAATATTGCCAAGCGTGGCTCCTGTCCTTTTGGGTGAATCCTTCCGGCAGGCTTTTATATGCTCTGGGAAACGTCTGCGGTTCTAACTTTGCAGCTGCTGTTGACTCTAGCAGTCCTGTCTGAATGTGGTCCAGCGTAGGTCACCAAGAGTCAGTGCTAGAAGAAGCACTTCTTAGCTGTTACCAATTGCATCATCACATCACTTCCTGGCATAGTGTCTTACCACTGATCATCTGGGGACAGAGATTTTTATTCATTTGCCAGATGGAGCTGGTGGTAGGGCAAGTTCTTTCTGGAATACCTGAAGGAGAGAAAAGCTGTGCGTGGCCTTCTTTCTCATTTGTATTTTTACTGAAAAGTAAAGCAATCGTGCTAGCTTTGCAAGATGCTCACGGTTATCCCCAAACCCCAAGTAAGTAAATGCCTAAACTAAACCAAAACCCAGTAACAAACACATTGTTTTCTCTTGCTTCTACCACAATACATCCCCCTAAGACCCTAAACCCAATACTGAATGTATTTAATTGTGATCATGCTGAACACGAGATGACCAGAGCCAGAAAATATCTTGGACTTGAAGGTGAGGGAGGCTCCTTGATACCAGACGTCCTGCAAACTTTGCTGTTTTCTGTCTGCTTTCTTAGCTGGTTGCTGGGTGTGTGGCTTGGAGGTCCGGCTGGAGGGGGTGAGGGATGCATGATCAATCTCCTTAAAGAGGAGCAGCTCTGCACTGAAATTGTGTATGGCTAGTAACTTTGAGCAAGACGTTCCATTGCAGGAATTAACGTCTCCTGTGGTTTTACATGTTAGGTCTAAGCAAAGGAGTGGGTCATGTGAAGTCGCCTCCGCGACTTTTATTTTATTTTATTTTAGTACATTTTATTTTTCCTAAGGCTCAGCCTAAACCTCCTAAGAGGCAGTTTGTGGCTGTTGCCTCTGCCATAATAATCATAGTCCTCTGCGGAAGACAGCTTGGCTCTGTGATCTTTCCGGGTAGGTTTAGGCTCTTATTAGGTTGCCCCATGTCTCCTTTAGCAGGCTAGAGAGGCCCGGTTTCCTCAGACTCTCCTCACAGCTCATGCTTTAGGCTCCCAGCTCCATTTTGGCAGTTTCTCCACTTTCCTTTTGAAATGTGAAGCCCGCTGGCTCATATGGCATTGTCATGGTTCCCAGGCCCTTCTCCTCAGGGCACTCCTTAGCCAGTCAGGTCCCTTCCCATGCACATGGAGGTATTGTGCAGCTTGTGGGCGGAGATAAAAACAGTTCAATAGGTGAAGGAAAGAGGTAGAAAGCCACCTTAAAACTAACAAGCACTGCAAAGACAATCACTCAACACCTCCCACAAGCAGACTGACACCCAGCCGCTCTCCCTGCAACAGGCACCTTGAATGACAAAAAAATCCACCTCCTTTTGCCCCTGCCCCTGGTTTTGTTGCTGAGCATGACATCATATGTTAGGGAACATGCCTTTGGTCAGTCGGGGTCAGCTGTCCTGGCTGTGTCCCCCCGAGAACTTCTTGCCCACCCCTAGCCTACTCACTGGGAGGGAGCAGAGTGAGAAGTAGAGAAGGCCTAGACACTGTGCAAACACTGCTGAGCAATAGCCAAAACACTGGTGTGTTGTCAATACTGGTTTAGGCAGACATGCAAAACATAGTACCCTACAGGGCTGCTACGAAGGAAGTTAACCCCATCCCAGCCAGACTCAGTCCACTTGAACGGGGGGGCCCAGAAATGGACGCAGTAGCGTACAGGTGGTGTAGGGAGTGATGAGCAGGGGGAGACCATCATTTCCCTCACTCTTTTGGTGAGGCTCCTCTTCTACACAGTCGAGGACACTGCTGGCTTCCTTTGCCACCAGGTCGCAGTGCTGGATCATGTTTTGCCTTCTGTCCCCCAGAACCAGCAGGGCCATTTCCACAGAGCTGCTCCCCAGCCAGGCAGTCCCCAGTCCCTGCCACTGCAAGGTGTTAGTCTATCCTAGGCACAGGACCTGGCCTTTGTCCTTCTACTATTTCATTAAGTTCCTGACAGGACAGTCCTTCTGCCTGTCAGGTTGCCCCTGAATGGCATCCCAAGGCACAGGAATGGATTTCCCAATCCAGTGCCATCGACAAACATGGTGAGAGTTGCCTCCTCCAGGTCGCAGCTAAAGGTGTTAAACTGCACAGGGCCCAGGAGCATCCCCTCTGCTGCCCCACAACGTTCCAGTACATCCCATCTCAGCCTGATCGTCCAACTGGTGTTTTACCTATCCCTTTGTCTACCCTTCCAGACCGTAATGTCCTAAGTTGGGTAGAAGAATATGAGGGAGACCATGCTAAGAGGTTTGCTGAAGCTGAGGAACATGACATCCACTTTTTATCTCCTCAGGCACAACTGCAGGCTATCAGCTTGGCGAGGCATCATTTACCCTTGGTAAGTCCATGTTGACAGTTCTTCCCCTTTAGGTGCCCAGAAATGTCGCTCAAGAGGACTCTGATTGATTGCACACTCTTCACCAATGTCAGATTGTACAGTCTGGGGTTCCCTGGGTTGCACTTTTGGCCTTTTTCAAAGATGGGTGCGACATTTGCTTTTCCTCTCTCACAAGTGACCTCTGCCAATCCAACGACCTTTGAAAAGGGATATTCCAAAGAAAAACCCATTTTCCCCTGTAACTTCACTACCACCATTCTGCCTGTTATACCACATGCTTAATGTCTCTAATCTTTTTCATATATTTTCCCCTGTCCAGGACAGAATGACCATTTCTAACATCATCTTTTCAGCAGATGGTCTGGGCAAAGGCTCTTTCTACTCTTCTCCAATTTTCCCCTCCCTTTAATCTTTGGTCATTTAGATACCTCTCACCTATGCTGCTGTTTTGAGCTTCAGACACTAAAAGCTTACCTGTCCTTCAACAGTCTAATTGTCTCCTTAGCCAACTCTTTAATTATGTTTATATCTGTCTTTTTGTATCTACCTGCCTAAAATATTTCTCATAAGATTATCCCTTGTAGAAAGGCAAACTCCTTAGGAGCCGGCTGTACTTAGCATATGCTTGCGGAATGTGTTTTATTGTTTATGAAACTTGACCATGCTTTACTGTTCTTTGCTTGCAAAGAGGAAGAATCCTTCTGTGCCTGTGGGCAGCGAGTTCTCTAAGGAGAGCAGGTGGAAGATGGTGCGAAGGATCTGTAACACCCAGCTGCAGACTTCAGTGGAGAGTTCTGATGCAAGGAAAAGTGAGGTAAGTCCCAGAGGGCTGATGAGAAAAATGGTGGCATTGGGGAGGTGAGGAGCAAGGTTGTCCATACACAGTCAGACCTCAAGGCACTGCTTCTTCTACCTGTTCAGACCTCCTGAGGAGACACTCTGGATCATTATCACTTGGAGAATGCTGCTATAACCTCTTCTCTAACTAGAGAGTCACTGCAAGTACCTTCATTTTGTTTAATTAAAGAAGGAGTATAGCTCCTTGTTCACACAGTCGCTGGGTCACACGAGGGAGGTAGATGATGAAGTAAAAGTGGGGTGTCCACATGTCTTTGTGGACAACATTATCACAAGAATGAAAAGCGAGAGAAGAAAAAACCTCACCCAATAACGACAACAAATAAAACTAATAAAGAAAGGCTGGGCCTGTAATAAGTTACATTACGAGTCATATGCTGAAGAAGATGGACACAACAGCTTCTGGAAAAATTCCGTCATCCATTTCCACACTGCATCCTTGAGGTCCTGGTTCCTCATACTGTAGATGAGGGGGTTCACTGCTGGAGGCACAACTGAGTACAGAACTGCTATCACCAGATCCAGGGATGAGGATGAGATGGAAGGGGGCTTCAGGTAGGCAAATGTGGCAGTGCTGAGAAACAGGGAGACCACGGCCAGGTGAGGGAGGCAGGTGGAAAAGGCTTTGTGCCGTCCCTGCTCAGAGGGGATCCTCAGCACCGCCCTGAAGATCTGCACATAGGACAGCACGATGAAAACAAAACACCCCCAAAAGACAAAAGCACTAAACACGAGAAGTTGAAATTCCCTGAGGTAGGCATCTGAGCAGGCGAGCTTGAGGATCTGGGGGATTTCACAGAAGACCTGGTCTACAGCATGGCCTTGGCAGAGAGGGATTGAGAATGTATTGGCAGTGTGCAGCAAAGCATAGAAACAACCACTGCCCCAGGCAGCTGCTGCCGTGTGGACACAAGCTCTGCTGCCCAGGAGGGTCCCGTAGTGCAGGGGTTTGCAGATGGCAATGTAGCGGTCATAGGCCATGACGGTGAGAAGAAAACACTCTGCTGAAATGAAAAAGACAAGCAGAAAGGCCTGGGCAGCACATCCCAAGTAGGAGATGGCCCTGGTGTCCCAGAGAGAGTTGGCCATGACTTTGGGGAGAATGCTGGAAATGCAGCCAAGGTCGAGGAGGGAGAGGTTGAGAAGGAAGAAGTACATGGGGGTGTGGAGGTGGTGGTCGCAGGCTATGGCGGTGATGATGAGGCCGTTGCCCAGGAGGGCAGCCAGGTAGATGCCCAGGAAGAGCCCAAAGTGCAAGAGCTGCAGCTCCCGTGTGTCTGCGAATGCCAGGAGGAGGAACTGGGTGATGGAGCTGCTGTTGGACATTTGGTCCCTCTGGGCATGGGGATCTGTTCAGGGAGGTAAAGAAAGTGAGAATTTAGTCACCTTCTGTGAGCAACACCTACTGCATTTTTTTAGAAACCCCTCAAACTACCTCTCTCCTTTTCAGGAAGACCTTTGGCAGGTCCCTTGAGCTCTGGTTGGTGACCACTGAGGGTGCCACTGGGAACAGCTAACTCTGCTGTCGGATTAGGAAGAGAAAGTAATGGGTAATAGGGGAATAGAAACCGGGACTGATCAGATGGCCACTGGCCAGGGGAAGTTACCTATTAGCAGGTCCTGACAAGCAGGTCAAATCATCCCTGAAGAAACCACAAAGGCGATTTTGGTGCTGTCTGTAGGCAGAAAGGTGGGAAGGGAATTTGGGAGGTGCCTCGCAAACCGTCTGATCTCTTTCAGGGTAATGCTCTAGGAGTCTCCAGCATTGTACAAACTCGATTACCAACCCACTGTGTCCCCACCCCCGCCAGGGCAGGAAACAGCAGAGACTGGAAAGTGCCTTCCTTTTCGGCTAGCCCCTGTCTTGACCTTCCTCTTGAAAAATCGACTCCAGAGGTATCCTGGGAGCGACCTGGAGCTCTGAGCAGTCCTGACCCACGCAGCACCCTCCTGACAGCAGGAGGACCCTGCCCTGCCTGGGGTTGCTGCTTCCACCCACAGATTCTCTTTGCAGCGCCGTGAGGAGCTCCCCGGGCAGGCTGAGTGCTGACCCGGGCAGGCTGAGTGCTGACCCTGGCAGGCAGCAGAGTCCCTGTCCCGGCACACAGCCCCCAGGAGCGCAGGGACCCTGCTCGGAAGGACAGCCCTGGGCACCCCTCACTGCACTCCTGGCTTCTCACCCCTGCAGTCATCCCCAGGAGGAGGCAGCTGCCATGCCCTGTCCTACTGAGAGTGCAGCAGGGAAGCCCTGCTCTGCAGCACATCCTTCTCCTTTCTGCTAGGGAAACTGCAGAGTCCTCCTGACAGATCCTACAGGCAGTGAGATGAACCAGCCTTCGGAGATCCCTCCAGGATACTCATTATCATTGTGCTGCAGCTCAGAGACTTACCAGGTAGAGGGCTGTGAAGACTTTGCCGTCAGTGAGCTCTTAGCATCCTCCCACCCCGGACTCTTGAACCTCTCTCTGCCTCACTCCTCTCCTCTTGGCACCTTGCAGGCAGTGCCCTCAGCCCTGCTGCGCTTTGCCGAGGAGCCGCTCCTGGGCAGAGCTGTCTCTCTGCACCACTGCCCACTTACCATGAGCTCCCTCCGTCCCAGGAGCCCGGCACAGCTCAGCAGCAGAGGACCAGCCCAAGGCAGCACTTTCTCTGCCCCCTCTGGGCTCCCTCCGGGGGTCCCTGGGGCTCCAGGGGAAGCTGCTGGGAAAGAGATGGAACAAATCACTGCTGTTCTCTCCCTCAGCTGGGGAGAGACACTTATTGCCAGCACTGTCCTTTCTTCTATCAGAAAAAGAGTTGGCCATGAGAATCACCTTCCTTTGTTCCACCATGAGACAGGACACCTGGACAGGGACAGGGAGGGATCCCCTTTACCCCTCTGAGGGAACAGGTACAGCTGAGTCAATCGAGGCATCTCCTTCAGGCTGTGCAGTCCTGGTGCTGGAAGGGGACTCCGCTCCCTCCTGTGACGACTGCCACAAACCCACAGGAGCTGGGATTCCTCTCCTCTTGCCTCGCTTCAGGTGTGCACAAAATAGGCACCGGCATGTGAGCTCCTTGTCTCTGCTCCCATGCTAATCAATGCAGAGGGAGGCTGGGAGGGAGATGCAAATACCTGGTGACATCTGAGGTGCCAGAGGTGGTCCTAGCTGCAAATGCCAATGGAGCAGTTCATAGAGACAGGCCAACATCTGGGGGCATCCTCTTGGAGGCTGCTGGGAAGTTCCTTTGGCCATCTGAAATGACAGCTGATACCCAAATTAAGGGCAGCTGAACTCATTGTGTTCAGGGCAGCTCACAGAGTGATTCAGCTGAACAACTGTCCCCTGGGCCACAGGGAGAGCTCAGTCTCTCTCTTCTCCATCAGCTGTATTTCCTACATCTCCACTGATTACACTGGCAGCTGTCTCATGTTCAGCCCCACGTTGCCTTACAGAATCTGGGGCAGGTACTCTATGGAATGGTCACATCCAGGCCCACAGAGCTACATGAGATGCCAGGGCTGGCAGGGACCACACAGCACCTGCAGGAAAGCAATTCCCGTTCAGGGCAGGGATGTCACAGATGTTCTTGTCCTCCTGGTTGTGTTTTGGTTTGTACTAATAGTCTCGTCTTTGGGGGGATTTCATGGACTGGGGTGGGATGCAGCTACAGGGACACAGATGCCTGCTGGCAGTTTAGACGCCCTGGGACCCTCTGCTCAGGCTCCATCTGCAGCGCCTGAAGGGCTCTGGTCTCCTGCAGGTCCTCTCTGACAGCTGGCAGTCCCAGGCACGTACCTCAGGTAAAGCTCGAGAGGCGGCACTGGGGCTTATGGTCAGACAGAGGAACTCTGCCTGAAAACCTAGGAAACCTTTTTAATTTTTAAAAAAGGAGCACCGTTTCATCAGCTGAAATGTTCAATACTTTCCATAAAGTGTCAGTGGGATTTCTATCATGCCAAAAATGTGAATTTTCAGGATGTGCACCAATCATGGGAGAAGATACATTGACCTTCCCCTGTACTTGCCTTGGCAGTACTCTGTGTATTATACTGTACATTTATTCTCAGTGATCTGTCTGGTATTTCCACCCGTCCTGACTAAATTGACCATGTCTGAAGTCACCTTTCCAGCAGACTAACTGGACATATGCCCTTTCCATTGTTCTCGAGGTTTCCCTTCCCCTTACTCTGTGACCATTCATATGCCTCTCACCCATCCAGTTGCTGCTCTGAGCTTTGGAGAGGGAAAAAACTTTCGTGTCTTTCAGTAGCCTGCCCAATTGTCTCTTTAATTATGTTTATATATATCGTGTCCTGTCTGTCTATCTAAAATAAGTCTTGTATGGTTATCCCCTAAGGAAGATGAACCTCATTGGAGGCAGCTTGGACTTACCATACAGTTGAGAAGTGTGTTTTATCATTTATCCTGTTTTACTTTGGGTTTTTTTGGAGTTTGTTATAATTATCAGAACTGTGTGCAGCCAGTTCTCTAAGGAAAGCAGGGGGAAGTTGGCACAAAGGAGCTGTCACCTCCAGTTGCAGACTTCAGTGGAGAAGTCTGATGTCAGGAAAAGTGAGGTAAGACCCAGGTGGCCAATGAGAGAAATGGCAAGGCTGGGGAGGTGAGGAGCACGGTTGTCCCTACAGTGTCGGACCTCAAGGGACTGCTTTTCTTACTGGTCGAGACCTCCTTGGGAGACCCTGGACGAGGACCAGCTGGGGAAGGCTGCTATCACACCTTCAAAGTGGTCATTGAAATCTTTCCCTTTCACTCCACTCCTGAAACCTCTTTAATTAGCAGTACAAGTCTCAAAGACTTGAGGAAGATGACGGAAGAGACATGACTCCTGAGGGCTTTGTTAATTTTAATGAGCCGTGTAGTGTATTTGGTCCTCTGAGTCCATGAACTTGAGATCCTGAGAGGAGATAGAAGTAATCTCTCAAGAAGTCAAAGTCAGAAGAAAAACCCAAAGCATTAATGGGTCCCACTGAGAGCCATTCCTGATGAAGCCTCCCCAGGGACTCGTTAGAGCAGATAATGGGAAGCTGTGATTACAGGTAGGCAAAGGCACTGTGCAGGTGGCTCTGATGCTGAGAAAACCCTTTGTTTTATGAAGCAGAAAGGCCTATCCCTTAAAAAAGATCATCTTCTGTCTTGCCAAAATCCCAGTGTCCCCCTCAAAACCCTCCCTGCCCAGGACTGTCCATGCCCCTCCTCACTCTTTGCACATAGAGTCACACGCTGAGGTTTCTGCTGTCGAGTTTTCTCCCCCGATACAGGGCAGCAGAGTGACCAGTGTCATTGAAATACCTTGGGTCTGGATGACCAAATCTTACCTATCTGTTACAGCGTCTTCCTAAAGGAGTGCCTACGTCATCGAATCACATTCCTTTTCATCCCCTCCAGGGTACGTGACGTGTGATGCTGATTTAGGTGAAGCAATAGATGAGACTGGTCTCACTCAACATCAGGCTCAGTGCAGATGTCTATGACTGATTGAGTTGTCTAGTCTTCCCTCTAGCTAACGGAGAGAAAGAAGTTGCCTCAAATGAGGTATGCAGGGGTACTTTTCTGGTGGTGACTAGCTAATGCTCCAGAAGGGCTCCTGAAGTTCCCGTGTCTTGTTTCCAGGCTACCCCAGGACATCTCAGACAGCAACAGCCTCTCAACGTGGCCAAAGGAATCAAGCCCCGAATGTAGATTTTGTCATGAGTTGAAACCCACCGCCTCTGGGAAGGGAGGTGCTGTCCCTCACAGAGCTCAGGGCTCTTCCTGGAGGCAGTTTGATGTGGGATGTGCAATGGCAAGTGAAGGACAACGCTATGACAGTGCCCAGACTTCCCAGGGGCTGCGAGGAGACAATAAGGCCCCAGTGCCATGAGAACAACCTCTCTCCTCGTAGACCTCAGTGGCACAGACAGCTGCTGTGGCCAAGGGGAGAAAGACTCAAGCCGACGCAGGCAGGATGAAAGCTCTTTGGGAAGGACCGGCTGGGAAGGCAAGGAGGGGCGGTGGTCCTTTATCCGGCAGGTCAGCAGGAATGCATGGAGCTCTGCCTTGGGATGGGTGATGAGCCAGCGAGGAGCTTCTGGGTCAGGATCAGCAGGCAGACAGCACTGTTGATGTTGTAGAGGGTGCCTGCTGCAGAGCACCTGGTCAGGAAGCACCAGGTGAGCCCTTCTTCAGGCAACAGGCAGAAACCTGGTGTTCACAGGCCCTGGTCCTCATGAGGACTCGAACCACCCAGATGTCTGCTGGAAGGACAACACAGCAGGACACATGCAATCCAGGCGGTTTCTGGAGAACATCACTGATAACTTTCTGAGAATGGGCTTGGAAAGCCAAAGCCCACCTGAAGTTCCATCCATGAGTACTGAGGGAACTGGCGGAGGTGCTTGCCAAGCCACTCTCCATCATCCATCAGCAATCCTGGTCAACAGCGGAGGTCCTAGAGGACTGGAGGCTTCCAGTGTGATGCCGATTGACAAGAAGGGTTGGAGGGAGGATCCGGGGAACTACAGGCCTGTCAGCCTGACCTCGGTACCGGGGAAGATTATGGAACGGTTTGTCTTGAGAGCACTCACATGGCAAGTCCAGGACAAGCTGGGGATCAGGCCCAGTCAGCATGGGTTTACAAAAGGCAGGTCCTGCTTGACCAACCTGATCTCCTTCTATGACCAGGTGACCCACCTAGTGCATGAGGGAAAGGCTGTGGATGTTGTCTACCTCGACTTCAGCAAGGCCTTTGACACTGTCTCTCATGGCATACTCCTTGAGAAGCTGGCGGCTCATGGCTTGGACGAGTGTACTCTTCGCTGGGTGAAAAACTGGCTGGATGGACGAGCCCAGAGGGTTGTGGTGAATGGGGTGAAATCCAGTTGGCGGCGGGTCTCAAGCGGTGTTCCCCAGGGCTCAGTTTTGGGGCCAGTTCTGTTTAATATCTTCATCAATGATCTGGACAAGGGGATTGAGTGCACCCTCAGCAAGTTTGCAGATGACACCAAGTTGGGAGGCAGGGTCGATCTGCTCAAGGGTAGGAAGGCTCTCCAGAGAGATGTGGACAGGCTGGATCGATGGGCTGAGCCCAGTTGTATGAAGTTCAACAAGGCCAAGTGCCAGGTCCTGCACTTCGGTCACGGCAACCCCATGCAGCGCTACAGGCTTGGGGAAGAGTGGCTGGAAAGCTGCCCGGCAGAGAAAGACCTGGGGGTGCTGGCTGACAGCCGGCTGAATATGAGCCAGCAGTGTGGCCAAGAAGGCCAACGGCATCCTGGCCTG
Organism: Harpia harpyja; assembly: GCF_026419915.1. Lineage (NCBI taxonomy): Eukaryota > Metazoa > Chordata > Aves > Accipitriformes > Accipitridae > Harpia > Harpia harpyja. The sequence continues at coordinate 20,227,587 of NC_068960.1, read as the reverse complement.
TATCAGGAACAGTGTGGCCAGCAGGAGCAGGGAGGTGATTGTTCCCCTGTACTCGGCACTGGTGAGGCTGCACCTCGAGTCCTGTGTTCAGTTTTGGGCCCCTCACTACAGGAAAGACGTTGAATTGCTGGAGCGTGTCCAGAGAAGGGCAGCCAAGTTGGTGAGGGGCCTGGAGCACAAGTCTTATGAAGAGCAGCTGAGGGAGCTGGGGCTGTTTGGTCTGGAGAAAAGGAGGCTGAGGAGAGACCTTATCGCTCTCTACAACTACCTGAAGGGGGGTTGTAGTGAGGTGGGTGCTGGTCTCTTCTGTCAGGTGGCTGGTGATAGGATGAGAGCAAATGGCTTCAAGTTAGGGGAAGGGAGATTTAGGTTGGATATTAGGAAAACTTTCTTTACTGAGAGGGTTGTCAGCCATTGGAATAGGCTGCCCAGGGAAGTGGTTGAGTCACCATCCCTGGAGGTATTCAAAAATCGCATAGACAAGGTAGTCCAGAACATGGTTTAGTGGGCATGGATGATGGTTGGACTCAATGATCTTGAAGGTCTTTTCCAACCGAAATGATTCTATGATTCTAAGAGCTGCCCTGATCAGCAGTGGTTGGCCGTGTGTAGGGTTGGGAGAGAGTGTCAAGGGATTTCAGTGGGAAACAGAGGGAAGGTGGATGGCTTTAGCAAATCCTTAAACCATACCTGAGCCCAGAAATGGAAAGGAGTGGTTGTCTATGGGTTGAGGAGGAGAACTAAGAGGTTTGTCCTGGGAACATGGCAGGAAGGAAGACCCTTCTTGTGCAAATCAGGGACGAAAGAGACATTTCCATGTTGTGTGCACGCCTCGGTAGGTGGTGAATGCCCGCTGCTGAGGGTGGCTGTGCTCAGTCATGCCCCATGAGCTGATCTTGGTCTCTTTTCCTCCTTCTGTGAGCACAGAGAGTCATCGGTAAAGCCTGGGACATCATGGGGTCAGAGTGTGGTCGGAAGGAGGGGTGGTGGTTAAAATCTTCAGGGAAAACAGGCACAGGCATAGGACAGTGTAGGGCAGCCTGTGGTCGGGATGGCCAAGGGCTTTGGTGGGGCTGGGACCCCCAGCAGAACTGAGGTCCATGTCCTCTGAGCAACGGCAGCTGTCTCTTCCACTGAGGCCCATGAGGAGACACCAGTTCCTTAAAGCCCCGGCCTTTTGCTGCCTCCTCACCCTTGGTAGAGCCTGGGAGGTGTCCTACCACTGACCCGCACTCGGCATCGCAAACCCTCACATCTCACTGCCCTCAGGAAGAGCCCTGAGACACCCGTGATGAAAGGACCCTATTCCTAGGGGATGGGGGTCAGGGCTTGGCTGTCCTGCTTGATAAAACACACCAAGCAAGGGCTTTCACAGCCACTGCCACCTTCATTTTTCTACCTGTAGCCAGTGCTTCTGAGCTCTCCTTCACCCGCCCACAGGGATGGTCACCTCGTCTGCTCATCCCCTCCACGGTCTCTCCAGTGGTGGTCCTCAATGGGGCTCGCAAACACCCTCAGAAACTTGGAGGTTTGCTGCTGACTTTTGGGTTTCCGCAGCCTTGTTCTATCTTCTGTCCAGGGCTGCAGTTCGGGAACTCGGCACCAGAGGGCTCATTAACATGCAAAACTCCCTCACGAGCCACCTCTCTCTGCATCACTTTCCTTAATTCCCCAATTCTTACGTGGTTCATCAGAGAGATTTCAGGAGTGTAGTCAAAGCAAAAAGGTTTCTCTAATAAGTAACAGTAGGAAAGGATTTCTTCTTTTTCCACTTTTCCTTATTTTTCTGCTTCCAGATTCAGTGATATCAGCAATCTGTGATTGATATTGATCCTGAGCATCTCCTAATTGAGTATGAACATAGAGGGAAGTCAGGACCCTTTACAGAGGCCACTCTATGGGCAAGTTTTGTCCTGTCCCCACCCCCCACCATTTCTCTCATCAGCCACCTGGGATTTACAGCAGCCTTGTGTGGGGACAGAATTTTTAGGAGGGCCTCTTGCGATAGGACGAGGGGGAATGGTTTTAAACTAAAAGAGGGTAGATTTAGAGTGGATATATAAGAAATTTTTCATGACAAGGGTGATGAAACATGAGAACGGGTTGCCCAGAGAGGTGGTCGATGCCCCATCCTTGGAAACATTCAAGGTCAGGTTGGACGGGGCTCTGAGCAACCTGATGAAGTTCAAGATGTCCCTGCTCAGTGCAGGGGGGGTTGAACTCGATGACCTTGAAAGGTCCCTTCCAACCCAAACCATTCAACGATTCTATGAAATCAGAGCTTTCTCCACTCACATCCGTAGCTGCATGTCTTAACCCCTTGGCACCCATTCCCACCTGCTTTTCTTGGAGAAGGAGCTGCACCCAGACACAGGAGGATGCTTCTTAATTGCCAGCAAGCAAAACCAAATGGCAATAGTTCAATAAAAAACAAAATACATGCCTCAGGTGTATATTAAGTCCACGTTACCTCCACTGAAGTCCACTTCCCACAGTGGATGACACAATACTGGGTCAAGCACAGATGCCAAGACCCACCCAGACACCTCCTTGCTGGGACTCTCCTTGTCCACATTCACTCTTTATACACAAAAAAAGACACACGCTGAAGCCGTGAACTCCCTCAATTCACAGAGAGAAGCAAAAGTGAATGAAATGCTGTCTTTTGGATAGCCAAAACTGCACTAAATCCCACCCAATAGTGATTACAGGAGCATCTTCAAGTAGACCCTGCATCACCTAGACCCACTGTGGTGGGTTGACCCTGGCAGGTGCCCACCAAAGCCACTCTATCACTCCACAACTCAGCTGGACGGGAGAGAAAATGTAACGAAAGGCTCGTGGGTCAAGATAAGGACAGGGAGAGATCACTCAACTAATTACCATCACGGGCAAAACAAAGTCGACTTTTGGAAATTTGATTTCTTACGAATCAAATCAGAACAGGATAATGAGAAATAAGAACAAATCCTGAATCACCTTCCCCCCACCCCTCCCTTCTTCCCAGGCACAGCTTCCCTCCCAAATTCTCCACCTGCCCCCCTACAGCAGCACAGGGGGATGGGGAATGTGTGTTGGTGTCAGTTCATCACACGTTGTCTCTGCTGCTCCTTCCTCCTCAGGGGCAGGACTTCTCACACTCTTCCGTGGGGTCCCTCCCACGGGAGACAGTTCTCCATGAACTTCTCTGTCATGGTTTCAGCTGGAATAGAGTTAATTGTCTTCCTAGTAGCTGGTACAGTGCTATGGTTTGGAGCTAGGTGTGAGAAGAATGTTGATAACACTGATGTTGTCAGTTGTTGCTAAGTAATGTTTAGTCTAAAGTCAAGGATTTTTTAGCTTCTGATGCCCAGCCAGCAAGAAGGCTGGAGGGGCACAAGAAGTTGGGAGGGGACACAGCCAGGGCAGCTGATCCAAAGTGGCCAACGGGGTATTCCATACCAGGTGACGTCATGTCTAGTATAGAAACTGGGGGAGTGCGGCTGGGGGGAATCGCCACTCGGGGACTAACTGGGAGTCGATCAGCAGGTGGTGAGCAATTGCATTGTGCATCATTTGGATATTCCAATCCTTTTATTATTACTGTTGTCATTTTATTAGTGCTATGATTATTAGTTCCTTCTTTTCTGTTCTATTAAACCATTCTTATCTTATCTCAATCCACCAGTTTTACTTCTTTTCCTGATTTTCTCCCCCATCCCACTGGGTGGTGGGGAAAGGGAGTGAGCAGCTGCGTGGTGCTTAGTTGCTGGCTGGGGTTAAACCACGACAGTAGGATATTAAAGGGTAAAAACGCCTGTAGGGGTGTGCATATATACACACACGCTTATAATATATACATCTGTCTGTGCATGTGTAGATATATACACACAACCCTACAGACAATTTTTTAACTAATACCCTACTACCTTTTAATGAAAAAAACTGAAGTACAGAAACAACTCTTACTAACAAGAAACATCTACAACACCATTCATTTCTATTGATCAATTTCCTCTATTTTTACAAAAAAAAGAAGTCCTCTGTCAGTTAATATTGCAAACCTGAAGACACCAAGGGAGCTGCCCCTGTGGTAGCAGCTGCTAGGGACACACTGGTAACGCTCAGGCCAAGGCTGTTTGCAGTGCTCATGCTGCTTGCCATGCTGACAACCAAAGAGGTGGTGCAGGGGGCTGAGGTCGAAGCAGCCGAAAAGGTTCTTGAGGGCTGGAGAAAAGTTGTGTTCTCAGCGCTGCTGTGCTAGAAAGGAGACTAAAAGAATGAGGATCACAGAGCAAATAAACCACAGTGGAAGATGCTGGGGGAAAGAAAAAAACCCCAAACCAACAAATGTTTACTAGTACCCCTCGAAGAAGAATGGAAAAATAAAACTAAATATATAGCTGAATGGAACCACAAATTATATTTAGCATGGCAATTACAGTTTCTCCCAGACTATATGTATTATTATGAACAACCTATATTTGTGTGGTCAACAACCCGGCCTCATAAACATCCCTGTAATTAATTTGAAAGAACAAAAACCAGGGGTAAATAAATGCAGTGTTATTTTTGCTCCCTTTAACAGAGTGTTTGGCTCCTTAGCTATATACAGACAGTTGACTCCCCACACCTGATGAAGCAGGAATCTCCAGCTAGGGATGAAGATACTGGCTGTCTTCCAACCCAGAGCTTTCTAATGCAGTGTGCACAGCAGTGTTTTATGAACAGAAGTTTGGGATCTTCATAAATTCCTGTTTGGGCTCAGTAAGACGGAGGGGAGCCAGAATTCTCTGTGGCTCCCTTTACAAGAGGGTCTCCATCTTTGCTCACAATACGCTCAAGCAGCAGAGACTGATCAACAGCTTTATTCCAAAAATCGAGAAAGATTCGCACTCCTAAAGCTGGAGAGAAGGGGTATGACAACTTCCCTCAACTGAGTGTTTCATCCACTTTTAGTTGAGGGGCTTTAAGCAACTCATTAAGCAATAGCTCATTCTTAGGCCCTGGAAACACCCTCATTGTGCTTGTTCAGTGCATTGAACAAGCTTTGATTACAGGAATACGTTTATTAAATTTGGGGACATGCAATAATACATTCATAGCAACACAGTAAAGAGTCAAAAACCCAATCACACACCTCTCTTACAGGCAAAGCTTCCACTTGCTTTGGTTTTGTTTGTTTTTGGGGTTTTTTTTGGTCAATTATAAATGTATTCAACAAAACCTACACTGGGTTGCTTTACAGACTGTTATCCTACATAGCAGAAAAGGTACAGTCGTGGTAAAGACCTGCAAAAACACTCAAAATGAGTGGGGAAAATTAACCTATGCTATACCATCTAGACCAAACCAGAAGTGAATGTAATGACCCCTTACAAGTCTTGCCAGAAATACTTAAGACTTCTGCTTTCATATATACTATCCAGAAGCAGGACCAACTTTCAGTTTCCTGACAGTCTAATGCCTGCCTCATTTGGGAGAGCAGAAAATATGTAACTTAAACCAGCTGTTACTTCTTTAGCTTGGTAATCAGAAATCGCTGTTGCATTGCTCACAACGACAGGTTTACGCCCTTCTGCTCAAGTAGTAGCAAAGGCTGTACATAATAAGATGTAAATTCAATATCAAAGAAGTAAGAGAGGAAAGACAGCCCGACAAAAATCGCAACAAAGACACCAAAGCAGTGCTGAAGGCAGACAGCCAAGCACTGCTATGTCAAATGATTCACAAAACCTTACCTTTTCTTCTTTGTGTGCATGCACTTGGCTACAGCGTTGATGATAACGTTCTCTTCTTGCAAATAGAGCGCACTGGAAAAATGGAGCAGAACTAAAACTGCAGGGACAAAATAAATTACAGCATTTTCTAGCTTTAGTTAATGCTGTAGCAAGCAGGTACGATGTTTTATTTTCGTCATATTACCCTCAACGCACTTGGTTGGTTATGGCTAGTCAACACGTCCTATTTTAAGGCCACATGTTCAGTTACTCCAAGTTTGCCAGAAACTTTTCTTTGGTGTAAGATTACATATAGCGGGCCGCCAGCTGATTCTTCAGGAAAAACAGAACAGAAATGACTCAGTCCTTGCTAAGTATGATCATGAGGAACACAGGCTGCTTTAATTAGATTCAAAGAATTTTTAAAACTTTTATTTAGAAAGTCTTAACTTCTCCACATTTCAGAAACAGGGACGTTAAATTTAGCACAGAGGCTATGCTGGTGGCACTCTTGGACTTTCTGCTCTTCCTTTGGAAACACGCACGTACCTGGGCATGTGTGGAACCTTGGAAAAGGGTGAACTTACACATGCTTGCCAGACTTGCTTAGTAGCCAAATTTTTCAGCTTTCTCTTCGTTGCACGTACTGCAGAGAGTGAGCTGGATGGTCCCCGCAGCAGGCGGCTGATTGCCAGGCTGCCACACACTAAAACCAAAACAGGGTAGGTTAGCTCTCCTCTGGTTTCAGGATTCCTGGCATTTTCACTCCACCAGCACAGAATAAAGTACCACCCAGTTCAAATGCAGAGGAAGCAAAGACGGATTGGGGTGAGAAAGGAAGACAAACAAGAGTCTGAGGTCAGCCAAAACGAGGAGAGATGAGGTGTGAGTAAGAAACAAGGTTGGGTGAAGAGAGCAGGTGATTCAGACAGGGTCTTCCCAGCAAAGAGGAACTGCCCAGGGACGAGCAGTCCCAGTCTGATTTTCTTGATTTCGAGCCCTTTCCTGAAGGTCAGACAGCCGAGAGCTCAACAGGCTGCATCTTCTGCCACAAGGTAAGCATCAGCCCCCAGGCTGCCGTTTTGCCAAGAGCCCCCCAGAAACTACACAAGGTGCAGCAGCCTGGAGCCCCGAGCCCTCGGGCCACGCTCGGAGCTGGGCACCCCAGGGGTAGATGGTGGCTGAAGAAACCCTCAGGCACAGGGAAGGGGAGGGAGTCCATGCTGACCAGCATGCTAGGAGGCAGCAGGCAGTGCTCAACAGCCCACCCCTCGCCTCCTTCTCGGAAAACACCCCACTGGACTCTGCTTAGTCCAACCTGGCCCCGCAGGACTCGAGCAAAGGCAGAGCAACAGCAGAGCTGGCCAGGAAGCAGGGGGCTGCGGCTGGTCCCCCCAACCCCTCTATTACTTGCTCTCTCTAGTTTCTACAGGGACATCCATTGCAACAGCAGAAGGCGACTTCACATGAACGACTTCTTTGCTTAGACCTAACAAGTCAAACCACAGGAGACGCTAATTCCTGCAATGGAACGTCTTGCTCAAAGTTACTAGCCATACACAATTTCAGTGCAGAGCTGCTCCTCTTTAAGGAGATTGATCATGCATCCCTCACCCCCTCCAGCCGGACCTCCAAGCCACACACCCAGCAACCAGCTAAGAAAGCAGACAGAAAACAGCAAAGTTTGCAGGACGTCTGGTACCAATGAGCCTCCCTCACCTTCAAGTCCAAGATATTTTCTGGCTCTGGTCATCTCGTGTTCAGCATGATCACAATTAAATACATTCAATATTGGGTTTAGGGTCTTAGGGGGATATATTGTGGTAGAAGCAAGAGAAAACAATGTGTTTGTTACTGGGTTTTGGTTTAGTTTAGGCATTTACTTACTTAGGGTTTGGGGATAACTGTGAGCATCTTGCAAAGCTAGCACGATTGCTTTACTTTTCAGTAAAAATACAAATGAGAAAGAAGGCCACGCACAGCTTTTCTCTCCTTCAGGTATTCCAGAAAGAACTTGCCCTACCACCAGCTCCATCTGGCAAATGAATAAAAATCGCTGTCCCCAGATGATCAGTGATAAGACACTATGCCAGGAAGTGATGTGATGATGCAATTGGTAACAGCTAAGAAGTGCTTCTTCTAGCACTGACTCTTGGTGACCTACGCTGGACCACATTCAGACAGGACTGCTAGAGTCAACAGCAGCTGCAAAGTTAGAACCGCATACGTTTCCCAGAGCATATAAAAGCCTGCCGGAAGGATTCACCCAAAAGGACAGGAGCCACGCTTGGCAATATTGTCTCTAGCTTGGGTTGTTTCCTTCTGTGTATTGTAGGGAGAGGAGTCTTTACGCATGAGGAACTTGCCTTTCAATCACTTTGACAGAAGACTTGCTCCGTAAACAAAGGAAAACATTTCAGTTGAATTGGTGCAGTCTGAACTTTATTTAAAACAGCGGTAATCTAATCTGCATAGTCCTGGGGCAGCATCCAACCTCTGCAACAGCCAGGGAAACTCCAGAACAGCAACATCACTCTGCACTGGGCCAAGCGTTGAGTCAGGGTAGATTAAAATGAAGCGTGTCATCTGACCTATGCTGGATCAAGTCCAGGAAACTAGTAACCTGACTTCTTCCTAAACTTCTTCTTAACACCCTAAGAGTGAGGGGGGAAAAAAAACAACAACAAAAAAAAGAACAATTAGAAGATAATTCTGCAAAGCAAGTGTTAAAAAAAAAATCCGTGTAAAGGCATATACTTTGATATCAATTAGCTAGGTTAGTTTGAGACCAGTTGCAGAAATGCATCTGCTGACTAGAGGTTAAGGGCACAACAGCCTTCAAGAGTCTTGGAATACTCAAGTGGAAGAATTCGTTTAAAAGCATGGTAATATTACAGGCTTGTAGACCATTACAAAACACTTTTCATAGTTGCTTTGCTGTTTATCTTATCACCTACTTCAGCTTTAATTCCTTCAAATTCATGATGGAGTTTTATTTAGACAAGTGCTGAAGTTGTATACCTACTGTAACTAGTACACACACTTGACAGTATTGAAAGACCATGGTTTTAAAACAGGTCACAAAACCAAAGTAACCATTTTATAAACTCAAGGTGTAGCTCTGCTAAAAGCCACTTAACTAACATGGGTTCTCTTTCTTAACTTTAACCTGTGAGTAAACCTAAGCCTTGCACTCTTAAGTTTGGGGTTTTTTTGGAGGGGAGAAGGAGGAATAAGACCTCTCAAACCCACTAAGGCACATTTTCTAAGAGACGAATTGCACTTGAAGCAAGCTGGAAACCAGAGGTAATAAGGAAAAAAGGTAAGATTATTGACATGGTCATGCTTTCTCCACAAGTCTGGAATACTAGCAGTAGGGGGAATGCTGGAGAATGAAGTCCGTGCAAGATAGCTACATGCCCCTTCGGTCTTGTCACTAGGGTTTGAGGTGGATGCTTAAGATGATCAGAGCTCAGAATTGTGGTTTAAGCCAAGCAACTAATTTTAAAAGAAGTCAGGGGTATCTGTTGTCCGCCCAGAAAACTGGGACTTCAGCTGTCAACACAGTTTGCAAGCTGCACTATTCAGAGGGTGTTAATTCAAAACCTGGAAATACTAGAAGCAGGAAAGCAGTGTTCCTAGTCTCCTCAAATTTACTCTACCATGACATCATCATTTTGTAGAACATATTTTTTGTGGCACTGCCCCCATCGCCCCCCCCCTCCACAACCTTACATTTGGTTTAGTTGTTTGGGGTTTTTAAGCACATCCCACGTGCATTTTAAAAAAAAACAACAACAAAAAAGAGACTGAAGATTTTAAATTTCTCTTTGGAAGACAGTAATTTACAGTCCATACAAAAATACTCTGGAAAAACATACAACTTCATTTACAAAAACACCAAGTTATAAAGAAATTACAATAGAGAGATAGCACAACATTTGTTTCATAGGATCAGAATTTCTCCCCACCCCTCAAAAAACCCTCATGCACTTAACTGGGTAAGCAGTGTTACCGGTTTACAGAACCAGACCTTCAGACTACTACAAGTTTTCATGTAACCACGTAGAACAGCTTTCAGGGTTTATCTGAAAACACTCTCTGCATGCCAATTCCTTTCAAGACTCTACCTTGCAGGTGGGTAGCAGTGTCACAACAGCCTTGGCTATTGCAATGTTTAAGTACATCTTCGGCTGTGTGTTCTGAGTTTAGCTTTCCTACCCAGCAACAACAAAAAAACCCTCAAGTCTCATGCTGGAGCAGTCTCAAGACAAAAATCAGATACAACGGCATGGGGCACGCCTATCATCTCCATACCTTGGTAGCATCCTCTGCTGCATTTTCTTCAATACTTAAATTATTTATGGGCCTCCATGGGAGCCAATACTTGTGTAGTGCGTGGCCGTGTTAGGCAGGGGACAGCTGCTAGCTGAGGAAGCTGAGCACCATTGTGATAGATGCACAGGAGTGTATGTGCCAAACGGGAAAATAGTGTAAGAGAAGAACAATATATGCACGTCCACCAGGAAACCACAAATGAATACAAGCACGTTCATACACACTTGAAACCACAACGTGGTTGCAGTAACTAGTTAACCTGTTTACATACATTCTGAATCCAAGTCACAGGGCAGCTTGGGTTTTGTGGCCTTTTCCAAAGCTGTTTCAGCTAGTGACAGTCAAGACTTTTTAAAAGACTAATAGGGATAACTCTTACAAGAATATATTTGGGAAATGAAGACTGAAAAAGGTTAAACTAAAAAGCATATTTTTGTTTACATCAATAAACGCGTAGAGTATTGATGTGAGGTAGTCTAGGCACTAGAAGAGTCCATTCAGCTTTTCAGTCAGACCACTGAGTAAAACCCCTTCCTAATTACATTGTCTGTAGATCTGCTGCTGACATCTTCTGGATTGCCACCGCCTTTGAATGCTGAACCCTGGCCAGTTACCTAGAAGAACAGAATACACAGACTCAAAATAATTGCTATTCTAAAGTTACCTTCATATTTGAGTACAGCTTCCAGTCAACACATTAAATGTATTAGTGGCCATTCTTAAAACAACATTTAGACAAGACTACCCTTACCACACAGGAATCTCAAGCCTCGCAAAAAGTCGTACTACCCAAACCTTGAAATCTGTACCTGAAGTATTCCATAGTAGGTAACACTTCTGCAAGCTGATTCTTTACAAGTGTCAAAATTGAGTTTTTTCTAGTTGTTCTTTGCCTCTGCCTCAAATCAGAGGTCAAGCCACACAAACAGCTCTTTAAGGAGAGTTATGTATAGCAAGAAAACAAATCAAGCATTAATCGAAAGTTTCCACAAAAACAAGATTTTACAAGCAACTCCACATGGTCATTTCAGCAGTGGACAACCTGTTGAGTAGGCTGCCGATTTCGAAAGCAGCAAAACTATCAAGAGGCATTCAAAAATCATCTGCCAGAACAAGATTAGCTCATACTTCTACATCTATAAGATTCATATCCTCTTCCTTTTGAGATTTGGGGTTTTTTCTGAATTAAGAACTGCTTCCAGTTCATTGAGCAATTGGTCAGTGCAGTAATATACAAGTACAGTAGTATTTAGAGAGCCTGCCACCAGACCAGAAACAGTCACTAGTGCCAGATCTTGGGAAAAAAAATTTGTTTCATAGCTGCACAGTACGTTCAAGACAATTTCTCACACCTACATCCTAGTAAAACTAGCATTATGCTTAAATTTAGATTCCTGAACCCATTGCGGATGTATATATGCATTTCTTCTCAGTTATGTCATTCACTGTACATCAAGAATTAATTCTACTTCAGACCCTCCCTGGCCTAGGCCCCCTTCCTTACCTTTTCTCCGTCTGCTAGTGTTTTGGGGCGTTCTTCTGATGTAGGTGAATGAGGTCCTTCAGTGGTCAGTGAATAAGATCGTTTAGGTGCAGCGTTCTTAGGATCTGTAATTCGAGTCCCACTTAATTCATGCTGTCCTTGGACAAAACGTGCTCCTCGTTGAGACACTGTGTTACGTCCTGGAATGGTGCCGCCAACTGGAGGTCCCAATGTTCTTATTGCAACTGTAGCCTCCGTTTCTGTAAGAGACACCGCGCTTCTAGAGTTCAGCCATGAAATTAAAGACTGCATTCCACCCACTACTTCAATACATACTTGAATCAGTAACAGGAATGGAGAGTCCCTTAGACACTGATGGCACAGCTACACGAGGTAGCTTCTCGCTCTTGTTAGCACCATTAGATTTCTGGTACACAGCATTTCTGTAAGACTCAGATGCTAGAGTTGTAAAATGCTAGTTTGTAAAATACTATACATTTCCTTTCCAGAAAGCCCACACAAGACAAATGTCTATCTTCTTAGCTCATTGTCACAGCTCTACCAAACAACAAACTCACAGGCAATCTAGCAGGAGATCTTCATTTTGCTGAACTTCAGACCGTAAATTTAAACTTAAGCCTTTTCTTTAGTCAGTCTCTATATACTTGTACTGTCTTCCAGCTTAGTACGTCCAGCACTCTGTACATTCATGAAAAGCAGTATCTGCTCTACCCATACGGGCATCCCATTTTATTTCATTTTTAATGCTACTCCTACAGTACCAAACGGTCTGAACACAGCAGGCATTACACATTTGGTACTCTTGGGCTATTACTCTCAAGATTACATATTCCTCCTGCGCTGAAGTAGCTTATGAACAAGCAGACCTCCCAGGAAGTGACACACACTTTTACTGCCCGAGTTCTCATACTGCTGCACCAAAGCAGCAGCAGCTCTAGGGTTGCTGTGATCAAGATCAGCACTTCATTAGAACATAACACTGCTTGGCATTAACCATACTTTTTGTTAGAAGGAACAAAATGACCTACATAGAAAACACTCCGGCTTCAAGTTACACACTAACCCAAGGGGATCTACATTCAAGACCAAATAATTCCTCCGGTATCAACTTCTCCTTTCTTCCTACATGTCTTCATGTACATTAGATTCATTTTTTCAAGGATTTCTTTAACCTGCCTCCCCCCACGAGCCCAAAGGAGATGACAGCTTTGTTCCTGAAGCCATTAGAGCCCTCCACATGCTTATGAACAACACAGATTCAAACAAGAAATCCCACACCTCATTCACATTGCGAGTCAGTTAAAAAGCAGCTTCTTCGCAGCTTTAAGGTTATGGTGCTAACCTTTCTCTCTCGGCTGTAGAGGTGTCCACTTTAGAAATCTTATGTAACGAACGCGAATTATCTGGTGTTCTGGACTCCGTGTCTCTGGAACTGTCCAAACAGCTTCCATCTGAAGAAGTCCTTTTGCGCTGAAGCCCACCAGCATTTTGACTAGTACCTGGCATGCTTTGCTGAAACAACAACAACAAAATAATGAAGTCTTCGAGTAAGTATTAAAGCAAAAAAAACCCCCCAAATATTGCCAGAAGAGCCCAATTTTTATTATACCTTCTTTCTTTTCTGTAAGTTTTCTGCAGGCAAAAAATAGTGGAGGTGCTTTCTCTTCACATGAGCTGCCTCAATCTTCATACCTTCCTTTAGCACATTGAGGTTGTTAGCCTGGCTGTAAACTAACAGGAAATTTAGTGTTGTAGCTTAGTGGGAATGTTTGCATTGGGTATTTGTCAAAGTTACATATGGCTTCTTTAGAAACAGCAAGCCTTGAACTCTGCCCAGCCCAAACAAAGAACAAGAAGTGGTCTCAAGATGAATGTGACCCAAGATGCCCATTTCACATCCAGTACACACCAGATAGGTAACAGCTATTTTAAGTTCAAACATGCATTTATGTGCTCAGTTACAGCTGTGGTTTGCTAGTCATGCACCTCACCTCTGAGCTGATTTTAACCTGGAAGAGATCATACTCCTTAACCCTTAGTTTGCTGGTTGAAGATAGATCTAGATGATTTTCTCAATCAACCCAATTGTGCTCAGCTGATGAGAGAACAGACACCTCAAGATTCAGACTCATATTTTTTATTTGGTATTTACAGTGGCGATTGTGGGGTTTTGCCTAACAGTTCTGTAACATCATATAACTTTTCAGTAATTTAGGTGTTAAAACTCTACCTGTCCAAGACAGACTGGATTTGAGGGACATCTGACTTATCAGAACCACTACAATTTAAACCAGTTCTTCTTAACTGCCTGCAAACAACCTTTCTTGCAACTAAAAACCGCTATACTAGCACAGCAGTTTTTACAGAATTAAGTCACATTTAGACAAGTTTACACAAGCCTGTCGTGAGCATAGCTGGAAAGTCAGCTTACTAACATACGGAATGGGAATCAAAGTAAGGACATGCAACCAAAACAAAAAGGCTTACAACAAGTCTTTCTGCAGGAGACCTAGAAGTGAAATGAAAGCACAAATATGAACATTCACACCAGTAGGAACAGTTGCTTCAAAGTAAATTCAGTAATGTTTTTATGCAAAAGTGAGATAAAGTTCATTTATCAAAATCCTTCCAAACTGTGAGCCTTACACTCTTGAGCCCATCAACTTTGCCCTCTAAAAACATTCTCTCAAAGTCACGGCACATGATAAAAGCTTTCTTGCACATAACTACTGCTCACTCCCACATTTGCCAAAGGATACCACACCTCTCAAGAAATACCTTTTCTGGTCAAGCTCTCTGGGTTCAAACCCTATATCTGAAACATACTATAGGCTGTGCTTCACTAAACTGAGAGCACACAGCTATGCTAATCAAGTTTGTGCACAGAAATACAGGATTTAACATTAGTTCTAGCCTCTCAGCAGTACACAAACCTTGTTGACAGGATTTACATTTGCCACAACATTCAAACACAGCGCTACTGGATGTGACGTACAAGACAAGCACCAGTTCAGGTAACAGTGCAAGTCTGAGGAAGTCACCCCACCTGGCTTGAAACTCAGACAAGAGTTTTGATGCCTTTTTTCTGTGCTTTTCTCATATCCCAAAGCATGAGCTAAAAAGAAGGTCCGCTTTCACTGCATTTACTCATGTTGTCCGAGCAACACAACACACAGCTCACGCTGGTACCATGGAGAAATGTTTGTTTGCACCGATGAAGAGTTTAAAGGAGTCCACTGTTTAGAACTTTTTGGCCAAACACACTTGTCACTTCAGAAGAGTAACCTGATTTCCTTAGTTTGTCATTATGATAGCAAGGCACGAGCCTCACAGCACACATGCACTTCTGAAAGGCACAAGAGCAGTCAGCTTGGGAAGAAGTAAACAGACTGTGGAAAAGACCTCTACTTTCAAATGACTGCTCACCCCCAAACCCCTTTATTCTAGCATTATCTAACAACACTTGCGACATTACTTTATTTCTGCATCTATCAAAAGGAATAACGGAAGATGAACATGGAGCTTGACGTGCAAGACTGCATGTCACTACAATGTGACCACTCACTGCCTTTCAAAGTTCTGGGATGGTATCATACACAAACTCTTATTTTGGAAACAATACTGTCAACAGGCATTCACAACTTATTTTAGAGCCTGATACAGTTCATTCCCACTTTCAAAGTTCAGCAACTGACAACTGCTTTTGACAAATGTAGCTACACCCTCTAAATGGACATCTCTCTCCTGGCTTCACATCTGACTGTCCACTTCAGGAATCGCAGTTCCTTTGTGAGTGTTTACTATGATCTGCAGAACTGTTATTTCACATATGCGATATGGTATATAGGACTGTAGTACACACTTTTGTTTCAAGGTGGACTTACATTGCCAAAGTGTCAAAATAGTATGTTTTTAATGCTAATCTTCTACGTGTCACGCTCTACAGAAATAGCTAATAGCCAATACCAGAAGGAAGCACAATTCACTTTGCAAAGCAACATGCACTAGAGTAAAAAAATGAAACCCTACGAGACTAGAGCAAAATAGAGGCTTACCTGTATCGTTGAATGACTGTATAACGTATGTTAAATCAACGTTAACACTTCCTGCATTTTCCACTTTCCTAAACGTGATTCCAAGAAACCACATTGACACATATCCACTCCTAAAAAGACAGATTCACAAACCTATCATTTATGCACAGATGCCAGTTATTTGGATGCTAGTATCTACTCTCAAGAAGGGATTAAGCAAAACAGTTTAGTTGTACGCAGCAGCTAAAGATTGGAGTCAGCCCATACTCAAGTTCTCCGAGAACTCCTCCCTCAAGTTCTCCCTTCTTTAAAAAGATCCTACATGCTCAGAACCTTGCCCATCAGACCTCGTACCTACAAAACAGTAGGTACGTAACTGAACATCTCTCACGGGTACGCTGAGGTGAAGGAATATAAACAAGGTACAATACATCGGCCAAACTCTACTTCAGAAAAGTAATGAAACTCACTGTTTACAAAGGTCTCGGCTGCCAGGGAAAGACTGTGGCGTTACATGTGCGACAGATATAAATTCATTCCTCTCCAAGTTGCCAACCAGCACACGAATTTTAGATTCCACAAGGCCAATCCTGATAAGAACAAGAGACATTTACTCATTTTTGACTGGATCCAGCACAGTAGTTATATGCCTTTTTATAATACAATGCTAACACAAAAATGCTAACCAGTCAGTAAGTAGTAAGATTCATTCGGCTGAGCAGATACTAGATATTTATATCACACACACTGGAGTTGGAGATGTTTCCAGGGACACTGGAGCTTTAAAGGTTCCAAAGACAGAGGCAGTAAGTAAGTTTAACTTGTAGTCTTAACAGGTCAGACACAACACTTCAACATATAAACTATGATGAAAATATCAACAAGAAGCAGATTCCCAGCACCTCTGGCTGCATTTTGAAGTGCAGCAAAACTCCTTTTTACCCCAAAGATCAAGGAGAACAACAGTTTAGAAAAGGCTCAAGCACAACTCTTCCATTACACCTGAGTAAAGATGCTAGTCTTCCTGCAGATTGATCTGTGAAAAGAGTTTACCCTTTTCCAGCCAAACTGAAAAATATAGTTCCTTTAATAAACAAATGATCTAGTCAACACAGTCTCATCAGAAACTTACCCAAGAAATGTATCATGACCACAAAGGCTCTTCTTTTAAATGAAGTACTGGCATTTTACCCTTCTACCTAAAACACTGCTAGCTTTGAAGGCAGTCAGAACTCTGTACGTTCTTCACAACTATCTTATGTTGAGGAACAACAGAGATGTGCCATCTATTCCCAAATCCATTCAAGAGCTGGTGAACTAACCTTGTTCTTATAGCAAATGGAAGCAAGTTTGTCTTCTGCTTTTCATCTTCCCTGATGCAAAACTAAGCCCCGTTTGCTGCCATTTCTGTCACTGCAAAAACGTCAGCTTTTACTGCAACCAGAACCTTCCTCATCTTTATTATGAGATACAATAAGCTTTCTTCACTCGTATTGGCTTTGTGTGGCAAGGTTTTGGTAGCGGGGGCTTACAGGGGTGGCTTCTGTAAGAAGCTGCTGGAAGCTTCCCCTGTGTTCGAGAGAGCCCATACCAGCCGGCTCTAAGATGGACCCGCCACCGGCCAAGGCCGAGCCAATCAGCAATAGTGGTAACGCCTCTGTGATAACATTTTTAAGAAAGAAAAAAGTTGGGACAGACGGTAATCAGCAGCCGGAGAGCGGAGTGAGAACATGTAAGAGAAACAACCCTTTGGACACCAAGGTCATTGAAGAAGGAGGGGGAAGAGATGCTCCAGGCGCCGGAGCAGAGATTCCCCTGCAGCCCGTGGTGAAGACCATGGTGAGGCAGGCTGTCCCCCTGCAGTCCATGGAGGTCTACGGTGGAGCAGATATCCACCTGCAGCCCAGGGAGGACCCCACGCCAGAGCAGGTGGGTTCCCGAAGGAGGCTGTGACCCCGTGGGAACCCCGCGCTGGAGCAGGCTCCTGGCAGGACCTGCGAATCTGTGGAGAGAGGAGCCCACAGAGCAGGTTTTCTGGCAGGACTTGTGACGCCGTGGGGGACCCACGCTGGAGCAGTCTGTGCCTGAAGGACTGCACACCGTGGAAAGGACCCATGCTGGAGCAGTTCGTGAAGAACTGCAGCCTGTGGGAAGGACCCACGTTGGAGAAGTTCCTGGAGGACTGTCTCCCGTGGGTGGGACCCCACGCTGGAGCAGGGGAAGAGTATGATGAGTCCTCCCCCTGAGGAGGATGAAGCGGCAGAAAATAACGTGTGATGAACTGACCGTAAACCCCATCCCCGTCCCCCTGTGCCGCTGGGGGCTGGTAGAGAATCCGGGAGTGAAGTTGTGCCCGGGGAAGAAGGGAGGGGTGGAGGGAAGGTGTTCTGAGATTTGGTTTTATTTCTCATTACCCTACTCCAGTTGATTTGTAATAAATTCAGTTAATTTTCCCCAAACTGAGTCTGTTTTGCCCGTGATGGTAATTGGTGAGTGATCTCGCTTGTCCTTATCTCGACCCACAAGCTCTTTGTTATATTTTCTCTCCCCTGTCCAGCTGAGAAGGAGGGGGAGTGACAGAACAGCTCTCGTGGGCACCTGGTATCCAGCCAGGGTTAACCCATCACATCACTTAAAACATTTCACATTAAAAACTATTTGGCTCTAAGCCCTCTGCCCATAACTCCTTGTTGTATACCTAACTGCGACTGCCATCAAGCTGTAGCTGACACGATTTTTAAGTGAACAAATTTAAAAGTTCAGGTAAGAGGTATTACCTACTACAGCTATTTTTAAACAGGAAATAAGATGTCTTTCAGAGGTCGCACAAGAATTAAATCATTTGCCTTAAAGCGCAAGCCAAACTTTGAAGTATAACCAAGGTGCCCGCAGAACAGGGGTCTGGTACACACAGCTATTTTGCTTGCTTACTTGAGCAAGGCAGGCAAAGCACTCATTTCTTCAGAATAAGAACACCACACACATTACAGTACCTTAATTCCTCACCGTTTCCCCTTATTTCAAGACTCACAGTTAGTCAGCCCAGTCACACAGGTTCAACAAGTTATTATTGGCACGTCTCCCTTGAGGCAGCGACAAATATCATGTCAGAAGCAGTCATTTTCTCTAACCACAATTGAAGTGGTTCTCACATTACATTTCACTAAGTAGATCAGCACTCCTGCAATTTACCTATCTACTACCAAGCGTGCTGAGATGATCATTTCCAGCACTAAACACAAGATGCCTGAGCACACTACTAGATTAAAACTTAGCAAACACTATTTATCAGCATTCAGGTGCTCTGTGCAGATGGTCAGGTTTCACCCCGATTAAACAGCCTTGTTTCACTTCACTGGAGAACAGTAGGCTCTGGAACAGGCTGACTACATAACCAGAGCAACTTAGCATTGAGTGCAATCTAGTCCTAAATTAAATATTACATCCAGTAAAAAAGCTATGAAACCAAGTCTTCTAAGGCTCTACAACAGTCGTCTTCAAAGTGTCGGCGGGGATGTACCCCAGGGGGTGCACAAGACAATCCACTGGGTCCGGGAAGAAAAGACTAGAACTTCAGTAATGTGTACGTAACTTGTAAAGAAGTAGATATAGACTGCAACTATGTGTTCAAAAATTATTTTTTTTTTTTTTGCTCACAGGAGTGCACAAAAGTTTGGAGACCACTGCTCTATAAGTCACTAAAAGATCAAGCTCTCCAGTGTCCACTACACATCTGATGACATCAAGTAATCCCTACTTACTTCAGTCTCTGCAACAAGGAACATCTTCCTAACGGAAGTAGCCTTGGCTAAGTAGTCTCCTTAGACTCCTGGCATCTGCTTCTCCACATGACACAGAGCATACGCACACTAACCCTCGTCGTTCCTTCTCATCATGACTTGGGTCTTTAGGTTAACTTCTTAAACAGCAAGATGACTTATGTTAACTTCCCTTCACAAGAAAGCTTTTAGTTTTGCTGAGGAACTGTCTACTTAACTCCGTACTGTATTCCATGCCTAGTTGCACAGTTGAATACTTTGCTTTTGTGAACTGTATTAACCAAATGAAGCGCAACACTGAATTGAGCGTCAGTGATGTATTGAACCCACACTCAAAGCAAGACTTACCACTCTAAGTGATGCTCTTCAGTAGAGGCACTAGCAGTCAGCACAATATAATGTCTAGAAGAAAAGAAAAATTAATATCCTAGCTCAGGACTTGATATTCCTTCAAATGAAACCAAAACTGCCTTAAACGTATAGAAAATTACTTCCAGACAAGACACATTATATCCTGCAGGCAGCACAGCATTAACTGAAGAAAAACTGATTACATCCTTTGGAATTGCGTTCTGCTGCATTCTAAGTATCAGAGCTGATTTTTTTTAATAAAAACAGTGTCAGTGGCAAAACACAAACAGTTTTTCGATCTTCCCTATGCTTATCCTTACCAAAATTCCTATGACTACCTCCAGCTTCTGAAAAACAAACATATCAATGCCATCTTGCATTTAGACTGCAAGCTAAAACTCACTATGCTAACCAGTACGGAAATCATTTCAAGTTCAGGGAACAGATTTCATACATACTTGTATTTCTGAAAGAAGTTCAGTGGTTCAAAGAGCTTTGACCAGTCTGATTTTCCTTGGAGAATCTCATTTGTAACTGCAAGACCTACAATTAAGGTTGAAAACCTTACTACCATTTTGTTTTTAAGACTAGCAGAGGGTGAGAGAAACTTTACAAGATAAAGGTTTTGAACAGTAATTGACAGATCAAAAAGCAGGAATTCCCTTGACACAATACACATCTACTACAACAGTTCATTGTAAAACTGGTCCCTTGTTGCCTGCAACAGGTATACTTCTCAGAGAACTCTTCTGCCTAAAAGGGCACAACACCGCACGGAATATAACCAAGTCACGTCATGTGGTTTCATATTGCAAGAATTACACCTTTTAAGCAGTTAATAAGCATGGAAAGAACTTTACCGTGTCTGAACTCCTCTACCATTACCGCTCGCGTTGATGTAGATACGTTGTATGTAGAGTTCTGCTGCGGATAGGCTGGGGTGATGATAGGCATTACGTGGTATCGGTCTGATGGGTTCACCTATGACGTTAAAACAATTGTGCTCAGCACCAGCAGCTTAGCTTAGAAGAAAGTTTAAAGGCTTCCAAATTCCATGTCTACATACCCTAGGGTCCCATACTGGTAAGTTAAGATTGCTCTCTTCCTGTTGTTTCAGCAATACAGGTTTTGGCCACTCCCTATACAAGAAAAGCCAGGAACTGACTGCCCATTTAAAACTCTGCCATGTAATTCAGGGTAGGACTGAATGCTGTTGGTCTAAATCTTATATAAAGAACCACCTCAGAAAGTGTTACTGCTTTACGCAAATCAAGAGTCATAAATAGCTCTTACCATCCTGAAAAAACCAAGAAGAACTTGTTCACCAGAGTAGAAGCCAAAGCGTTTGGATAGAGTTGACACGTTCTCGCTACTAGCACAGCGCAGGAAACCCCACCAAGAAACCCCAGCACGCTGGAGTAAATGCCACGTCCTACAATGCATACACTGTCGTTAGCCTGTAGTCTTTCCATACCCAAGGATAGTCCTTCAAATTTACAGCACCACCTTCACATTCTATAGAATACCTAGCACACTCCAGCCTCCAAGTCAGTTATTTTTGCAGTGCAACGAGGCCAAAACTGTTGGTCCTTACAGCGATGAGAAAAAGAATCGTTACCACACCACTTCCCAAAATACTGCTACTCTGAAATTTGCCTGCACTGCTACAGCTACTGCTTCGCTCCAACTTCCCTTAAGAAGGTTCTGCCATTCTTCTAGCACTTGCTCTAGTCACATGCGCAAATGGTATTTTCTTATTCCTTACCTATCAAGCTTTTCTACTTCACTGGGCATTTTTATCCTTTCTAGTCAGGTTCCTGGTAAGCAATGCAGCACCTTGTCTTGTAGGCACTCCCCTCATCTCCCCACTCTACCCCCATTAAAAAAAACACAGAATCTCTACCCCATGGACAGTCCTTGAATCTAAACTAAAAAACAGGTTTTGAACTAAAACCTGTTATTTAAACAGCCATCCAATGCTGAAGGACTTCTAATGCTATTGTTTTTTCAGCATGAGGTGCCTCTGAAAAGTTTAAAGATCACAAACAATCACATTACTCACGTTTTGCCCACAGTTTAATCGCACGGAGCGTGAGCCGGAAGTTCTCTTTATTTGGCACTAGGTGCAGTATTTCATCAGTAACTCTGCAGCCTGTAAGAAAAAACAGCTGAAGTACAGAACTTCCTAGTAACAGGTACAAGTCAGTTCTGTGCTATACTGGATCAACAGCTTACAGTTTCTCCTGCAAGTCTATGAAAACAAGTTTGCATTACTTGCTTTGTATTACCTTAAAAATTAGAGCTTACACATAACATTCAGCATCACCTCAGGTAACTGGTGCCCTCCACAGCTTTTTCATACTTTAGACTCCAGCCAACAATTTTCAATAAGGCCCTTCTACAGGATTCCGAAAGCTAGGTTTCTTTCGACAGCCAGGAACAATTAAACCAGGCAGTGTTAAACAGTGAGCAACTTTGGCTTCAGGTATTTTAAATAGCCTTTGTTTGTTTGTTTGTTTTTTTAAATGAACTACCACACATTCTTCTCTATCAAGTGCTCTACCTATTCAGCTGAAGCAGTTTCTGTGGCAAACTGGAACAACACACACCCCCCAATCAAAGAAACATGAAACACAGGTCTATCTAAACACACAACTTGAAACAGCTAAATTTAAGCCCACTCGCCACCTCCTCAGATCTCAAGGATACAGGGGATCAGTTTCTGCATCCTGTACAGAAACTTGGGGTGTGTAACCTGCATTCCATACCAATTTTAGTAACATTTTCTTGTTAAAGATGTGCAAATATGCTTACCATTTAAGCTCCGTATACATCTTATATCCAGGCTTCTGAGACACGAGTTGTCTCTGAGATCAAGATCATCAGCAACAGTTGGCACAGACAGTCTTGCAAACACGAGATCAATCTCAAGAGGAAAAAAGTGCCAACCGTTAGAATGCCGCGCAGTTTGCAAACAGCACACTGGTGGGGGACAGTTAGTCAAGTCTAAAAAGAGTGGTTAACATTTGTATTTAGAATTAGGTGACTATAGATACATCTCCCAAGACATTTATTTGCCAGAAGACTCAATGCAATTTCTCGAAGTTCTGAATTTTATTTACAAAACCTTCACTGCATCACCCCTTTCTTTTTAAGCTAGGGAAAGGAAGAGGGCATTTTAAGTTGAAAAAGATTACTCTAGACTTAGAATTTCAATGAAAAGGGAACTTAAAATTATTCACAGAATTAAGACTTAAGTTCAGTCACCTCAACTATACTTCAGCAAAGGAGAGAGCATTTTCTTTACGCAGGAAGCCCTTTTGACCCTGAAGTATCTGCTTTTTAGTACAGTCTGAGGCAAGAAGATTATCCTGTGAAAGTCTGTACCACATAAAGGCCACAAAAAGGTCACTGAATAAATCTCTTTGTGATAGTGATACCAAGCAGTAACTTGCTTAGGTACTACAGCATGCAGGTCTTGATTCATTGTATAAGATGTATTCAAGATAGCAGGATTCCTGCAGCTGACAAACCTAGGCGGGAATCAAATGAGTACTTTTACTTTCCATTTCCCAGATTGTTTGTCCCATGACCACTTCATTTTGGATTTGCAGCAAAACATTTAGTCTGCTCACATGATTCGTGCAGTGAACTACACTGTACACATCCCTCTGTAGATACCTAGCTTGGCAGAGCTAAGAAGACTTAGCAAGGACACCGCCTCTGCTCCCACTCTGCACGATCCTAGGGATAAATGCTATTCAAGCAGGCTACCCTGGTCTACAGCACAGGTCTAGAAAAAGATGTCCCTGATGCTCCCATGCCTGCTAGGCTCCCTAGGGCCTTATTTTCCTATAAGCTCCCGTTCTACTGCAATATCTTCTCCTGGGATAGGTTGTGGTCCAAAATTGCACAGTCACAGCTCCCTGGAAAAGTTATCCTATTCCAAAGCAACAAAAAATTTACTCACGTAAAGAAAAAAAAAAAAAAAAAAAAAAAGAAATGCTTACCTTGATGCCATCAAACTCAAACTTGACAACTGGTACATATGCATCTTCAACTGCCTGGAAAGGAGAGGATAACTGTGTAAGAAAACATGGTTTGCTACTTTGATCGTAGTTTAGGAGAAACATTAAATGCAGAAGTTACACTGCTAACTACTCAGTATAAAGACTTGAGTTGCTTCCAAAACAAAAGAATTGTTCATAAGCTGCACGCAGTATAGCACTAAGACAGTATAATACTAGCTTTAACAAGTTATTTAGCCAAGAGATTCAGAGGCTGATCACGGACTGTAATGAACAAACAGTGCACAGTGAGCCATCAGTATCAGAGG
The DNA here is from genome assembly GCF_026419915.1 of Harpia harpyja. Taxonomy (NCBI): domain Eukaryota; kingdom Metazoa; phylum Chordata; class Aves; order Accipitriformes; family Accipitridae; genus Harpia; species Harpia harpyja. Next base: position 20,203,546 of record NC_068960.1, on the reverse strand, counting down.
TTGTAAGGTACCTACCTTGGTGGTGAGGAAGAAAAGCAAGAGATTTCTGTAGCTATCTTACTACTGGTTAACATCCAGAGAAATCGAGAAAATTCTGTCCACGTTTGACAGCGCGCACTAGCCTCCTGTATTTTTATTTTCTACCATGCCTGAGATGCTATCAGCTACCTTATGCGACAGTTTTCAATTTTGTAGACCACTCGTTAGAACTGTGCCACAGCCCACTGAGTCTGTCTTCGGTCATCTAAACAAAGCCTCATTAGCTATGCAGATGAAGTCTTTCAAAATGTCTGCACAAGGAAGACCAGGCTGAGAGAAACACTTCTCAGGAGTTTGGTTCTATACACAAGGTACACAACATATGCACCGCAGGGTCATTTTACAAGGCAGTTTTGTATGTTCACAGCACAGCTCCTATTGACTTCATGTAAAGCTGACTCTGCATCTCTTCTACAAAGTCTCAGCTGAGTAGCCACAGAAGAACAGGACCAGAGAAGAATGAATTAGAGGTCCTAAAGTACACCCAGAGGAACACCATGGCAAAGGTACTGACAGAAGCCTTTCCACATCACATTCAACTTCCTTAGCTCTCAGGCTGCCCCTTCCTCTACCTGCATGCAGTTACCTTCTTGCCAAGCCCCTTACTACAGCTCAGATGAAAGCAAGGCTCCTCGGGACAACCTTGCTTTTTGATACTATAGCCCACTCATTCCCAAACCATGGGCAGGGGAGAAGTGAACCACAGAGATTCTTATGGGGTGTACAGTCATTGGGGAAGGGAACCAAAAGCTTCACTTCAACACTTTCATGCTGCGTAGACAGTATTTTACAAGGGGCTCAGAAACATGTCCCTTTTTAAGTTTAGTTTGTAAGACAATCACTACCAATAGGAGTCTTTAACATCAATATTCTTATTGGAGGAGTTGCACAATCTATCAAGGAGAGAGCTTGCTTACTCTTAGCTTTTTTATTTCCTCCTGACGTTTTAGTTTTTCAAAGAACGACTGAAAGAAATCCGATCTTTCGACGTGTCTAGGAGCAACACAAGCCACATCTATGTCAGCACCTGCAAAGAGATGCCATTTCTTCTGTTACTGTTGGAAGACACTTTCAAACATTACAACTATGACCACACAACAAAAGTTTACCTTTAGTGTGTACTCCAAGCCTGTAAGAACCAAACGTAAATATTTTGCCACCAACATTTGCTACTGCTGAAGGGGGAAAATTCTGCAGGTAGAAGAGAAAGAGTTTTCTGGACAATAGAACATACACGTTGACCTACGTGCAAGTTTAACTAGCATATAAGTTACTTACAAAGACTACAACAGCCTCCATAAACAATGTCTTCTCCCTCCCATACTGAGTTCTTAGTCTAATAATAGACTGATACTGTTTTTCTGAAGGGAGGGATTGCAACTCACAAACAACAACGATGACAACAAAGATGAGTAATGTAGCAGTTGTTTCATCAATTTAAACAAATTAAGACCTTCTACCAGTCTTCCCTGCAGCAGACCCACATAAACGAACACCATCTAAGAGCCATACCAAAGGCAACTCTAGAGTAATAACTTCAAACTAGATTGAGGGCTGCAGGCTGTCTGGGGCAAGTTTACTGCCCAGTTACCATCTGTCTCCCCCCCACAATATGTTGTTTCAGCTTTGTTAACTGCTACAAGTCAACTGATAGAGCCACTTCACAAATTTATTCAGTGCCCCAAGGGCTTGAAGGTCTTCATCTGAAGTATCTTTTATACATTATTTCAATGGCACTTACTACAGAACTCCTTGATACTTAAGAAGGAAGTGAAATGTTGAACTTTAGCAGAAATCCTAGCAGTAAAGCCTTTAGAAGAAACAAAAAGGCTTCAGCTGTTTTGATAAGAACCTATCAAAAAACCTTACCTTGCTCTCACCAAGTTCTGAAATCCATTCTTTGACCAAGTTATTCAGTCTACCAAGAACCACCAGCCTGTAAAGAAAACTCACGTTAAGTTTGCCCTAAAAAAACCCCAGGACATTAACAAGTTTTAGTCTTGTTATACCTGTGATTCAGTTCTTCCTCGTCTTCAAATACCCCACATGCTTTCATCGCTTCAAGCAGCTTCTGAGTATGAATGGAATCTATATCCTTAGGAGGAGCCAAGCTAATTGCAGAAGTAATTCCATAGTGCCTTGGAGGCTGGTTCTGCAGCCTAGGAGTACTGGGGGAGAAAATAAAATACTGAAGACTCCACAAAAGAAAAAAACAAAAAACAACAAAACAACAACCACCACCTTACTGCAAAACACCCTTCCACTTACAGGTTTCCAAATCAGCTTCTGCTCTTTTGCCAGCATTAGCATAAATGAGGGAAAACAGACCCTGCTTATGGTTTTGAGATAACTTGACCTAACTTAGAAGCCACAACTACTTTTTTAAAAAACACTTGTGGATATAAGAAAAGATCCAAGTTGCTACCATCTTAAGACAGCTTCTTTGCATTGCGCTAGACAGTTAGAACTGATCACCAGGAAATGAAAAGCTTTGAAATCCAATAAGGGTGACACTACATACAGCACAAGTTTTGGACACATTTCAGTTTCACAGCACTTTTGATTTAAGGTTATTCCCATCAGCTTCCTGATCCCATTAAACAAGACAATTTAACACGGGCTTCTTTTAGTTCAATGTAGTTGCTGTGCTTCTACTGATTCTAAAAGGACATTATAGTTGATTGCAGAGGAAGGACAAAGTGGTCTGTTAAACAGAGTTGTTGCAGTAAATTCAGCATTACCTTGGTTTTGCCTATGGAAGAGGATGAATGAAAACATCAACACATCTGCAGCTACTGTTGCTAGCAGAGCCTTGTGCTCTTAACACAGTGGTCCATTTTTATAGCGCAGAGGCTTAGCTCTACATACATCTGTTTTAATCTAAATCCAAGAGATGTACGTCAGCACGCAGAGCAGCACAAGTTAAGCTCTGACTGACATAAAGGACAATATCAATAAGATATATCCGATATTATGAAAAGCAAATTCTTTTAGTCAGTAGTAGATATTTTTCAGTTGCTTGCATGTATTACTGAAAATTTGATCTCACACCTTAAAAGTTGAGGAAAATGGCACTTGGAAAGTTTTACTGAGAGAGTGACTTATGCCCAATAGAATTCGTTCCCCTTTTAGAATTCAAAAAAAAAAAAAAAAAATCTTCCTTCTCTCTCTCTCAACTGTACCAGACTGCCAGGCATATTCAAAGAAGAGATCTTATGAGACAAAGGAGCATACGTGGCATACTACCTATTCATCCACCAGCCTTCTCTTTAAATGAGAAGTCTGTGGCAGTTTAATATTTTGCCACCTCTTGCTAGGATTTGTCCACCATAGGGAACACCTCCAACGTACTTCTCTTGCGAGAGATGCCAATTTTATACAAGAAGTTCAGCTGATTTGTTCCAAGTTTTGTCACTCCTTTATAGCTTCACAAAGCTGCAAGACATTTCTCCTGCATGCTCCGGAAGACAACCGATAAGTTTACACTATTACAGTTCAGGGAGTTGCCTTCAGCCATCAGGGCGGTGTATGAGCCTTCACTGTGAATGCGTCTCTCCCACTCATGAGGTCGGCTTGCCTCCAGCCGGGTAGAAATGTATCACTCCAGCCTTTTCCACCCTCACCACTTGGGAGGAGGAATGACTGGAAATCAGCTCCTGAACCCCCAAAATTGATAGCACAAACCAAACCAAAACAAAAAACCCCAAACAACAAACCAACCAAATCCAACCAACCAAGAAAACCCCCAAACCCCATGACCTTCACGGAAGTAAAACCACCTACACCTTCCATTCCTACCGCACACACTCATGCTAAAAAGCGCCTGCAGACACCTGCTGGCAAGCTAAAGCACCTTGTTCCTGACGACAGCATTCAGAGAAAGCCACTTTTTTTTCTGCCTTGAAGCTGGGTCAGTAGCCCCAGAGCAGCACCCAGCCGCAGCCCGTTACAAGCTTACGGTGACAACACAATGCCGAGACAGGCACAGAGAACCTTATGCACAACTACGTTAAAACCAGGGGCTCTGACAAATTTTTCCAACCGAAATGATTCTATGACTCTATAAAGGAGGTGCTTGTCTCGTTGGGTTGGTATTTGAATGAGCCGTTGGTACTGCTGTTGGTACCCAAGCTGATGACAGGTTTGCAGGAGATGGGGGATATCCTGGAGGGGGGACAGTGTACCAGCAGACGGAGGCTGACCAGGTGGAAACTGAGGAGGAAACGGTCTTGGTGGTCCCCCCGGTGGAAGAGGAAGCGCATGGGGTGCTGGAGGATACACGGAAGGTGGAGGCACAGGCACAAAGACTGGTGTTGATGCTGGTAGTGTTGGGGCCCGAGTCCTTTGGGTACGTTCACTGTTCGGGCGGCCTCGATTTGAGCTTCAAAGGAAACCCCCCCCACATGCGTCACTGTTTGTTACTCTCTCTCCCCCGTTTTAAAGAGGAAAGCCAATGAAGCGGGAGCATGGTGGCAAGCACTTCTTGTTCTCAACCGAAGCCTTTTTCTCCCTGCTCTCTGTTCATTTGAGACTACACTCATTTCTTGACCCTCCTACCTGCCTTCCACATCCTCACCCCCAACACTTCCCTCAGTCTGCTCTCCTCGTACTCAGCTTTGCGACTGTGGATGGAGGCTGCCCAGGCTTAAAAGAGACTCCCATCTCGCACGTGCCAACACTTCACACTTCTGATCTGCAAAGTACTGCACAGATAGTAACTTATCTTCTCCCAAACTTCTATCATCTTCTTCCACGTACGCTTCCTACGTTGTTGCCTCACCATGATGTCTTTGGCCTGCTCTTGTCCCCGAATTGTTATTCTCCTGCTTACTCAGTTGCAGATATCAGACTATCCGTGAGATGGATCCTGGGGTTTGTTTTGATTTATCTTTAAGATTTTATAAACACAGGGCACCCTTACAACCTATCTATAACACATAAATACCAAAAGGAAGGACTGACCTGACCCTGCAATCATAGATAAAACAGACTCCTCTCTCGCCAACTGAGAGAAAGCAGCTTGGCTATTTGGGCTGACTAAATTGAAGACATTCAAAATGGTCATAACAGAACAGTGTTGACTTTTCCAAGAATTTGCTCCATCAGCATCAACTAAGTTGTTAGAAAAAAAAGAATGTTGGAGGCTGACTCCTATTGGGAAATCAATTTCTACAGCCCTGTGCAGCCAGTAACCAAAAGGGTGGCTTTCCACCTGATCCTTTAATTGTATTTAATTTTGATAGGTAATTCTGGTTTCCTCAAAAAGAGTTCCTTTGTCAGAGTCCTCTTCTCAATCAGGTACTGGAGGTTTATTTTAAATAATTTCACTGCAAGCACAGATCCCCTTTGTTAAAGCCAATTCAAATTAGGCCATTGAAAAATTAACAACCACTTGTATCCTCCACAACTATCTGTGCATACTGACTTCATTATGAATCAGCCGTTGCAGAAGTTAAGTGCTACGGCCTCGTTTAACAGCTTACAAGTAGTAATACGTTGAATTTCTGCAGAATACTTACAGTTCCCAGCCTGGTCTGCCACCTGCTGAGCCAACTGTACTGCCTCTCCCTGGATGACCTTTTGGAGTGGAGAGAGGAAAAAGCAAAAAATCCCATTCAGTTTATCTGAAGATAAGTTTTTGAAAGGAATTCTAAAGTTACACTTCCTTACCAGTGGTGGGTATTGATTGTCCTTGGCGGCCCAGACGACTTGCTAATGCTGCTTGTCTTCGCACAGGAACCCGACAGCCCTTGTGAATAAACGCAGACAGTTGGAAAAGAAGCTCTGCTACAGTATAAGAGTCACTGCATATGTTGAAAAAAAGCTTACCTTCTCTTCCAACAAACTGCTGATTGACAGAGAGGAAGATGTACATGGTTCAGAGGCACTCACCAGAGCAGCGGCAGGTGTAACAGTCATGAGTGGTGGTGGAGGCAGTGGCGGCTGCTGCTGTTGCTGCCAAACCTGCTGATGGAGCCTTTTTGTGTAGCCAGTTCCATTTTTGAAGTTGTTCACAGCCTACAGGCAGAAAAGCATTTACAAGAAGGTAAGATGAAACTTCAGCAGATATACAAAAGCCTTCACAGAGGAAAATTACTCGTGTATTCCTCTAAATGTCATCAATCCTAAAAGAAACCAACATACAGATGTATGAACACGTCACATTCAACACTGATACTAATGACTGGTAGCTCAGAGGACCTGTATTTCAAGTCCTTCAGCGTTAACGCCAAATGTGAAAGCGAGGCAATCGTGTTAAGTAAGAGCGGGACCTGAATTTGCCAGATTGTCTCTAAAGAGTCGTAAGCTTCTGAGACAGCAACAAATAGTGTATTGGAAAAGTCAATTTAGCCTTATTCAATTACGCCTTGCTTAAGGAAATGCCAATTAATATTTTCTTCCCTTTCCGCTTTTTACAAATAGCCTTTTCTTACAAGCACTTTATGTTAAAGTCGTCATGTTACCTGGCGTAGGCACTCGTTGGGAATTAAAGCATCAGGCGAAATATCTGTCTCCTGACACGTTGGGCATATATGTTCCTCAGATTCCACTAATGCTGTTCTAATACCTGTGTAGAATTAGAATAAGCAAAATACTATTTAGCCAAACTAAGGAAGTTTTGGGGGTTCTCACCAATCATAAACACATGTATGTGATTAATGGCTGAATATGGTCTTGAACTGAGAGCATGAAGCTATAAATGTTCAATAGTGTAAAAAATTTCTAGTATGCAGCAAATAACCATACCGTTTTGTATTTCACCATTGGAACATCTGAAGATGGAGCCTAGGCTGTGTCTTGATGTTGCAACTAGTCTTTTTCCCACTATCTAGTACAGCGAGAAGTCCCCAACCTCAAGGTTAATGAACGAAACGTGTTTCAAAAAAACCATTAAGAGGTTCAAAAAAACATTAGGAGGTTTGAGTTCTGAAGGTTTTAACCAACTCTCCCATGGAGAAGAATGTGGATTAAATGCCTAACTATCCGTTTGTTGCAGACCACTGTAAGTCACCAGAGTTGGCTATATAATTTTGTATGAGACAAAGGGCTGTGGACAAACTAAACGCATTCAGTATCTAATATTGTAATCACCTGCACAATTAGCCACTCTCCTCATACTCGTCCTTCCGCTTGTGAAGAAGACTTAACTAGGTACATAAAAAGGGGAAAAAGCTTCCTGGCTTTTTTCTCCCTTCACACCAGAAGAGCCCTTTTCTGTTCAGGGTATACTTAAGTATAAAATAGAACTGGTAACAAAGTAATTTCGTTCTCTCCTCTTTCTGCTTTCAGAAAATCAGATGGGAGGTTTAGAATTAACAAACATGGGAGTAACACTTACATTTCTCACAATAACTGTTGCCACAGCAGGGAATAACAGCTGCATCAGTCATTATATTCTTACAGATGAGACACGAGAACTCGTCTGGAACAGGACCATCTGAGGTGGAGGAAGAGGAGGAGGAGGAAGAGGACGGCTCCTCTGGTAAAAAGGGAGGCTTCTCCATCCTTCCTCTAGCATAAGCTTCCCTGGAGGAGGGGTGGGGAAGGAAAAAGAAACGAGTTAAAGATGGGTAGAGGAAAACTTTTCCAAGCTTTGGATTTTATCAAAGCAAGAGAAGAGATGGAATTCTTCTCACTCCACATTAGCCTCCTAAAGCATAGGCGCTTAGTTGAAACTACTTTTCGATAGCCACAACACTAGAAGAGGGAGGGAGGAACAACCTTCCTTCTGCAGAACTCTCCCATTCATTGCATCAACTAAGAAATAAGCTCAGACTAGAAAAAGAATCTTTTCACAGCTAGAAAGCAGGTGAAATGAATCCCACCTCTCCTTTGCCAGAGGATAAATGTAAATTGCAGGCTCAGGATAACGTTAGTCTCCGAGCAATTACATTTTATAAAAGCAAGAAGTCTATGTTACAGCTTCTGCAGAAGGACATCCATGATGGAAAACCAGAACTGCTACCAAGGGCATTTTAAAACAGCCACTCCTGTCAGCACACGGCAGTATTTTCTTAGTGTATAGCAACAGGAAAACTTCAGTCTGTTTCACACATGGGGTTTCCTCAAAGTCAGAGGGGGAGGAAATCTCAGTCCAACAGCCATCTGTTAAACTTGGCAAGAAGCTTTTGAAACATAAAACAGAAGCAAAATGAGCTTGCAAAGAGAACAAATCCACTGTAAATGCTACTGAAATGTTTTGCAGAAACACAGATTCTTGGCATACCACAACCTGAACCAAATTCCAGGGACACAAACAGTAGGACCACCCTCTTTAATATTACAAAGTATCACAGATTTTAAGGTTAAGATACAATGACAGTGCTTCCTCCCCTGTAGTGACACATGCTGGCCAACTCAGTTGCATTCCCACTCAGATATTTAGGTGTGGTTTCTCTCCTTCGCTTTTTGGTCAGTCCACTTAATTCCATACTTATGCTTTCATAGTTGGTATTGCACAGTTTCCAGTGTTTGTCAGCATAGCACCCTTTGTATCGGGTACCTCTAGCACGAAACTCCTTGGAATTCCTGTGCTCTTTCATTCTGGCAACAGACTCAGAATTTTTGTCCTCTTCAGAAAAGAAAAGCAGACGTACCTCAAGACCCACACTTAAAAAGACTTTCCAGTGATTATTTTAAGCAGCAAAAGCCTTTAACCCTCTCCTTTTACCTAGCGTAAGGGATGCTCAACTGAAATACTTCTTTTCCTAAACAAATAGAGCCAGGATGTTCCAAAGGCTTGAGCAGGATTTTTCAACTCAAGCGACATCCTTTGGCTTAACTTCAGGTTCCTTAAGGGTGACATATCCCTTAGCTCACCATCCACTCAGAGAAGAGACACAAACCCGCTGCTCCTCCTCCACAGCGCAGTTCAGAGACACTAATTCGGTGCTCTGAATCACTCACTGCAGATACCTGCATTCACTGCCTATACACGTGAAGGTTGAACTCGGACCTCACGCATATACCTTCAGTGACTAAGGTTAAATGGCATCAATCCTCAACCAGGGACTTAGTGTAATTAAAACACGCAAATATTCAAGAGATGGGGCAAAGAGAAATGTCTTGCTTTTGTACAAAACCATAAAAACTGTGAACTGTCATTAAAAAGAGTGGAAAACAGAAACATTTCCACTAATACTGAAAGATATAAAAACATGCATGAAAGTTCACCGAGAAACACCTATGGATATATTGAATGTCTACGACCTAGAAAAAAGAAAATTGCACATTTGTAATTCCAGCTTCCCCTGGAATTTTGAAGGGCTTTGCAACAGTGCCATATAACCTCTGCATTTCACCCCAACAGAAACAAGTCTTAATATGAGTATTCATGTATTTGTTACGTAACTGCCAAGGTAAAACAGTTAAAAACTAAGTAACACCACAAGTCCCCCACAATCGTACCCCATTTGTCGGGCGGTTCTTTATGTAGTGGCCACGTTTTCCACAACGAAAGCAAGTAGATGATGGTGGAGGTGGACCCAAGGGTTTCTTCAGGTAACTAAAAGGTTTGGGGGAAAAAACCAAAAAGGTAGGCATGTGTCTCTCTTGTTAAAACAAACATCTCTGCAATTTTTCCACAATCTGCAAAGATCAGACTGGACATAATCAACACTTACTTGACTGGATCCTATTCACAGCAGGACCGTATCTTCAAAGCTCTTATTTCACCTTCTTCGGAAGCACTGGCTTCAGCCACACTGGCAGTCTGTTTAACAGGCAATTATTTGACACGCGCGTTAGAAACACATTTAAGCCCACACAGCCAAAGACAACACCGCTCACCCGATCCTGCAAAGAGCAGCACAACGCTAGCTGAGGTTGCATGAAAACAGTGGCTTACATAAAATATAGCTGCCCTGAAGATGTCCTGGGGAGTCCTGACGCCATTACAGGGTGTCTATGTGCCTGTTAACCTACTTGAAAAGAGCATTCTAGGGCACTCAAAACCTTAGGCTCTCTTTGGGCCTTACATAAAGACTTGTGTAACCAGACCAATTGCCTTCCAAGCAGGCTCAGGCCATGTCCACCAAAAATTACCCTGTCCAGTATTTTTAAGCTAGGTTTTAAGCTCCAGGCTAGCTGAAGGAGAAGACATCCACTGTACGTTTAATTGAGAAAGATGTACGCAAGGATCATTATTGACATTTTGCAGCATTAAAAGGACACACAACTTCAAGAGTCGGGGAAGTTGCTTTTGCTTGCTGAAATTCAGCTTCTGACACAGAAGCATCGTTCAACCTTCAGGCCCACAATCTCTCTTAAATCCTTCACAGAGCTGATGGGGATAGGCACAGCTTGCATCCCTGAATACCTGGGACTGGGAAAAGGCCTTGTCAGAGCATGTCTTCACAGCCTTAAAAAGGATGAGACATCCAGCAACCATCCTTACCATGTGTGTTCTAAGCTAACAAGAAATACTTGGCAACACTCTTTATCATGGGGAGGAGGAATACAGCTGGAAAACTACTGTAAAGAAAACCATGCAACAGCAACACAGGATTCTGGCTGCAATGTGTGTTACTTCATGAAAAACGACATGAAATAAAAACTGATGGCTGGTGGGAGTTGTGCATTGTAACATGTAGCTGGGGTAGGTGCAGAATACTTTAACCAGGGAATCCAAAAGCTATTGGAAACATTGGCATAAATACTTCAGATCGTAATTCAAGAGCAGAGCACAAAAGAACATCTCCTAAGGGAAGACGCATAACGGCCTCTTGCATACGCACGGTATCTCTTTCTGCGGAGGTGAAGCAGGCTGAAAACCACGGAAGACAGCCAGGAAGAGCAGAAAATTTGCTGCAGTAAATACACAAATTGCAAAGCATGTGCTAGCTTGACCTCACACATATTTTAAAACAAATACTTAAGTGTGTCCAGCGTGTACAGCGTCGGTTTCTCTTTATTGGCTCATACTCCACACTGGATTAGCACAGGAGAGAAAAAAACCTGCTTGAATATACAAGAATAAATTTTTCACACTGAAGATCACAGCTGTTGCCATCTGCCATACCTGCCTCAACTCTGACCTCTAAACCCCAGTGCCCTTCTTACGCCAGGAACTCAGCCATCTTTCCCACATGCAGGAGCACGTCCCCACAATCCCCAGGAGACCTGCATCTCTATCAAAAGGCATTTGGAGCTAAAAGATGAATTGGCTGGCACAGGTCTCACCCTGTCCAGCAGCCCAGCAACTTGGAGATTTGGGTGCACAAATACAAAACACTTTAAAGCCAAAACACTCTCTCTAGCTGCTACTTTGCTTAGTCTTGTCTGAAAGAAATACTTGGCAATTTGAACATCTTCTCCACATCAATTCAACCAGATTTGTTTACATTCAAACTTTAAATCGAAAATATATAAAAATCCAAACTAAAATAATTGCACCGTGCTCATAATTTTTACCTAACTTCTTAAGCATCTTTTGCTCAAAATACTTATATTTTGATTACAATCCAGTATTATTTCTCAGGAGTTATAGAGCACTTTTTTCACTTGAGTGCAATGTAGTTAGCTTATCTCCTAAAAATACTTCATTCCTGATGACTAACAAAACTCACAGTGCAAAATGAGACGCAGCATCTCCCTGTGCAATGCTAGGCGCCTTGGGCAGTGGTCCTCAGAAACAGGACAAACAGAGAGTGCCTAACCTTATCAGGGATGAAGCAAAGAGGAAAAGGCATCTAATTAGACCTACTCGAAGATCCAAGCACGATCTTCAAACACAAACTTTCTTCCGCAACCAAATGTCTAAGACTGACTTTCCTTTCTGTTAAAATCAATCAATCCATCAATGAGAGACTGGACTTGGCTTCAATAAGGGCTAACAGCAGAGTTGCCAGAGACCTGATGAGGAACACAGGAGACTGGGGTGTGATTCATCTGACTAAACGTGGATGTCTCTAAGGTAGACGCCCATGGCCGAGCCAAACTTGGTCCCATTTTTAGGCAACACAGAGTTAAGTCAGTATAACCAGTGAGTTCAAGGGACTGTTCATCTTATCCTAAATAAATACTTATATATTTGGTCAGAAAGGTCCCCCATTAGATTCACTGATTTTATTCACTATATCTCCTTCAAAATAAAACAGCACCTCACGCCAGTTGTGCAGGCAGAGACGATTACAACTGCATTACAGATACACAGTTGAGGTCAGACAAATCACAGTCCACCTCTGCTCCATCCAGGTTGGCTCAACACCGGGAATTTACATCTCCCTCACCTCCAAAACAGCTCCCGTAACCCCCAGAAGAAGGGAAATGGCAGATTCGCCTGTGAAAGCTCTTCCTATGAGCAATGACACCAGTCACTGGACCAGAGACAGAGAGCCAGTCCCCACCCACAGCCCACAGCTCCTGAAGGTCATCTAAGGAGAGCTGCAGATTCCAACTTTACCTCTTCTCAAGCCCAAATGCCGAGGGATTTACACCACACAGAGGAGCTCCGACGGGATCTACTGGCTGCGCTGGGTCCGTTGACCCAACTGGGAGGGACCATTCAAAAACTGCCACAGGGACCCCAACATTCCGAAGCATGCGGGGGGGGCTGGGCTATGCAAATGACGGAGCCCCCAACAGCTGCTTCCACCCACTGCCACCCACCAGACCTCACAGCACCGACTGCTACAACACACCAAACCTTCGCGGGCTGATGCCCCTCCACGCTCAACTCGAGGACGCAAGCTTTGAGGGTGGCATGGGCTTGAACCCGGACATGGCATCCTCGCTGCTGGAGGGCGAGACGGGCATGTTCACCTCCCTCTGAAAGAGGGAAAAATAACCTCAGAAACTCTCAACCGGACACAACAAGAGCTTGAACTCATTGAAACCAGACACAGAACATGTCTCTATGAACTTCTCATCCTACTTTTTAACAACCAAAACGCTTTAGTAGTATGCTTAAGTAGTATGCTTTAGACAACCATGATTAATTGCAAGAAATCACAGAAGATCATCTGAACGCCACTGTGAAGGCTGTTTAATGTTTAAGCAAGCTGGGAAGAGATTTTGTCAGCCAGGAGTCCATCACCACCAATTTTTGTAACACAAAACAGCTATTTTTAATCCTAAAACCATTTAATCTCAGCAGGGAAGGGAATTCACCGTATACTGGCACTCAGCTGTTCACACACACCTCCCCCCGTTTTCTTTAAAAAACCCCAACAAGTTGCACTAAGCAGGATTTCAGATGGAAGGCAAATGTAGGTAATCCTTCCAGAAATAGAGGCAGCTCAAAGCAATTGTCCTCCTGTCCCACAGGGAGCATCCCAAGAGAAGACTGAGCTCCCCAACAGGTCTTGCATGACTGCAATCCCTCCCCAGCAAGCCCAAAGAGAAATATGATGCTCTTGAAAAATCCCAGCCCTCAACACTTGAATGGTTTCAGAGCAAAAATCTGGACGGGAACAGGAGCCCCATTTGAGGCTCAGCAAAGCACAGCCTGGGAAAACCAAAGCCAGCAGATGAACTCGGAGCTTTTACAGAAGGCCTCTGCACAGCAGAAGCATCCTCACTTCCAACACCCTGGATTTTTCCCCTCCATCTCCAGCACTGCCTCCCGTCTCCCCGTGCTCTCCTCTCGCCCAGGCACCTTTCCCACCCATTCCATGTCTTCCCAATGCCTCTGTCTTTCTCTGTGTTTGTGGGGCACATGTTACCTCGGAAACATGGTCCCAGACGGGTCACCTGCATCTCCTTCTCTTCTTCCTCTGCTGTCACGTGACTGCTCCAGCTGCCTGAGGCACTTTTGGACCTCCAAAGCCCTTTCAGCCTGCCTCCCTTCTGCTGTTAAATCCTGTTCCTGCAAGAGAAGGGACAACCACTTGCTCTCCCCTCTGTGGCATCTTACCTGCATCTTCCTGAGCTGGTGGGACAGCTGGTGGGAACTGTCGCCATCAGCCCCGGCTGCACTGCAAGTCTTCTCCTGGCACGGGCGCAGCTCTGGGTGTGCTTGGTGCGTACCGTGCTTCCTGAAGGAGAACAGCAACAACCAAAGTGACTCCTGGGCACTGTCCTGCTGGAAGAGCCGATTTGAAGGCAAGTTTGCTGCAGGTCCTGAGGCCGGCTGGTCCAGGGCTGCTCCCTGTCCGCGGCCACAGGTCCCACGTCTGGCTCCTTCCAACAGGATTTTGGAAAGCCCGTTCCCAGCTGTGAGCGCCAGCCCAAGGGCACGGGGCACAAACAGCCCCCTCCCCCGAGGGCCCCAGCCCCCAGCTGGCCTCTGTCCCCAAACTACTAAAACTTCCAAACAGGCTCTCCCTGCAACTACCTGCCCTTTTAAGAAAACAAACTGTGTGCTCCCAGAGTCAGTAGCCTGACTAAGACTCTCAGAGGGTGATTTGGGATTCAGTTCCAGAACAAAACAATATCCATTACAGAATCTCAGCCACCACCTCCAGCATCATCATCATCACCACTGACCCACAAAAGCTGCCTTGTAAAAAATCTCACAGCTGATTAAAATTACCCTCTCCTCCCCAAATCTTTGTCCCTCTCATACCCTCAGACTACTGCAGTAATAATCACATCATGATTCTGTAATTACCACCAATCTGAATCCCCTCCAACACATTATTCCCTGAAGTGACTGACAGTACTGTTCAAAAGGGAGAACCATCACTAACCACGCACCCACCTGTTAGTCCTTCTGCCTCTGTGACTGAGCACATCTTCATGGCTATCTCTGCCTGACAGGAGATGACCGGCCTGAAAAAAAGAAAAAAAAAAAAACCTTACATTTTCTTGGCTCTAGAGTAAGCAAGGAATTTATGATAGTGATACAAACAAGTTTAAGAGAAAGCAGGATAGCGGAAGAAGCAGAAAATATGATATGTCTCACCCACCTCTAATTTCAGAGGAAGTTCCAGGGGTGGGTTTTTGTCTTTGTCTGTGGGGTTTTCTCACCACTGCACAGCCCAAGTGAAAAAACACACACCTGTGTTTTATGTAGAACTGTAAACTACAAGAGTAACACTAGCCAGTCTATGTAATTGCACTTCTTTCCAGGACACATCGGTCACTCTTTTTACATTTCAGTGGAGAGCTTTGCGTTAAAAGTCCCTAAATTCTCATACGAAAATAGCAAAACATCACCTGTAAATCTTTGAAAGGAACAATACATTGAAGGAAAACTGTTCATATAAACTATAAATGACACTTTTTTTCCCTAGCTGACCAGGCCCGTCAACTTTTGGCAGGAACACGAGCACCCACACCCATCCGTAATCCAAAGATCTCCCTGAAAGGAGACCGAAACTGCTTCTGCAACATTTACACTGATGAAAGTTATACCTTACGGTCGAGGCCGAGAACATAACTTACAGTACAGCACGGAACCAACAGAATGAACATTGAACAAAGGCAAACAAAACAAAGCCGTAAGAAATGGGGATGCTTTGGTGCTCAAAAAGCCCCTCCTTGTGCAAAATTAGAAGCAAGAGAGAGCCTAACCCTAACAAGTATTTTACTATTCTCTATAGAAATAGCCACAAGAAAATACAGCAGTTTTCATAACAAAGCTGCCAGCTAAATTAGATGCCCTCATTTAAGGGCAACCACTTCTGGCAGCTCTTGGAGGGGTGGGACCAGAATAAATCCGGGCACTTTCATAGATTAATTTTACTTCTCCATTCTTCAAAACTGTTCCCCATCTGCAGGAATGACCATGACACCACTTCAGGCAGCAAGGCAAGAAATACTTCAGTCCAACACACAGTTTTAAACCACTCCCTCGCCCACTCTCCCCAGCTCTTCTAAGAAGCCCAAATTCACCATCTGACCTAGAGCAGAGACACACACAAGAGCCACCAGCACAACCAAGTCAGACGCGCTTGGAATTCAGGCATCCTCTTTTCATGGCACTTGCTATCCGCCCAACAGCAGCAACCCTCCAACCAAAACTTCTAACCATGTACACAGCTTTTCAACAAACAAATGTGGCGAGAGGATGTTTCTAACGTGAATGGAGGAACTCCTGTTATTTGACATAGTCACCTTTTTATTCAACAGAAAACACTAGGGTATTAAAGGAGAATCAACCATGTCCTAGCTGTGAAACAGGAAAAAAACCCCAAACACCTGATATCCCATCCAATTAGTTTCTTACTTCAACAAATACAGTACAAAGGAGAGTATGAAAATAGAACTCAACCCGTACAGCCTCAGGACGTTGCTCAACTAACAGGCACTGAGACAATCAGACACATAGTGCAAATGAGTTAAGCTGTGCTGAGTGCACTTCCAGGAACACCAATCTGATATTTCAAAGCATCTTAAGGAGAAGACGCTGAGAATTCCGTCCCTTAGAAAAAGAAAAAACACACACTTGCCCTGTGCAGTTACTTCTCCTTTTTAACTTTAGCAAATACATGTATAAAGGAAACTACAGTATTTCAAAATTAGCCAGGAAGTAAACTGTTAGGGAATGGCACTAAACAAACAGCAGGCACTGTGGACAAAGCAGGAAAATCAAACGGGGGGAATCAATTGGGCTAATTTAGCTGGCATGATTGAAGCAAGAGCCCCCTGACACACAAAGGTCTTTATATACCATAGAAACTTGAGGGCAGCAGCTGCTCTATCATGAAGAGGCAGCCCAGAGCTCATCCTATGCAACCAGAAACATCCTGTTCTCTTCTGAATCTCTCTCCTCATTCTAGGTCGGGTCAGAAAAGGGGACCCTGAGGTCTGACAGCCCCCAGATGCAATCACCCTCACGTCTGCCCTTTCCCCAAAATGGAACCCCTTTCAGTTTATCACAACTCCTACCGTACCTGCTTCACTGGCAAAGGCACCTGCTGGCCAAATCACTGGACTGAGGCAAGCTGGGCAACGTTGCCGCGTGCCGCGATGGCTGAAGGCAGAAGCGAAGCCGTGGTGGATACCACGCTAGGCAGAGAGCCAGCGGAAGGCAGTGAGCAAAAAGGCTCTGCCTTCGGTGCTGGAACTGAGGAAGTAGCTGCAGCAAGTTAAAAAGTGGCATTCAAAGACAAATCCCAGCACTCCAGCCTGCATTCAGGAACACAGTAGCATTCTCCCCTTGGTTTACAAGAACCACACCGTTAAGGACCAGTAGCATAGGTTCTTCAGCATTTGGAACAAGAACTCCACATGCAACATGTGCCAACAGAAATGCCTTGGCATAGACAGCAGCAGCTCCCGAGGGCCCATTTGCACCAAGGGTTAAGCAACCCAGGACAGCAACAATTAAATTACTTACTGGGTAGGCAGGCAGAAGTCCTCCAGCTCCCACCAGATACTGGTTAGACAACAAGGGCGGTACACCTCGGGGCATGTTTGGAGGAGCTTGGCCTGGACAATCAAAACACAGACACATTAACAAGCCATTAGAAAAGAAAAGCCTTCAGCATCCACACAAGATAGCTCACACCACTTCAAACTGCCTCCTAAGGGGCTGAAGTACCTCAGATTAAGAGTCTGGGAAGAAGTTTAGGGGACCAGGCACCCTGCAAGCCCTCACACTTGGCCCTGCTGTAAAGTTCCATTACACATACTGCATCCACACCAGAAAAGGAAAACAGCACACAAATCTGCAAACTGGGGGGGGTGGGGGTGGTGGTTTTTTTGTTTTGTTTTGTTTTTATGATAAGAGTGAGCTTTTATACGTTTGAAGCAAATAAATACACACTGAAAATTAAGAGTCTCACTCATGGCTTTAAAATTACAACGCAACCATTCGCTCACAGCACAGACTCCCAGCATGATACCACAGAGCAGACAACATGCTTTCTTCCATTCCCAGAGGAAAATGCAAGAACAGACTATATTAACAGTGGTACGAAGACTGGATTTGCTTTGAGATGAAGCCAAACAGAGTAAGACGCGGTACAAAAAAGAAGTAGAAGCAAAATGCACACTTTTCAAAGTTCAGTAATAGTTGGATAATGTACAATTTAGTTGATCATAAAAGCACTCATGTTGGCTACCATTACATTTCACACTTGCTTTCGCGTTCGGTTTCTTGGTTGCTCAAGGAACACTGTCATAGAACACTTCTGTAAGCTAAGGTCAAGGAAGCTGCAGTGAAAAAAACAAGAACTCAGCTAAAAAGTAACTTCACCACAAAAACAGACCTTTAAGAGAAAAGCAACAACCTGACCCAGAGAAAAAAAACTGAAGGAGATGGGATGCCTTAGCTGAACCAAGCTGAGATGAGAAAGGCTGAAGCCAAGTATCACGCAAAGAACAATGCACATTGTGGTCAATTGTTTTACATCTTTCTAAGCTGCTGGTACTTCTTCAGCAGCTGTACACAGACAGCAGCTCTCACCTATAAAAGCTTACCTCGTACACTAGCACAGATACGTCTGGGTTTGATCTGCAATTACACTTAAGGAAGGACAACTTCCTTTATGGATTCTGCTCATCAAGTAGCCCTCCTTCTCTATGCAACGGTTCACCTCAGCTAACCCAGAACTGGCAGAAAGTTCAGAGCACTTCCCACCCTCCAAAATGAGGGGAGTGGGGAGTTCCCTCAAGTTCTACCTTTTAGCACATTTCATCTGACACAAAAGCTTTTAAGGGTTTTACAAACACTGCTGCTCTTTCTTCAAGCCTTTGAAGGAGATGAAGAAGAGTGAACAGCCTTAACTGCTAGGCAATCTTTGAAATATAACGCCTACAAACAGAAAAGCACCTTTGATGCTTTTCTGCATCAAGCAGCAGCTTCTGCACCTTCTGCAGAAGCAGGTGCTCTGCTTTCCAAAGGTGAAAATACCCATCTAGGGACACAGCTCACAGCTCCTATTAAATAAAAGAGTAAGGGACTTAGTTCCTATAGTAGAGGTGTCCTTACAAACTCACACTCTCTACCAGGCAGGCTGCATACTCTGCATTGAACTTATCCATAATCCTCTACGAGCTTATCAAGATCAATTTTCATTTTATACTGACCTTGAGAGAACGCAATACAGCACAAAGGTGCCAGCTACTCAAAGAACTAATCTAAGAGTAAATAACCAAAAATAACTTTCACAAGGATCAACTTTTACATTAAATTCAAAATCAAATTCCGGGATTAGCTTTTTGGGTTTTCAAAAAACAAAACCAAAAAATCTTACTGAACTAACAATTCAGATAGTCGATTTTTACATGAGACTGTTACCATTCTCTGTCACCTGCACTCTGACACCTCCTTGTACAGAATACTACACCCTGTCAGCACAGAAAGACAGTCAACTACTAAATGAATGCAACAGCATATTAGTACTGCTGCCTTTATCTAAGTAAGGAATACTTTAGAAAGTTACACTGATTATCCAACTAGTTACTAAAAAGTCAATAACTCACCTGTTCTATTACAGCCTTCTGCATAAACTGCCATCGTATATTGGCAGATACATATACACACACTCACATTTACATACACCCACAACCGTACTGATAGCTTGACAAAACAAACTGAGCTTTCATTAATTAGTCTTGCAACAGGATTTCAGGAAACCAATATTGCTCGGCTGTATTCCAAAGTTATTCACTGATAACCAACACCCCTCTTGAAATTAGTCTTCTTGGGTGGAATCCTGCCCTGTAACTCTTTGTGTTTGGAGAGCCTCTCGTGGCAACACCTACTGGAAAGACAGTAATATTCTGTCTCACACTAGAAAAATCAAACCTAGACCAGGGCCCGACAAACAAAACAAAGGGAAGCACCGCACTAAGACCAAGAAGGGTTTCAATAGCCAAGGGAGTTCCACGTGCTTTCAAAACAACCCCTATTTTAAACATATATACATATACGTATGTATAGATACACATATACGCACACAAGCACAGACTAGGTAGTAGGATATTTTTTAAAGAACAGAAATTGTAGGGTTGTGTATACACATACACACACATATGGACAGGAAAGGAAAACATGCTTGTAGGGGTGTGTGTATTCACACCCACGTCTATGTGTGGGTGTATGTGTATGTATATACACACTCCCCTACAGACAATTTTTTCTTTAACTAGTATCCCACTACCTTTTCATGAAAAAACCTGAAGTACAGAGACAGCTCTTACCAACAAGAAACACCTCCAACACCGCTCATTTGTATCTATCCATGTACTCTAGTCTTAGAAAAACAACAGCTGCTTCAAGAATTCCGTACCAATGACTCCCAGACACACGAAGTCCAAAACCAGAAGGCGGCTCACCCCACACACGCTTCGTTTCTCAGTCTCTCCCTCAGCAACTGCTGCCTCTTGCCCCCGTCTCCTCTGTCCACACGCCCCAGGATGGGAAGCCGCAAGTGCTCTTCAGGTACCCAAGCCTAAAGAGGTTTAGGATCTCTACTGCATTTGGGGAAACACAAGCCTGAGAAAGATTTGCTCCGTACCTAATCACCACTGAAACACTGAATCAAAAGGAAGACACACCAGCTCTGCCAAGCAAAGAAACTGAGGAAGTTTCTCTGCGCACAGAAGCACAGCTGGAGACACAACTCCTGCGGGCACGCGGTCAGGAGGATTGAACCTCATCCATTTGGGACCCTTTGAGAATACCAAGCACCCAGACTCTTCTGGAGGATGCAGCATTTTACAGAGGGGACCCTCGGAAAGAATCGCAGAGGGGCACACTTATTCCCTGGGAAAGCACTCTGACACTTACCTGCTTCCCAGATAGCGTAGGACAATTAAAATACAGCAACTCGTTAGTAAGCAGGGGCTAATTTCTGGCCCATCATGATTCTAACAACAGCCAACAAATCCCTCCACTAGTTTTGTTCAGACTGTATTTATGGCAGTTCTTTGCTCTACATTTTGGGGGAAAGCAGATCACACAGCTTGCATCTTCGATGTGGAGGGCCAGCTTTCAAAAGAATACTACAAGACCAAAAGAGCACAGCATAGTACAGCTTATATGTAAAGTAAATATTACATCACAAGCCACATTGCACGCTTCTGTCAGAGAAAATGGGCTTTATGTAGGTGCATGGGAAGTGGGCCTTTTGCTCAAAAAAAAAAAAAAAGAATCCTGATTTAAAAAGTTCATATACTAAAACAGTCACACGACGTCCTTTTTGATTCGTCTCTAAATCCACATGTAGATTTTATTCCTCCGCTGCCATCTGAAATCATACTGCTTGAGGCACTCTTCATGGAAAACCAAGAAAGCTCAACTCAGAAGGCAAAGACCCTTCTTAATGGAACTGAGCATCTGTGACTGACGCGCGGAACAAACTTTACAACTCGGAGAGTGAGTTATAAAGCAGGCATGTTTATTTCAGTGCTGGGTACACGGGGGATCGCTCCACCTATCGTGCACACTGTAAAGCTCGTTAGTGAAGTTTAAATACATGTGTGATATAAATATTCATCATATTTCCCAGAAACCTTATACATATTCATTACATTTCCAGGAAATAATTAACATATGCAAATGCCCTTTGCACAGTCGCAGTTGTTGCCTTGGGTGGTCGTCGGGTGTTCTTCGGGGGTCTTATCATCCTCTTCCTCACTTAACCGTTCTTTACCTTTTTCAATATCTTGATATTAAACTTCTGTTTTTCCTTTGTTCTTCTTGTATCTTTCATGCCAAATAATCTTTGACCTCCAAAAGTGCTGGTCTCATGCCAACAAACCACCCCTTATCTTCTTACTTGCATTCTTAGTTTCTCTCGTCCTTGAGTCCATATCTCTGTTCTCCTGTGTTCTCACAAATCTATCTACACAGCCTTTAATTACTTCGAGTTGCAGGATGTCTTATCTCGTTAAAGAAAACCATATATTCTGCTTATACCTACTTATTGCTTACGAACTACAAAATATAATTGACATCTGGAATATGTATCAACTACCATATATCATGACTACAATACACCTTCTCCCTCTTTTAAACATCACAGCATAGTAAACACAGTTTTTAAATTCCAAGCAGAGAGATTCCAACTTTGAAGGCTACAACACGTTCTCCTTTTAGCACAAAATAACCCATTTCTTTCACTTACCCTCCTGTTTCTTCTTTTTCGTGCTGCAGCACAGACAGCCAGTACCCACAGCTGCACAAAGACTCCCACCGCTCACACCAGTGTGCAAAGCACTGAGGAGCCTTGGCTCACTCTTGGCAGTACAGGAGCAATCCATCTCAAGTGCGCTACACATTTGGCATTGCGGGGTATCACAGAGCGAGAGTTAGTTATTACTTTTCCTCCTAATAACAACAACAAAAGAAAAAAGAAACCCTCCTCGCTTCCACAGCTCTTCTTTCCAGGCTAGAGAATTACGGCAGCAACTACCGAGTCTAGCAGTTTACTCACGTGCTTAGAGTCTGACCGCCAACACAATCTAACAAGAAGAACTATTAAGACAAGCAGAGCTGTATTTAAAAAAAGTGGGGTTTCTCTTTCCTCTCCTGCGGGTGTATGGCCCAGAGCAGGCTCAACTTCTGATCCTGAAAACTGCTCCTCAGTGCTTGTATGCTCACTCTGGGAAACAAAGACAGCTATTCCAATTCTTTTGCAGGTACAATCTTTGTTTACTTTCTACTTTGAATGAAAAGGAAACAGACACTTAGCATTAAATGCAGCATGATGCTCCTTACCTTGCACTCCTCTTTCTCTAATAGATCTGTATCTTAGAACATTCTGAGTGTATTCTTTCCCAAACCAGGCACTGAACATGAACCCCTACCAGTATCCCCTCACTTTCAGTAACTTTGCATACATCATCCCAGTGGTCCTCCCAAAATGTACCAGGCTGCATGGCTGCATAAAATGAACCGGCACCATTTAAAACCGTCTTTGGCCTGGAGCACACGCACACATCTCGGTTGTTTGCTGTATTCTTGCTATGAGGCAGCAAAATTAACAAAGCCAGGCTACACAGAGGGGGGTAGTGGGAAAAGGTCTGGATCCAGCATTTGGGGGGAAGGGGGAAGGATGGGAACCTATTTGATTCTCAAAATGCAACAGCGATGTTTTCCAAATACCTTGCTGACCAGACCAAAACGAGATTGTTGAACATTAACAGCAATAAAAAGAGCACATTTCAGCATTTTAAATGTGTTGCTGTGCAAGGTGGAGAATGGACAGATCAGAGGAACATGCCACACGTTCCAGCTGCAGATGGTTGCCTAACAACTGACAGGGGAGCACGGCACTGGCTGCTGTGGGAGTCCTTGCATCGGCAAGGACACAGGCCTGATCCTAACCAGGAGACTACTGTATTTTGAGGAGTCAGTGGTCCATAGAACAGTTAACGGGAGAAGGCACGGGCCTGGCGCTGTGCAATGCTGCAAATAGAGCTTGGTCTTCAAGCCTGTGTTGTGCCGCATATACCCCTTGTTCACAGGATCACCTCAGCCAGCTCATCGTAACAAAGGAGCCTGCAGACAGCTCCTGCTACTGGCAATTACATGTCCTTGTCTCTATCACAAAGTGAAGCAAGAGGTTCTCAAGTGAACATCCTTTTCTTTGACAGCAGAAATGATGAATGGTATTATTTTGCTCTCAGAAAATCCTGGGAGAGCTCAAAAGATCAAGTTGTCTGTGGAACCTCTCCACAGGAGGGAACTGCACCACGTGCCGTGCCCTGCTCCAAGGTCCCTCTGACCACACCACTTGCGGTTCCCAGCATCTGAAGGACATAAGATTATCTAAACCATCCTCTTCTCCCTTCGGGTGTTAGCTTCAATAAATGGAATTCTAATCAACACGTTACGCAGTCCGAGGACCTTTCTTGCAGGGATCACAAAGAAAACTACGTCCAGTGCACTACCGTTTCAAACCCCAAAGAAGGGTTCCCAGTGTACTGTTTAGGGCTTAGAGTTTATTAGCTAAGGATTTAGACCTTTCCATTTAACAGGAAGTCATCAAGCCTCAGCCCCAAAGTGCTAAACTGTAAACCTTGGAACCCAAATGGTCACTGGGGATTTGAAGTTTATGGATGAGGTTAGATTTGAAATCCCAGGCCCGGATCAGTAAATGAGGAAACTGCAAACCCTGACTGGGAAATAACGAGCCCCACAAAATCAAGTAATAAACCATACCTCCTGACTGGAGAAACCCTCAAGAACAAACTCCAAACTATAAACTGTAACTGAAAAATCCTGAACCTTCAGTTTGCAACACAGCTGAAAGCACACTGAGTAGAATCCATCTATGGATCCACAGCTATATCACTAACACACTACTGAGGCACGGTCAACACCCACCGCAAGGTCCTGCGCTCCCTTTCCCACCAGATCTGTCTGCATTTCTCATCCTTAACTGCACACGGGTCTTATTCTCACCCTGAGCCCACCCTGGGGCCTACCCAGTGCTCCGCTCCCTGACCTTGACCCACCTCCAGCACACACCCCTGCATACATCTTGGTGGTCCGATTTTGGCCAGCGCTCGAGCTTACCGACTTCCTGGCACCCTCTCTCCCTCAAAGTCATTCATCCCTACGCTGGTCCCCTGCCCTGCTAAGCAAGGTCTGACTTTTTGCTTCTGCTCAGAAGAAACGACTGACCAGTGCTACGTGGCCAACTCATCTGTGAGGAACACACACATGCAAGGCACATCCCAAGACACCCTGCTGTACAAAAAGGACTGCTGAAATGTTGCACCTCACTAAGAGCCTCACTGAAACTTTTCTAATGCGACAATGGTTTTATAGAGATACTATGCATAACACCTTCAACAAAAGGTTTACTGCCTCACCTTTCTCTCCACTCCTATAGCAGCATTAGGGGGCTCAGTAGAGGTTATTTTTGTACACACACTGGAAGTTGCTCCTGGCCCTCACTGTCCCTTTGCAGCCTACTCACAGGCTCAGCAGCACTGGGGATCGGCGCTTGCTTGGTGAACTGAACATCTCGTTATTCTCATTCTCTGCACAGCCTATTTCCAAAATTGGAAACATCCAGCTAGTTCTCCCACAAGGAAGGTTCCAGACAAGAGAAGGCAAGAGGGGCTTAGGAGGAAGACGTACCACAAGACAAAGGTCACCTTTGTCTCGGCAGGAGGAGGAGGCAACACGAGGACACAGCAGGACACAGGAGGTAAAGCAGGAGGAGGCAAAAGGAGGTAGCAGGAAAAGGAGGAGGAGGAGGCAACAAGAGGCAACAGAAAGCGAAAAAGGAGGAGACCACAGGATGCCACATGAGGTAACAGGAGGCAAGCGGAGGACGAGGCAATAGACCGCCACAGGAGAAGGAAAAAAAGGAGGCAAGAGGAGGACGTAGCAGGACACACGAGACAAAAGAAGGAGGATGCAACGGGAGGCAAGAAAAAGAGAGAAAGGAGGAGACAATAGGATGCAACAGGTGGCAACACTAACAAAGAGAGAAGTAGGCAACAAGATGCTCTAGGTGGCAACAGGAGAAGGAGGAGGCAACAGGAAGCAACAGCGGGAGGAGAAATAGCGGAGGCAAGAGGAGGACACAGCAGCACGCGGGAGGTAAAGGAGGAGGAGGAGGCAACAAGAATCAACAGGAGAAGGAGGAGGAGGCAACAGGATGCCACAGGAAGCAACAGGAGGCAATAGGAGTAAGAAAAAGATGAGGCACCAGGGAACATGGGAGGACACCAGAGGTAAACTAGGAGGAGGCAACAGTATGCCATAAGATGCATGCAGAGGAAGCAGGATAAAACAGGTAATGGAGGAGGACGAGGAGGATGTAGGAATCGGTGGAGGCAACAGGAGAAATAGGAAGCAACGTGATGAGGGAGGAGGCCAAAAGGAGGCAAAAGGAAAAGGTGTCTTTGTCCTTCCCGGGCCTCCTCTTGCCTTTCCTTGCCTCCTCCTCCACTTGCTTCAGGCTTCTGCTCTTGCCTCCTGCTGCCTCCTCTTTCCTCCTCCTTCTCCTCTTCCTCCTCCTTCAGCCTCCTTTTGCCTCATGTCCTGGTTTCAGCCCAGCCGGGAGCAAAGCACCACGCAGCCGCGCACTCGCTCCTCCCTCCCCGTGGCCACGCTGGGATGAGGAGAAAATACAAAGAAAGGCTCGTGGGTCGAGACAAGCACTGCCCCACTTATGGTCACGGGCAAAAGACAGGCTCAACTTGGGGAAGAAACAAGATCAATTTGCTTTACTACCGATCCAATCGAAACAAGGCTAAGGACAAGTAAAACCACCCCTCAGAACACCTTCCCCCCAGCCCCCCCTCCTTCCCGCCTCAACTCCACTCCCGGCTCTCTCGACCTCCTCCCCCCGGCGGCGCAGGGCAACAGGCGAGGGGGGTTGGGGTCAGCTC
The DNA here is from genome assembly GCF_026419915.1 of Harpia harpyja. NCBI lineage: Eukaryota > Metazoa > Chordata > Aves > Accipitriformes > Accipitridae > Harpia > Harpia harpyja. The sequence goes on along the minus strand of NC_068960.1, from coordinate 20,177,317 downwards.
ACCACACCTTGTCTCTGCCGCTCCGTCCTCCTCGGGGGGGGGAGGACTCCTCACTCGTCCCCTGCTCCACCGTGGGGTCCCTCCCACGGGAGACAGTCCTTCACCAACTGCTCCCGCGGGAGTCCTTTCTGCGGGCTGCAGTTCCTCACGAACTTCCCTGGCGCGGGGCCTTTCCGCGGGCCGCTCTTCAGTCACACACTGCTCCAGCGCGGGCTTTCCCCCGGAGTCACGGCCATTTGGGGGGGCCTCCGCTCCCCCGCTCACCTCCATGGGCTGCAGGGGGACAGCCTGCCGCCTCACCACCTCCTCAGGCGCCCCTCCTCCCCCTCCTCCTTCTTCTTCTTCCTCACCCACCTCGGTATCTGCAGAGCTCTTCCTCGCCCATTCCCATCCCCCTCCTCACTGCAGCTTCCCCGCCTTCAGCATGTTCTGCCAGAGGCGCTACCGCCGTCGCTGATTGGCTCGGCCTTCGAAGGGGCGGGTCCAACTTGGAGCCCGGCAACCTTCGAGCAGCTTCTCTCAGGAGCCACCCCTGCGGCCCGAGAAAAACCGCCCCACACAAACCCGGCACAATTACCCGTAGGCTTTTTTTAGGGCCCGCAGTTTCACCTGGGGGGTTTAAGCCCTCAGTTTTAGGGCAGAAAGCCTCTTCTCTGTAGGGCCCAAAGCCTCGTTTTCCCTTCCCAAAGTCTCAGTTTGGGCTTCCAAAGCCTCATTTGGATGGTGCACAGGCTCCGTTGCAGTTGGCAGTGTCTCCTTTTTGGAGCCCAAAGCCACCTTGTCAAGCTCCAAAGCCTCATTTTTAGGATCCGGCCAGTTGCTCTGAGGGTCCACGCTGCATCCTGAGTTTGCAAACCCTCATTTTCATGCTCCAAACCCCTCTTTCAGGACCCAAAGCCTCATTTTTTAGCATCCAAAACTGTGATTCTAGGGTTGAAAGCCTCCTTTTGGGGGTCCAAACCCTTGCTTTTTGGGCGCGGGGACTCATTTTGAGGGTTTTAATCGCTCTTTTAGGGTAACATGCCTCACTTTTAGGTTTCAAACCTTCATTTTTAGGACCGAAAGCCACTTTTTAGAGTCCACAGCTTCGTTTATAGGGCCCAAGTACACATTTTTCTGTCCCGAAGCCTCGTTTTGACTGTCCAAAGACTCCTTTTAGCGTCCCAACCCTGATTTTTGTGAACAAATCCTCATTTTGATGGTCCAAAGCTTTATTTATAAACTCCAGAGCCTCATTTCAGGGTCCACAACCTTGTTTCTAAACTCAACTTTTGAGGCTCCGAACCTCATTTTTAGGGCCCAATGCCTCATGTTCAGGGTCCAAAGAATCATTTCCACAATCCAGCCCTTCATTTTTAGGGTCCTGAAGCCTCATTGCAAGGGCCCAAATACCCATTTTTAAGGTCCAAACCTTCCTTTTACAGCACAAACCCCACTGTTAGAGCCCCAAGCCTCATTCTTTCCCTTCCAAAGCCTCCTTTTCAGGGAACAAAGCCTCCTTTTCAGGGACCATAGGCTCATTTTTAGGATTCAGTCTGCAACTAGGAGAGCCCAAGGCCTCATTTTGAGGGTCCAAATTCTCAGTTGGAAGGCCCAAAGCCTCATTTGAGAGGCCAAGCTCCTCATTTAGGGTATAAAGCGTCACTTGTTTAATGTACAGCCCCTCATTTGGAGCCTCCAAAGACCCATTTCTAGGGTGCAAAGCCTTCGTTTTTGGTACTGAAGCATCCCTTGAGGGCACAAAACCTCATTGCAGGGTTCAAAGCCTCAGTTTCATTTCCAAAGCCCCATTTTTAGGACCCAAACCCTCCATTGGAGGGTCCAAAGTCTCCTTCTCAGGGTCCAAAGGCCTCTTTTACAGCTGAGGGCCTCCCCTGGAGTGACCCAAGCCCTCTCTTTGGGACCAGAGCCTCGTTTCTTGGGGCCCTATCGAGACCAACAGGGTCCCCTCCTTTGCAGAGCCCAAAGGGGCACGTGTAGCATCTCCCCCATCATTTTTAGTGCCCAAAGCCTCATTTGGAGGGCCAAAGTCCTCATTGTTCTGGTCCAAACCTTTTGGCCTTTTATGACCCATAGCCTTTTTTGAGGGCCCACAGTTTCATTTGGAGGGTTTAACCCTCAGCTTTAAGGCAGAAAGCCACTCTTTTAGGGTCCAAAGTTACATTTATAGGGCAGAAAGCCTCGCTTTCCCTTCCCAAAGTCTTAGTTTGGGCTTCCAGAGCCCCATTTGAGGCTCCAAACCCTCATTCTGAGGGTCCACAGGCTCCGTTGCAGTTGGCAAAGTCTCCTTTTTAGAGCCCAAAGCCACTTTTTTAGTTGCCGAACTCGCATTTTCAATCTCCAAAGCCTCATTTTTAGGATCCGGCCAGTCGTTTTGAGCGTCCAAGCCGCATCCTCACTTTCCAAACCCTCATTTTTATGCTCCGAACCTCTCTTTTAGGGCCCAAAGCCTCATTTTTAGAGTCCAGAGCTTTGATTCTAGCATTGAAAGCCTCCTTTTTATGGTCCAAAGCCTCATTTTGAAGGCCACTCCCTTGTTGGGACACAGAAAGGACCACCAACGGCCCTGGGTGGGAACTGCCGCACTTTCTCCGCTGCGACAATCTAGGGAAAACGACGCATCGCCAGGGACTCGCCCTGGGGAGAAAACGGACCAACACAGATACTGTGGATCAAACGGTTTCTCCGTTTATTAACTGCGCAACACTCGCTTATATATGTTTCTAATATCTACTCACACATAAGCCATTTGTTGATTGGTTAACATGTGCCGTTCACGCGCTTAAACAGTAGTCTAATTGGATAAAGTCTTCTGATCACGCGAATAGTTCCTCCACCTGCATGCTGTCTTGCACCCTGTCTTCGGTCATGTTGCCCTCCTGTTATCAGTCATGTACGCCCGACCTTGTTCTACTTTTTGTGCTTACTTCAACAAACTTATAACAAAGAAGAGTAGTGTCTTGTTCTAGCAAACAGAGAATAACAGTTGTGCCTTACGCAGTTTCCCTCGTTCTCCCACAAGTTCTCCCACAATTTCTCCCACAGGAACGCAAAGGCCCATCAGGAGGTCGTGAGGGGACGAGAGAATAAACACACAGAACAAGGCGCAGCCTTCAACAGCGCCCACCTATGGGACTCACGTAAGGCATGAGTACAGCTTTACAGAGCTGGACCAGCCCCTCCAATAGCCCAGCCACAAAGCTTTCTAAACAAGGCAAAAACGTTGACTACTTTTCTCGTCCCTACTTAAGATTCCCTGTAGAACTGGGTCTTGGCCTGACCGAGGCTGCAGGAGGGAGGAAGACGAGGGAAAACTTTGCAGGGAAAACGCCCAGACACAGTATGGCCTGGCGTCAATAAATGTAGGCACAAGCAAGCCCTCAGGAGCAAACTCTTTATTGTCTGCCTGGGGGAGCTGCCCGGGGGCTCTGTGGCCCTGGAGCCGCACACCTCCTCAGGACACCCTCCACGAGGCTCCCAGCTACCGCCCTCTTTAATGACTCGGGCTGCACGGGCTCCTCCAGGACAAGCTTTAAACGCACTGGTCTGCGCCGTGCTCCTGCCTGGGTAGGGGGCTTGGAACCCGCTGGAGGCATGGGCTCTCTTGGAAACTGGGGGCCCGTGGAGGGAAGGGTGTCTGCGGTGCTCCCTGGCCGGAGTATACACAGAGTTTCCCATGCAGGCACCGAAGACCTTGCTGTGGCTCCGGAGGTGGAATCCCTGGACTCCTGAAGGCCTTCTGTTGGCCGGCGAGCACCTTGCTCAGCGCCTCGGCGGAGAGATGGGAGGAGAGTACGTGAGCTCTCCTCTTTGAGTTGTCCCGCTTCCTCTGAAGGCCTGACTATTGCAGGGAGGCTGAGAGGTGGCAAGACTTCCCTTGGTTGAAGCTTCTCTGATTTTTGCTTGGGCTTCCTTTCTTCCTCTAACTTCTTCCTCACCGTTTCCAGAATTTCAAGGACAATGGTTTTGGCATACCCGATCAATTCAGCATGCAGCTGCTGAACTCTGGAGATGGCCTTTTGGATGCTCTCCTTGGCAAGCTCACGACTCACTCGTGAGACAGCAGCAGCGTTTTGCAGCGGTTGCAACACGGGCACCTTTGCTCTCTTGCCTGCTTCTGGGATCTGCCGTTCCGATGCTCTGGCTGGTCCTTGTCCTTCTGTCACGCCTTGAATCTTCAGGATCTCAGAAAACTGACAGCGGAAGTCCTGTTCAAACTGAGAAGCTACAAAGGATGACAAGGTGGAGCTAACACTTTCAACAGCCTCTTTGGTCCTTTTGTCAATAGAAGACTGTGAAGATGCTCCGTCGGAAGCTTCTAGTTCCGCCTCCCTCCATCTCTCTTCTCCGGATTTGCCTGCTCGGCTGGTTCTTCCCGCAACAAGCTCTGACACCTTCTGCCTGCCTGCTGGCCCAGGCTCGGCTGCATCAGACGTGCTGGGTACCAAGTGCTCCCCAAAGCTCTCCAACACGCACGCCACAATCTCTTGAGCCACCAGTCTGATCTTGTCCTGGCGATCCGCAGAAGTGTCCAAAGGCTCTGGCCTTCTGGCACTGGCAAACAACCTTCCGCTGACCTCATGGGGAGCCCTCCTTAAGACACGGACGGACTGATCCAGCGCCTTCACACGCTCCAGCACCTCCTGGACCACGGTCTCAGCCACCTCTTTAAGCTCCTGGTCTTCTGCCAGCGTAGGCCGCAGCTGTTAGGCGCTTCTTCTCCGGCACACGTTGGAGGCTAAAGGGAGGAGCAGTTAATGAGTGAATGGGTTCCTTCACCTCCCTTTGCTTTCCTCTTCCTCCTCACAGGACCCCTGCCCAGACGAGTCCCTAGCAGTCAGGCTTGAAAAACTCTGGTTTCTCTGTAGGCCACCTGGCACACGGAGGTTTCTGGTCTCCTGCGGCCAGGAGCCAAGTGTTATGGGCACCTCTCAGAATCAAGCAGGTGCCATTTTGCTTAGAGCAAAGGGCACTGTAGCCCCCCCGGACCTCAGCACGGTGAACCAATAGCGGAGGGAAAGCTGTCAAAGGTACTGGACCAGGCTCTTCTGCCACGGGTCCCAGCTGCTCTTGGGGCACTGCTGCCCTCTATCAGGGTGCCCTGTTTGCCCCTTTTCAGGGCCAAATGCCAGGAACGGCTGTTCTGAGAGCAGAAAAGAAAACGATCCTTCTTCTTGAGGCACCTGGCTGTTGTCTGCCAGCCCAAGGAAATGTCCTTGGGACAGGAGGCAGCCTGAAGGTCCACCGCGGGCTGCCGGCCTCGTGCAAAGTGGGGAAGAAATTGCGAGTCAAGCACAGAGCCAGGCAGCAGCCGGAAATTGTCATTTGCTCTTTTGCAGCTTGACAGCCTGACTGCCACGGCAGAAGGAGCTTAACCCTTCACCCCGGCATAGATACCACCCCACACTATCCAGAAATGCTTCCCAAGAGGCTGTTGCAAGGGATGGAGCCGGGCAACGTTTAACGGGACCCCACTAACGAGAACTGGGCAACAGCAGGCTCTCTGCTAAGCTAATCTCTTCTGTCAGGTAGCTGGAGATAGGATGAGAGGAAATGGCGTCAAGTAGGGGGAAGGGAGATTTAGGTTGGATATTAGGAAAACTTTCTTTACTGAGAGGGTTGTCAGCCATTGGAATAGGCTGCCCAGGGAAGTGGTTGAGTCACCATCCCTGGAGGTATTCAAAAAGCACAGAGACAAGGTAGCCCAGAACATGGTTTAGTGGGCATGGATGATGGTTGGACTCGATGATCTTGAAGGTCTTTTCCAACCTAAATGATTCTATGATTCTAAGAGCTGCCCTGAGCAGCAGTGGTTGGCCGTGTGTAGGGTTGGGAGAGAGTGTCAAGGGATTTCAGTGGGAAACAGAGGGAAGGTGGATGGCTTTAGCAAATCCTTAAACCATACCTGAGCCCAGAAATGGAAAGGAGTGGTTGTCTGTGGGTTGAGGAGGAGAAGGAGGAGGTTTGTCCTGGGAAGATGGCAGGAAGGAAGACCCTTCTTGTGCAAATCAGGGACGAAAGAGACATTTCCATGTTGTGTGCACGCCTCGGTAGGTGGTGAATGCCCGCTGCTGAGGGTGGCTGTGCTCAGTCATGCCCCATGAGCTGATCTTGCTCTCTTTTCCTCCTTCTGTGAGCACAGAGAGTCATCAGTAAAGCCTGGGACATCATGGGGTCAGAGTGTGGTCGGAAGGAGGGGTGGTGGTTAAAATCTTCAGGGAAAACAGGCACAGGCATAGGACAGTGTAGGGCAGCCTGTGGTCGGGATGGCCAAGGGCTTTGGTGGGGCTGGGACCCCCAGCAGAACTGAGGTCCATGTCCTCTGAGCAACGGCAGCTGTCTCTTCCACTGAGGCCCATGAGGAGACACCAGTTCCTTAAAGCCCCGGCCTTTTGCTGCCTCCTCACCCTTGGTAGAGCCTGGGAGGTGTCCTACCACTGACCCGCACTCGGCATCGCAAACCCTCACATCTCACTGCCCTCAGGAAGAGCCCTGAGACACCCGTGATGAAAGGACCCTATTCCTAGGGGATGGGGGTCAGGGCTTGGCTGTCCTGCTTGATAAAACACACCAAGCAAGGGCTTTCACAGCCACCGCCACCTTCATTTTTCTACCTGTAGCCAGTGCTTCTGAGCTCTCCTTCACCCGCCCACAGGGATGGTCACCTCGTCTGCTCATCCCCTCCACGGTCTCTCCAGTGGTGGTCCTCAATGGGGCTCGCAAACACCCTCAGAAACTTGGAGGTTTGCTGCTGACTTTTGGGTTTCCGCAGCCTTGTTCCATCTTCTGTCAAGGGCTGCAGTTCGGGAACTCGGCACCAGAGGGCTCATTAACATGCAAAACTCCCTCACGAGCCACCTCTCTCTGCATCATTTTCCTTAATTCCCCAATTCTTACGTGGTTCATCAGAGAGATTTCAGGAGTGTAGTCAAAGCAAAAAGGTTTCTCTAATAAGTAACAGTAGGAAAGGATTTCTTCTTTTTCCACTTTTCCTTATTTTTCTGCTTCCAGATTCAGTGATATCAGCAATCTGTGAGTGATATTGATCCTGAGCATCTCCTAATTGAGTATGAACATAGAGGGAAGTCAAGACCCTTTACAGAGGCCACTCTATGGGCAAGTTTTGTCCTGTCCCCACCCCCCACCATTTCTCTCATCAGCCACCTGGGATTTACAGCAGCCTTGTGTGGGGACAGAATTTTTAGGAGGGCCTCTTGCGATAGGACGAGGGGGAATGGTTTTAAACTAAAAGAGGGTAGATTTAGAGTGGATATATAAGAAATTTTTTATGACGGGGGTGATGAAACACCAGAACGGGTTGCCCAGAGAGGTGGTCGATGCCCCATCCTTGGAAACATTCAAGGTCAGGTTGGACGGGGCTCTGAGCAACCTGATGTAGTTGAAGATGTCCCTGCTCATTGCAAGGGGGGTTGAACTCGATGACCTTGAAAGGTCCCTTCCAACCCAAACCATTCAACGATTCTATGAAATCAGAGCTTTCTCCACTCACATCCACAGCTGCATGTCTTAACCCTTTGGCACCAATTCCCACCTGCTTTTCTTGGAGAAGGAGCTGCACCCAGACACAGGAGGATGCTTCTTAATTGCCAGCAAGCAAAACCAAATGGCAATAGTTCAATAAAAAACAAAATACATGCCTCAGGTGTATATTAAGTCCACGTTACCTCCACTGAAGTCCACTTCCCACAGTGGATGACACAATACTGGGTCAAGCACAGATGCCAAGACCCACCCAGACACCTCCTTGCTGGGACTCTCTTTGTCCACATTCACTCTTTATACACAAAAAAAGACACACGCTGAAGCCACCAACTCCCTCGATTCACAGAGAGAAGCAAAAGTGAATGAAATGCTCTCTTTTGGATAGCCAAAACCGCACTAAATCCCACCCAATAGTGATTACAGGAGCATCTTCAAGTAGACCCTGCATCACCTAGACCCACTGTGGTGGGTTGACCCTGGCAGGTGCCCACCAAAGCCGCTCTATCACTCCACAACTCAGCTGGACAGGGGAGAGAAAACGTAACGAAAGGCTCGTGGGTCAAGATAAGGACAGGGAGAGATCACTCAGCTAATTACCATCACGGGCAAAATAGACTCGACTTGGGGAAATTTGATTTCTTACGAATCAAATCAGAACAGGATAATGAGAAATAAGAACAAATCCTGAATCACCTTCCCCCCACCCCTCCCTTCTTCCCGGGAACAGCTTCCCTCCCAAATTCTCTACCTGCCCCCCTACAGCAGCGCAGGGGGACGGGGAATGTGTGTTGGTGTCAGTTCATCACATGTTGTCTCTGCTGCTCCTTCCTCCTCAGGGGCAGGACTTCTCACACTCTTCCGTGGGGTCCCTCCCACGGGAGACAGTTCTCCATGAACTTCTCTGTCATGGTTTCTGCTGGAATAGAGTTAATTGTCTTCCTAGTAGCTGGTACAGTGCTATGGTTTGGAGCTAGGTGTGAGAAGAATGTTGATAACACTGATGTTGTCAGCTGTTGCTAAGTAATGTTTAGTCTCAAGTCAAGGATTTTTTCAGTTTCTGATGCCCAGCCAGCGAGAAGGCTGGAGGGGCACAAGAAGTTGGCACAGGACACAGCCAGGGCAGCTGATCCAAAGTGGCCAACGGGGTATTCCATACCAGGTGACGTCATGTCTAGTATAGAAACTGGGGGAGTGCGGCTGGGGGGAATCGCCACTCGGGGACTAACTGGGAGTCAATCAGCAGGTGTTAAGCAATTGCATTGTGCATCATTTGGATATTCCAATCCTTTTATTATTACTGTTGTCATTTTATTAGTGTTATGATTATTAGTTCCTTCTTTTCTGTTCTATTAAACCATTCTTATCTTATCTCAACCCACCAGTTTTACTTCTTTTCCCGATTTTCTCCCCCATCCCACTGGGTGGTGGGGAAAGGGAGTGAGCAGCTGCGTGGTGCTTAGTTGCTGGCTGGGGTTAAACCGTGACAGTAGGATATTAAAGGGAAAAAACGCCTGTAGGGGTGTGCATAGATACACACACACTTATAATATATACATCTGTCTGTGCATGTGTAGATATATACACACAACCCTGCAGACAATTTTTTAACTAATACCCTACTAACTTTTAATGAAAAAAACTGAAGTACAGAAACAACTCTTACTAACAAGAAACATCTACAACACCATTTATTTCTATTGACCAATTTCCTCTATTTTTACAAAAAAAAGAAGTCCTCTGTCAGTTAATATTGCAAACCTGAAGACACCAAGGGAGCTGCCCCGGTGGTAGCAGCTGCTAGAGACACACTGGTAACGCTCAGGCCAAGGCTGTTTGCAGTGCTCATGCTGCTTGCCATGCTGACAACCAAAGAGGTGGTGCAGGGGGCTGAGGTCGAAGCAGCCAAAAAGGTTCTTGAGGGCTGGAGCAAAGTTGTGTTCTCAGCGCTGCTGTGCTAGAAAGGAGACTAAAAGAATGAGGATCACAGAGCAAATAAACCACAGTGGAAGATGCTGGGGGAAAGAAAAAAAACCCAAACCAACAAACGTTTACTAGTGCCCCCTGAAGAAGAATGGAAAAATAAAATTAAATATATAGCTGAATGGAACCACAGAATAAATTATATTTAGCATGGCAATTACAGTTTCTCCCAGACTATATGTATTACTATGAACAACCTATATTTGTGTGGTCAACAACCCTGCCTCATAAACATCCCTGTAATTAATCTGAAAGAACAAAAACCAGGGGTCAATAAATGCAGTGTTATTTTTGCTCCCTTTAACAGGGTGTTTGGCTCCTTAGCTATATACAGACAGTTGACTCCCCACACCTGATGAAGCAGGAATCTCCAGCTAGGGATGAAGATACTGGCTGTCTTCCAACCCAGAGCTTTCTCATGCAGTGTGCACAGCAGTGTTTTATGAACAGAAGTTTGGGATCTTCATAAATTCCTGTTCGGGCTCAGTAAGACAGAGGGGAGCCAGAATTCTCTGTGGCTCCCTTTACAAGAGGGTCTCCATCTTTGCTCACAATACGCTCAAGCAGCAGAGACTGATCAACAGCTTTATTCCAAAAATCGAGAAAGATTCGCACTCCTAAAGCTGGAGAGAAGGGGTATGACAACTTCCCTCAACTGAGTGTTTCATCCACTTTTAGTTGAGGGGTTTTAAGCATCTCATTAAGCAATAGCTCATTCTTAGGCCATGGAAGCACGCTCATTGTGCTTGTTCAGTGCATTGAACAAGCTTCGATTACAGGAATATGTTTATTAAATTTGGGGGCATGCAATAATACATTCATAGCAACACAGTCGAGTTAAGAGTCAAAAACCCAATCGCACACCTCTCTTACAGGCAAAGCTTCCACTTGGTTTGGGTTTTTTTGGTTTTTTTTTTATTTTATTTTTTGGTAAATTATAAATGTATTCAACAAAACCTACACTGGGTTGCTTTATAGACTGTTATCCTACATAGCAGAAAAGGTACAGTCGTGGTAAAGACCTGCAAAAACACTCAAAATGAATGCGGAAAATTAACCTATGCTATACCATCTAGACCAAACCAGAAGTGAATGTAATGACCCGTTACAAGTCTTGCTAGAAATACTTAAGACTTCTGTTTTTGTATATACTATCCAGAAGCAGGACCAACTTTCAGTTTCCTGACAGTCTAATGCCTGCCTCATTTGGGAGAGCAGAAAATATGTAACTTAAACCAGCTGTTACTTCTTTAGCTTGGTAATCAGAAATCGCTGTTGCATTGCTCACAATGACAGGTTTACGCCCTTCTGCTCAAGTAGTAGCAAAGGCTGTACATAATAAGATGTAAATTCAATATCAAAGAAGTAAGAGAGGAAAGACAGCCCGACAAAAATCGCAACAAACACACTAAAGCAGCGCTGAAGGCAGACAGCCAAGCACTGCTACGTCAAGTGATTCACAAAACCTCAACTTTTCTTCCTTGTGTGCATGCACTTGGCTACAGCACTGATGATAACGTTCTGTTCTTGCCAAGTGAGCGCACAGGAAAATGGAGCAGAACTAAAACTGCAGGGACAAAATAAATTACAGCATTTTCTAACTTTAGTTAATGCTGTAGCAAGCAGATACGATGTTTTATTTTTGTCATATTACCCTCAACGCACTTGGTTGGTTATGGCTAGTCAACACGTCCTATTTTAAGGCCACATGTTCAGTTACTCCAAGTTTGCCAGAAACTTTTCTTTGGTGTAAGATTACATATAGTGGGCCTCCAGCTGATTTTCAGGAAAAACAGAACAGCGGCGACTCAGTCCTTGCTAAGAATGATCATGAGGAACACAGGCTGCTTTAATTAGATTCAAAGAATTTTTAAAACTTTTATTTAGAAAGTCTTCTCCACATTTCAGAAACAGGGATGTTAAATTTAGCACAGAGGCTATGCTGGTGTCACTCTTGGACTTTCTGCTCTTCCTTTGGAAACACGCACGTACCTGGGCATGTGTGGAACCTTGGAAAAGGGTGAACTTACACGTGCTTGCCAGACTTGCTTAGTAGCCAAATTTTTCAGCTTTCTCTTCGTTGCACGTACTGCAGAGAGTGAGCTGGATGGTCCCCACAGCAGGCGGCTGATTGCCAGGCTGCCACACACTAAAACCAAAACAGGGTAGGTTAGCTCTCCTCTGGTTTCAGGATTCCTGGCATTTTCACTCCACCAGCACAGAATAAAGTACCACCCGGTTCAAATGCAGAGGAAGCAAAGATGGATTGGGGTGAGAAAGGAAGACGGACAAGAGCCTGAGGTCAGCCGAAACGAGGAGAGATGAGGTGTAAGAAACAAGGTTGGGTGAAGAGAGCAGGCGATTCAGACAGGGTCTTCCCAGCAAAGAGGAACTGCCCAGGGACGAGCAGTCCCAGTCTGATTTTCTTGATTTCGAGCCCTTTCCTGAAGGTCAGGCAGCCGAGAGCTCAACAGGCTGCATCTTCTGCCACAAGGTAAGCATCAGCCCCCAGGCTGCCGCTTTGCCAAGAGCCCCCCCCCCCCCCCCAAACTACACAAGGTGCAGCAGCCTGGAGCCCCGAGCCCTCGGGCCACGCTCGGAGCTGGGCACCCCAGGGGTAGATGGTGGCTGAAGAAACCCTCAGGCACAGGGAAGGGGAGGGAGTCCATGCTGACCAGCATGCTAGGAGGCAGCAGGCAGTGCTCAACAGCCTACCCCTCGCCTCCTTCTCGGAAAACACCCCACTGGACTCTGCTTAGTCCAACCTGGCCCCGCAGGACTCAAGCAAAGGCAGAGCAACAGCAGAGCTGGCCAGGAAGCAGGGGGCTGCGGCTGGTCCCCTCAACCCCTCTATTACTTGCTCTCTCTAGTTTCTACAGGGACATCCATTGCAACAGCAGAAGCGGAGGCGACTTCACATGAACCACTTCTTTGCTTAGACCTAACAAGTCAAACCACAGGAGACGCTAATTCCTGCAATGGAACGTCTTGCTCAAAGTTACTAGCCATACACAATTTCAGTGCAGAGCTGCTCCTCTTTAAGGAGATTGATCATGCATCCCTCACCCCCTCCAGCCGGACCTCCAAGCCACACACACAGCAACCAGCTAAGAAAGCAGACAGAAAACAGCAAAGTTTGCAGGAAGTCTGTTATCAAGGAGCCTCCCTCACCTTCAAGTCCAAGATATTTTCTGGCTCTGGTCATCTCGTGTTCAGCATGATCACAATTAAATACATTCAATATTGGGTTTAGGGTCTTAGGGGGATGTATTGTGGTAGAAGCAAGAGAAAACAATGTGTTTGTTACTGGGTTTTGGTTTAGTTTAGGCATTTACTTACTTGGGGTTTGGGGATAACCGTGAGCATCTTGCAAAGCTAGCACGATTGCTTTACTTTTCAGTAAAAATACAAATGAGAAAGAAGGCCACGCACAGCTTTTCTCTCCTTCAGGTATTCCAGAAAGAACTTGCCCTACCACCAGCTCCATCTGGCAAATGAATAAAAATCTCTGTCCCCAGATGATCAGTGATAAGACACTATGCCAGGAAGTGATGTGATGATGCAATTGGTAACAGCTAAGAAGTGCTTCTTCTAGCACTGACTCTTGGTGACCTACGCTGGACCACATTCAGACAGGACTGCTAGAGTCAACAGCAGCTGCAAAGTTAGAACCGCAGACGTTTCCCAGAGCATATAAAAGCCTGCCGGAAGGATTCACCCAAAAGGACAGGAGCCACGCTTGGCAATATTGTCTCTAGCTTGGGTTGTTTCCTTCTGTGTATTGTAGGGAGAGGAGTCTTTACGCATGAGGAACTTGCCTTTCAATCACTTCGACAGAAGACTTGCTCCATAAACAAAGGAAAACATTTCAGTTGAATTGGTGCAGTCTGAACTTTATTTAAAACAGCGGTAATCTAATCTGCATAGTCCTGGGGCAGCATCCAACCTCTGCAATAGCCAGGGAAACTCCAGAACAGCAACATCACTCTGCACTGGGCCAAGCGTTGAGCCAGGGTAGATTAAAATAAAGCGTGTCATCTGACCTATGCTGGATCAAGTCCAGCAAACTAGTAACCTGACTTCTTCCTAAACTTCTTCTTAACACCCTAAGAGTGAGGGGGGAAAAAAAACAACAACAAAAAAAAGCACAATTAGAAGATAATTCTGCAAAGCAAGAGTTAAAAAAAAAAAAATCCGTGTAAAGGCATATACTTTGTTATCAATTAGCTAGGTTAGTTTGAGACCAGTTGCAGAAATGCATGTGCTGACTAGAGGTTAAGGGCACAACAGCCTTCAAGCGTCTTGGAATACTCAAGTGGAAGAATTTGTTTAAAAGCATGGTAATATTACAGGCTTGTAGACCATTACAAAGCACTTTTCATAGTTGCTTTGCTGTTTATCTTATCACCTGCTTCAGCTTTAATTCCTTCAAATTCATGATGGAGTTTTATTTACACAAGTGCTGAAGTTGTATACCTACTGTAACTAGTACACACACTTGACAGTATTGAAAGACCATGGTTTTAACACAGGTCACAAAACCAAAGTAACCATTTTATCAACTCAAGGTGTAGCTCTGCTAAAAGCCACTTAACTAACATGGGTTCTCTTTCTTAACTTTAACCTGTGAGTAAACCTAAGCCTTGCACTCTTAAGTTTGGGGGTTTTTTGGAGGGGAGAAGGAGGAATAAGACCTCTCAAACCCACTAAGGCACATTTTCTAAGAGATGAATTGCACTTGAAGCAAGCTGGAAACCAGAGGTAATAAGGAAAAAAGGTAAGATTATTGACATGGTCATGCTTTCTCCACAAGTCTGGAATACTAGCGGTAGGGGGAATGCTGGAGAATGAAGTCCGTGCAAGATAGCTACATGCCCCTTTGGTCTTGTCACTAGGGTTTGAGGTGGATGCTTAAGATGATCAGAGCTCAGAATTGTGGTTTAAGCCAAGCAACTAATTTTAAAAGAAGTCGGGGTATCTGTTGTCCGCCCAGCAAACTGGGACTTCAGCTGTCAACACAGTTTGCAAGCTGCACTATTCAGAGGGTGTTAATTCAAAACCTGGAAATACTAGAAGCAGGAAAGCAGCGTT